>NC_089227.1:74027740-74633930 GCF_963924675.1 Phocoena phocoena | reverse complement strand
GGTATGACAGATACTAATGAGCTCCATTTAAACTTTGTAGCTTTTAGCCTGGACTAACTAACCCTCAACAAACTTTTATTTATTTGTGAAGGTGATGTCTTTATATCCTTATTTTAAGATAATTTCATAATACAAAGTCTATATACAGGTAGCCCAGGTCCCAAACAAAAGATTTTAGATGCCATTTTCCCACTTCATTTTAGGTCCTCAGAAGTACTTTATGGGTACCTAAACAGAACTGTTATTGACACTAAGAGTAGCAAATGTAGCCCACAAGGACTTGAAAATAAGGTAACTTTCAAAGAACAAGGCTCATAAAATCCAAACATGATGATATAACTTACCATTTATGGGAGTAAACTCAAAAAATATAAAAATAATTTTGAACAATTTGGAAATACAAAAACTCCAATCAAGTTTACTTGACTATAATCTCTGGAAGGGAAGAATATAACTATAATTCAAAAAACCAGAAACCTAACCAATTATGTCATTCTCGCTGAAGAAAGACTGTACTCAGAAAGAGGATGGTCAGCTAAGTGATAGACTGAAGCCAAAAGTTATCCATGATTAACATCCTTCATGGTAAAGAATATATGAATTTAAGGAGCCCATACTTCCCAGTCATTGGAAAGGAATACTTTGTTTTTCTGTAGAACAAAAATGATTCCTCAGACATCATGGTCTAGATGAAATATCCCTCAAAATGATCTACCTTGTTTTGTCACGATTCCATCCTTACCAAATAAACTTTTGATAACTAATTTGGTTTCTCAGAAATCATGACACAGGAAAAGCACTGATTAGCCTTTTTGTTGACATCCATAATTTGGCTTAAAGGTAAATTTCCTTATGTAATAGGAAGTTTCTCCAGTCTTCAACCTGAACATATGGGGCCGAAAGTCTTTAAGCTGACCTAAAATAAATCCTTGCAGTAGCATAGCAAATCCTAAAAAACATTTTGATCCATCCCCTTCACCCACTGTTATATATATCTCAAAATTTTAGTCTCAAGGAACGTAGGTGGCTTTTACTCAATCTTTAGATCTGATTCTCTTTCCAACTCCAGTTTCCTTTTTTCATTCAAACAAACAAACAAAAACCAAAACCAATTTCACTTTCTCTGAGAGAAAGTAATTGACATTTGAGTACTTCCCAGGAGGTGTTCCAGAAGTGGCTGCTGCATGGCTGCTGCACGCCTGCTGAATATTTTACTCTTCCAATTGAAGTCTAAACCCTATGTGACAGGGGGACCTTCAAGATGGTGAAGGAATAAGACAGGGAGATCACCGTCCTCCCCACAGATACATCAAAATTACATCTACATGTGGAACAACTCCTACAGAACACCTACTGAATGCTGGCAGAAGGCTTCAGACTTCCCAAAAGGCAAGAAACTCCCCACGTACCTGGGTAGGGCAAAAGAAAAAACAGAGAGAAAAGAATGGGGATGGGACCTGCACCAGTGGGAGGGAGCTGTGAAGGAGGAAAAGTTTCCCCTTCACTGGTGGAGATGGGGAGTGGGTGGGGGAGAAGCTTCAGAGCCATGGAGGAGAGCACAGCAACAGAGGTGCAGAGGGCAAAGCAGAGAGATTCCCATGCAAAGGATTGGTGACAACCAGCACTCAACAGCCTGAGAATATTGCCTGCTCACCCGCTGGAGCTGGGAGCTGAGGCTCGGGCTTCAGCAGTCAGATCCCAGGGAGAGGACTGGGGTTGGCTGCGTGAACACAGCCCGAAGCAGGTTAGTGCGCCACAGCTAGCCGGGAGTCCGGGAAAAACTCTGGACATGCCTAAGAGGCAAGAGACCATTGGTTGTGGTGCACGAGGAGAGGGGATTCAGAGCACGGCCTAAATGAGCCCCAGAGACGGGCATGAGCCGTGGCTATCAGCGAGGACAACAGAGATGGGCATGAGACACTAAGGCTGCTGCTGCAGCCACCAAGACACCTGTATGCAAGCACAGGTCACTATCCACACCACCCCCCCGAGAGCCTGTGCAGCCTGCCATTGCCAGGGTCCCGGGATCTAGGGACGACTTCCCGGGGAGAACACATGGTGGCCTCAGGCTGTTGCAATATCATGCTGACCTCTGTTGCCACAGGCTCACTCCACATTCCATACCCCTCCCTCTCCCCGGCCTGAGCCAGAGCCCCCTAATCAACTGCTACTTTAACCCCGTCCTGTCTGGGCAGAGAACAGACACCCTCAGGTCACCTACGTGCAGAGGCAGGGCCAAATCCAAAGCTGAACCCGAGGAGCTGTGCGAACAAAAAGAGAAAGGGAAATTTCTCCCAGCAGCCTCAGGAGCAGCCGATTAAATCTCCACAATCAACTTGATGTACCCTGCATCTGTGGAATACCTGAATAGACAACGAATTATCCCAAAATTGAGGCGGTGGACTTTGGGAGCAACTGTAGACTTTGGGTTTGCAATCTGCATCTAATTTGTTTCTGGTTTTATGTTTATCTTAGTTTAGTATTTAGAGCTTATTATCATTGGTAGATTTGTTTATTGATTTGGTTGCTCTCCTCCTGTTTTTATATATATATATATATATTTTTTTTCCTCTTTCTCTTTCTGTGAGTGTGTATGTGTATGCTTCTCTGTGTGATTTTCTCTGTATAACTTTGTTTTGCCATTTGTCCTAAGGTTCTGTCTGTCCATTTTTGTTTGTTTTTTTAGTATACTATTTAGCACTTATCATTGGTGGATTTGTTTTTTTGGTTTTGTTGCTCTCTTCTTTCTTTCTTTTCTTTTATTACTTATTCTTTTATTTTTAAAAATTTATTTTTGTTATTTTATTTTACTTTATTTTTTTCCTTTTTTTCTTTATTTTTTTCTCCCTTTTCTTCTGAGCTGTGTGGCTGACAGTATCTTGGTGCTCCAGCCGGGTATCAGGCCTGAGCCTCTAAGTGGGAGACCTGAGTTCAGGACATTAGTCCACCAGAGACCTGGCCGCACGTAACATCAAATGGCAAAAGCTCTCCCAGAGATCTCCATCTCAACACTAAGACCCAGCCCGACTCAACAACAAGCAGGCTACAGTGCTGGACACCCTGTGCCAAACAACCAGCAAGACAGGAACACAACCCCACCCATTAGCAGAGAGGCTGCCCCAAATCATAATAAGTTCACAGACACTCCAAAACACACCACCGGATGCTGTCCTGCCCACCAGAAAGGCAAGATCCAGCCTCATCTACCAGAACACAGGCACCAGTCCCCTCCACCAGGAGGCCTACACAACCCGCTGAACCAACCTTACCCACTGGGGACAGAAACCAAAACCAACGGAAACTACGAACCTGCAGCCTGTGAAAAAGGGACCCCAAACACAGTAAGATAAGCAAAATGAGAAGACAGAGAAATACGCAGCAGATGAAGGAGCAAGGTAAAAACCCACCAGACCAAACAAATGAAGAGGAAATAGGCAGTCTACCTGAAAAAGAATTCATAATAATAGTAGTAAAGATGATCCAAAATCTTGGGAACAGAATGGAGAAAATACAAGAAATGTTTAACAAGGACCTAGAAGAGTAGGTCCTTTGAGTAGTATGACTGAAAGTGTTCATTTGGAATTGAGCCTTCACCTACAAGGCAACCTACCGATCTGAGGGACTTTTAAAATAAAAACCATAAAAGTAATTTAATTTTATACCTAGGAGAGATATTAGACATCTTCAATTCACTTTCAAACTCATTAGGCACAGAACTCAAAATAAAAACATAAATATTAGCTAAATAAGCAAAGCACATTAACAGGGAGCTCCTCTGGTTTAATAAGAAATAGTCTTCAATGGGGCTTTGCAGATCTTGGTTTAAAAAACATCTATCTAGTAATAGTTCTGATTTGACAAGATGAGGAGATTCAGGGTCAAGGTCATACAATGCAGGGAAGGCCTCAAATTCAGATTTTTATTCCAAAAACAGTGTTATTCCTACTGGGCCACTATGGCCTTCAACTGCCACCATAAACATAATAAAGAACATTTCTATCACTCTAAAAAGTTTCCTCATATCCCTTTGCAATCAATCCCCCTTCCTCCAGTCCCCATATGAAACACCTGGTAACTACTAATTTGCTTTCTTTGGCTATAATTTTGCCTTTCTAGAATTTCATATAAAAGGAGTCACTTGATATATAGTCTTTTGTATCTGGTTTCTTTGACTTAGCAGGACACTTTCAAGATTCATCCATGTTGTTGCATGTATCAGTAATTTCATTTCTTTTATTAATAAGAGATACCATTTTATTGCTGAGTAATATCTTTAAATTATATTTTTCTATGTATGTATATATATGTATTCATTCGTCAAAAAATATTAATTCAGCACTTACTATGGCTAGGCAAGGTTCTAGGTGATGAAGATACAGCAGCAAATAAAACAAAAATACCTGACCTTATGGATCATACATGGCTAGTGGAAGAGGTCAACGAAAAAACTTAAAATACAAGGTACAACAGACAGTATTAAGTGCTAAAGAGAAAAATCAGGCAAGGAAGAGGAACAGAAAATGTCAGCATGGAGAGGGGGTGCAATTGTTGGAAGAGTAGCCAGGGAAGCTCTCACTGATAAGATGACAAACACCTGAAGGAAGTGAGACCAAGCCATGTGGATATCTGGGTGGGGAAGCACTCCAGGCAAAGGACCCAGCAAGTCCAAAGGCCCTAACTGCATGTCTGGCATTTCTGTGGACACTAAAAAGGCCAGAGTTAACTGGAGATGAATGAAAGGGAGAGTTGTAGGAGTTAAGATCAGAGAGATAACAGGGAGGGGGGTGAAGGTTGTGTAGGGTTGTATGAGCCTTTGGAAGGACTTTGGCTTTTACCCCTAACGAGATGGAAATCCAGTGGATGTTGTTAAGACAAGGAAGGACATCACTTGACATACATTTTAGAGGATCATTCTGGCTAATGTGTGGAGAATAAATTGGAAAGGTTAAAAGACAGAAAACTACCTGGGAGGCCACTGCAGTAATTCTCATTAAGATATGATGGTGGCTTTGACTACAGTGGTACCTTGGAAGGTGGCAAGAAATGGCTGGATTTTAAACATGTTTTGAAGGTAGAACCAAAAAGATTTACTGTTGAATGAGATGAAGGATGTGAAAGAATGAGAGTAGTCAAGAATGACTCTAGGGGTTCTGGCCTAAACAACTGAAAGAAAGGATTTGGCATTTATAGAAAGAGAAGAGCAGATCTGAGGAGGAATAACAGGAGCACAGCATGCGGATGTTGGAGATTCCTAAGCAGTGATGGGGTGGAGCTAGCGGCTCTCACAAGCCCATTGTTAAATTTTCAGGAATTATTCGAGCCGCTTGACATCACATTGGTAGGTGGAAATCAGGGATTCTCTTCCCTTCTCCCCACCCCCACTCAAGAGCCTGTTATATAACATTTACCAGCACACCACAGCCTGTTAGATATACAAGTGATAGTGTAGGCATTTGTATATATATGAGTCTAGAGTTCAGGGGAGAGATCTAGCTGGAGATTAAAAGTTGGAAGGCATTGGAATACAGTTACAGACGATCTCTCTTCATCAGGCAAGTGAGGATTAAGAGAGAGACAGAGAGAGAATTATTTCGAGGTCTGAGCCCTCAAATATTTACCAATCAGGAAGATGAAGAGAAACCAGCAAAGGAGTCTGAAAAGAACTGTCCACAGAAGTAGAAGAAATGCCAAGTGAACTAAGTGTTCTGAAAGACAAGACGATATTTCAAATACTACTGCTAGGAAAGTAAGAGACTTGGCTGAGATGCCTGCCAGGTACGACTGAGAATTGACCACTGAATAAAGTCATGTTGACCTTGTTGATGACCTTGTAAAGAAATTCAGAGGAGTGGTGTAGGATAAAAGTCAGATAAATTATTGAATAGATAACTCTGATTCTATTAAAAGAGGAGGTAAAACTATGAGCAAGTTGACACAGATCCTCTAATCATAGTTTCCAGTTGCCCTATTACAATGAAAGATGACGCTTTATACACCCTATGACCTGAAAACTCCCCACAAGATTTTAAGGTAGGCACATATAGTACATATTTTCTGTTATTAATGCCAAATACATAACCTCTTCATATCTTAACATATAAAATTAATTTTGTTTTTGCAGTAAGTGGTTGTTGATGAGCTTTTTGAAGATACTCTACAACTGAAAAAAATTTTTCATAGGAGATCCACATTAAAAAGTTAATTGTTTTGCTCTTTCAAAGTCTTAAAATCTTAATGATCACTGTTCTGGGAAGTCGCCTCTACTCTTTTCCTATTAGTTAATTAGGAATACAGAAAATCTTAGTGGCTGGGGACGGTATATACCAAAGAAGAAAAACCATAGCATGGGGAAAGGGTGAAGTGCCCAGTGGAGATTAAGGCAGTGGGAGGAGTGGAGGGAATTGGGAAGGACACAAACGCCCTCAGATATCCTGGTGAACATTTCTAAAACTAAGAAGCTGAAAGTTGGGGGTATGACCCTCTGCCCGTGGTTCCCAGACCTCTCCACTATGGGAAACTCAGAGTGACAACCAGTGGGGTAGTCCAGACAAGTCCTGTTTCTGGTTAGAGGACCCAGTGGCCCCAGCTTCCCCTCCATGCTGCCCTTCATCACTCTGGTCACCTGTGTTCTCTGTCCCGCATGTTCACATCATGTTTCTTGAGCCGAAGATACTCCTTCACCTTCTCTAAATCCCCAACCGAGGCAGCTTTGTGAAGTTTCTTTAAATCCTTATCTCTAAGGTTGTAGCCTGGCTGGGCTGGAGGACCAATACTGGCTGGCCCGCCTATGGGCAGGTGTGAGCAAGAACTGTGGGGCTCATCCTTCCTTCTCCATAATGTGAAAAGCTTCTTCATGGCGGCACAGGAAGCAGTCCTTCAGTTGGACCAGGATGTCCCTGGAGGTCCTAACTGCCCCACCTGCCTCTCCACCTTGGCCCTCTGGCTCGCGGGCCCCTCTGGCCAGGTAGGTCCTCCCCGCAGTGCTGGAGTCAAAGCCAGCTAGAGACCGGAAGTGGGCCAAAGATCAGAACCTGTGTGGGCGGCTTTTCCCAGTTGCCTAGCAACACCCAGGGCCTCTGGCACCTGAGGTTGGGACCCAGCCCCCCGGTTGCCCAGATACACATTCTTCAGTCAAGATCTTAGATTAACTGCTAACACTCTCAGTCTTCCTATTAGATCCAGCATCTTTGGGTAGAAACCTATCAACTTTCTTACAAATACCCCTTTCCCTTCAAGGATAGACCTAGTAGCCTGAACTCTTACAAACCAAGATTTACCTTCCTCCTGGTAGAGATGAACCTCCTCCAGTGATCTTGCCTCCAGCCTACTCCCTGCCTCTCACCAACATGGTTCACAAGGCGCAACTCGCTTTTAACAATAACTGAGATCCCTTCATAATCTCAATTTCAAACATACTTTTGAATACCATCTCTCATGTTTTAGCTCACTCTCTTGTCACAAAACTCCAAAAATCCTTCTAACTCATTGCACCTACAGTCCATTAATTCTGCCACATTTCACTGACCTTGACCACCCCACTCTGTTCTCACTTCCCTACTTAAGTAGGTTAAATTCCATGGTTAATCATTATCACTCTCGTGCATATACCTTCAGCATGTTGCCCCCCATTCCTTTTCTTACTTGTCCACCTAAACCACAGAGCTGGTTAAATCTAAAACTCCCATCTAAACATGTCTGCCCTAAGCCACTGGTTGTGACTAAAGGAAAAAACAAATCCATGCTGTCTTTTCTCACTTTCAGTTCATGAAAACCCACCTGAAATGGATTGGTATGCTTCCCAGCCATCCTTAGATACTTGCCTGATCCATTCACACTTATACTTTCCTTGAACACTTCATATATTCTCTCTCTTCGAACTCATTCTCAGCTGATGACCTGGCTTCCTGATCCATTGAGAAAAGTGAGTTAATCAGAAGAGAAATTCTGCAGGCTACCAGGACATCTACCCACCTACCAACACCTTGCCAAAAAATATTTTACCTTCTCTCTTGTTCATGTTGATATCCATGTTCTAGCAAAGGCCAGCACTTTGCTTACTAGAAGCCCATCCTCTGTATTGCTTCAGCAACCCCCCTCCCCTGCTTTCTCATGTGTCTTTAAAGTTTCCCTCTCCGATGACATTCTTATTAACATAAATACATGCTAGTGTTTGTCCATCCTAAAACAAACAAACTGACCCACCTTCCTCTGCAACCATTGCCTCATTTCTCTCCTTTACGGCAAAAAGACTTAGAATTGTCTATAATCTTGTAATCTCTGTCTACATTCTTCTGTTCTCACTTAAGTTCCCATCATTACCCTGTTTTCCCATTTCTCTCAATCCACACTGCTTTAAGTACGATTGACCATGATCTCCAATTGCCATTTCTCAGTTTTCATGTTAATCATGTTAATCTATTGCTTGCTCCTTGGAAAACTTTCTTCACTTGGCTTCCAAGACATCATGCTTCCCTGGTTTCATTCCTTCCCTCCTAACCATTCCTCTTCAGTCTATTTCGGAGAGCCCCAGGATCAGTCCATCATTAGCTTCATTTTCCCCCCAAATCCTTGGAGTCATCCTTGAATCTTATCTTTTACACCTACATTTAAACTGCCAGCAAATTCTGTCAATTCTAACTACAGAATATATCCAGAATCCATTTGATTTCTTCCCCGATCCATATTCCCTTCTGGGTGATCTCATTCAGTCCCATGGCCTTAACACCATCTATGCAATGTCAACTCCAAATCTGGAAGTTCCAGTCTGGTTCCCTTCCCTGAACTCCGGACTGGTATATCCAGTTGTCTATAGACTCTAGGCATCTCGTGCTTAACATGTCTCAGCTGACATCCTGACATTCCAATCTGTCACTGTCTTTCTTACTTAAGAGCAGGTAACTCCATTCTTCATGTTGCTCAGGTCAAAAGTTTTAGTGTCATCCTGGACTTCCTTCTTTTTCAAAGGCCACATCTAATCAGTTAGCAAAACCTGCATGCAGTACTTCCAAATACATAGAGAATTTGACCACTGATATCACTGTAGTCCAGGCCAACATCATCTCTCTCATTTGCATTACTTGACCAAAAAAAAATGAGCTGTGTTAGAACTGGGACAAGAACTGATAAGCTTCAGGACTTCAGGACCCCTCCTGTCATATCACACTACCTCTGGTTAATTTTATGAGCTGTACCGCCTTCAATTCATGATGACCTGAGAATAATTTTTCACTTATATGCTAATATAAAGCTAGTGCAGCTCAGAAATTTGAAATGTATAGATAATTATATGCTAATTTTATACAATTATTATTAATAGAATAATGAGCTGCTGTCTCTTCTATTATCAGACACATGAGTATTATGTAATATGGTTAGTACCTTGTAAGAGTATTAAAAGAGCAATGTTATTTATCACATTTTTTCCCTAAATAACAATTCCCATGTAATTTCTCAGGAAAAATAATAAAAGAGATCCCAGTATGCTTCATCTCAAACATAGCTATGCAGTTAAAACTTCTCAGTGGATTTTCTGTTGGTGTTCCTGCTAAAGATACAGAAAGTAGGCTTATGAAAGTTTTGAGAATGAAAGAGCTATTTAAAGATCAATATGTAAATTTCACTGCTAGTTTTTCTTTCTTGAAATTCTAAATTTGTGGTTATTTAAGAATGTAATTGTTAAAGTCTAAAATAATAATGTCTGAAGGGAAATTTCTTTAGTTTCAAAAGTTCACTAAGTTCATTAAACCCATATGGTGCCTTTGTACAAATTAGGAAGTAATTATGTATGTCATTTGTTCCTCTATAATTACAAATAAATTGGACTTGTTATAAAATGGGTTTATTATTTTTACAACAAATTATTTCTAATGATTATTAAGTCATAATCATTTATAATAAATGGCATAGTGATTTATTTGTAAGAAAAGCACCTGTTTTTAAACTGGGACTTTAAACAAACAGAAAACAATACAAACTGCAATAAGAAATGTCAGGTTTAGGGCTTCCCTGGTGGTGCAGTGGTTAAGAATCTGCCTGCCAATGCAGGGGACACGGGTTCGAGCCCTGGTCTCGGAAGCTCCCACCTGCCACGGAGCAACTAAGCCCATGCACCACAACTACTGAGCCCGTGTGCCACAACTATTGAAGCCCGTGCGCCTAGAGCCCTGCTCCGCGACAAGGGAAGCCACCGCAATGAGAAGCCTGTGTGCCACAACGAAGAGCAGGCCCTGCTCACCATAACTAGAGAAAGCCCACGCGCAGCAACAGAGACCCAAAGCAGCCAAAAAAAAAAAAAAAAAAAAAAATCAGGTTTAGATGGTGTACACTAATACCAACAAGATATTACATTTTAATTTACTTTTGCAATCAGTATAGAAATTATTAAAGCAATTCTTTATTGAGAACCACAAGTTATATGTGGCTGCATTAACAATTATTGACCTTTCTCTTTCATAATTTGAAGAGAATGTTTTGTTCCCCTTAGAACAAAATACTTTTCTACTATTTGTTGGCTAATCATTATGATTTACTTCTTAATCAATTTAGACTGCCATAACAAATTACCATAGACTGGGTAGCTTAAACAACAAACATTTTTTATCACAATTCCAGAGGCTGGAAGTCTCAGATCAGGGTGCCTGCATGGTTAGGTTCTTGGTGAGGGCCCTCTTCCTGGTTTACTTGCTATGTCCTCATACGGCTGAAAGAGCTAGCTGTCTCTGGCCTTTTCGTATAAAGGCACTAATCCCATTCAGGAGGGCTCCCATGACTCAATTACTTCCCAAAGGCCCCACCTCCAAATATCATCACATTGGAATTAGGGTTTCAACACATGAATTTTGGAGGGACACAAGCATCCAGTCCATAACATTTACTAATTTTGTTAGAACAAGATACTTTATTGCCATCAGCCAGAAGAGTTATATTTGTATAATAAATGTACCAAGAGCCCATCTCTGGACCTAACTCAAAGTTTTAACAGAAGTACAAAAATATGTCACAAAGACAAAAATGCTGCAATGAAAATGGTGCCTCTTAGAAGTGGTAACTTGTGCAGTGCATGACCTGAACAACTGTATGAAGCCACCATTAGTTTAGTCTCAATTTTGTAGATCTTCTATACATCAGGCATTTTACTAGGTGTCAAAAATACAAGCATGAGTTAGATGTAGTTCTGATTGTCATGGTACTCACTATAGAGTAGAGTTGATTTCTATAGTTTTTCAAAAATCCTTTCTAAGGAAAACATAATTTTCATTCATTCATTTATTTACTCAAATGATTCTTGTGTCTTTTAAGTATACTGGTATTTCTCTAATATTGGAGCATAAAAAAGTCTTTTTCTTACCTCAATATACACTTAAAATTATTTGTGTTGTATTTCCATATGTTTCTACTTTGAGGGTAGTATCTACATTGTCTAAGTTTGATCTTTATATTCAATTTTCAAGGCAGCTAAGTCATGCGACAACATTCTGTAATAGAAAGATCAGTGGGTAGCTTTTTAAATGGTTTTTTAAAATGCCAAGTTAATGGAAAAGGTTTTCTTTGTCCTTTGGCATAGGGCTCATCATAATGCCTTGCAAGCTGACAAAGCATGATGATGGAAAGGATTTAGAAAGTGACATCACACTGCACTGACTCTTTGGCCCATCCTGCTACCTAAGAGTCCAGCCTCTCTAGCACCAAGAAGAGAGAATCTCAAGAGGTCACCACTTAAAAACTAGAATCACAAACTCTTTATCATCTCTTTATTGGAAAGAGAGTCAATATTGACGATAAATACTGTTTCAAATGCTCCTCACTGGTCCTCTTCCCTTGATAAATGAACCTGGATAATCTGTGTCACACAATCTAGTTTCTACAACTAGTTTCTCTAGCATGAAAAGTACTTTTTAAAAATGACACCTTTTTGGCTTACATGGTGCAAATAAGAATTTCTTCCACTAGGAGGGACACATGGTGCCTTACTCTGGTAGCTTGAATATGTTGATATCAATTGCTATTTGCATATCTGACAGGTTCCCCTCTGGCAGATTGCCACCACCTCCTCAATGATTCATCTTAAACTTACCTCATTAAGTATAACCTCCAATGAGAGTTAGTTCAGAGTAGGTAAGTTCTTAACATGGGACATTTTATTTGTTCCTCCAAGAGAGAGAAAACACCAAATAACCAAATTTGCAGAATTCAATTCACAAAGTAGATAAAATGGCTAGGGCTAAATGAGTTTACTAGCATCGTTCTCAGAAGAAAAATACAAAGTAAATACATTGGTGTCTTTTGTACTCCTCTCCCCTGGCAGCTGGAAAGTTTTTGAAAGGATCATTATCTCTTATCTGTTTTCTGTTACCCGCCATATTGCAAAGTATGGTGACTCTAGGCCTTATGATGGGGGCTTCATGCTATACTGAACAGTCTCTACCTACATTCCCTCCCTAGACTAAAGAATTATAGTGAAGTAAGTGTGCTGTCTTCTTACTGCCCCTAGGGAAAAAGGTCCAGAAAAATCATCATGCTGTTTAAATTTGTTATTCTGCAATTGCGATACCAATTCTGTGTCATGATGCCATTTTCTGATTTGACAGGGTTAGGTTAGGATTATGATAACTGTAATTCACTTCTAGGTATCATATTTTGTTAAATCACATTCTCTGACATATAATGATTGTGATGGTAGGGATGTGAGAGATTTTAATGCACTAATTGCCTACCAATAGTATAATCAATATTCACTCTGGAATATTCTTCAGGTGTGTTCCAAAGGGATACTTTGTGGCAAAGTGTAAGAGTATTATGTTCTTAATATTATCATGTATTTTTCTATTGCTGATTCAAATTCATTTTACTTTTTAGTAATGGAAGAGAGTTCTAAAGAAGACGTTAAACAGGTAGGACTTTATAGATTGATTCATCACTTTTTAAACATCTTTATTGGAGTATAATTGCTTTACCATGGTGTGTTAGTTTCTGCTTTATAACAAAGTGAATCAGTTATACATATACATATATCCCCATATCTCTTCCCTCTTCCATCTCCCTCCCTCCCACCCTCCCTATCCCACCACTCTAGGTGGTCACAAAGCACCAAGCTGATCTCCCTGTACCATGCGGCTGCTTCCCACCAGCTACCTATTTTACGTTTGGTAGTGTATGTATGTCCATGCCACTCTCTCACTTTGTCCCAGCTTACCCTTCCCCCTCCCTGTATCCTCAAGTCCATTCTCTAGTAGGTCTGCATCTGTATTCCCATCTTGCCCCTAGGTTCTTCATGACCTTTTTTTTTTCTTTTTAGACTCCACATATATGTGTTAGCATATGGTATTTGTTTTTCTCTTTCTGACTTACTTCACTATGACAGACTCTAGGTCCATCCACCTCACTACAAATAACTCAATTTCGTTTCTTTTTATGGCTGGTAATATTCCATTGTATATATGTGCCACATCTTCTTTATCCATTCATCTGTTGATGGACACTTAGGTTGCTTCCATATCCTGGCTATTGTAAATAGAGCTGCAGTGAACATTGTGGTACATGACTTTTTGAATTATGGTTTTCTCAGGGTATGTGCCCAGTAGTGGGATTGCTGGGTCGTATGGTAGTTCTAGTTTTTTAAGGAACCTCCATAGTGGTTGTATCAATTTACATTCCCTCCAACAGTGCAAGAAGGTTCCCTTTTCTCCACACTGTCTCCAGCATTTATTGTTTGTAGATTTTTTGATAATGGCCATTGTGACCAGTGTGAGATGATATCTCATTGTAGTTTTGATTTGCATTTCTCTAATGATTAATGATATTGAGTATTCTTTCATGTGTTTGTTGGCAGTCTGTATATCTTCTTTGGAAAAATGTCTATTTAGGTCTTCTGCCCATTTTTGGATTGGGTTGTTTTTTTGACATTGAACCGTATGAGCTGCTTGTAAATTTTGGAGATTAATCCTTTGTCAGTTCCTTCATTTGCAAATATTTTCTCCCATTCTGAAGGTTGTCTTTTCGTCTTGTTTATGGTTTCCTTTGATGTGCAAAAGCTTTTCATTTTCACCAGGTACAATTTATTTTTGTTTTTATTTCCATTTCTCTAGGAGGTGGGTCAAAAAGGATCTTGCTGTGGTTTATGTCATAGAGTGTTCTGCCTATGTTTTCCTCTAAGAGTTTGATAGTGTCTGGCCTTACATTTAGGTCTTTAATCCATTTTGAGTTTATTTTTGTGTATGGTGTTAGGGAGAGTTCTAATTTCATTATTTTACATGTATTTGTCCAGTTTTTCCAGCACCACTTATTGAAGAGGCTGTCTTTTCTCCATTGTATATTCTTGCCTCCTTTATCAAAGATAAGGTGACCATAGGTGCATGGGTTTATCTCTGGGCTTTCTGTCCTGTTCCATTGATCTATATTTCTGTTTCTGTGCCAGTACCATACTGTCTTGATTACTGTAGCTTTGTAGTATAGTCTGAAGTCAAGGAGCCTGATTCCTCCAGCTCCATTTTTCTTTCTCAAGATTGCTTTAGATATTCGGGGTCTTTTTTGTTTCCACACAAATTGTGAAATTTTTTGTTCTAGTTCTGTGGAAAATGCCATTGGTAGTTTGATAGGGATTGCATTGAATCTGTAGATTGCTTTGGGTAGTAAAGTCATTTTCACAATGTTGATTCTTCCTATTCAAGAACATGGTATATCTCTCCATCTGTTTGTATCATCTTTAATTTCTTTCATCAGTGTCTTATAATTTTCTGCATACAGGCCTTTTGTCTCCTCAGGTAGGTTTATTCCTAGGTATTTTATTCTTTTTGTTGTAATGGTAAATGGGAGTGTTTTCTTCATTTCACTTTCACATTGTTCATCATTAGCGTATAGAAATGCAAGAGATTTCTGTGCATTAATTTTGTATCCTGCTACTTTACCAAATTCATTGATTAGCTCTAGTAGTTTTCTGGTAGCATCTTTAGGATTCTCTATGTATAATATCATGTCATCTGCAAACAATAACAGCTTTCCTTCTTCTTTTCCAATTTAGATTCCTTTTATTTATTTTTCTTCTCTGATTGCTGTGGCTAAATCTTCCAAAACTATGCTGAAAAATAGTGGTGAGAGTAGGCAACCTTGTCTTGTTCCTGATCTTAGTGGAAATAGTTTCAGTTTTTCACCATTGAGGATGATGTTGGCTGTGGGTTTGTCATATATGGCCTTTATTATGTTAAGTTCCCTCTATGGCTACTTTCTGGAGGGTTTTTACCATAAATGGGTGTTGAATTTTGTTGAAAGCTTTCTCTGCATCTATTGAGGTGATCATATGGTTTTTCTCCTTCAACTCATTACCTTTTAAATAGGGAAATGAAAAGCAATGGAACTAACATTTATTCAGTGTTTTACTCTGGTCTAGATACCATATTATGTGGTTAACTTACACTCTCTGCATAACCATCATATTAGCTTTGCAAGGTTGCCATGCTATCATTTTCTTCTTTTTATTAATTACAAAATTGCTGTTCAGGGAGATTGATTAATTGGCCCAAGATCCCATAGTTAAGAAGTGGCTGAACCATAATTTAATTCCAAGCCTGCTAGGCTCCCAAATCCATTCCTCTCCCCATAGTATCTTTGCATTAATAGTATCCAGATACAGGATCAAGTTAAGAGATACTTCGTGAAATCTGATTTAGCCATATGTTTGCTTTAAAACAATTTTTTTTTCCTGAGATACCTGATTGGGCCTAGAGTTTGTTCATTCTGTTTCATAGATAAAGTAGTAATCAATACTTTGTTTTCATAAATGACAATGTGTTGTAACCCCTGAGATGTCTCTTACCCCCAACCCCTGCTCCTGGATTCTTTTCCTTTCAACATACTTCAAATATAGTAACAAGCTGGTACCATTTTCATTATATGGTATTTGTAAAGCCAGCATATTGGGAAAAGAAAACTAAAAACAAAATGTTTACAGCATAATTGAAAATCACCCTTATGATGAGACAGAAGAAGCCACACCACAGAGCCGAAGGAGCACCAGAGTAGAAATAGTAAGATGGGATTTTGATCCTAGTTTTACCAATACTTGACCTGTGTCATTTCTGGCAAGTAATACATTTATAAAATAAAAGGATGTTTAAAAAAGAAAGATGTACAAAAAAGATGGAAGTAAAAGGGCATAACAAAAAATCAGTACAAAAATTGGATGCTTTTTTAATGCTAAACCTAAGAAAAGATCTGAAAGATGTCTTAAAGAATAGTCCTCTCCTTGTCCATTCACCACATGATGATAGTAGGCAGCAGATGGTATACTGTTAACCAATGACAGAAGACTGCTGGTCAAGTCCTAGTTTGCCTTTATCTTTAGTGTTATGCAACCTACATAGACTCTGCAATCCTAAAACAGAAAAAAAGGTTGGGAAAATGATTCATATGAATTATATCCACTTAAAAAGTCTAGTTTCTAGTTACTTTAAATGAACTCAAGCCCCATAAGTTATCATAGAGTTCTGAAAGAATTTGATGAAACAACTCATGACCTTGGACAGTAAATTTCTGAGTCAAGATGGCTTGCTTGAGGTGCTACATAGATAGATATGTTTCACAAGGACAAGAGACTTGTTAATATTGTTCCCTGGAATATCCACAGCTTTGAGCAATTATCTAGCATGCATTAATAGCTTGAGACAAGTCCCTGACAAAATTGCAAAATCTATTTTTTAAAGTCTGTGGACACATAGAAAAGAAAGCAGTGATCACTAGGAGGCAGCATCAATGCACAGAGACCAGCTATGCTCATGTCATCTAGCTTCCCCATTACAGAGAGGAGTGAAGATCACATCAAGCATTTGACCAAATTCACACGAATAATCCCTGTAAACAAGATGGAGGATAAGGACTAAATATCTTGCAATTAAATGAATTTGTAGCTGGTTTAATGAGAGCACTGTGCTGTTTAATGAATCAGTATCAACATGGATGGAGGTAGCTCTGCCTTGTCAACATTCGTTTTTCAATCTTACATGTAAACAGAAAGTAATTTTTTAAATCAAATTTATCCATGACGTGGAA
Organism: Phocoena phocoena; assembly: GCF_963924675.1. Classification (NCBI taxonomy): domain Eukaryota; kingdom Metazoa; phylum Chordata; class Mammalia; order Artiodactyla; family Phocoenidae; genus Phocoena; species Phocoena phocoena. The sequence goes on along the minus strand of NC_089227.1, from coordinate 74,616,890 downwards.
ACTGAGAATAACAGCCCAAGTTTAAAAAAAAAAAAAATTAGTAAGATAAAATTTAAACTGAGTAAAAGGAAATTTATAAAATGAAGAGGCCCCAGTTTACATGTGTTTTGAGTTTTCATTTTCATTCTGTCAAGAATATATGATTGCCATAAAACAAATTAATCTTACTGTAATGTTAAAATAATATAAACTTATTATACATACCTTCTATTTAACCTGAAATCCTCATAATTTATATACTCCAAACTCTTAGAGATATGATAGCAAGTGGGACTCTGTAAAACTAAAGTGGTAAGACCCATGTTTGTAACCTTTCCACATTGGTCTTTGAATACCTATAATAGCTGTTTACTGTTGTAGCCCACAAATCATACCGTTTTAAATGCAGTCTACTTTCACTTGCCACACCCTGGAAGATAGGTATTATCCCTGTCTTAAAGGTAAGGATTCTGAGGCATGACTGGGGATTCATCCAGGCATGACAAGTGCTAGGTCTTTTAGTAATTCCACCACACTTTCATTACTTAGCTTTGTATTGAGTATTCCTTTCTGATCCATTTCAGATCTACTGAACCACAATCAGTTAGAGTAGGGCCCCAGAGTACTTAAAGCATCTCAGGTAATCAAATGAAAATGGTCCACAACGCAGCTTTGGGAACTGCCTTAGATACCTAAGTATTTCCTTCAGGCTTCTGAGAGATACTTGACAGCAGAGATTTTGAGGTTATACTTGCTGCTGCTAGGCCATATTATATAAGGAGTACAAAAACCTGGTTGATTTAAGAGCCTGATATTCACAAGTATGACCTCCTGTAAGACACTTAACCCTGTTGAGCCTGTTTCCCCATACATAAAATGATCAGTATTGTAAACACTTGGCATCATGCCTGGCACATCCTATGCCCTTGGTAAATGTTCCCTACTAATTTTGAAGGTGAAGGCCCAGAATACACTATACTGCCAGTTAAGGACTGCTTTTTAACTGTGGCTACTACACAAATAGGTTCACATGCCATTATGAAGGGACTGTATACTTTCTCATCCACATGGTAAATCTTTCATGTTACACATCTGAGAAAAATGTTGACATGGATAGCCTGCATTAGGTTAAAAATTTAGAATGACTTTATAAAGGTATTAAACAGATGTTTAAGTAAAGCAAATATTAATAAAAGATTACCTTCGTTTTAAACAGAGAGTATCTTTTCAGTTAAAAAGAAACAAATTAAGTCCTTTTTGCAGTTAATTGCCCTTTACAAAAAACTTTAGTGAAAATATTTTGCCAAGAATAATTTCTTTGATTCATTATTAAGTTGGGTTTAGTGTCTGAGTCACAAAGCACAGAGGTAATTGCAAGTTAAAATTGATTTTAGCCTTTTTTATAAATAAGAAATTGATTACAGAATAAAGTCTCATTAAAGAATATAAAAGACTTGACACTGCATATTAATCAAGTTGCCACTCATAATTGTGGCTCCCTTACAATGCTCATGAAAAACGAAATCCAACCTGAATGGGTTATGAGCATAAAGAGCCTATCGTGTGCACCCAGGAATGAAGAATTCCATGTACCATTTGGTGTATTTTCATGCATTTCCCCCACCAACCATTAATAAAGACATCCAATTCATATTCTGGAAATGATTTTTCTGGCATCAATAAGGAAAATACATCTTGACAAAGCATTTTAGATTTCAGAAGGAGAATACATCATATTAGAAACTCATTACTGTGAGGGAGAGGGACTATGGTTTGTTTACTGGTTCATGTGTAATTTGTGTTATATCAACTATGTTGAGAAAGCATCTGATTCTGGACATCATTTATACTTAGAATACATTTCACTTAGCAATTGAATGATCTATATTCCTTATTTGACTCTTGGAATTAGTTTACCAATTTAAAATACATTATTTATTTAAACAGAACACCTGGTTTACAGTCCCTAATTAAAGTGGCCTGTTTGCTTTACCCACTTTGCATTATTTTCTTATTACTAAATTGATCGTAAAACCTTATACTACAAAAGCCAAATATTTATGAATAGCCAGTACTACCTAGCCTTCCTCTAATCCTCCCAGAGACAACCCTAAACATCAGAACATCAGCCAAGTTATTCTGGGTAATGGTGCTTGATGACCAAAACTATCTCAACAGTTCTCTCCTTACAAGTCTTATTTTTGTAAAAATGTGAAGATATTTTCCTCTGGAAAATGTTCTAGTTGTGAACCAAAAAACTGCCGTGTTTAATAAGTAGGGTTTTCAATAGTAAAAAATATGATGAAACCCACCTCTGAACTCTGAAAGGATCCATTCCAGAAGCCCTTTTCAGAATTTATACAAATTAGCCATCATCTCTTCTTATTGAGCTTGTAGTTTTCATTTTGAGCAAAGGGACAGCAACTATGGTCTACTGGCCAAATCCAGCCTGCCACCTGTTATTGTAAATGAAGTTTTATTGGAACCCAGCCACGGCTATTCGTCATGTATTATCTATGGCTATTTTCATGCTACAAAACAGATTTGAGTAGCTGTGACAGAGACCATATGGCCCTCAAAGCTTAAAATATTTACTATCTGCATCTTTACGAAAGAAGCTTGCCAACTCCTATTTTAAACACTTTCATTAAAAAAACGAAAAAGAAACTATTGAAATTTTGTTTGAATTACAAGAATGTAAATATTTTTCTATTGTTATCACAATGTTACACACTTTGGCCTACATATGACTTGATGAGAATTTTTGTGGACTAGCCCGGATATCTAAACACTGCTTATAGCATTATTTCTATGGATTCTTGAAAAAGTATACACAACCAATTGTACAAGGGAGTTTTAGAAAATAGCCTATTTGTAGATGAGGGGCATTTATCTACTTAATTGATTCACTACAATAATCAACCAAAGAATAGGCCTGACATGCTTGGAGAAAACAGGTTTACTTCTTTTGAAATCAGGTTTATGGAACTAGGGAGTCATGAAAAGTTGTTGACAATAATAGCAAGCACTGCCTCAATATAAACTTAAGATTTATTTACTCATGTTTATAAATAACAAAAAACTCCTTTAATACTAGAAATTCCCCAATTCTTAAAGGATAAGATGGCTTTTAAGACCACATGGAATCAATTTTTTCAGGTAATATATAACTTTGTTGGCATTTTTCCTTTTCTCAACCAAACACACTTTTACCCATACTTCTAAAGTGCTAGGGAGCCACCAGGGCAGTGTGATAAATGGGGATGGTTCAGATAACTGCATAAGACAAGATTTACCTTCCTGGGACTTTCTTAAAAATCAGGGACAGAAACATATGTATCCTGCACTATTGATGGTATTTGTATGCTTAATTTATATAATACTTGAATTCCTCTTTTCAACTAGTTTTCCATAAATATTAAAATAGCAGAATGTCTTTTCTAAAAGTTCTCAAAATAATCATTAGATTTTTATACTATTTAATAGAAAAATAAAACCAAGCTACCAAATGTATGATTTAGGCCAAAAAGAAAAGTTTTTTCCAAGAAAATGTAGAAATATTTTAATTTACATATCATATTACAATGAATCAATATGGAGTCAAAATCCACAATTACACTTTCATAAAAATTCTGCCCATCATCCTCAGAATAATCAGTTTCTGTACAAAGATTTACAGATGTCCAATATATGTAGTTTATCCTTAGTGTGCTACAGAGTTCAGAGGTTCTGCTCGAATATTCCCCAAATCAAGTGCAGAATCTGTCTCTTCATCAATTTCTCCAATGACTGCACTGTAATTGTTTAAGGGAAAAAAAAATCAGTTAAAACAATCTCATTTCTGATTAAAACTGAGAGAAGACAGTATAAAAGAACTACTACTTAAGGTGAAAAACAAACATTTTCATAAGGTTGTGAATTGTACTTTTAAAGTCACAAAACCCAAATAAATTGAAGGCAACATTGTTACAGGAACGAATATTAAAGAAGAGACTGCATATAGTGTGACTGGATCACGAGTCTTTATTTGAGTAACTTCAATGAACTAAATCCATCAGTGGTACATATAAAATCTATTAGTTTCCCTTTCACGATTTCTCAGTTGACTCAATTTAAATCCAACACCAAAAAGAAGTACAACTCTTCACACATAAAGATAATAATAGAACAGATACTTAGGTATCTAACAAATGATTTTTTGTTGTGATTGGCAAGGGTTAAAGCCAACAAATTTTGCCTTGATTCAACACTAACATAACACCTATAACATTATTTTCACTAATACCATGCTAGGTAACCAAGCCATGGCTTTCTAGCTGGATACAGTCATTGTTACATCCAGACCATGGGACATGTATGAAACATTATTACATAAAAAATTCGTTGTTTAAATTTGTTTGGTTTTAATGAAAGTAAATTCTATAGACAAATGTTATACAGAATTTGCCCGATTTTGCTTTAAACTGTATACAGTCTTCAGTTCTCTAATAAATGGGAAGTACCAAACTTTAGGAGAATATATTAAGTTTTCTCAATACGAAACATATCAAGATCTTAATTCCATCATTAAAAATTTAGTATCATTTAAAATCCTTATGGAAGACAGTGGAGTGCTGGAAAATGTTTTAAAACTAGCTCTCCAAGGAAAAGGAGGAGGCTGATTTGCAGTGTTGACTGCTATCCATAGTGCAGATACCCCCACTATGGCCAATTTCAAGCTACCAAAAAGACATCAACAAACCAGCTTGCAAAATTCCCGAAAATATAAAAATCTGCTTCCGTGAGCCAGTACAAGCTGGCTCCAGCATACCACTGTGTCTATAGCAATGTTTAAAATTTTTTTTAATTGAAGTTCAAAAAAAAATTTTTTTTTAAATTAAAGTAGGAGAAATCGTCTTAAAATCAATTATTATGCAGAGCCCCAATATAAACAATCAGTGCTGTTCTGGTCAGGAGACCTGGGCCCCACCTGCTTCGCCTTTACAGATCACTTCACCTAAATATTATCTCTACAGAATATTTTATAAACCTCTGATTAAAGATCAAATGATTTATACATCTAAAGGTGATTTTCTTAAGACAAACAAATAAAATGAGTAAAGTATTCCTTTATCTTCCATATCCTACTTGTCCAAAAGAATAATCTGAGATGCTAATACATCTTTTGCTGCCTTCCAGCCATGTTTTAATTTTAAACAGTACTCACTAGAAAACTGATTCAACACTCTTCTAGCCTCTATAATTGCACTAATACAGAAGCTGCTAGCCACATGTGACTATTAAAATTAATTACAATTAAATAAAATCTAAAATTCAGTTGTTCAGTCACACCAGCTACTTTTCAAGTACTCGACGGCCACACACACAGCTAGTACCTACCATAGTGGACAATGCAGATATCCAACATTTCCATCATCCCCAAAAGTTGTATTGGACAGTACTGTTCTACACTGTTGCACTTTTCTTAAATTGCTACCACTAAAATATATCTTCTCAAACTGCCATATCAATGTCACAAGTTAACTGAGGCCACAACATAAACATGGGACATCTTAAGTAAGCCAATTATACTAAAAAATTAGAAGAAAAAAGTAAGTAATGGATAAATACAGCTATGTTATAAAGCATTATTTAAAACTGTTCACACAAGAGATTTCAAAGACATTTTCAAACCCTAGCCTGGGCCCTGGAGGTGTATTTATGTTCCTCTGGAATTAGGGGTACTTTGGAAGAACATTTTAAGAAGCCTCTCCAATGAAGTATTCAGTGTAAGGCAGGGCTCTTTCTGGACCCTATCCAGGCTACTTAACTATTAGAAATATGGACAAATCTCAGTAGATAGAAACCTCTTCTCCATATAGCAAGGCAGTACACCTATAGTATATTTAACTTGCCTTTAAAAAAGACATATTTTACTTACACATTATCACCTCTCACGATGTATAAACCTAGTACCACTTGTTCTACTCCCTGTGAAGAGCTGAACACTCGTTCATGGCTTTCATCCAAAATCAAATTAATGGTCTGGTCAAAACCTTTCAGTGTTCCCTGTAAAGAAAACATTTAAGAGAAAAAGACAAATATTCTTGTTTACCTGAATGTGTTAATTCAATGACACCATTTTAGTTGTGAGGTACTCCAAGAGAAGTACCTATTTTAAATATATATAAGTTCTCTATAAAATACAATACCTCTTTATGATCAACAGGCACCAAACTTACCTCTTGGTTTTTTAAGAGGGGCAGTGGGGAACCCACCACGCTTCTGATTAGTGCGCAGAGTTGTTGAGAATTACAAAGGACACCTATGTACTAGTTTATTTCCAAGGAAGTAGCATAAAAGCCCAGGTAGTCCAGGAGCTAATATTCTAAAGATACAAACTAATAAAACAAGGGAAACTTAAGGGAAATAGTCCTCTACACAGCAGCTATAGCAATGTAACAGTATCACTTCATGTTACATGCTAGTAAACATGCTGCACACATTATCTCAATTAATCTCTACCCTTTGTGGTAGATACTACAAACATTCCCACTTCAGACAAGAAAATCTGAGGCACAGAGAAGTGATCCCTCAAGGTTTCATGGGCAGAAATTAGCAGAGCTAGAATTCAAACCATGAAAGGCTTGCTTCAAAGCCAGACCACTAAACTTCTATATTATACTACTATGAACAAGCAAATATAATCTACCACTTTTCAGAGATTCAAATCAGTACACAAACTTCAACTGGTAGTAATAACTAAGGCTTAATGAGTACTTAGTATCTGCCAAAGTGTTTGATGGGCCTCAAACACTTGAAGGATATATTCAGAGAAAATTTTATGAAGAATCGTGGTTCTTAAAAAAGGAAGACATGGGCCTATTACAACATGGTAACTCAGATGCTATTCAAGTTTCTGAAAAACATCAATTTACATTGGTTTTGGTTGGTTAAATTTCTCATTAAAGTTTCATGTTTTAAAATTCAAGATATATAAAATTAGAGTGAAATAAAATGTTAGCTAGGAAGAGAAATATTAGTTAATGTTAGGAAGAGAAACAAAATATGGAGTATTTACTATACTGAACTAGCAAAGAGTTGTTACCACATCCATACATAGCCTCTTGGCTTCATTTTACATGCAACTATTCTATAAAGTGAACCATGTGTGAAAGAAATACACAACTACTGAACTTTAGTACTCAAAAATGCTCTTTTAGTACTTAAAAATGCTCTTTTTAAATGGCTTTCCTTCTTCTATAAAATTAAAGTAATTTTCCAATTTATCATCTATCCTGTTAACAAAAACAAGAAAATTTAAACTTGAGGTTTTTACAAAATAAAAAACTATTTACAAATATTTGTTAATAGCAATAGGCTTCTAAGATGAGATTAAAATATTTCAAAATGTCCTCATTTTTTGACTCAATACAATGTGAAGTACCTTAAAAACAAAACCAAAAACATGATTGTTCTCTTGATTAAGAGGGAAGCAAGGCAACTGGCCTTAGCTTTTGGAGTCAAATTCAATTTAAATCCCAGTTTGGTTCTGCCACTTATATCCACATGACTCTGGGAAAGTAACTCACTTTTTCTGAGCTAGGTTCCTAACCTAGAATGCAGGGTTAATTCTTTTTCACAGAGCTGTACCGAGATTAAGTGAGATAACACGTAACATGCCTGGTACATGACATATGTTTAATAAATGGCAAAGTCTGACACTTTGGTAATCGTCACTTAGGGATCCACTGAGAAAAAATCACAAGGATTAAAAACAAAACAAACAAAAACAGAACTGCAGAATGGGAAAATAAAAGACTAAACTATAGGAATTAGATAGACAATAGAGAAAGTTTAGCAGCCTTAAAACTTTTTGGAAACTTTTTGGAACAATCATATGAATTATAAACGAAGAAATTAAGTAGCCCAAAATCATGGGATAAATTCCTCAGATCAAGGAGAGAATCCAAGATTTTTCTGGAATTAAAATGGGATACTGTGATAAAAGGACAAATGAGATGAAATAAATTTATTCACTCATCATAATTCATTCTACAAAAAAACAAGAGATCATACAACCTAAGAATATCTGAAGAATATCAACACCATACAAGTCTTAAATGTTCATTATTTTATAGATGTAGTATCTAAATCTTAAAAAAGTTTCTAAGAACCATACACAAAATTTCCAAAAAATTATATGATTCTGGTAGTGGTTGTCAGAACACTGAATGGGGGAGGAAATAAAAGATGGAGGAGGAAGATAAATATTTTAAAATACAGGCAGATATCTGCAGACTAGACTAGAAGTTCTCTGAGGGCAGAATCTATTACCCATCCTAGCTTCTAGAAGCCTTGTATGTAACTTACAATGTTTATTAATGAAAAAAAATATGGATCGGCAGCTATTTATCAAAGAGATAAAGACCTGAATCATAAGAAAACTGCAATGCAGGTGTACTGTGGTGCCTACTCATTAGAGATCAGAGGTTGTACATAAAAATTAACAACCAATAAGTCTACAAGAAAGCAGAGAATGAATATGCCAAATACTTACCACAATCATTCTCCCATCAGAAGTAATGACAGCAACAGTTCCTGATAACTGAATCAAGGAAAGCATATCTCAGCGCATGTAAACTGAAAACTTAAAATCTGGTAAGGAAATGGTTTAAATTACTAGGAAAAAGGTAACAGAATTAAGATACAACTATTCAACACACCCACATTTCCAACATAAAAACTTTATGTTCTTCAATTTGGTGTGATATTACACAATTTAAAAAAGGGAAAAAACAGAAAAAGCATCCCTTTGTGTGTGTGGTCAGTGTATTCTATCTTAAAACAGCTGGGGTATTTGGTACTCTTTTCTTATTGGGGAATACTGCCAATTTGACAGTTGAGCAAGATATTTCTCCCTTTCTTATACCTATTTCTTTATCTCTAAAACGAAAATTGGATCGTTGCTAAACTAATCAATGTTGAATGATTTCAAGCACGTTAAGACACTGTCTTCCAGGACCTGGCTTCTGGAATTCAAAAGAAAAGAAGCTATATTCAATGTCACAGGTACCAATATGCTTGCATCATTAAAAGCCTTTGGCATTTCACTTTTGTCCCAAATTTGTACATGAGAGCACAATGCAGAGTTCCGTTCCTAGACTTTAAAACGGTAACAACTGTATAGGGTAATTCACATGGGCTTTTTAAAGTTATTTGTCCCTCAAAACGATCCATTACAAATAGCAAGCATTATTTTAATTCCATCAACAAAGAAGTTGAGATTTCAAGTGGTAAAGGGGCAGATATTCAATTTTTGCACCATCTGTAAAGTTTTGCTATCCTCGAACAACGAGCAAAGCCTATGAATAAAACAAACACATAGATTTACACGACCATCGCTGCCGCTAGTTAAACTGTTCCTCTTATTCCCAAACCTGAACGTATAGGCCCTAGGGAAACAGGAAGGATGAATCAATAGCTGATTTCTATAGAGACACGGAAAAGTTTGGAATAACCACGTTGGTGGGGTTTTTTTTTTTTTTTCAGATTAAAAATAAAAGACACCTTGGGCCCGTACAAGCGGCAGGTTCCAGCCCCAGGGGCGGGATTGGTGGGTCCCAGATCCTTAACCCCTGCACCCGCATACCGGGCCCCGCAGCTGCCGGGTATCGCAACTCCCGCCGATCCCGACCCCCTGCCTCTCCAGCACCGGTCCTCTCCGGTGCAGGCGCGGGACTCGCCACAGCACCAGCAAATGCCTGTGGTGGCCGGCTCGAGGATACGGTTGATGTAGTTCTCCAAGGCAGACGTCATGATGCTCGGCCCGGCAGCTGGCAACACAGCAGGACCGGCGACAAGAGGAGCTAAAACAGCCCGCCAGGAACTAGCGGCGGCTCCCGCCGACTGGCGGCAGCAAATACCGCGAGAGTACCGCACTGCTGCCTCCGCGAATCAGAGACTGAAAGAGCCCGGCCAACCATCCCCAAGAGGCTAAGCGACGACTAGTTTTAATGCGCGTGCGCAGTATATTTCGACTGTGTTTCTGGGCGGTGTTCTCGGAAGCCGAGAGGGACAAAGCGAGCAGGCTGTGGAAGAAAGGAAGAAGCCTTCGGAAGGTGGGGTAGTGGGGAGACGGTGGGCGAGCGGGCTTCATAGCGGAGTGGAAGGCCATGTGGCAGAAGTTACGAAGGGGAAATATTGAGAAAAGACGGGCAAGGCGGGAGACAACGGAATAAGGTGTTTTCGTCACACGTGAAATAGAGAGATGAGTGCTGTTCTGGTATGAAGTGTAGACGCGGGGAAGTGGAATCCCTAATTTCCTGCCACAGGGCCGAAAATTAACCTTCTAGAAGCTAAATGGCCTAGGGCAAAGTTGCACACGTTGTAACCATATGGTATATACGCCTGGAGAACACAGCAATAAAAAGCATGTTCGCACAGTTTGCATTTGCCTGTAAAAGTGCTCCATCGCGGAGGCGTTGTTACTCATTTATGTGAGAAACAATCCAAACAGAAAAGTGTGAGTCTCCCTTAGAAAACAGTCTTCCCTTTACCACGCCACAGCCTCCCTCCCTTCAGGGTGAAATTAGTAACTAAAAGGCCCGCAGGTCTGCTGCGCAGTCCTGGAAAGGACTGGTTCAGGAAGAGCCTTCTAAATAAGGACCAGACTGGGTTCTAGTCCAACACTGCTAACCATATCGTGTGGGTGTTCTTGCACAAGCAACGTCAACTCATTTGGGCCTCAGTTTCCTTAGATCCTGCTACATTTATCATTTGGGGTATTTATATGTGTTAGAAAATGTCATTTATTTTACTGTGGTACCCTAACTTCAGAGGACTTGAAGTTAGGAAAAAATCTATGTACAAAATACCAGTGAGACTTATTTCCCCTTTGTACAAAATTGCCTTATGATTTCAGTTAGACTTGTGATTTCTTAACTGAAGAATTGAGGATTTGAAAACTCTTGCAATGTCAGCAGTTTTCTTCTGAAAAATCCAGCATATGTTTTCATTACAGCATACCCACAAAATTACCTACAGATCACTCCCAAATGTTTAATATTTTATATACGTAAACTTACTCTGACCTGTTCGAAACCACATGTAGTCAGGAATTAGGTGGTGCATGTCCCAGTTCTTTTTTTTTTTTTGGTGGGGGGGGTGGATGCTGGAGGGCAGGTAAATGAAAGTATCTTCCATAAATTAAAAAAATGAAGATATTGTGTGGTTTGCAAATGTTAGACATTGAACAAAAAACCAAAGTACTAATTAGTGATAAATGAGGTATCATTAGTAAGGAATTTTTAAAAAATAATGTGCCAAGTATTTAAAATCAATAACCCATGTAGTGTTTCATCTCTTAGAGTGTGTTTATATGTGAAAATGTTCATTTACATTATATAGTAACTTACAGAACTAATTTCATCATAATACAAGTTTATGACCTTGTGTGGTTTCCATTAAATTAATATACCAGGTAAATGACAGATGTGCAGTGTTTATGGAGCATCACAAAATCTCTTCGGTTTGAAAATTTTTACATTCGTCTTAAAACTGTGTTTTCTGTAGTCACTAATGATCACAGATGTGGAGAGAGCCTATGGATAAAGAAAAGTCTTTAATAAGACAAAAATGAGTTACATCTGGATGCAAACATTACATATGTGATTTATCTAAATTAGCGTTGTGACCTTGGGAGTACACGGACATAGTGAGTTCAACACCTCATAATGGAAAATTAAGTTAAAGTTCCAACAGGGGGAAATGATATAATATAAACATCTGACAACTAAAAAGTTAAGTAGGGGTACCGTGAGATTTTGAGCTTAATTCAAAAATCTCTCAAAGCGCTACCCATACTCTGTCACTCTTTACTGAGGAGTAAAAGTATGCTGGAATGTTTTTTGTTTTATTAATGGAGCACTCATTTTATGCCATTAGTTCTGAATCAAAACTTTGAGCAGATAACTAAAATTTTTTATATTTAGTTCACTTATGATTGGCTCAGTATTTCATATATTTCCCAACCCACTCATGAATCTCTCTCTCATTAGTAATCCAACGGCACGTATCTAGAACAACAGCCAAGATTTATCAAAAATAGGGCAGAAAAGAGATGGGAAAGGGTAGAAAGGAGTTCCCTAGATATCTGACATTCCTGGAGTTACTTTCCATTAGTACAAGGGTCCCCAAACCCCTGGCCTGCGGTGCCGCTACCGGTCCAGGGCCTGTTAGGAACCGGGCCGCACAGCAGGAGGTGAGCTGTTGGTGGGCAAGCCAGCAAAGCTTCCTCTGCCGCTCCCCATGGCTCCCCCTCGCTCGCCTTACCGCTTGAATCACCCCTCCCCAACCCTTGGAAAAATTGTCCTCCCCGAAAACGGTCCCTGGTGCCAAAAAGTTTGGGGACCGCTGCATTAGTAGAAACCAAGGTATGTAAAGTGGATCTTTCTCTGGTTAATGATTCTCCTGAGAAGCAGGGCATAACTCACCTCCCTTTGTATCCTGTATTCTTTCATTAACCTGAAGAATCATACTCATACTAGATTCTGAGGAAACTGAATTTGCACTTTACTGTGAATGGTTTATGGGGGGAAAAATGACGATAATTATTGGAAAATTAAAATACTGCTTTTAACCTAATTTGATATGAGCTTTTATTTTATTTTTATTGATTTGTATTCCTATAAGTTCCCAAAGTGTCAACCAATCAGCAGTATATATTGAATAGATCTTTTTAGGGTTCTCCAAGGCAGAAAAGGACATACATAAACCCTGGTATCTCCTTACAAGGAAATTCCTGAACAGGTACAGAGCTCTAATTATGAAATAGTGTATGGAAAAATAATAGATATCCCAAAATATAAAGAAAGGTAATTGATGTGGAAATATTAGTTCATTTAACTTTGTATAAATTACAAAGTGTTTTTCATATATTATGGGGGTTTTTTTCCTTTTAAGGTATTAAGACAGGCATTTTTAACACCATTTTTTAAGGGATGGGAAAAATTAAACTAACTTGCTAATTGAGAAGCAGTATAGGATTGTGATTAAGAACACTATCTCAGGAGCTAGCCTGTTTGGATTTGGATCCTGTGGGACTTTGAGTGGATTACTTAACCTTCTTGCCTCTGTTTTCTCATCTGTAAAATGGAGAAATGATGGTACTTACATCATCAAATTGTTGGAGGACTAAAAATGATTCTTGTAAAGCCTAGCATATAATAAGCACTCGATTCATGTCAGTTATTATTGCTCATGGACATAGATTACATCACAAGTAACCTTTTACTCAGTCCCAGAGCTTGTTCTACTACATTATTTTGCTCACTGCCTTTTTTTCTGATTGGATAAATTGAGCAGTGCACATTTTAATTGCTTAAGGAAGGGGAAGGTGGATATGTGTTAGAATCTTGGACGTTTTATGAAAAAGGTAAGACTTAAATTGGGGCTTGAGAAAAAGTACAAATGCACTTTAGGAAAATTAATCTGACATTAATTATTTACAGTGGAGGTAGGAAGTGAGGATTAGAAGGCTAGCCAGACTCCAGGTGTGAGTTTCTGATTTGTAGCAGTAGGAATGGAAAGGCGGAAGACGTGATTCAAAGATAGTGGTTAAGAAAGGCAGGGAGGCAGACAGCAAATCACAGGCAGCAGTGATAGTGGTTGGTGAACTGGCAGAATGGCAAGAGTAGGGAGACCCAGGAAAAGACAGGGCTGCTTGTTAATAAAGTACATGGGGCCAAGCTGTAGAACTGCAGGTGTGACACATACTGTGCACCAGCCAGTGGTGAGGCCACCAGACACGCTGGGTTCACTAGCAGTGGCATACACTTTACCCTAAACATCTGGAGAACCAGTCTATCTCAGGAAGCCCACTGTGTCATTTATAAAGGATAATGCATATTAATAAAATACTTACATATACTTGTATGCATTCTTTACATTATTTATATTTTGGAAACTTGAAACAGTAATATAAACATTTCAGCTACAATGTAACATGTACATTCCTGAAAATCCTCACATTCAAAAAAATAGCTCACTTAAAATAAGAGACCTTAGGGAAAAAGTAGGTCTGGCAAAGACCACTCAAACCCTGAACAACTGAACTAGAGCAGTGGTTCTCAAACTTTGCTGCTCATTGAAAACAGCTGGGGATCTCTGAAAACTACTGATGCCCTGGTTCCCACTCGCAGGCATTCTGAATTAAATGGTATGAAGAGAGCCTGGGCATCAGGATTCTAAAAGCTCCACAAGTGATGGTAACATGAGCAAAGTTTGGGAACCACTGGACAGCATTAACAGAGACAATAACAATCCAAATGAGAATAGCACATTTAAAAGGACATGTGAAATTCCTAACAAGAAATGCTATAGTAACTTAGAGAGTTTTACCTTTAAAAAAAGTTGAAGGTGGCTTGAAAAATGATGGTATATGGAAGAATTGACACTGCTGAGTGATGGAAGCAAGGGCAGGAGAGCATCATCCTCAGACGTTGCAGCTGTAAACTTTGCAGTTGTAAAATTTGCAGGAAATATAGAGATGCCAGAGACAGATGGCTCTGACCCATTGTCTGTTGTTGCTTTTGTGCAGATCTAGGAGAAATGCAAAATAAGCACTATCAAAGTGGAGCACATGGCTGAGCTAAACCGAGGGAAGAATAGGATGCCACACAGTGAACAGGTGTCATCTGGGTACTGTATTTCTCCAGAGGAGTGGTCGTGCAGTCAGCTGTGTGACTTTATATTCAGCTGTTGGTTCTTGGTAGCACAAGACATTAAAGTGCTAGGAAAAATATGTATGTACCACCCTGCTTTGTGCATTATTCCAATATTACTCCCCTGTTTAACAGTCACATGTGAGCTGATTCATATTACACCAGACAGTGCTGTAGCACAACAGACTTCTGATATTCCACTTCAGATCTGGACTTTGGTTAACCTGCCCCTATTTTACTTATCTCCTCCTGTGGTTGAGGTAGGCAGGTATTGTCACCTCTGACTTTGCCCTAAGAGGATGCTTGAATTCATACCGCTTGGGGCAGCTTTATTTAAATAGTATGTGAAGAGTACAGCTAATCCAGTGGAGCACCCAGACCTCAGCCTTCTCAATCTCTTTTGTGTGTTTGTGTGTGTAAATTACCATTTTTGTGTAATCACTATTGCAAAGCAGATTAAGCAGCATTGTTTTAAGCTGAGTGCTTGACTTGCTGTTTTTGTTATTTTTGCTTGTCTTTTAAAGATGAATGTCTTTAGCGGCTTGGATTGCAGTACAGATAAAATTTGTACTGTCCTTTTTACTGTGATTTTGGCGTGACAAACTTGGAAAATGATGTTGATGGCAGAAATTAATAAGTCTGTGATCTTCAACGTGAACTCACTCGTGACGGTATAATCCACACTGAAAGAACAGGTTTATTTAGACTTGTTGCAGATGTTATATTGCGAGAGATCAAAGCTAATTTATTGATATACTGAGGTTAGACTGTGAGGTATGAATAATGTGAGAAAGTACAGAAAGATAAATGGTGTGGTAGTGTGAAGTATATAAGAATTGTCTTGACAAAAACTAAGTTACCTTGAGTCACTAATGAAAAGCAGATGCCTGGAATTACATTAAAATATGTATGGAGTAAAAGAAAATCAAAGCTTTACCTTACTATTTCTAAAAAATTCTCATTTTATAAGTTTTGCCATTATTTGGTTTTATACATAAATAGAATTACACTCTCACTTCTACCATTTTTTTTTCTTTTTTCAAACCATGGATCTAGATTTTAAGAGCTGGAAGGAAATCTAGGAATTTCCAAGTCCACTTCTCTCATTTTGTAGATAGGAAACTGAGTCCCAAAGAAGCTGAGTGACTCTGAGGGTTACATAGCAGCCTACAGTGAAGGCCTCCTAGATTCTAGTTCAGTGCTCTTTACAGTAATTAGTAATAAAGTAACTTTTACTCACAAAACAAAATTTGAGTCTGTATCTTCAGATCATCAGCCCATATCCATGGATATGTCATTGTCTGCCTTTGTAAGGCAGACTTTTTCAAAGATCAGAAGGAATTGATATCCAAGAATATACTCAAAGGCAGCTCGATATTTTTCAGATATCAGTACCTCTGGGAAGAATAGGAAAAGCAAATAGGATATTGTGGTAGGCAGAATAATGGCCCCCCAAGGATGTCTACATCCAAATTCCTGGAACCTGTGATTGTTACCTTATATGGCAAAAGGGATTTTGCAGATGTAATTAAGGTTAACGACCTTGGGGTGGGGAGAATATTCTGGATTATCTGGGTGGGCCCGACTCTAATCACTTGGATCCTTAAAACTGGAAGAGGGAGGCAGGAGAGTGGGTCTGAGAGATGTATGTGATGACTGGTTCCACTGTTGATGGCTCTGAAGCTGGAGAAAGAGGGCCAGGAGCCAAGGACTTTAGCTGGTTGTCTTTAGCTGGAAACAGCCCTTAGTTTACAGCCAGCAAGAAATCAGGTATCTTGGTCCCACAAAGGCAAGCATACCGAATTCTGCCAGTAAACCAAGTGAACAGGAAATAGATTCTCCTTTAGAGCCTCCAGAAAGGAAAACATTCTGCCAACACCTTGATTTTAGTCCAGTCAGACCCATACCAGACTTCTGACCTATTGAATGTAAAAACGATAAAGTTTTCTTGTTTTAAGCCACAAAATTTGAGATAATTTGTTATGACAGCAATAGAAAATTAATGGAGATAATTAATTATTATCTTCCTGGATTTTGACTAAAGAAAGTCATTGAGGAAAGTAGCTGTACTATACCTAGGAGATTTGGAGAATATTTGACCCTTTATGAACAATTTAAGTACTACTGCTCATGACCGTCTTTCTCTGTGGCACAAAGTCTTTCTAAATTTCTCCCTATAATTTCCTCCACAGTGAGATTCGGTGTAAAGCATGGGTTTCTTTAACCTAGATTACCAGTTACTTCATGTGTGTTTCTTACCCATTATACTGGTATTATAAGGTGGAGGCTCCACTGTCAGGGCAAGGAGGAGGGGTGCGTGTTCAACCTTTACTGAAATCTTAAGTCTTGATGAGGCATTCAGTGGTGTTCTTCTCAGCCTCCGTCTCACTTGTGAACATGCTCGTGGTTCTGCTGGTTTCTTCTCTGGGTTTTATTTTCCCCAAAGTCATTTTGTTAGTAAATAACAAAGCCAATCTTTGAACCTAAGCAGTCCAGCTCCACTGCACTACACGGCAATTTTAACACTGTTGTCCAAGGGAAATGCCCAATAGAATGACAAAATAAAGACCGTGATGTAAACAAGAGGTAGGTCATTTAAAGTTAATGGCCCCGGTGTGGGCACTTAGTTAGGACAGTTACAAAGAGGCGGATTCAACAATTTAAAAAATCTTATTCAACGATAAATGCCTCTGGTGCATTTATTTTATTTTTTCTTCCGTATTAGGCATCTGAGTTGTTAATGTTAAACACCTCTAACGGGGGTTGGCAAACTGTAGCCCTCAGACTACAAAATTTACAATTTTTTTTGTAAATAAAGTTTTATTGGAACACAGCCATACCTATTAATTTATGTATTATCTCTGCTGGCTGCTTTTGGATGACAATGGCAGAGCTGAGTAGTTGTGACAGAAACCATATGGCCCACAAAATAATTAGTATCTGGCTCTTTACAGAAATTGTACAGACCTCTGTTCTCTAATGTCAACAAATGAGATTTCTAAAGCTTTTATATGTACATTACCAAATTGTCCTCTACAAAGTTTGCACCACTCATTCTTCCACCAGGAAAGTGAGCTAATTCATCATCCTGGTCAGCCTCAGATATGACCATAATGCCCATTTTTGACCAGCTTTGAGATATGATCCCTCCATTTTTCTGAATTTGCATCATGAATAACAAAGAAGCCAAAACTCAGATATATAAGACTTTAGAAGAATGTCTGTGGTGTCTCCTCCCTCTCTCCCTTCCTTCCTGTTGTTGGAATGTCACTCTGGAACCGAAGAAATGTTTTCCAAGTCATTACCCCATGTGATAACTCCTGCAGTGGGATTTTTCATGCATAAAAATAATGACAGAAAATAATGATCTGCATTTTAACATATGCATCAGAAACTAAATTAAAAACCACAGACGTCATAACACAATGGATTAAAAGAAATTCTCAGCAGAGAGTCGTTTTGAAAAACAAAAGGTGGTAATTCAAATTAAAGACAACCGTTTGTCAGGGGTGTTTATTATTGTTTTTCAGCTGTTCAGCATCAGAGCTCTCTTAACTTCTTGAGAATTCCCTTCTTTATGAGTTTGGGTGGGACAACAGAGCTCATTATATCAGGTACGTTTTTTGCTCTTTCTTATAGCAAGAGAGATCTAGGCTGTTTATGACTACCTGACTTACAGAGAACGCGCTCTTGTGGTCACACAGCTGCGGCAAGAGCAATTTCATGAAGGAGCCATGCCGTTAATACTCCTGGTGGCATCCAGGGCACATGGGCACATCAGCAGTATTGGGGCATGCAAGCTTCAGTCTGTATTGTTTTGCAGTGGTGTCCACAGGGTACTAACCCAGCTTTGCTGTGTGTTTGGGATGTGCTATGTGGTTATGTAACTTCTGGATCTTGTTCTGCAGCCTGTCTCACAATTATGTGAGCTCCTGAATATCCTTCAGTTACTTCCCTTCCTGCTTGAATCAGCTCAAGCAGGTTTCTGCTTTCAAGCTGGCAACTAGGAATTCTGACTCTAGAAACATTCTGGAAGCATAGTGTTAGCAGTAAGCTACAGTGATCTTCAAACACTTTTTTTGTTCTTTTAGCTTCTAAATTTTTTTAAACTAAAAAAAAATTTTTAACTGAAACCTCCTCATCCAAGCTTACTTTAAAATCCTAAGTTTTTGTATTATAAATTTATTAATTATAAAGAATGTAATTCCTGTCACATAGTATTTTGTTTATGTGCTTTAACTGTATTTTCTTTCAAACCTTGGAGTTGCAGATTTAACTTAAAGTTTATGGCAAAGCCCATCCTTTTCAAACCCATCAACTGACTTTATTTTCACTTTAAATATGTTACCAAGCATTCTGTGAAAACTGCTGGAAAGTCAATCCACCATGAGCCCTAAACCTCCCTGCACATCCTTTCTGGGTGTGCTGCAAATGCAAGGCCTTGGTCATTCTTTTTACCTAGGCTAATTGTATGTCCCTTCCAGCTCAGTTTTTAGGTAAGTAGGTGTATAATAATGACCATTTTCTAATTCTTTCAAATCTATTTCAGTGTGCTCCAGTGACTTGGAGTTGTTGATATGTGCATCTGTGTTGGAGGGCTTTTTCTATGTATGTGTGGCAGGCTGGAAATGCTGGGGAATTAACATCCTCAGAAAGCCGGCTTCAGTCAGTGACTGACAGGAAGGTTTGTAGATACCTCGTCCCCTTCATCAGCCAGGTGGGATAATTCAGGTGGGATATCTCCAGTCATTCAACAGAGTAGCTGGCTTACAGTGCACCTTTCATCGGCTGCCTTCCTTCCTGTAACACTTCTCCACTCCCTTACTCCCTTTCCCTAAATAAACTACTTGCACTTGAATTCTTGCCTCAGGATCTGCTTTTGGGGGAACCCAAACTAAGACAGAGATCATAAATACTTCTTCCTTTCAAAGGGGCCTGTATCCTACTTGAGTTTGCGGCTAGCCATAGCCTAACTGGAGTCTTTATCATCTGATTTCATCTGATCATCTTTTACATGATGCAAAGGATGGGATGGGGCTTCTGCCCCTCTCCACAGACCTGTGCAGGCCTCTGTAAATATACCTGGGTAAGCAATCACTGCTGCCGCCAAAGTTGCTTTAAAGTAGGTTGTTTACTCAAAAATGAAATACCTGTCTCTGGTACCTTAGCCAGGCTGCTGCCCTGAAGCTTCAGTTAGGCTCCATGATGCAGCAAGAAATGAAGCACAGGAATGACCCCGTTATCTGACTATAGCGCAGGAGCTTATCTTTCTCCCTGACACCACAGTGATCTAGTTGTGGCATTCAGAAGCCCGGGCTAAACTCGATTTGGTGATTTTGGTCATGGAGAGGAAGGTTTGAGCTACCCATGCCTCTTTACTGGGGTAATTGGGTATGGGATAATTATTCTGTAAAGGCCCAGAGCTTACAGAATAAGTCACTCATGTAGGCATTGCCAATACTAGTGGCAGTCAAATACTTAAGCAAAAGGCTTCTCCAGTCTTCCCCAAATCATGTTGGGATGGTGACAGTTTACCCCACCTTTTTGTGAGACTATCCCTATCATATTACCCCTCTGAGTCCAGGGATCTCTTTATAGACCTTTCTGTTCAGAAGAGTGTCTTAGGACAGAGTCCCCAGAAGTACAGCTTGAAGCAAGGATTTATTTGTTTGTGATTTATTAAGGAATTGTTTCCAAGTGAAATCAGTAAGGAAGTGAGAGAAGCAAGAGGGGAAAGGGGAGAAACCAAGCGTGGGTGAGTTTGCAGGCTAGGTTTCGCTGAGGGTAGCTTCAGTCTGACCCCACGGGGAATGCTGCTGTGTGAGTTGATGCCGTGCAGTTTTGTCCTCACTCGAGGCAAGGGAACTGGGCTTTCAAAACCTCCCACCTGTCACTCTTCAGGGAAGGCTCAGGGAGGCAAGTTTCCAGCCCATTGTGAATGAGGGAAAAGCCCAGCCAGCCCAAGGGTAGGTAGTATTCCAGAAAAGAATGTAGGTCTGGCCTCTGGAAGTAAATGCACATGAAGCCAGGAGAGAAGTACACAGAAACCATGAAAGCAATCTTAGGAAATCTGGGTGGAGTGCACTTTAGTGGGTGATTCAAGGTTCTAGTCCATTTAAGATGTGGGGATATTTGAAGTAGGGAAATGTTAGGAGGGTCAGAAGAGAATTCCAATTTTGTAAAAGAGACTTATAAAATGTATTTCCACTTCTTAACAAGGTGTTCAGCCCCAAAACATTCATTTGTGATCAAGGCAATTCTTTTGTTACACGGGCGGAGATAAGAAAGGGACTTGTGGAGGGTCATGCACCATATAGAATAAATTTCTTGTGACAACACTAACCAAGCCTTACATTATTGGAAACATTTCTTGGCACACTTTATTATTGGACTGCTTTTTAATATATATGTAATCCAAGTTTGCCCAGGAGTTGTCATAGCTTGAGGGTACAAAGGAAGTCATAACAATGACAACTCAGATTTCTCTGGTTCATGCCTAATCTGCCTCATGCAGGATTTCCATAACCCATTCAAAGTCTTCCTGGTCATTCTGGGAGTCCACCTGGGATTTTTTTTGCAATAACTCACCAAGAGTCTTTTCATTTCTTCTATTCTGTGTTTCTTTATTGATCACAGAGGCTTGGGCGTTCTCTTCATGGTGGCCCTCTCTACAAGCACCAGGACTTATACCTGTAAGATCAATGTCTGGGGGGGGGGGGTGTGGGAAGAAGGGGGCTGTCTCCCAAAACTTCCAGAGCTTCAGGCTGTCAAGGTTGCCATAATGATCATCTATTCTCAATATCTTCCCTGAGCTAAAGCCATACTGCATTCAGATCATTAGTGAGGAGGATGTCTCTCTCCTTGTCTCTAGCAGAGCTTATAGTTGGGTTCTGAAGGAGTGCAACCCAGGTCTCAGAATCTTTCTGAAAACAGCTCTTCCTTGCTTCTGTCTGTAGCTGTCTCCCTGTCCTCAGAGTTTAAACATGACCATGGGGATGGGTGAAGAACAAGGCCCTCTTCTAGTCTCTTTCCACTGCATGCAAATGAACTTACGTGAATAGATGACTGTAAACACATCAGAAATGCCCAGAAATGCCCAGTCGGGCATTCTGAATTCTAACAGTTGATACACCTTTATCTTAAATTATATTCCTATGAACACCCTTCCAAAGAAACACACACACACAGGAGACCTCTCTATAAATATAAATGTTGCAGAGGGGTTTCATTTGTTCCACTCACTTATTCAAAAATTTTTTAATGAAAGTTTGACATGCCAAAAAGTAGAAAATGTTATTTGATACAGTATCAAATAAATAAGACATGCTTTTCTTAAGTAGCTAACCATTCTCCACAAGAATAGTAAACCGTGTGTGTGTGTGTGTGTGTGTGTGTGTGTGTGTGTGTGTGTGTATCTCACTAACTACCATAGGAAAGCAAAAAGAAAAGTATGCAGTGGTGTTTTTACCACACAGTTACTGCTGGCAACAGTGTCTCTCTTTGCATAGCTAGGCTTCTTAGGCCCATTGTAGTCAGTATTTCTTGCTGCTTGAGGTTGCCAAGTTAACTGGATATGAGGAGGACACTACTAGATGGAGAACCTTGTTTCCTGACCATTATCAGTTCTACAAACATTGGTGGCAGAGTGTCAGCTCCTGCTCTTGATTTTACGCTGTAATGACATAACTTATAAATAAATAGAAGTAGATGAGGTGGTTTTCCGTGTGGGTTTGGCTTGGCAGACATTGGAGTAGAGTTGTGTACAATTAGCTCAAGTTTTAATGGAGGCAGCATCTTGGATGGAATCACAGGAATTGCAATATTCCAATTTTAGCACTTCAGCAATTTTAGTGGATTATTCCTTGTATCCGAGAGGTAGACATCTAGCCTGTCTGTACTGTGTTTTAGAAATCCTCTAGAACTAATGCTCATTTTATACATGGATAAACTGATTAAAGGATGTGGTTAAAAAACCTGCCCAAGATTACACAAATAACTCTATGGTAGAACTGAACCAGGACTCAGATCTCCCGAACATAATTGCCTTCCAGTCTTCCAAATTACCTCCCCACGTGGGCTGGCCGGCTTTTGGTTGCAAATAATGGAAAACCTGAACCGAAGTGGATTAAGGAAAAGAAAAGGCAAAGGTTTATATAAATTCACGTAACCAAACTGTCCACAGACTCTTCTAATTTTAGGCTTTGTCAGAGTCTTGATTTATAGGTTCATGATGCCATCGGGACACCAAGTTCATTTTGATTCTTGCAGCCCTGTCCTCCTCTGGGTGCTGGACTCGTGTGTATGCTAGATCTCCTCATGGTAGCGTTAATGGGCCTGACATTCTTCTCATACTATGTCAGGTCCCCGAAGCTCTCACAGAAGAGCACAGAAACTTCATTCATTGGAGGACTTAGTAAGTTGCTCACATTTCATTGGTCAAAATGTGATACATGCCCATCCCTGAACCAGTCACTGTGATCAAGTGCAAGATGCTCTGCTGAACTTAACATGGGGGTGGGATCTACCCTCTCAGCCACACAGCTGCTTTCTGCTGGGGATGGGTGAGGAGTTCTCCTGTGGAAAATGAGGTCCTTTTGGTTGGAAAAAAAGGGGAAATGGATGCTGTGGAAGAAGCCAATAAGTATCCACTCTTCTTTAAGATGTATTTGAAACAAATGCAACAAAGCTCCAATATTAGGATACCTAAGTAGCTCGTAATTTTAGTTATATTGAGTTGAATCATAGTCCCTACATATCATAACTATAGTATCCAAAATATTATTAAAATGTCTATTTTTTCCTTTTGAGTTTGTTTGAGGTTTTTTTTAATATAACCATGAACCTAAATTTGGAAATAAAGATTTAAAGATATTTGATATTTATAATTGCTGTCCTTTCAGTAAGAAGTCCTAAAATCTTATGGTTCAGAATATATATTTTTTTTTTCCAGAGACCCATGCTCACACACTTTCTGAACAAAAAGCAGGACCACTGCCAACTCAAAGGACAGAAAAGCTTTTCTGAGGCTTTTCCTCCTGTGTTGTCTGCACCTGATCAGCTCCCCTACACATTTTCAAATAGCCTCTGAAAATAGACTCTTTGTACCTTTCCCAACAAACCCCGTAATTCCTTATTCTCTTTTCTTTAATAATTACTTTCAAAGTTTTACCACATCTTAGGGTGCTATACACATTGAATAGAATGAGCTGTGCAAAATAAAGATTTTGGTGTAGGTCCAAAAGAACTATGCTTTTTATGTCTGAGAAAATGTTTTAAAACTCACCGCCTACACAGCAATGAATGGTTTAATGATAGTCCTTTAAGTGCGCCATCAGAAATGCTTTATAGAATTTCATGAAAGACACACTAGTTTACTTCCATGGAGAATTGGTTTCATTTTAAAGATACTAAACTAAGGAAGATTCCATACAAACAACTCATTTTCTATATAGTCTTTTAAAAGTTTCTTTTAAAGGTTGAACTAGCATTCACATCAGGGTTTGATGCATCAGAGCAGTGCTGATGATTTCAACAAGGTAATATTTTTGCAATCTTCAGTAACAGGCCAGGATTACATGGACTGTGTTAGACCTTACATAAGGTCTAATACAAGGGTACAAAGCAATACATCATAATTTAGAAGCTGTGACAGTTAATGTTGTCATATATAAATAAGTAAAGTGGCTTGAACAGTGGTCTCTGATGAGCTTTGCTAGTAGGAATCAGCTTCCCGAGACTGCTAATTGTATTCACATTGATGAGATTAAATTTCTAAGTTTGCAAGGTTGAAGGTCAGATCCTGACTGGATGACTACATCAAGATGCCGGCTTTGTGAGGATCTGTCTGGGTGAGCATCACACCCGGGAACCGGGAAATCCCTAGCTCTCATGGCTCACCTTTTCTCAACTTTTCCAGCTCTGTTGTTCATGTTATTTGAACCAAGCTCCTAGAGTTATTTTATGCCATATTAACATATGAGATAGTTTACAGATGTTCCCTTAAGGAAAAAAGGTATTTATTTCTGTCTTTTATTTTTGATAATATAAAGACTTAATGTTTTGCAAAAAAATATTGAGTTATTTGAGTACCCACCTGGCCTGAAACTGAAGCATCAGACAAACTAACTGGTTCTCATCCCCGCTACTGTGTGTCTTTCTCTTCTCTTTTTTCCTCCTTGCCACCTCTTTTGAATGAGCCATTTGCTGTCACTGCCTCCACTTCCTCAGTGCCAAGTCTCTCCTCTCCCCCCTCCACCATCTGGCTCCCACCCCCATTATTCTACTGAAACTCTCTTCAAAATTTATGACTGATAACAGGCAGAGCTTCTTAATCCTCATTTCACTTGACTTGTCTGCAAAATTGGTTGCTGTGTTTTATGACCTTCTTTTGAAAATATACCTCCTTCCTCTCCTGATGTCTAGAACCTACTGTCTCCATTTAATTTTCCTTTTTTAACATTCCCCACATTTTCATTTTATACCCCTTTCTTCTGGTGTCTTTTACTGGAAGCATTTTTAAAAAAAGAACTATAACATGGCAGATAAAGCCAATCTACTATTCTTTCCCCCTCCTCTCTGTTCTCCTATTCTGAAGTTGTATTATCATTAACATACGTTTCTACATTTGTGTATCTGCATACAATGTATGTTACTTTGTTTTAAAACTCACATATCCGTATATCATATTATAGCATCCTTTGCATCCTGCTTTTACTGAACATTATGTATTTGAGATTAATCTATTTTGATATATCTAGATTTAGTTAGTTCATTTCAATTTCTCTGTAATCTTCCGTTTATGAATTAATAACAGTTTCAACTACCCTTTAAATACAGACTTTTCAAATTAAGACTTTTTTTTTTTTTTTTGCGGTACGTGGGCCTCTCACTGTCGTGGCCTCTCCCGTTGCGGAGCACAGGCTCCGGACACGCAGGCTCAGCGACCATGCCTCACGGGCCCAGCCGCTCCGCGGCATGTGGGATCTTCCCGGACTGGGGCACGAACCCTTGTCCCCTGCATCGGCAGGCGGACTCTCAACCACTGCACCACCAGGGAAGCCCTAAGACTAATTTTTAGAGCAGTTTTAGGTTCACAGGAAAATTGAAAGGTACAGAGATTTCCCATATAACTTCTGCCCACACCACATGCATAACTTCCCCCATTATCAACATCTCCCAACAGAGTGTACATTTGTTACGGTTTATGAACCTACATTGACACATCATAAGCACCCAAAGTCCATAGTTTACATTACCGTTCACTTTTGGTGTTGTGTATTCTGTGGACTTGGACAAATGTATAATGACATGTATCCGCCGTTACAGTATCATATGGAGTGGTTTCACTGCCCTGAAAATCCTCTGTGTTCTTCCTGCTTGTTCCTTCCTCCACCCCAACCCCTGGCAACCACTGATTTTTTACTGTCTCCATAGTTTTGTCTTTTTCAGAAGGTCATATAGTTAGAATCATACAGTATGTAGCCTTTTCTGATTGGCTTCTTTTCGCTTAGTTCTACTCAGTAAAGTATGGGGAAGGACACCGGCTGAGAGATAAAGGTGGAAAAGGTCAGGTAGAACATTATGAATTTAAAGCAAAACGGTTATCTGTGTGATTCCTATGAGTACTAACAATTTCCTGTTTAGGTGCAAAAAAACGTCTGAAGCAAAGTGAGTTCATACGTGGATTGGGGTTTTGTAAGGCAAACTCAGTTGAGGGAAAGAAGGAACTGGGAGTTGAAAGTATTTGCAAAGGGGCACTATGTTGATGATAATGGAATCTGTGCTGAAGAAGGTGGGAAGTAATGACAAGGGATGGATAATAAGGAAGTGGTGGGATGAAGGGATCAAATGTCCCCACGTCATTGCAGAACCAAGTGCTTGTATGGAAGTATTTGTATCAGTGAACTGAATGCATAGCTATGCAGTAGGATGTTAGATCTATTTGAAAAGGTTCATATTTTTAAAGACATGTAAAAGTCTGGGGTGTGACCATAAAATAGGTGACTGAAGGGGAAAAAGGAAAATGTCAATGGAATATGGAAATCAGGAAATTGAGAAGCTGGGGCTTTTTGATGGGTCATCCACTTATTGAAATCACCAAAGATAAAGAACGGAAACCGGGTGGAATAGAAGACTCTTTTCGGGGAACAGAAGACTAGTGAATGAGGAAGTGTGACTAGGAGGTTGGCAGAAGAGTGTAAGAAGGTGTAGAAAGAGTGGTGTAGCCCAATGATGTTAGCATTGAGAGGACAGTGATTTTTGCAGGAGGGAAAGGGTGATAATTTGAAAGTAGCAAGGAACATAACTACCTCAACTCCTGGCCCTGATGTTTGCTCAGGACCCAGGTAGGTTTCAAGTAAAGCAAGGAGGTGGAGGGAGTATTGGAAGAAAAGGGAACAGCTGGTGACAGGTTGGGGGTCACAGGAGACACTGAAAGTGTTTGTGTGGGAAGGGAGGGAAGTGGAGAAGATAAACAGAGTCTGTGGTTTGAGTCTGAGAAAAAGAATGACTTAGGCTGGGACTCTGGCAGATTGATGAGGTACTTGGGGATGTGAAAGATGATGGGATTGGTTGTGAGAGGCTCACCTTGTAATACTCTTGGTGGTGTGTTAGCCTCAGGCATTAAGTTATGGTGTGGCCTCAGGACTGATAGTCTGTCAGGAGCTGAGAGTTCTAGAATCATCTGCCACAGTCAGTTCCGTTACTTTGGACAAGGCACCAAACCTCTGAAAACCTCAGCCTTTCCATATATGCAATGAGTAGTTTATCTAAATAATCTTTGGAACTTCTTCAGGTATTTAAAATATCTGAGAGTAAAGAAATGAGGTCATGCCACTGGTAAGTTTGCAGTACTAGAAATAAATATTCATCTTGCAAATCGATGATATATCGGGAGCTAATATTAGGAAGAATGAGAACTATCTGAGAGTTTCTGCATCGGGTACCTTTGGCTTCAAAGCATGTTAATGATCTCAACAAAACAGATGAGTGACAGAACAATTCAGCATATTCTAGAGACATTTGGTTATGCAGGAAGCTGCTAAAGCAAATATACTTTGTAACTCATAAATATGAGTTAGTAATAGATTTATGATCTCTCAAATGCTAAATAGTAATTAAAGTTGAAACTGAATTGCCAACCCTTATCTCTCACCCTTCTTCCATTCGTTTGTCCCCCCCATCCAAACTGTATTATTTTTATTATAACAGTAGAATAATGCATGAATGCACTTGAAAGCATACAGTCATAATTGGTGAAGGGAATGAGTTAGTAATGAAAATGCTTCTTCACAATTAATTTTTTAATATTTAGATGAATTTTCTAACCTATTTGGTTGAATTGATGGGTCAATTCAGTCAACTCTATAACCACACTAAAAACCTACTGGTTAAAAACTGTTTTTATTTCAGTCCAAATTGTGGAACAACTTTGGGTCCAATCAGATGATGAGCCCTACTAGCTGAGGAGCTTTTTTCCGAGTTTGGTGTCCTGGTAGGCATTTTGTTGAATGGTTTAGACTCTTGAGGGAGAAAGGTCTCTAAGGGAAAAAGCAGCAGAGCTTGAGCTTGGTTGGGAAAGGACATTGTGTAAAATAAAAGGGGGGCAATGTGGACATTAAATATTCCTTATTTGCAAATAAAAGCGCTGTATATTGGAGCTAAAAACCTTATACATGTGAATTAATTTCACTCAAGCAAGCAAAAAGTTAAAGTCAGAATATTTCAGTAGGTGAAACATATATTTGCATATGAATGAAAGTGATTAAGTAGTTTATCTTGTGATATTGAATGTAACTTTAAAATTTTGTTTAAGAAATATGGCATATTAGCTTATTTCATTCTAGATATTAATTATACCTACAGTTCGGGTAATTGGCCACTAGATGGCAGGGCTGTGACTAGAGTAAAGATGACAAGACAAATGGGCATTCGGTAGTCATAAGCAATTGAAAGAATCAAAACATGGAAAGCCTTGTAATACAGTTTAAAAGCACAAGTTAAGCACATACTTATGTATTAGGATTTTTGTAAAGGCTGGAGATGTAAAAATGAATATTACATGTTTTCCATTACCAAAGAGGTGATAGTCTTGTAGCCAGATATATGTGTGGATTTTTTTTTTAAGCACTATGATAGAATGTGATAAATACTATTACAGATTTTTTTTTTAATTTCAAGTTATAATAGGAAATTAGGGACTATTACAATTAATTCAGCTTAGGATGACGATGTTGAGGCAAGGAGTTCTTAGACTATTATAGATAAGGTAAAATCTGAGAAGAGCTCATCTTTCTATAAAAAACAAAACAAAAACATACTCTAAAGCCAAAAAGTACAAAGGAAACTTATCTTTAATTGTTATGGATAAAGTGGCAATTAAAAATTTTACATATGATTTAAAAGAAAAAAAGAAAAACTAATTTCTCTCTAATCTTTACTTCTAATCCAGTGGTTCCCAACCAGGGACAGTTTGGCCTTCCTCAGCACATTTGGTGATGTCTAGAGACATTTTTGGTTGTCACAGCTGGGGAGAGGACGCTACTGGTGTCTCGGGGTAGAGATCAGGGATGCTGCTAAACAACCTACCATGCACAGGACAGAAAGAAAACATTACCTGACCCAAAATGTCAACAGTACCAAGGTATTGTAAAATATAGGCACATGTATCCGAGGTTTAAAATTGGACAAGAGGACACCAGTAAAAGTTCAGTATTTAGGAATGAGTGTGGTTTGAAACGTGGAAACTAGAATTTTTGTCTCAAGGTGAGGAGCAGATGAGAAGGAAAGTTCTGGTGTTTGGACGGAAAGGTTAGAAACAACACCTTGAATTAAAGATATTTAGGCAAGCCCACTCAACAGCATTTGAATGTGTAGGGATGGAGCAAGGACAACAGAAGTTTAATCTTGCCTTGTCAAATAAGGGCTGGAGGGTGGAGTGGCCAGAATCAGCACCATGGAACGTGCAGACCAGGGTTTGGATCTCAGCTCTGGTGTTTATTAGCTGGGTAACTCATTTTACTTTCTGAGTTTTCACTCCTTTAAAATGGGGGATTTGTTGAAAGGATTAGAAATGTATGTTAAATAGCCAGGACATACAAAATGCTTAATAAATGATAACTTAACGTTATTGAGACATTCTTAGAGTCCTAACTATACTTCTTCTCCCACAGTTGTCTTCGTCCCTTTAGGAAAATTGGTTAGTCAGGATACAGCTATATTGCATCATAGTGAAAATAGAAAAACATGAATTGTGGGATGTGAAGAGGAAAAGTGAATGACAAAACACAAGCAAAACTTTTGCAAGACGTCATTGGGAGAAATATTGAAAGCTGAGACAGAATCACCAAGATCTCTGAACAATATTCCTATCCATTAGGGAGGATATAGCTGATATTTCTGTGAGGAGGTGAGGGATGGGAGGGGTTGGAGGGAGGTGTTGCTGTGATTAGCCAGACACAGCCAAGTTAAATCCAACTCTGCTGCCGCTGCACCCACACAGCTGAACAGAACGAAGCACACAGTGATGCTCACTGCTCTCTTGCTCTCACAGCCACCGTCCCCAAGTAGGTGACATTGCCCTGCAAGATACTGTATATCCCCAGTCTGTACTCCTTGTTGACTACTTCATACTTTCTGAACCTTTCTTTAAATCTTGAAGGCATCCTCCAACATAATCACTCTTAGCCAATGACCTTGGTTCCCATTTCACTGGCAAAATAGAAGCCTTCAGAGGAGGACTTCCATGAACTCTCACACCTCATCCACTTACTTCCTGCATCTGTGTGCATTCTCTCCACCTTCTTTCCTGTTACTAAAAATGAACCCAAACCATCTGTACTCTTAGCCAAGGCTGACCTCTCAATGATGTACTATATTCCATCTCTTTTCACCTACTAAAGGCATGACTCCAGCAATTCTCACCCATTCTCTTGGGTCATAATTATTCCCTCTCTTTTAGATCATTTTCATCAAAATACCCACTGCTGTTATTTCCCCCATTTAAAAAAAAGCAAAAAAGTTTTATTGTACCAGCTTCACCTTACTTTTTCTCTTTAAAACAAATGTCCTTAAAAGCATGCCCTATATTGACTGGCTCACTTTCTCTACTTCCATTTTCTCTTGAACTCAATCCGTTAGGCTTTCACCATCGCTGCTCCACAAAAAGTGCTCTTTTTAAGATCACCAATGCAATTAGTATGGTCACAAATCCAAAAATCAGCTCTCAAACCTCACCTTCCTTGAAGGATCAGCAGCATTTTATGTGGATGGTTACATTCTCCTGCTTAAAACCTTTTCTTTACTTGGTTTCCTAGATGCCACACTTGGCTGGATTTCTTTCTGCTTTGTTTGCTGCTTCTCAATCTCTTTTGCTCTCCCTCGACACACTTCCTCTGCCAGCCTCTACACTTTGGAATGCCCAATTCTGAGTCTTTAGACCCCTTCTCTTTTCTATCTATACTCAATCCCCTAATGATTGTGTCCAGTCTCATGGCTTTAAGTACCACACGCTGATGACTCCCATGTTTATATCTCTAGCTTGAAGCTCCTGAATTCAAGGCTTGTTGCTCAAACTTCCTCTTCAGCATCTTCAGTTGGAGGTTTAACAGCCGTCTCAAAATTAATATGCCTAACACTAAACTCTGTATACAAACCCCCTTAACTCAGTTAGTGGAAACTCCATTCTTCCAGTTGCTCAGGCCAAAACTTTGCAGTAATGCTTAACACCTTTCTCTTTTATTTATCACATGTCACTTCTAAAGTGTCAGCAGATTTCATTGTTTGACTATTGTCAGTTATGTCTCCAATCTGCCTAATCTGTCCACATCTCTCCACCTGTGTTGTTACTTTTCTGGTACAAGTCATTCTCCTCTTGCCTGGATCATTGCAGTGATCTCTTGGTTGGTTTTCCTGTGTCTTCCTTTAGCCTCTTCTCCAAGTCTGTTTCTTACACAGGAGTCAGAATAATCCATTAAACACTTAGATCATATCACCCCTCTGCTCAGACTCTTTACTGACTTCCTATTTCAATCAGAACAAAAGCCAAAGTCCCAAATATGACTAAAAGATCCTGAGCAGTCTGGTCCCCCATTAACTCAGACCTAATCCTTTACTTCTTTCCTTTGCTCACAAGTTCCAGCCACAACTGTCTCATCACTGTTTCTTGAATACTTCATGCAGTCTTGCCTCAGGTTCTTTGTACTTGCTGTTTTCTCTGCTTTTCCACTAGATTCCCTTGTGGTTCCCCCCCGCCACTTCCCTCTTTTCCTAAAGGCCTTTACTCAAATGGCATCTTGTCAGTGAGGCCACCTTTGGTCAATCTAAGATTTTAATACCCATCTTTTAACATTTTCTCTATTCCCCTTCCCTGCTTTAGTTTTTATCCTTAACACTGACCACTCTCTAGATACTATATATTCTATGTATATATTCTGCTTATGGTCAATCTCCCCTCTCCAAGGGGACAGAAGTTTTTGTCTCTTGTTCATTATTATAATAGCAGTGCCTAGAACAGGGCCTGCCACATAGTAGGTATTCAATATATATTTGTTCAATGAATTTCAAATGAATATTTGTTGAACGAACATTGAATGAATCTGGTAACCCTATAACCATCACTGGGGAGGAACGTTAGAGTATTATGTGAAAGTTTCTCACATAATAATGCTCGCAATGTAATTTGGCAAACGATATCAAAAGCATTTCCTTTCAGAATCATTAAAATTACTCTAAATCCTCCCAAGCCGTAACTGATGGACAGGGATTGACAAGAGTTGCCATATGGCATAGGCAAAACTAGAAAATTCAGTTCTCCTATGGACATGTCATGCAAGACAAGGCTGCCCCTCTTAGGGACTTAGATAACTCGATTTCAAAGTTTCTTGACTAATATTTTCATTATTGATTGCTGAATAAAACAAATACCTAAAAACTTAATGGCATAAAACAATGTTTTGTTATGACTCATAATTCTATGGCTTGACCGAGCCGTTCTTCTGCTCTACCCTGCGTTGCCCATGGTCACGGGGACAGCATCAGTCATCTGGAGGCTTGACAGGAGCTCAGCCAGACCCTCAGCAGGGGTCTTAGTTCTCTTCCACGTGGATCTGTCCACACTGAGCTTCAAGTTACAGTGGCTGGGGTTCTGAGAAAGAAGGGAAACAGAAGCTGCTGCATCAGTTAAGGGTTAGACCCAGACAGGCACAACATGTTTTATTACGTTAGAGCAGTCACAAACCCGGTTAGAGACCACGGGAGGGGGACTCCACAAGAGGCGTGGTGCTTTGGGGGTTGCCACATTAACCCTCCACTACATTGGGGCACTTAATTAGACACCTCTGGAATGCTGGATCTCATTTCCTGGGTCTACCTCTGATTTCACCCGAGGCTGTGATGTATACTTGTGGGCAATTTCAGGCTGACTTTGTACCTCTCACTTAAAGTAAGAGCCAGATTTTTTAGCTTTCTGCCCCACATCCTCCTCTGATGCCAGGGAACCTGAAAGTACAGGTGAGTTAACTTCCAGGACAACCTTGTGCAATGGCAGGTAGAAGCTGGTGAATAGATGCTCCAAGCCTCCTGTCCCTCATGCTTCTTGGTATGTCCCGGTGAATTGAGCTCCTTTTGCCCACAGTGAGAATTTTGATAATGAACCCTTACATTGGCTTTCCTATTTTCCAAGCTCACGAATTTCCCTGACCCATCATTCCTGTGTCCTAGGATCACCATCCAAATAAACTATCTGTACTCAAGACCTTCTCTGAACTCTTTGCTGGGGGCAGGGGGCAAAGTTACAGAGGTAATTTTATCTGATAATGAGAAAAATCCTTTCATGTTTCATTTAAAGAATAAAGCTAGGCCTTGTGGAAATGGTTGAATTTGTGCCTGTAAATTCCAGTAAAAGAGCTGATATTCTGAGGGTTGGATATGTGCTTCAGTGTATAAAGCTCACTGAAGTGAGGGGGAAGGTTTAGTCCTTTGTCAATTGGAAGACCAACTGGAGAGGATGACTCATTCTCTGTTGGCCATTCCTGCATAGAAGTTGGATGTCTCCAGTTTAGAAAGTGTTTAAATGTGCATGCAACTTTTCTTTTTCAAGATAGATAAAGCCTTACTGAAAAGACAATGCTGTCTCCTTAGGAATGGTGATTATTTAAAAATTTTTCTGTTTAGGAAAATAAAATATTTGGTACCCAAAGGCTTTAATTGTGGCCTATAAGCTAAGAATGGGGCACCTTCATCCAGTGAATAATTCAGTTTAACTGGAAGAATAAATTCTTATGCAAATTTTGGAGGAATTTCAATGTGTGTGGGTGTATATTTATACTAGTAATTGAATTTATATTTAAAGAAATATAAATATTTTTCAAGTAATGTCTTTAAAATATATTTAATTTCTTTCACAATTTATTTATATCTCACCTTCTTCAAAAATGACTTACAGCTACTTACAATGATACATTAAATGTGACCAGGAAGGGTATATTAGAACTGAAATGAAAGAAGAAAGAGTAACAAGGGTGGGTCACAAAGCAAATGTGTATCCAAACATCAGCTGTGTTGCTATACTGGCCTTCCTCATGCGTCCTCCACTTGAAATGAATTAGAAAAATACCTGCAGAGGGTGAAAGTTCTCCCTAAAATAGAACTTTGGATATATTCCAGCATAGAGATGCACATAAAATAGAATTCAGAAGTTCTGCTCTGTGTAGCACGGCAACAATTGATGTAGCTTAAAAACAATTTAAAGCAGTTATAACCAGATGCTCACTTCACAGAAAACAAAAATTTTCAAAACCCTCCATTTAACACCCTTAGAATACCTGACTTTGAGCAGAGCTGCTTGCTCACACATTCTCCAAAATGCCCTTTATGCTTAACATTCACCAAGATCACTGAGATGACTTATTGTATTGGCCTGTTTATAAATTGGTTAAAAGTTCTGGGACATCCTCCAAAAATAACGATTTTCACCTTTAAAATGTTGGTATGTAATTCTGTTTCCTGGCAATAATGAGCCTGCAGAGCCTGTTTGTTCAGGCCACTCATGATTCGAGATGATAATATAACCGCATCATTAGTCTACAAAACAATGTTCATATTTCTGTTTTCTGTGGGACTGTGTCCGACTCATCTGAAAGTGGCATCTGATTATTAAGAATCAAGTTAGAAAAAAAAAAAGAATCAAGTTAGAACAGTGAGGGTGATAATTTTGCTTTACCCCTGTGTAAAATTTTAGCTCTTCTATCAGCAGTCCATTTTTGATAAATTTAAGAATTGTTTTAGAGCAAAGATTACTACCACATCCTGCCCACTGTCCACCACACACAGTGGGGTGTCGCTCCAGGACCTTGCTTCAGACGTGTAAGCTCTGCCACCTATTAAACCATTGATATCTCTTAAAAAAAAAAAAAAAAAGGAAAAAGGAATTGTTCTAGGCTGCTGTTCTAGTTAATAGTTTAAATTAATTTTATTATGTACCTAAAAAAATAGTATGTTTACTCGGCTATCAATTATCTGGGCATCCCCAGGATAACATTTGTAAACCCACAGAACTTTATTCCAAGTTATCTAGATTGATCCTACAGTTTCCCTTTGTCACCAGCTCAAGAAGCTTGGTATTAGCTCTTTTTTTTTTCCTTTTATCCACTCACCCCTAACTCCCCTCCCCCAAAACTGTCATTCCAGCTCTAGAACTTGGCTCTTTCTGAAGTCTGTTCCTTTGTAATAACAATGGCCTTATTAGCTAAACCACTTAACCTTTCCATGTCTCAGATTCCTCAGCTGAAAGCACCTACCTTCCTAGAGTTGTGGTGATTAAATGAGTTAATTTAATACAAACATACTGTAGGGAAGGGAAACATTTTTTCCCCCCACCCTCCTAAATTCTCTGGCTGAGGTCCTATAAATTGCACTAACAGAAGACAGATTAACTGGAGGAAAAACAGAAGTTTATTAGCATGTGCATTGCACAGACACATGGGAGCACTCAGAGCTGGGTAGCTCAAAGGGGTGGTTAGAATTTGGGGTCTATTTACCTAACTTGGAGGGGGGGAAGGAAACTTATGGAAAAGCAGATGACTCTTTGGACAGATAAATGGGCCCTTAGGGGAATATATGGGAGACATGATAGTTGGTAGTTCTGCATGTCTGGGTGTGGTGCTGGCTTCTCCTCCCCCAGAAGAGAAGATTACAGTTGCTTTCCGGAGGGGACTTATGACATTTGAGTTCTTTGGGGAGGCTCTCCTTTTAAGCAGGTGAGGAATTTCAGGAACTGAAATGTCTTCAGCTCAAAATAATCCTTATGTTAAAGTGGCATATTTGGGGATGGCATATCCTGATCCCCTTCAATATGTAAGACCATGTAATAGTGTTGGAACATTCCTGACAAGCACTCTCTGAGTGCGTGTTGCTGTGATTGCAGTGACTGCTATGGTAGGATTCTCTTAGAGCATCCGTAACTGGAGGTTTGGGTCCAGCCTCCCTGTACCAGAGCCTGTGTCCATGGAGTTAAAGGTGAGGGAGATCCTCATCCCTCACCTCTCCTTCCTTCAAGATTCTGAACCAATTAGGAACAAACCTAAGAAGCAGTAGTACCGGATGGTGCAGAGACTATGTGGGTAGAAGTGGACCCCTGAGCCCCTGGGGCTGCCTGTAAGATGGGCACTTGAGGACAACCTGTCATGAGCCAAGGAGCCATGCAAGGTCGGGGGTATCTCTCTCAGAGAACAGATGTTTGCTTCATATTTTAAAAAGCTGCAGTGCTCCTGCTGCCACCGTGAAAGCTGAGCTCTTTCCTGCAGAGGACTGTAATTCCTCTACTCTGCTTTGGCTAAGGAACAATTGAGCTTGAACCGATTTGCCTTCTGTGTTGACCTGATTCACACTTGCCTGTTTACCGTTTATGTGTGAGCTAAATCACATTACAGAGGTGTATGTGGGAGACTGTTCTATGATGGTGGGACTCATGTTTGCCCTTTCGTTTTAAGGTTAAATCTGAATGTCAGCTATTTATTCCTGCTGAACAGGGTGAGTGGAAGCAGGCCTCAGCAACTGCACGCGGGGTCCTGCAAGCTTACCAACAATGGTAGGGCGTAGACACCCACAGATTATCGGCTCTGCTAGGGAGTCGTGGAATTAGTTTAAACATATACGCAGAGTAAACTGTGTGTCCCAAAGTTTCACTCTGTTGGGTTTTTTGGTTTTGTTTTGTTTGTGCATTTTTAATATTCACAGCCATGCTGAGTTGCTTTCCTAGGCATTCCAAGTTTTCTCTGAGAAAGTAATTATTTTTTTTGTTTCTATTTGTTTGTTTTTTATTGTGCTGGTCACCAAGTTGCATAGATTTTGAGTGGTCCACTCATACTCTGTTTTCCCATAAGCTCTGATAATTTTACTAGCAACGCATATGTTTCATTATATAGTAGAAACACATGTATCTTGTTTGACAAAAATTGCAGCATACCAAGAGAATGTGGAGAATGGGGCTTCCCTGCTTGGTCTGACCTATTTGGTCTGTAGGTAGGTCTGTACCTTTAGTCTGTGCTTGGTCTGTTTATGATATGGAAGCCAGAAGTAACAAAGAACTCCGACCTTTGTAAAATTTATGTGGAAAGAAGTATAAGAGAGAGTGAGAGATCTAGAAGAAAGGCCATGCATGAACTCTGACCTGTGATGTCATGGTTAAGAATGTGGACCCTATAGTCTAGCTCTCTAGGTTCAAATCCTGGCTCTTCCACTGATTGGCTCTGTGACCTGGGAAAGTATGGCCCATTTCCCCCTGCAGAAATACAGATGATATTACTAGTACCCATCTTCTAGACTTACATTGTAAGAATTTGGAGAAATAATCCACATGTAGTACGTTGAAGTATGGTTTCACCCCGAAGATATGTCCATGTTCTAATCCCCAGAATGTATGGATGTTACCTCCTTTGGTAAAAAAAAAAAAAGGGCTTTGCAGATATAATAAAGTTAAAGATCGTGAGGTGAGGAGATCACCTTGGATTATCTGGATAAATCAAATGACAAGTATCCTTATAAGAGTGAGGCAGAGGAAGGTTAGACCAACAGAAGAGGAGGCAGCTATGTGGCCAGGGAGGCAGAGATAAGAGTGACTGGGCCATAAGTAAAGGGATGCTGACAGCCACCAGAAGCTGGAATAGCAGAGAATCGGTTCTCCAGTAGAGCCTCGCAAGGGAACACAACCCTATCAACATCTTGATTTCAAACTTCTAGCCTCCAGAACCATGAGAGAATAAATTTCTCTTGTTTTAAACCAAGTTTGTGGTAGTTTGTTATAACAGCCAAGGGAAATAATACACCATACAAACCATGTAAAGTTCCTGGCCTGTAGCAAACCCTCAGTAAATATTAGGTATTATTATTACCCCTGAACAATAGAAAAACGTGGCCTAATGGATAGTGGTTTCTTCGTGGTCTCTCCGATCACTTAAGTCAGTCCTCTTTGCATGAGGAGTTGCTAGTACTGACATTTGCTAAGAATGGAAGATTTTTCTTTGGCACTTCTGAGAGGGCAGAAGTGTTTGTCAAAGTCTCCAACACTTTCTTTAGAGAAAGGAAATGTTGATGGCAGTTCCTACACTTTGAGCCAAGGCAGGCACACAGTGCACAGATAATGAAGTTTCTATTTATAACATGGACTCGTACAGATTCCTCCACCGGAAGAACACTGGCAGTTGGACTACAGATCCCACATGTGTCCAAATATATTTTGTGTGACTTAGCCAATCTCAAGGCTTCCTGGAGCTGCAAACACAAGCAGATGGGCCTGGCAGGGGTGACACCACAGCCTGTTGGCTGAAAGCTTCCTCTGGAGCTTCTTCTTGGAGAGGGATTGTGCACATTAAGTAGGGTGACCATGACCATGCGTCTGGTTTGTCTGGACTGTCTTGTGTTCTCCTGTTGTACTAGCACCCCAAATGGTTTAGCATTTGTCACTGTCAAAAATGTCCCAGTTTAGATGATAAACTATGTGCTTACTTTGACGTGGAGACACATCATAGTCAGCTTGTCAAAGAACAAGATCTAAAATCACAGGAAAAGATTTCTTTCCTAATACGTTAGGTAATTTTGTAAGAGTAACTCTAAAACTGACAGAGGTAAGGATGGTAGATCCATCTATATCTCTGTAAGATATTTTTCCCCTCATGGCTGGAAAATTAAAAGGCCCCAAAGGCCAAGTATAGAGAAATGGATAATGAGAAATCCAGAATTCTAGCAGACAATATTAAAAGTCCTTAACATTTTGGAGATCTTACTGTCAGGGTCCCAATCAGCCAAAATGCATGAGGGGATTCTTGGAGAATGCAGATCATGCTCTAGATCTACCAGGGTTAAAAAGACAAGCTCATTGCTGGTGCTGTGTAGCTCTTGGTCTGAAAGGGTACCATTTTCTGTGGAGCAGTGCATCCCACATCCAGCTGTCAAAGCCCACCTGGGCTGAGATGGTGAATAAGTGCAGGATTTCTGACTGACCATTACCCCCACTGCATTGAGGCTCACTGGTGAGATGGCTGGGGTCAGGCAGTGGAGCAGATCTCTCCATCTGGAGGGAGTGAAGTGACCTCCCACTTTCTGAAACTTTGTGATATGCTCAAGGTAGCAGGGTGGAGAGGTAGGAAGAAGGCAGAAAGATGACTTAATATTGGGGAAGAATCCTTTCAATGGGAAAATCCTTCTCCCAATGGAGGACACAAAGCCAAGGAGAGATTTAGGTTAAAGAGGGAACTGTCTATGATCAGAATTATTAGTGTGGCTTAGATCCAAATTTGATAAAGTGTCTTTGAGGGAATCTAGTTTTCTCAGGATAGCATCCTGTACTCTCCAGGGATGAAGGAAAAAGATTGGAGAAGCCCAGCCCATCCATATCCCTGTAATTTCAGAATGTGGGGGAGTGAAGGAGGTTAGGGACAGGGTGATAGAGCTAAAGGGGAGATCTAGACTGTGATCAAAAAGTAGGAAAAAAGATACAAACTGTGAAAATATCATACAACGTGTAATAATGCTATATATTGTTGGTAGACACATAGATAATAAAATTATACCAACATGCCTGGGAAGAGTACTCATCCACTAGAAGGAAACAATTATTCCTGGGGAGATGGATAGGGGACAGAGATGGGCCCACCCAGAGATGGGTGGGGGTTGTCTCTGTCTTCATTTCCCAAAATTATGTTGGAAGCGATGACTTTGAAAGCAGTGACAGGAACCTGACTTCCATGTCCCTACCCTCCTGTCCCTGTCCCTCTAGAGCTCCACTACTCCTGGCTCCACACAAGGTTCAGGCCAGAACTGTGTATTCTTGGGTGTCAGGTTCACCTTGCTCTTACCTCCTAGCAGGCAATAGGCAAGATTTGCCTAAAACCCAATTATTATATATTTTGGATACCATAGATTCAAAGTCACATATTTTCTCATGGGGAGAATGATGTGAGGTTTTAGTAAGCAACTTTTTCATCCAATCAATGACCCATATACAGAGGGCGTTAATGGCCCCGGAAAAAGCTCAGACTGAGCAGGGAGTGGAATGTGTTGGAGAGAATGCGATAAACATGTGAGTACATCGTAAGAAATGGGTTAGACTACATGGAAAGGGTTTTCCTTTGTTTATAATAAGGACTCTCTCCCGTTTTCATACTCCTCCAGACCAGTGGTTCCCAAAACGTGGTCACCAACTGGCAGCATCAGCATCACCTGGGAACTTGTTAGACATGCAGATTATTGGGCCCAACCCAGACCTGGGGAATCAGAAACTCTGGGGGTAGTGTCATCAATCTGTGTTTTAACAAGCCCTCCAGGGGATTCTGAGGGACACTAAAGTTTGGTAACCACTTCTGCAGACTCACTCCTTGTTGCCCATGATGAAGACAAGCCATTAAAAATCACCACACGATTGCTTTGTAGAGGAGACAGATGTCGAATTATAATGTTGTACACCTGAAAACATACATGTCCTACACCAATTTTATCTCAAAAAAAGTTAGAAAACTAAAAAAAGTTACAACTACCATCCTAACAATCCTTATCCCCACCACTGCATCCCATCCAACAAAAAGAAAAAAACAGGAGAACAAAGAGGGTTAACAAAACCGAAGTGAAGGACAGGCCTAAACTAGTAATTGGAGTAAACTATTGGAGAATGGTAATGGTAAAGCAAACAAATTAATCACAATGATTTTAGATGACAGAGAAAACTAAAAACAAGAACTAAGATAATGCTAAAATTAAAATTCAATAAAATAAGTTAAAAATAGAATAAGAGGAATATCAGTGAAATTTTCCATAATAATAATAACATCTGCCCATCTAGTGCCTCCTTCATATCAGGCACTGTGCTAAGAAAGGTGCCTCTTCTAATTCATTTCATTCTCCCAATAGCTCCATGAGGAAGGCCCATTACCATCTCCATTTTACAGCAAGAAAAGGAAGGCGCAGAAAGAGTAGGTACTTTGCCCGAAGTCACACAGCTTGGTAGGTAAAGTGAAGAGCAGAAGTCAGCTAGGAAAGCAATGAAAAACATACCTATTAAGAGTGGCCTTGGGCTTCCCTGGTGGCGCAGTGGTTGAGAGTCCGCCTGCCAATGCAGGGGACGCGGGTTTTTGACCCGGTCCGGGAAGATCCCACATGCCGCGGAGCGGCTGGGCCCATGAGCCATGGCCTCTGCGCCTGCGCGTCCGGAGCCTGTGCTCCGCAACGGGAGAGGCCGCAACAGTGAGAGAAAAAGAGTGGCCTTGCTAAAAATAAAAAGAAAGCCCATGAGGTTAATGAGTTTAAAATGAAAGGTCACAACTTAACTGAGGAAAAAATAACATGGGTGGGGTGGGAAACAGAGGAGAAACAAAACAGAACAAGGTCCCTAACAGAGTGGGGAGGTGGGTGTGCCTTCCTAGGGCCTGAGGCAGAGGGTCCTACTTATCTGGGTGAAGAAGCGAGGAGTGGAGAGCTGGGCACACCCTCATCACCTTCCCTTCCACTTAGCTCCCTCTCAGGACCTTTCAGCTCTCCACAGAAGCTGGGAGCGGATCTTCTTAGACCCACAAATCTCTCTACATCATAAATATCATGCCTGTTACAGTGACAGGACCTCATTTGGTTCTTTTTTACCAAAGGTAGAAAACCCTTGGTCTGTCCTGGTTAATTAGGAGTTAATTTGCTTTGAATCGGTTCAAAGTTTTTGGTTTTTTGTTTCCTTGGAATCTTGGCTATAATGGCTTCATTTTTTGAAGACATTCATTTTCTACTAACCATCCAGCAAAGAACCCTAAGCCCATTGAAATAACTATTACTATTAATTGGGTTTAAGGACAATTGATATAGCTTTTCTATTTTAAGTTTTGTTAAGTGTTTTTTCCCCTCCTTGTCTTATTCTGACTCTTCAATGAGGAGGCACTATTATGAATGTCTAAGAGCAAAGAAGGAATAGCCGGGCAGCTCACACCCCGGCGATGCCCAGACCTCCGAGGTGAGGAGAGAACAAGGGCTTTAGTTTGATGCATCCAAATGTGTCCAGGTGCAGCCAAGGGCGAGCTGCCTACAGCTGTGTCTAATGACAGTAATTGGCCTAAAAGCTGGTGGGAAGTTTGTTTCTTTCCTCCCGGAGAGGCCAGAAGAGCAGAGAACACCTTCCTAACCACAGATGAGCAGAGCGGGGTAAAATGCCTGATCACATTGGAGGTAAGACTGCAATTGGGGGCGACCATCTCTATGGAATGAAAAACTGATACTTGCACTACTTTTGAAAAAAAAGTGTTTAGAATTCATGTTCTTTTCTACTAAAAGAGAAAAAATGTTGGGAATAATAAAACTGAAAGGGAAAGATTAATTGTGCAGTATTAATATGGTTCAGAGTGGGTACGTTTTCATTAACCACATTTTGATTCGGTAACATCTGAATATAGTACAAAAATTTTAAACTACCAGCAAACATGCTGTTAAGATGAATTCTCCCTTTCACCCCTATACCCTGGTTCTCTAGGTTTTTCCCACTTAGGAGGCAACCAAATATATACTGCTAAATTTCGTTCAAAGATTTTAAAAATTTTTAAGTTATTGGTCAATTATTCTATATTTCGTTTTATTTTTAGGGAGGGAGCACACTATGGGTTGCCCTGTGGTCATTTTTCTGTGCTTTTTCTTAGCAAATGCCAGCAAACAACCTTTCTTCTGCGTTCAATAATCCCTGACGAGCCAATACTTCCATGTTGTAGATGTACCTTTACTCTGAAATAGGATTTTCTGGATGCTGGGATAGGCATGTGGGTGGAATCTAGAATGTCTTTTGCTATTAAATACAGCTTGACAAAGGGATTTTTAATAAAATATGTTGGAGATGCCATAAGGTTGGCCTTAAGAAAAACATGAGAGAAGGAATAATAAAAATGATGACTGTTACAGATGGTCCCCAGCTGACAGTGGTTCAGCTTGATTTTTCGACTTTATGGTGGTGTGAAAGTGAGATGCATTCAGTAGAAACCATACTTCAAATTTTGAGTTTTGATCCTTTCCTGGGCTAGTGATGTGGCAGTAGACACCCTCCTGGGATGCTGGCAGCCGCAGCAAGCCGTAGCTCCCAGTCAGCCACACAACTGCAAGGAGAAAAAACCTGCACCCTTGTAACCATTCTGTTTTTCACTTTCAGTACAGTATTCAATAATTTACACAAGATATTCGACACTTTATTGTAAAATAGGCTTCATGTATAATGATTTTGCCCAATTGTAGAGGAATTTAAGTCTTCCAAGCACGTTTAAAGTAGGCTAGGCTAAGCTATGATGTTTGGTAGATGTTGTGGTTTTTTAAAAATTAATTTATTTTTGGCTGTGTTGGGTCTTTGCTGAGCGCAGACCTTCTCTAGTGGCGGCAAGCGGGGGCTGCCCTTTGTTGAGGTGCATGAGCTTCTCACTGCAGTGGCTTCTCTTGTTGCGGAGCACGGGCTCCAGACAGACTTCAGTAGTTGTGGCATGTGGGCTTAGTAGTTGTGGCTCATGGGCTCTAGAGCGCAGGCTCAATAGTTGTGGCACACGGGCTTAGTTGCTCCACGGCATGTGGGATCTTCCCGGACCGGGGCTCGAACCCATGTCCCCTGCATTGGCAGGCTGATTCTTAACTACTGCACCACCAGGGGAGTCCCAGATGAAGTGTTTTAAATACATTTTCAGCTTTAGATGTTTTCAGTTTACGATGGGCTTATTGGGATGTACCCAGGTCGTAAGTGGAGAAAGATCTTTGTTTATCTAGACCTACTGTGTGCTGAGTCCTTCAATGCATTACTTCAAAATTTGAAGTTTAGATACAGCAACTTGAAAAGGCATTAGCATGCTTGTTTAAAGGTTCGGAGATTTACCCAAGGCTCTACAATTGGTGACAGCCAGAATTCAAACCCAGGCCTTTCTAGTTCCAAAATCTGTGGGCTTTCTCTTTCACCTGTTGTTTCTCATGCTGGCGCATGTTACCTCTTACAAGGGGATGGCATATGAAACTGCCGAAATCACAAGAAAGAAAACAAAACAGGACTAGTGTTGGGAAAAAAAATATGAGAAGAAACCATGGGGGCTCAAACAGAGGCTGGGTTATTTTTAAAAACCTTGTTAAAAAGAGCTATTCCGTGATTTATATAGCATCACGAACTGAAATTTACCTTTTTCTATCATCACATCTGTAGT
The DNA here is from genome assembly GCF_963924675.1 of Phocoena phocoena. Taxonomy (NCBI): domain Eukaryota; kingdom Metazoa; phylum Chordata; class Mammalia; order Artiodactyla; family Phocoenidae; genus Phocoena; species Phocoena phocoena. The sequence continues at coordinate 74,572,528 of NC_089227.1, read as the reverse complement.
AGTTGTAAGAATTCTGTTGTCACTTTAGATCTCCTCTGGGAGAAGAATGGTTTGTCTTTCTTTCTGGATGTTTGTGCTGTGGTATCTGGATGGTTGTACTGTGGTGTGGTGTCAGCTGAAACTGATTCTGAAACTCTGAAACTGATTCCTGGACAGTTGACCCTAAGTTTTGTGATTACTGGTGGGGTACCTGTGATAGAATATTTTAATGGTTTTGCAAGAAAAAGAATATAATAGTTATCTATTGTTGCATAACCAGTTATCGTAAAACTTAATGGCTTAAAACAACAACATTAACTATGTTACAGTTACTGTGGGTAAGAATTCCACGTGCCTCTGCAGCTCAGGACCTCTCACAAGTTTGCAGTTAAGGGCTTGATTGGGACCACAGTCATCTCAAGGGTCGACTGAGGGTGGATCAACTTCTAAATTCATTTGTGTGGCTGTTGGCTGGACATGTGAGTTCCTCACCACAGGAGGCTCTCCATAGGGCAGCTCACAGCAGGGGAGCTGGCTTTCCTCAGAGCCAGCAAGCAGGAGAACGGGAAGGGAGTCCAACACTGGATTTATAATTTTCTATAACCCAAAATTGGGAGTAGCATTTCTCCTCCCCTCCCCTTCCCCCCGCCCCCTCCCCTCCCCCTGCCCCCTCCCCTCCCCTCCCCCCTCCCCCTCCCCCCTCCCCTCCCCTCCCCTGCTTTCAGACAAGTCAATAAATCCAACCCATACTCAAGGGGAGAGGATGACACAGGAGAATGAATACCAGTACGCTGGGACCCTTGAGGCCATTTTAGGGACTCCTACTACAAAGGCAGCATCTGTAATTGCCTGCTTACTTAGAACCTGTTGACTTCTTTGTCTCTCCCTTTCCACCATACACTCTATAAAAACAAGGGCTGTGTCTGTTTTGGTTACTATTGTAACAAATGTGGTACCCAGTATATAGTCAGTAAATGTTTAATAAATGAACAGGGTAAAGGATAAATTTCAGAAGTGGATATGATTGCAACTCATACAAGTGAACACCTGCCAAATCTTTTATTTAACTTCTCAATTAATGAGAGTACAAAGTAAGATATAAACCATTCAAATGAAAACTCAAAGTACCAGATATTTATTGTCAGATAAGGAATGCTGATAGGAGTTTTATAAATGAGTGCAAACTGGCAAAACTGGTCAGTATTCACAGGGCGATAATCAATGGCCACACTGAACACACTGCATATAATTTGCATTTCTATGGACAGAAATTATTCTCACTACTAACAGTTTTCTACAATTAGCTTCTCCCTCTACGTGTTGTAAAATAACATAGTCAAAGGCAAATGCTCAGATAACCTTTTGGTGAACTAGACAGTGTGCTCACTAAATTTCAAAATCTTCCAAAATTTTTTCTTACAAATTAATGGTGCAGACTGGGAGAAAATGTACCGTAGGACAAGGCCAGGCAAGAGAATAGTCTAGCTCTTTTCTTCTCAAATTCATGTAAGCAGTTAGGACATTTAATTGGCAACCTAAGTTTCTTGATTATCAGGGAATAGGGTTTCTTAAATACGTTAGAGCAGCGGTCCCCAACATTTTTGGCACCAGGGATCGGTTTGTGGAAGACAGTTTTTCCACACGATGGGGAGCGATGGGAGCGGCAGACAAAGCTTCACTCATTCGCCCATGGCTCACCTCCTGCTGTGCGGCCCGGTTCCTAACAGGCCGCAGACTGGTAAGCAGCCCCGGGGTTGGGGACCTGTGTGTTAGAGTATCTCAGATGTGTGTCCATACTTCGATAATATATTACTATTCCCTTACAAGTGGTTCTTGACCTTGTGAAATAGAGAGTATCTCTGGCAAAGGAGAGTAAAACCAAAACATCCCAATGCTCCAGGCGGTGCTGGAGTCTTGTAGGTAGAGTCCAAGGTACCAAGGCTTATGAGATCCAGGGTTCTATCAGCAATTTCCAAACACAGGTAGATCAGCCACGTCAACATCTGCCTAGGTGGGGGTGGGAATAATGTCCTTGTCAACATTTTGACTCTGGGCTCTCTCTAAAATGTGTTGAATCAAAATATGCTGAAGTGAGCCCAGGATAATCTTACTTTTAAGGTACTTCTCACATAATTCTAGGTGGCCAAATTAATTTTTTTCCACTGGTCTAGATTATTTTTTATTGAACACATTCATGGTGGTGTGGCTATGACCAAAATGCATCTGAAAAGCTTATGGAGGCCTCTGTATCTACCACGGAGAGGTTTTAGGTGGCTTTTCCTTTGAGTTTCTTCAGGCGAACATAGAGATAAAGGTTTCTTCTCTGGGAGGTCACTAATCAAGAAAGCTAAAACTCTGAGAAAAAAAATACTATGCTGTAACCTTAGCTGTAAAATCATTACAGAAAAAAAGAAACAAAGTAATGAGGTGCAAATTTCTTCTATATCCTCAAACCACAGACTGTGGTGCTATAGAATTACCTGATTGATGGAGCCTTAATAAAAATCATTTTGTTTTATCAATCAATGGAACTTTCAGCTGATATTTGCAGTGTCCTGCTGGGTCCTACTAGAATAAGAGAAAGAAAATTATGTACATTTTCCTACCATGCAAATTTTGCTGAATCATTTCGCTACACTCGAAAAGCTACAACTATTTGAAATTCAAATGAACATTTACCATCTGTGGTCTTCATTAATGTTATAATGGAATCATGATTTCAGACATTTCCGTTGACGAATAATAGTTTTCTTGAGACTTATACCTGCTAGTTTTAATTTTGTAGTCCATAAAGTGTAACAGGTAATCTGATTTATTACATATAAATCAGAGTGAGAAGAGACATTAGAAATGATCAGTATCAATATCCTTCTTTTATGAGAGAGGAAACCAAGACTCTGAAAGGGGAACTATTATGGGCTCAATTGTGTCCCCCCCAAAATCCATATGTTGAAGTATTAACTCCCAGTATCTCAGAATGTGACTGTGCTTGGAGGTAGGACCTTTAAAGAGACGATTAAATTAAAATGAGGTCATTAGGGTAATCTCATATAATTTGTGTTCTTATAAGAGGAAATTTGGACACAGGCATTTTTTTAGTCTGTTCAATTTGCTATAACAAAATACTAGAGACTGGTGGCTTATAAATAACAGAAATTTATTTCTCGCAGTTCTGGAGACTGGGAAGATCAAGGTATGGGCAGGTTTGATGTCTAGTGAGGGCCTGCTTCCTGGTTCATAGATGGCTGTCTTTTGCCATCCTCAGTGGTGGAAGGGGCAAAGGATCTCTCTGGGGTCTCTCTTATAAGGACACTAATCCCATTCATGAGGACTCCACCCTTAAGACCTAATCACCTCCCAAAGGCCTCACCTTCTAATACCATACGTCACATTGGGGATTAGGATTTCATATATAAATTTTGGGGAAATACAAACATTCAGGCTATTGCAGGTGTGTACAGAGGGAAGGTGAGGTGGAAGACACACGGAGAAGATGGCCATCTGCAAATAAAAGAGGCCTCAGAATAGAACAGCTCCGATGATGGCACTTGGATCTTGGACTTTGTGCCTCCAGAACTGTGAGAAAATAAATTTCTGTTGTTTGAGCCACCCACCCTGTGATATTGTACTTTGTTATGGCAGCCCTAGCAAACTAACACAGGAACCAAATTGCCCAAGTTTAAAGAACTAATTATCTATAGAACTGGGACTAAAGTCCCAGGCTTCTACCTCTCAGTTTAATATATTTCCCTCTATGTCATAATGCCATTAATACATAAAAGTTTAATTCTCAAAAAGCTTTAGTTATGCAAAATTATAGTACTATACCAGAGCAGTTTGAAGACTGTTCTCATTCTTCATTCACCTTAAACATTAGACAGTCTCAACAAGTGTTGGATATCAGCATGGGCTTGAACATTAGGTATAACACATGTTTGCCCTGAAATCCAGACTAAGAGTCTTACCATTTCAGTATATGGACCCTATAAGCCATGAAAAACGTTGACACTTGTTATTGTATGCATAATAATCTCATCTTTGACATCACCTCTGCACCCCAATCTCTGAGCTCACTTTCTTACATATTGTGTGTAGTGTCTGCAATTCCATGACTTTCTCTCGATGTAGTTTGAATCCACGATAGGTTTTTAGCCTACCATTATAGCTGAAACCTTAAAATTTGGGGCTCAAAAACTTAAACAGAAAAGAAATTTCAGGATATTTTGACAGAGTGAGAACTTCTTTTTGTCTTCTTTGCAGTTTTGCTCTTTTCATACTTCATCTGTATACTTCATCTGTAATTTGCCTACCCACGTAAAGTAAGGGACCCAAAGTAACGTAATTACTGTATTTGATTTTATTATTAGGATCTTTCACAATCAAGAATAATAAGCAAATGGAAAATGTTAAAGTAGAGCCACAAGTCCTGCAACACAGGTTTTATGTAGGATTGACAGATAAAACACGAGACAGTACAATATTTGGGACATACTTATACTAAAAGATTAATTTATTGTTCTCTGAAACTGGAATTTAACTGGGTGTTCTGTATTTTTATTTGTTAAATCTGGCAACCCTAATTTTATGGAATTTAATGATAGATTGAATATCAAGATTTTTCCATGTGATGAAAGACCCCATAGCTTTCTCTTTCTAATGTATACGGGGAAGATTAAGCATATTCGATGCTTAGTTTCTCAAAGCAGAAACTCATTTTTTGGAGAGGCAGTGATCTAAATAGGAAATAGATTGTCAGTTGACAACATTTTGTAAAAACTACCAAACCTGTTTATAAAGAAAAACCACGTTTATTGCTTTTTCCACTAAGGGAGGTCATTATACTGACAGTACTTTAGTAGTGTCTCAGGAAGTGGAGGTCAAAGGCAAAGTATTTGTAAGGGTTGGGGAGTCTAATTTAAGGTGGGTCTTTCAATGAGGTAGAAGGGCTGAAAGGGATTGGGCAAAATTTATGAAATAATTGTTTAAGATTGGCGGACCCAGCAAGGCAAGGGTTTTGAAATTAACCTTGAAGAACAAACAGTTTTTGGTGAGCCCTATGACTGATCTATTACTCTAATGAGGGCAAGTTTAGTGGTTATTTGGATAAGTGGCTTTTCAGAACATTCCTGTAACAAATAGCAAAAGCAACAGTAACGGTAACAACATATAATTAATTTTAAGCTATTTGCAACTTCATCTTCTAGAGCAGGAATTTTCTGGAATATGTTAATCATGTAAACACAGAATGTCCAATATTAAAGTCATCTTAATGTAGGCAATAAGCCACATAGCAGTAGATCAGTTGTTCTCTAAGTGTGGCTCAAGAACCACAGGCATACCGAGTTCTTTTTAGGGGCTCAACAAGGTTGTCTCTTTTCCAATTATATGTCTGTGTGAGGCCAGATTTTCTTCATCTATTTCAACCAAAACAACATATTGCAAGAGATTGAATCAGATGAGACCTCTCTTCTATTAAGCCAGACATTAGAGATTTGCAAAAATGTTAATGCTGTTCTTCTCATTACAGTTTTTGGTTTTTATTGTCAAGAACTATAAAGGTCCTGAGGTTCTGCAAGTTAGCACATTAGCTTATCCAGTTTAATGGAGGCTGATGGAAGACATGAGACTCCTGTCTCAGAGTCAAAAAGACTTTTATTGCTCACAGCAGAACCAGTATCCAGAATGTCAGTATGTTTACATCAGTTTCCCCCAATGAGCACCAGGTCCCCAGGGGTGACATGGGTGGGTCTAGATGGATGCTGTACACACAGTGGGTTGCATGATGGAAGAGAAAGACTGAGCTTGAGGAACCTGTTATTTATAGCCAGGAATGCGCAAGCCTGCTCTTTGTACTGGAGGGAGGCATTACCTTGTCCCTCAAGGCTGCTCACTGCTTACACAACCATGAGAAACCCTGGGTAAAGAGCTGTCGGAGCCTTGCATTCTTGGCATTCACATCAAGATGTCTAGGAGCATGAGACACCGAGGGAAGCATGTCACTCAGAAGTTATTTTTCATAAAGAGGATTTATGTCAACATACTAGCTATATTATTGCTCTCTTTAAATGAATTCAATAACATTTAAACTTTTTCTCAGTTCTAATTTATAATTGATAAGCCAGTTAAAAGCCTTTAAACACACTTTTTGTGGTCCTCAATAATTTTTAAGTGTATGATGTCCTGAGACTAAAATGTTTGAAAACTACTGTTGTAAATAGTTTATTTCTCACCGTTATAGCCCTGTTGATTTTTTTCCCTTCACCTTGCTCCTAGAGATTATTTATTGCTACCAAGGAGTGCCAAAGGATTTATGCAGTATGTGCTCAGGCATAATCTCTTTTACTTTTTAAATTTTTTTTATTTTATTTTTTTTGGCTCCATTGGGTCTTCGTTGCTGCTCACAGGCTTTCTCTAGTTGCAGCAAGCGGGGGCCACTCTTCATTGTGGTGCATGGGCTTCTCATTGTGGTGGCTTCTCTTGTTACAGAGCATGGGCTCTAGGCATGCGGGCTTCAGTAGTTGCAGCACACGGGCTCAGTAGTTGTGGCGTGTGGGCTCAGTAGTTGTGGTGCACGGGCTTAGTTGCTCCACAGCATGTGGGATCTTCCTGGACCAGGGATCGAACCCATATCCCCTGCATTGGCAGGCAGATTCTTAACTACTGCCAACCAGGGAAATCCCCATAATCTCTTTTAAGTGTTCCCTTGATACCTCCCCGCTGCTGGTCTTCATTGCCCTCTTGGTCCCAAAGAAGGCTGGAAGAACTAAATGGCTTCTGACCCAGATGGCCCTTGGAGAGTTGTGACATTTCACCCAAGGCCCTGCTGGTTAAATTCTCCAGAGAGGCTTTTGGCTTTTCTTTCTTCTTTATTGATATTTAATGTCAGGATGGAAACAGTTCTGAACCTTGGCTGTCTATGATATGTGCTATTATTTAATTCTTTAGTTCTCTTTTATTAGAAATTCCCTGAACGGTTTTGTTTTTTCCTTTGTTGTTCTTCATGTTTATTCAATAAATCTTTCATTCTTTCACATTTTTCCAACAGGAATCTTTGGGATGTCCTTGTTATATATATTTATTTTTTATATATTTATATGTAAATGTGTGACATATATGTATATCACAGGAATTCCTTGACCATGTTTGTATTCTGACAGCACAGGTCCTCTGGGTTGTTCTTGTTTCTTTTCTTACTTGAATTTTCTCAGGACAAGGCATTCCAAGGACTTTTTACAAAATATGCACTTAATGAGTCCTTGGCACTGTTTAGATTATGATCACACTGAAATATCTTAAAATTCTAAATAGATGACACCAACACAGGAGGTTTACTTTCTAACTTGCCCATTTATGTAACATTTCATTAATAATGAGCAAGGTATTGCCTTCTTTTTAAACAAAAAATTATATTTAATTATAAAAAATAGGGGAAAATAAAATTTTTAAATATAATAATTAGTTGGTAGCACAGACTTTAAAGTTAATGCTTCCATTCAAATTCAAGTAGAATATAGGCTATTAGACCACAGGTGCCTTTGGGCCAGGAGTTATGCCTTACTCAACATTCTCTCCTGAACACCTAAGAAAGGGTCTGAGCACACCATGGGTTTTCAGCAGATGTTTGCAGTACTGAAGAGATGAATAATAAAAATTACTAAGTGCTAATTTTATAGAAATCATAAAACATCTCCATGGAATTGTCTTCTTACTAGATCGTTTGAACTTCTCCACTCAAACTGCCAAATCCCTGAACACAATTTCTTAATGGACTTATACCATAGCTAAGTATACTCGCAATATCTGGTTGTATCACATAAAACTGTTGTTTTGTAGAATGATCAAATAATGGCCATTTCATGTGGCTTATCCTAAATAAATCTAGGTCAACGTTAATTTTTGTGTTATATATACTTTAGTAGGGGAAGAATAAGGCAAATAAAACAGGTCCCTTAAATGAAACAGCCTCATGGTGTTTCTAGGTTGCCAAAAAGCGGGTGGACTCAGTGGAGGGGGGTGGTTACTATGGTATGTTAGAGACATAGGAAACATTTGTGGGTGGATTAGTAAACTGTAACCAGACATATTTTGTTTCTGAACCACTTCTGTTAATGGTGGTCTGAAGGGAAGAGAGTGTGAATTTGGGTTAGAGCTCTGAAACAAGTACAGAGCACTGTAGATGTTTGCAGTCCTCTCTGAAAATTGAAGCGAAAGATGCACAGTATTTCATTTTGTACTTGGAATTTTAAAAGATATTATTTAGCCCCATTTATAATGAGAGATGCAATACAAGGAAAAGAAGAAGTAACTGTATCAGCAGCAACAGTTCTAGCCAATGAGCTCTTCAGTGGTGCTGGGCAAAAACTCTTTGTTTTAATTATTCCACTGAAACCTTCCTTTCTAGAAATAATACACTTTTTGGATGACAGCCTTTTGATTCCTAGAAATGTCTGATTCTCCTCACCTCCCATCTCCAAATAAACACACACAAGAATATTTTATTGGCTAAAGCAGACACTGGATGCAAGTGACACAAGTTTCTGGGTGGCTTATGGCAGTAGATGTGTCTAGAAAAGTGTATTACAGACTAGTTGTTACTGCAAACTTCACAAGGTAATTCATTGTACGTCATGACCCAGTACATCCAGACAGACAGACACACACCTGAAACACAAATTTAAAACATAAATAAAGTAGTATTTATCTTTGATATTCAGGATTCACACTAATATTTTCACTTTTTATTTTATCAAAAATGACCACAACCCACTAACTTGACTTCCTGAATCACCAATAGATCCCCACATACGTTTGGGAAACAAGAAAGAATTCATATATAAACATTTAAAATCTTTATTTCAATAATGCCTGATTCAAAAAATGTAAACAGGTATAATCATCTACAGAAATGAAAACCTGTGGGAGAGCGTGCTTGGTGGCACGGAAAGCCTCAGCAGTATTTTGTGGACAGTTAAAGGAAACTCAGGAGTACCTGCAGGTGGGGTTTTATTGCTGATTAATGTAGGTTGTTTCAGAAGCAGATACCTTCTATAACTCTATTTACCATGTTTCAAATCTACATATGTAATGATTTTTAAATTATTTGTAACATGTATCATTACTTTTCTGAAACATTATTGCGAATGGTTTTAATAATAATATTTTTCTCAGGAATGTGATTCTCATGGTTGACAAGGGATTACTGAAGATATAGAAAGCAATCTTTTTCCAACCATGTCTATACATATCTGTATCTATGTTTATTTGTTATCTGTGTACCTGTATCTATACAGCATATTAAATAAGTCTAAAAGTTAGGTAGGGGAAGAGGATAGTTGCAACTTTAAATAGGATAGTCAGGGAATGTCTCAATGAGAAGGTGACATTTGCTTTAAGATCTGAAGGTGAGGAGAGCAAGACATGTGGATGGGCATCTTGAGGAAGAGCTTTCCAGGCAAAGGGAACAGTGACTGCAAAGAAACAGATATTGGAGCTTGTCTAGTGTTTTGGAGAAGCAGCAAGGAGTGAGTGAAGGGGTGAGTAGTAGTAGGTGACAGCAGAGCAGTCACCCGGGACAATTGTACAGGACCCTCTGAGTCACAGTGGTGATTTTGGCCTTTACTTGGAGTAAAATGTGAAGCTACTGGAGGGTTGGAAGCAGGGGTATCATAAAATTTGTCTTCCATTTGGACAGGATCTGTGTGGCTGCTGTGTGATATATAGACTGGGGTGGGGACCGTGTTGGAACAGGGAGACCATTTACTGTGACTATTGCAATAATCTACACAAAAGATGATGTTGGCTCGGCTAGGGCAGTAGCAGTAGAGTGGGGAGGAATGGTAGGACTACAGATCTATTTCGAAGGTGTATGTGGTTGTATTTTCTTACGAATTGGACATAGTTGTGAGAAAAAAGAGAAGTCGAGGATGACTGCAGATTTTCACCTGAGTTACGGAAGAGCCCTTGTTGATCAATTAGAAAATGATGAACACCTCAACGGAAAAATGGGTCATGATGTAATTGAACGTAGGAAGTAACTTTTTTTAAAGTATGATTTTTTAAGTAAATCTTTTATCCGAGAAAAGTGCACAAGTCATAAGCGTACAGCTAGATGAATTTTTACAAAACACACCCATGTACCCAGCACATAGCTTAAGAAACAGCATTACCTGCATTCAAGAAGCATCGCCTCCGTAAAGTAATTATTTTTCAACTTAACTCTGCATTTATGTTAAATCTTTTCTGCATAGCAAATGATATGGATGTAGAGAGATGGGCCGCAGAGTAGGGGGAATATCTTTAGAAATCAGGAGAGGGAGAGTTAAGAAACTCTCCTGCAACTGTGTGACAGGAATTAGTCATCTGCCTGATCTCATGAAATTCTTACTGAAAAGTTCTTTCCTAATAATACAATGTGAGACAGAAGGTAAAAATAGATATATTTTCTACATAGGTCTCAAAATTAGAAAGTTCATAGGAGTTGCTAAAAAAAAAATTTGAAAAGAACACTGAGTTGACAAAAAATAAACTTATATAAAAAGTGAAATTGAATGTACTAATGCCTAATGATCTGAGGTTGTTGTTTTTTTTTGTGGTACGCGGGCCTCTCACTGTTGTGGCCTCTCGCGTTGCGGAGCACAGGCTCCAGACATGCAGGCTCAGCGGCCATGGCTCACGGGCCCAGCTGCTCCGCGGCATGTGGGATCCTCCTAGACCGGGGCACGAACCCGTGTCCCCTGCATCGGCAGGCGGACTCTCAACCACTGTGCCACCAGGGAAGCCCTGATCTGAGTTTTTAAAGTAAAATTTTTATTATCTAGAAGGTTTGGTAAAGGTGAACATTAAAATAAGATTTAGATGATGAAACTGAAAACTGGATTTGGACTACAGAAACTATAGTTATAGTTTTTCTGAGAAGTTACATATGAAAAAATATTGAATATATGAGCCAAAATGGGTGTGAGGGACTGGGAATAGAAAGGCAAGGAGAAATAAGAAATGAAATTAAGTTCCTAGATGATGATTTGAGCCCCCTCCCACCAAAAACCCCACAGACTTTGGAAATAGAAATGTTACATTTCGAAAGTAAAGACATCTCTTCCTGTAGATGCTGAAAATGTGCACTGATTCTAAAACCTAATTGCATCATTATTTTGATAGCATCAAAAATGTTAAGTACATCTAAAGGTCACTGTTTTTATTGTTGGTGAAAAGAAAATGGCTGTCAAAATTAAAATATAATGTTGAGAACAGCAAACATTGACTCCCTTTATTAAAAAAAGTATGGAGAGAATAATATGCTGTAGTTACTGTACTGGGATAACTTTATTTATTTATTTTTGCTTCTTAGTACTCATTCCCCCTTCTTTGGGTAAGGCACCCCTATTTTGTCCTGAGGAAATTACTTAATCCTCATTGTGTACAATCTGGTAAGAGGGGAAATCAAGGTGCCTTGTCCTTTTCTGGCAGCAAGTGGGCCTGTGCCCCAAGGGAAGCTGTCCATGCCTTGTCTCCTGGAACAGGAATCTTGAGCTAAGTGACCAAACAAAGGACAGCATGCAATTGATGCTGATTCATTCAGGATGTTGCTCCCTGAAGACAGTGTCCCTCATGTCCTTGAGCTGCCCTGGTTCTTGTTCTTTCTTAGATTAATCCCTCAACTTTTCTTTCACCTTTGGGAGGGCTCATCCCATATCCTATAAACTTCCTTTTTTGCCTAAATTAACTAGAATTGTTTTCTATATCGTGAAACCAAAGAACACCAACTGACGATCTAATGCTATTCATCAGATAAGGACCACCTTTCCAAAATTTTTGCTAGTAAAGGCAATTTGGTTGAATATTGAATGAACATTTTGAAAAGACTAGGAAATATTTCATACTCACAAATAGAAGCTTTTTAAGAAAAAATATTCAGTAGTGGTATCCTGCTCGAGATACATAAATTCTTAAGAATAAATTTAAGAATCCTTCAAGTAAAATATGTGTGTATGCACATACACACACACACAGACACACACACACTCAGAAAGAGAGCAAGAGGGAGAGAGAGAGAGGAAATTCAGCTATCAAGATTTTCATTTTAATGAAGACAAAAAGCAGCAAGTATTATGCTGTTTTTATATTGCCCCAGTTTCTAGAGGGTAGGGTCTACCCTGCTCTTCATGGACAAGAACTTGTTATTTATTCTTTGATGATGCCAAAGAAAGTGAACTAAACCATGACCTTGCTAGAAAACAAAATCTCCCTGTTGGATCTTTTCAGAGTCCTTTTCCAACCATCAGTTAAACCGTATACCATGAACCTATTACAAATCACATGTAAATATTCTTTTAAACTATGTTCAAAACAAGGCCTTTGTGACCAAGTATAACAATTTTGAAGTAAAAGAGACTTAGGTTCAGACCCTGATTCTTTGGCTATAGCACTGAAAAAGTTAATTGTCTGCTCTTGACCTAAGTTTCTTTAACAGGAAAACGTGAATAATTACACCTACCTTATCTGTAAGGTGTTCATAGCTGGTATTATTAATAGTTATATTCATAGGTAGAAATTAATATTTCAAGAAGCTACTTGTATTAGTCAGTTTATAAAATTTGCGTATTTCTAGGATAATCTTAGAAGCAAACAGATTTTCATATTTAAATTTGAACCATGGCTATATGGTAATTGAGATTACTTTTAGAAAAAGGAGAGTTCTTGACTTTGAAAATAATATAGAACATTTCTTATTTCTGATTGAAAAAGACATTTATAAAGACTTCATGATGACAACACAGGAATGCATCTATGCAAATATAATTTTTTTTCTCCTCAGGCAATATGGAAGGAAAAAGAAACATTTTAAAACATTTAAGACATGATTGGAAGTGCTCAAAAGCCAACTAAGCCCCTTTCAATGATTAGCAGAAAGCAGCTGGAAGCGTCTGTGGATTATAGCCTAAGAGACTCCATCAATATGTATCGATCCTCTTCTTCCCAGAAAGATACTATACTAGTTGGATTTTTTTTTCTTTTTTTTTTTTTTGGCTGTGTTGGGTCTTAGTTGTGGCACATGGGATCTTCGTTGCGGCATGCAGGATCTTTCATTGAGGTGTGCAGGCTTCTCTCTAGTTGTGGCATGTGGGCTCTATAGCGCTTGGGCTCTGTAGCTGCAGCACGTGGACTCTCTAGTTGTGGCTCACGTGCTCAGTAATTGCGGTGCACGGGCTTAGTTGCCCCGCAGCACGTGGGATCTTAGTTCTCTGACCAGGGCTCCAACCCATGTCCCCTTCATTAGAAGGTGGATTCTTAACCACTGGACCACCAGGGAAGTCCCCACTAATTGTATATATATCCAAATATTCTTTATATCATCTTTCTTAATTTTATAAGCTGCATTCCATCATTTTGAGTCTGGGTCCATGTCTTTTGAAGTCTTGACAATTCAATGGCTAAAACCAGAAAACAGACACATCAGATATATCATACGTTGATAAATTATCTAGATATTTTATCTTTAAAAGACCAACTTAAAAAGATATTCATGCTCAAAATCCTCCCAAAGAGATCCTTGAAATTAGGTCCCTATAAAAGATAAATTCTAAACAAACGGTGATCATCAGGCTTTTAAGAATTACCCAAATAAGAGACTCATTATGTAAAATGTTTCATATTCAGAAAATCTTTCAACAGTTCTAATTCTTTTGGTTTATTTTACCTATTTAAGTGATATCATCACTACATATTTATGTATCATCTTATTGTAGAAGCATCATTGCCAACAGGTATTTTAGGTACCTTCCCTTGATGTCTACTAAATCTTTCAGTTGTCCTCATGGGGTTGTCCAGTCTTCCTTTTATTAATGTTCTAATCATCTTCACAAGTACTTACAGATACGTCTTTCTGACACTAGACTGAATGGCCTACGTGTTCCATGGTGACAAGAACAGTATCAGTTTTGTTTACTGTTGTAATCCAGCTAGTAACCATACAGAGAGTGGCACAAAGTTGGTACTTAATCAGTATTTGTTGAAGGAATATCAAACTGGTGGAGGCCACCATGCACTGGTAAGAAACCAACCATGACAGTACCCCTAGGTTTGTCTTTATTTTTCTTAGCTCTTCTGGTGTCAACACCATCCACCCACAGCATTCTATCAGAAAGCCTATCAGATGACTGGGAAACCAGGAGGCTAAAATTACTCAAGCCATGTTTGCCATGTATTGATATATGTATGCCACACCCAGCAATGCACCTGGCCTCACCTTAAATACCCATGTGTTACAGCAGACACACAATGGTGTGAGTGGGATTGTGTGCAAACATGCTCCTGAAATTTTTAAAATATGAAATATTTCAGTGCAATGACATTCACCTATCCTTCCCTTAATTTCAAATCTCTCTCTCTGAAAGTGCTGTTTATTTCATAGTCACATGATTTCTACCAAAAATAAAATAAACAAAAGGCACGGGTGGTACCCCACCTTCCTTGGAACCATCTCTATAAACTGTCCAATATTATTTTCAAAAAAAGAAGGAAAAGCCAAAATCATATGATGAGTATTTTGAAAGCTATTTTGATTCCTCCCATCTCCCCTCCCCTAATTATTCATCAAAAAAGCAAAGAGAGAATGTCAGTATTTGTGTCCCTATGTGACAGAAGCTTTATGTGTTGCTGTAAAAGTTCAATTAGTTACTTTTACAGCAACACTAGCTAGTGTGTAGGTATTACTTACCGTAATTTGCATGAGACTACTGGAAATGAAGTGAACAGCCCAAGGGCACATGGCTAATGAATATCAGAGCTAGGATTTGAATCTGCCTGTTTGATTCGAAAACCTGTGCTGTATCCCCAACATCTCAATGCAATAAGTTCACACTGGAATTCACACAACTCCAGTAGAGATGGCAAATTGGTTTAACCATCTTTTTTTCTCACCTGTATTTTAGTTACTGTGCTGTTTTAATGGTGAGAGCTGAGAATGTGGGAGACCCTACTAAGGGAACTGTTCAAGAAGGAAATTGATATTATGTGGCTAGAACTACACAAGTGTTTCAGTATCTATTTTCCTTCTTCAGTTTCACAGCTTATTTAGTTGCAAAAGGCAGAATTATTGAAATAAACTTTTCAGTGTGTAGAAATGGTCTCTCAAGAAAAAAGTTCCTTGCTCTTGAAAATATTTTTGTTGGAACAACATAGAAAGGTACCAGAAAAGCCTGTCTGAAGAAATGACTTGAGTCAGCAACAGTCTGAAAGATTTGTGAATCTGGGTAAACACCTCTGAAGGAAACCTAACATTTCAGAGTTCCAGCCCAGTTTGGGGGCATATTTTAAATAAACATTTATCAGGCAATACTCTTTTCTGTGACTATAGTTTCTTAAAACATTGAAACAATGAACTAACTTTTGTGCAGGGCATATACACAATCTTTCCCAGGAGTTATCTGGGCTGGGAAGTTCATTGGGCTGTAAGTTCATTGTCTATTACTTCATAAGACATAGGTTAAAAAAAAAAACAGCATGTAATATGATGTTTGCTTCTAAATGTTTCCTGGAGGGGGCAGTAGAGGAAGAATACAACAATAAAGTTGAGGTAGAGAGGTAACATTTATGAAAAGTCAGTTCTAACACAGATTTGTCACATAGCTGTTGAAAAATATATGTGTGGTATGTGTTTGTACCCTAAACTGCAACAATTTGGAGACTTTATAAATATGTAGATATTTATATATACACTCATATACATATATACAATATGCATTTGTTCTCATGTACATACAAAATTGTTGAGATTTTATTTGCTTTATTTTCAGACAGTAATAGTCCACAAAAAGCACTGAAGATAAGCTATAACCATCACAGTTATTTGGAGGATGTTTTAACCCCTGTAGTCATCAGATGTTTACAATTAAATATACCTTAATTGAATGTTTTCTTCTACACAAACACAGTAAATAAAGATTATATTTATTCCAATAATTGAAATGTGTTATCAAAAATAACCCAATTTATATTTGTATTCTCACCTTGCATTATTTTTGACTCATATTAAGGACTCTATATATTTGTTTAATTGAATTATAATCTTGTATTTTGGCACAGTTGTACACAAATTCCAATTCTTTCTATTCTAATAAGATCCACTAAGTCTAAAGCAATGTTTAAAATGAACTTTGTGTATCACATGAATTATCTTTATCAGATATGGGATTTATTTTAGGTAAATTACATTTTGAAACTAAGACATCCCTAGTTTTTGTTATTGTTTTCCTATCTTCTGGAAAAAGAAAGGAAATCATTTTTTATTGAATATCTATTATGTGCTGTCCCAGGCAACTTGCATAAATATTATCACAGTCATAGCATTGTTTATATACCACTAGATGGTGCTAATATCACTTGACCCCACCACCACCACCACCGCCCCCCCCCCCCCACCCCGCCCCGTTCAGTCCAGGAAAACTTGCCTAATCTTACTCACTTCAGTGGATCTTGGATTACAAAAACTAGACTGCCAAACAGTTATCAACTATTTTGTTAATTTGAAGTAGCATATTGCAGGATCTTAGATTTTAGGACAGTGTCTACATAACTGTCTGTGGCTTGAATTTTCTTTGTACAACTGCATCATATGTTTATTCAGCACAAGTTTGTATTTCTTACCACAAGCAAAACTCAGTATCTCCTGAAGTGGTAATTCCACCTATGAACTGCTTGGCTCTAAGAAAGTATTTCCTAATATAGAGTTAGAATCTTCACCCTCTATAATCCAACTGCTGGTTCTGAAGTTATCCCTGGGGGTCATGTAGAAGCAATCCATTTGTTATTCAACCGTAATTCACTGAGCATATTACATAATGCTGATGTAACAAAGTACCCCAAACTGGATGGCTTATAACAATAGGAATTTATTCTCTTTCCATTTCTGGAGGCTAGAAGTCCAAAATCAAGGGATTGGCAGGGCTGTCCTCTCACTGAAGTTTCTGGGAAAGAATCTGTTCCATGCTCTCTTCTTAGCTTCTGGTGTTGCCTTGTCAGCTATCCTTGGTGTTCTTAGCTCTAGATGCATCTCTCCCATCCCTGACTGCAATATCATGTGGTATTTCCCTGTGTATCTGTATCTGTGCCTTTGTCTTTGCTTCTTATAAGGACACAGTTTGGGGCTCACCCTAATGATGTCATTCTAGCTTGATTACATCTGCAAAGACCCTATTTCCAAGTTTTATCACTTTCATAAGTACCATGGGTTAGAATGTGTACATATCTTTTAGGGGGCATAGTTCAACTCATAACACTGAACATCTACTCTATTCCACGGTTTGAATTAGTAACTGAAGGGGAAGATAAAGATGACATAGCTCCACTTTAAAGAATCTCAATCTAGTCAAAAAAAGGTCCATACATATATACACTACCAAATGTAAAATAGATAGCTAGTGGGAAGCAGCTGCATAGCACAGGGAGATCAGCTCAGTGCTTTGTGACCACCTAGAGGGGTGGGATAGGGAGGGTGGGAGGGAGATGCAAGAGGGAGGAGATACGGGGTTATATGTATACATATCGCCGATTCACTTCGTTATACAGCAGAAACGAACACACCGTTGTAAAGCAATTATACTCCAATAAAGATGTTAGGAAAAAAAAAGGTCCATAAAGAATTAGTACATGGTTAAAGTGGTTGAGAACAAAAACGCTATGAGAATAGAGAGGAAGGTGTGACCCGCTCTGATTAGGTAGGTGGAGCAAGGCTTGATGGAGGAGGTTAATTTCTAGCTGTTTTTTTCATTCCATTAATTTTCTGCTTGATCATAAAACAAATTCATACTCAGTGTAGATCATTGGAAAATATGAAAAGAATAAGATAACCAAAAATCATATATTAAACTTTCATCCAAAGGTAACAGTTACTATTTTAGTGAATAGTTTTCAGTATTTTTCTCTATGCATATATAAAATCTTTCATACAAAAAGGTGAGGTTTTGTATAATGTTATTTTTTAATTTTTATTTGTTTATTTTTTATACAGCAGGTTCTTATTAGTTATCTATTTTATACATATTAGTGTATATATGTCAATCCCAATCTCCCAATTCATCCCACCACCACCCTGCCCCCCCCCACTTTCCCCCCTTGGTGTCCATACATTTGCTCTCTACATCTGTGTCTCTACTTCTGCCCTGCAAACCGGTTCATCTGTATGGTATAATGTTCTGTAAACATTTTTTTCATTTAATAGGACCTCAGGAATATTTTACACTTCATAAGATATTCTCCTAAAATATTTTTGAATTATATAATAGTCCATTTTGTAGATGGATCACAATCTATTTAAACTGTTTACAGAAATATAAATATCAAAAAAATGTATGAGACATAATTGACACACACCATTGTGTTAGTTTTAGGTTATAACAATGATTTGATATATGTATATGTTGTGAAATGATTACCACAATAAGTTTATAATTTTTTTTCTTAACATAATGTGATTTTCATCATAATAAGAAAAATTTCTCATGTACTACTGATTACTTCCTAAGAGTAAACTTCTAGGACTTAAATGATTAAATAATTTTTTAAGTATTTAAATAAATATTGCCAAATTGCCCTCCAGAAAAGTGCCTTACTTTACACTCACCAGAAGAGAACCTATTTCTCTGTCTTGTCTCCAACATTGTGTATTCTTTTAAAATTTGGACATTTGATTGGTGAAAATTTATATGTTAATTTTCATGGCTTTGGTTTTTCCTGAGGGAAAATGCTTTTTTATACATCTTCTGATCACTCGTTTTCCAAAAAGATAGCCTCCGTGAAGTTAAATACCCTCTCTCTCATGTTACTACTGTATCCTAGTTCCTTGTATAATAGTGGATATTTAGTAGGAACTCATTAATATTTATTGAATGTACTCAGGCATTACTTGACTTCTTTTTTCCATGTTTTTATCTATGTATTTGTATATTTCTTATTGAATAGTCAGTGGTCTGTATATTTTGAATATGTTTAATTTCCCCATTTATAGTGGGAACATTGTTGTTTGCCACTTAATTTTGTTTAATGTTTTTTATTGTTTTAATTTCTATTTCTTTATAACAAATCAAGTAATATTTTCCTTATATATTATGTCTTTGGTGTTTGCTGAAAAAGACTTTCTTCACCCCAAGATTATGTAACTATTCATCAGTAATTATGGGGAAGTAATGGTCAAGCTCAATTTTTGTTTTCAAATTCTTAAGCTACATTGTGGAGGGATTATTTCCCAGGTGATTTGAAATTTCAACTTTATTGTGTAAAAATGATAATGGGAAATTACAGCAACAATAGTCATCCTAGAACTAGGAATCATTGTGTAGGAAGAATAGGAAGTTAGATATTTACTTGGAAATCCATAATGATCTTTAAAAGATGAGCAAGTGTCCTTTAGGCAGAAAAGAGGAGTAAGGCATTCTTGGTAGGAAAATGACACAAGGAAAATGTAGAAGCAAGAGAGAAGCGGTTTGGAATTGATGTGGTTGCAATTAGAAAGACATAAAGTTGGAAAGGTAATTGGGAATTAGATTTTGCAAGGTTTTATACGCCAAACTGAGATGTATGGGCTTCGTTCTTTAAGAAACCAGGAGCTATCAGTCTATTCTCTCTATAAATGATAAACCTTCCAACACATGAAATAGCTAACATATTTCCCTTGAGATTGTCCTCTGCACACTGATAAGCCCACTTTCTTCCTTCTCTCCTCATATAATATGGTTTGACTTTATCATTTTTTGGATAATTTTTCTATGAACATACTTCAGTGTATATGTGGCAGCTATTAAATATACTTTAGTCTATTTCCTTTTGCATTTTTAAAATGCTGCTTTCACATGTGTAATTCCTTGGAAACACAGGCTTTATCATTTTCCTCTTTTTAATTCTCCTCCCAACACACACAAAATATCAGAATTATTAACTGAATAGAGACTTTATATTTTTGGTGAATAAAGTGATTAATTGCTAGTATCAACAAAAAAATTGTGTTTGGTAGTGATGCTGCAGACCTCTTGTTCTCTCTTTCTCTCCAATGAAGCATCAGAGTGGCTATTTATTTACATGTCTGAAATGAGGTGATGCCCAAGTATCAAAAATAGGCGATAGCCAAGCTCTCAATTGGGGACCAACTAATTAGATATCAACTTCTAAAATTCCATATTTTTTTTAAGCCTGGATGCAAAAGGATAATTAATTTGGAAACGTTTAACAAGTTTATTCTACAGTTTTCTTAATGTTGGTCTTATAATAGAGCTAAACCATTGCCATACTTTCATTATACCAAAATAGAAAAAAAATCACTGTAAATGGTACCTACTTATTTTTTTTTAACATCTTTATTGGAGTATAATTGCTTTACAATGGTGTGTTAGTTTCTGCTTTATAACAAAGTGAATCAGTTATACATATACATGTGTCCCCATATCTCTTCCCTCTTATGTCTCCCTCCCTCCCACCCTCCCTATCCCACCACTCTAGGTGGTCACAAAGCACCGAGCTGATCTCCCTGTGCTCTGCGGCTGCTTCCCACTAGCTATCTATTTTACGTTTGGTAGTGTATATATGTAATGGTACCTACTTATGATATCCCTTCAGTTGTCTCCAGCCATGCCGAGTATCTTTAATGGCATTATTGTTAGCTTGGAATGCCATGTAACAACCTTTGCAGGTGTACCAACTTAAATAGGGAGAAAACAAGAGCTAACTGTGATACAAAATAAGGTGGGGTAATAGCAAACATACCCCAAATAGTTTAATCAAATTCCCTGAAAGTTAGCCAACAGAAATTTAGAAGATTGTCTAATTGTCTAAGTGCAATCTCACCCACCATTCCTGTTCAGAGGTAAAATGTAACATATGAACTACCAAATGTAAAATGGATGGCTAGTGGGAAGCTGCTACATAGCACAAGGAGATAAACTCGATGCTTTGTGACGACCTAGAGGGATGGGATAGGGAGGGTGGGAGGGAGGCTCAAGAGGGAGGAGATATGGGGATATATGTATACATATAGATGATTCACTTTATTGTATAGAAGACACTAACAAAACATTGTAAAGCGTTTATACTCCAATAAAGATGTGAAAAAAAATATAACTTAGGAGATTCTGTTAAAAGTGATCTCTTACTGAAATGGCTCAAGAAGAATTTGAGGGGAAAATTTGAGCGTCCCCTTATGACAAATTAGTAAGGAAAGACATACCATGGGAATATTTAGCAAGTCTTCCATAGCAAAAGATGGCTCCTTGATATTTAAAATTATCTGTGACTGTTCATAAGGGATACCATGTGCGTACACGGGTGCAGGGAGGTGTCTTTTGGCCAACATCTCAGCATGTTGCCTCTTACGATCAGTGGGTGGTATCATTTCTGATAATGAATCTTGTTCATATAAGCAAATGATTATTTTAGAAACAATAACAAAAAGGCAACAAAGTATATCTAAACATGATGCAAGCTAAATTTTTTTTTTAAATGTAGATGTTTGTGATTATAACTGGGTACTAAAACCAAAGTATTTAATTCGTAACTTTGGCTGAGGCCTTCTGAGTATGTTCAGACTACTCCCATATTTCAAAATGAGGTTTGAGATCACCAGAGCTAGTTTTGTGTAGGTCTTCACCCACATTGAGGGTATAAAAGGGAAGACATGGAGATTAGAAGAGGGATTATGGGGACAGCTATCAAAGAACTCTAAGTCCCCTACCCTCTGCCTCATTCTGCATTCAAAGAACCAGAGAGCTCGGCATGGTTCTTCCAAGTTCTTGCTGCTTGGAAGACCCAATGGACACAGTCTCAGGTCAGACAAAGGGTAGGAGGCTGACTGCGGCTGGCTGGCCAGCTGCCCTGATGGTAGACCTAAGAGACACTGATCCATTGGAGCAGGCTGTTTTTCCAGAATTTGTTGGGGGCAAAGAATTCGTGAGAGTTTCCCACAGACCAGATGAGGGAAAAGAGAAGTAGAGGAGAGCATGTGGGGCAGCTTTGCCTGGAGAGATTCTCTCTCTCAGAAGAGAGAAGCTGGAGGTGCACCCTGGATGTCTAGGGGCCCAGGTAGGAATCATGGGCAGTCAGTCAGAGGTGGTGTACTGCCCTGTACCACAGGAAACTTGGATAAGTGATCCCCAGCAATGGACTTCTCTCCAAAGAACCTTGAAAAGCATCCCAAAAGAAAATAGAGCTTTAAACACCAGCCAAGCCCAGAGAATATCATCTCCAGTTGTCTACAACAGTATATGATGAGTAAAATCCTCCCTCATCTTCTCCCCAATCCCCACCAGGTCCACCTTGGGAGAAGTCAGAAACCATGGATTATTAGCAAGCTGGGGGCAGAGATGTAGGGACAGAAATTGAGATGAAGCTGACCCTCCTTTTGAGCAGGTTCAAGCTAGGGAGAAGAGAACATTTGGTATAAATGTAGTTGGAAGTTTTTACAGTTACATGGGAGAGGTCATTTTAATATTAAAACTGTGATTTAGGGGACTAAAGTGACCAGAGGTTACTCTGAGAGTGACCGCAAAAGTCAACAGTAACTGCCGTAAAGTGCGTCTAAAACAAGAGAAGGACCAGGCCTGCAGATTAGGTTTGAATAGAGAGCAGTTTTCTGGGTGCACATTTGAGGCCTTCTTGTTCAGTATAATGTGATTAAAACCGTCTGCCTCTGCCCAAAGCCCTTTAGGTTCTGGATATGAGACAAGTTTGCTTCCATGGTTAGCTTCATCCTAGTCCTAAGAATAAAGGGACTCTTGCATCCCTACATATTTCAGTAGCTCAGGATCCACTTACCTTATTGCTGACACCTCTAACCTTATACCTTGAACCTTGTTTTAAAAGCCAGCCTTTTGCATCTTTCCTTGTCACCGTGTCCCCACCTTGTTTTCTAACTCTGAGTTCAGTTTTTCATTTTCACCTGACATCTTCAGCTATTCTTCCTGGGGCCTGAGCCCCAGTCCCCTGGCTGGAGGCCCACCACACACTGCCAATCCACTGCCAGCCAGCCCTCCCTAGGCCTTCTCTCCAGACTCCCTCAGGCTGTGCAGAGCTGGCCTACTGGGACATCCCACTCACTCACTCACAAATTTCCCTGTTGCAGAACTCCTGCCCAGACTTCTCCCTGTCTCTGGCTCTGTGTTCCCTACCCTTGCTTAAACAGACTCCTTTAGCCTGTGTTGAGCCTCTTTGATACTCTTTTCTTGCTGCTGAAAAAAGCTCCAGTTACTAAAAGTCCCATGCCAGTAGCCTACCTCATCTCCTGGCCCAAGAACCCTTAATCATCAGGCCCAGGCCCCTTCAGTTGTCTAGACTTCGGTTAAGGCCGTGTAGAACATGTTCTTTGATTTAAGAAATATTTATTTAATTCTCTGGTCTAGGTGCTTTGGAGTTAAGGAACACATCCTTAAGTGCCTTATATCAGGAAGGCCCATTTAGCCAATGCTTAACTTGACCAAAACACAGCTTAATATATTTTAAAATATCCACTTCTCCATTCATTGCTCTTACACTTTTTTATTTCTTCCTCACCCAGCCCTCCTGAATGACAGTCATAGCAGGGAGAGACCTTTTCTGCAATCCCAAGTCCATTTATCAGGCCACCAAGAAGGTAAGCCTTTTCCAAGGCTATGGCTACTTCCAGGCAGCAGTGCCTCCTTGTAGAAAAGGTATACCAAGGTGTCTAGGTTTTATTGGGTACTTCGAAACCTAGATAAATGATTTATAACCTACACCAGCTTGATCAGCAGGAGAAGAAATAGATTTGTAATAATGAAGATGTCAAGAATGCAGGCTTGGATTTACACATTTATACAAAGCAGATTCCCCTCCTTTCTTTTCTTTTTTTTTTTTTTTTTTTTTTTTGCTGTACGCGGGCCTCTTACTGTTGCGGCCTCCCGGACCGGGGCACGAACCTGCGTTCCCTGAATCGGCAGGCAGACTCCCAACCACTGCACCACCAGGGAAGCCCTCTCCTCCTTTCTTTGTTTCCTCTTTCTGCTCCATCCAGATTCCCATCCAGTACCTCCCTTGTGACGGTTGTACTGTGAAGCATGTCCTGGAACCATATCCCACACTCCTGGTTGGTTACAATGTCATTTTAATATAAAGTGCTAGAACAATATTAATTTTTTTAAAGAAAACATCATTTCTATCCTGTTTTTATAGGTGTAATTTCATTTAATCCTTGCAACTTACACTCAGATTTAAAGCTGGCAGTGGGACCAACACTGGCATTGTAAAAGGGTACCAGTGACACTGACAAGTTAAGAGATTTGATCAAACTTAAATACTTGGTAAAGTTGGATAAGCACCCCCATCTTCTGACTCCCAGCCCAGCATTCTTTCCATCATTCCAGACCTTATCCTTATTACTTCTATTCTTTTTTTTTGATTGAGGTATAATTGATATATAATGCTATACTAGTTTCAGGTATACAACATAATGATTCAATATTTGTATGTATTGCAAAATAATCACCACAGTAAGTATAGTTAACATCCATCCCCATACATAGTTACCATTTTTTTTTTCTTGGGATGACAACTTTTAAGATCTAGAACAATATTGATTCTAAAGATTAGGTTTGGTTGCAAGTGATGGGAAAACCAAAGCAATAGTGGTTTAAACAAGATTTTTATTTACCTCATACATACTGTACAAACATATGGTGACTCTGTGGTCATCAGAGCATCAGGCTTCTTCTGGATAATTGCTTTGCCATCCTCAGTACCTGGCTGCTTCATCTTTTCAACATGGCTGCTTAAGTTCTGGCCATGGGGTCCACATTACAGCTAGCAGTGAGGAAGAATAGGGACAGAACACATCTTTTTCCTTTAAGGACATTTTCTAGAAGTCATACTGTACATTTTTGCTTAATCGCATTGGCCAGAATTTAATGACATGATCCCAGCTAGCCGCAAGGGAGGCTGGGAAGTATAACCTTTATTCTGGGTGGCCACATGCCTTAATGAATTTGTGGGTTCTGTTACTAAGAAGAAAGGGAGGAAGGATGTTGAGGTGACAGCTAGCAGTGCCTACCACAACTTTGCATTTTACATTTTGGCAGAAGTCTGTTTTCCTTAGATTATTTATTTTTAATTCACATCTACTTGCTTATAAAATACTAT
The DNA here is from genome assembly GCF_963924675.1 of Phocoena phocoena. NCBI lineage: Eukaryota > Metazoa > Chordata > Mammalia > Artiodactyla > Phocoenidae > Phocoena > Phocoena phocoena. Next base: position 74,547,421 of record NC_089227.1, on the reverse strand, counting down.
GATATTTTTAGGCTTCTCCTTATATTTTAGTTTACACCTATAAACTGACATTATAAGTGTTGGTAATGATAGAATTCTTTTAAATTTTATTTTCACCATACTTAGCCTTTGTTTTTTTTAAACATCATCATTGGAGTATAATTGCTTTACAATGGTGTGTTAGTTTCTGCTTTATAACAAAGTGAATCAGCTATACATAATACATGTATCCCCATATCTCCTCCCTCTTGCGTCTCCCTCCCACCCTCCATATCCCACCCCTCTAGGTGGTCACAAAGCACTGAGCTGATCTCCCTGTGCTATGCGGCTGCTTCCCACTAGCTATCTATTTTACATTTGGTAGTGTATATATGTCCATGCCACTCTCTCACTTCGTCCCAGCTTACCCTTCCCCCTCCCTGTGTCCTCAAGTCCATTCTCTACATCTGCATCTTTATTCCTGTCCTGCCCCTAGGTTCTTCAGAACCTTTTTTTTTTTAGATTCCATATATATGTGTTAGCATTTGGTATTTTTCTCTTTCTGACTTACTTTACTCTGTATGACAGACTCTAGGCCCATCCACCTCACTACAAATAACTCAATTTCATTTCTTTTTATGGCTGAGTAATATTCCATTGTATATATGTGCCACGTCTTCTTTATCCATTCATCTGTCGATGGACAGTTAGATTGCTTCCATGTCCTGGCTATTGTAAATAGAGCTGCAATGAACATTGTAGTACATGTAATTAGTCTTTAATATTACCTCTTGCCTGGGTTTTAAGTAAGAATATACTGAATAAATATTTTCTTTGATATGATTTATTTATAACAGAAAGCTTTGTATTAAATCCTCAGATATATTGAGTAATAAAATAAAGCATATTATGCCACCACTTAGATCATCCCTCATTATTATTCATTTGGACTCTTTAGTTACCACCCATCTCAAACTCTCTTTCTCTTAAAATGTATTGAAAATATCACTGCTGAAATAATTTCCCTGAAGTACAGCTATGATAATGTCACATCTCCATGTAAACACCTTAATGAGTTCCCCGTTTCTTATAGAACAAATTCAGATTTTTTAGCCTGGAATTTACTACTTCCCACAATATTATCCAAACCTTAATCTTTAGGTTTGTCTTCTGTTATATCTTTTGTAACAATCATCCTTAGTGGAAATATTCCATGCATCCCATAAATGCCTGACACTTTTTCTCCTCTCTAACTTTGCTAATGAAGTTTTGTCTGCTTGGAGCAAGCACCTCCTCATACCTCCCCTTATACGTACCTTCCCCCCACCCAACACTTCTTCTTCTACATATTTTACTACTCTTCAAGGACCTATGAAATGCCATCTTCTCCATGAAGCCGTGGCCCAACAACAATATTTTTATAAACTTACTTCTATAGGTCAGGTCCTAAGTAGTTTGTACATCTATTATTCTCTTATCACATCATATATTTTTAAAATAAATTTTATTTAATTTTAATTTACCCCACAGTACTTTGTATTTTAAGTATATATGGTAAATATTTATTGAATGAATGAATAATATAATGCTTTGTCTTTTCTATGAGTTAAGGCTCCTTGGAAGCAAACTTGTATCATTAAGAGGTGAGGAAGCATATTTAGGCTCTATATTTTTTTTAACATCTTTACTGGAGTATGATTGCTTTAGGCTCTAGTTTTTTATTTCCAGTTTAAATCTAGTACCCGACAATAGGAAGTAAATGGTATTACTACTTGATATCAAATGAATAATTCATAGACTAGTTCAGAATCAACCTAACATCTTTTGCAGAAACAACCGTAACAAAAATACATTACATACCCCACATATTTTATACTCATAAAGAGTGTATCTTTAATAGTCATCCTTTAGCATTCCTTCAGCATGATAGTTCCTCAGTGTGATAGTTTAAATTTATAGACAAATACATTTTCAATAGTCAAAAAAGAAAGAAGGTGGGTATTGTAAAATTGGGCAAACCTGATTAATATCAAATTTGGGCAAGACTTCAGAATGGTAATTGAACTGATAACTTGTGAATACTTAGAATAAAATGTGGTAGATATCAGAAGGCATAAAATACAAGTTACAACAAATTAGATTTGCTTCCTCTTTTGGTTATCATAACAGAAAATCAGGGAAACATTATGTGCCATGTATATCTTGATTTCTTTTTTATTAAAAGTGTTCTTTATGAAATGTAGAAATAATAATATAACAGCAGTAAAAGAAACAAAAGAGAGACAAAAATCGCTAACAATCATTTATCTTTATTTTTCCAAATTCCCTCCAGTTCTTTTTTCATGCACTATTTAGTCACCAAATGTTTCTTGAACACCTTCTATATATTTCATATAGAATATTTGCATTTTAATAGTTAATTTGGCTTTCCAGATATATAGGTGGATAAATGATGAATATTAATTTAATGATAATATGGCCAGATTAATTCCCAATTTGTTAAATCACACCTAAAGGATGTGAATTACTGACTTGGCATCAACCTGAAGAGGTGCTAAAACTTCTATTTTGGGGCCCAGTCCTAGTCAGTATGTTCATCAGAATCTTTAATTTTGAAAGAAGTAATGCTAATGAAATGTGCAGACATGCAGATGAAACAAAGTTGTAGATGACAGATAATATCACAGATGAAAAAACTAGAATTTAATTCTACTCCACTTATCATGTCATGAACCCCAGGAATTGTGTCTACATTATTAACAATAATTATATTGATGGCAACTAATGCTTTTAAAAGAGAGCTTCTTATGTATCAGCCATTGTGCTTAATATTTTACCAATATTGTTTAATCCTCGCCACAAATTTTAGGATGAGGCAGTCATTCACAGATGAGGAAACAAAGGTTGAAATTAGTTAGGTAACAAGCTAATGAGGACCAAAGTCAGAATTCCAAGTCTAATCTTCTGACCATACAGCCTGTCTTGCTTTTTCTTCGGTTTCTTTGTATCTGAGCATACCTAGAAAGTTCTCTTTAATTTCTCAGTGTTTCCCCAGTCCTTAACTCATTCTGAAAGATTTCTGCTATCCACACTGTATGTACAGATCTGAGCCTCCTTGACCTTTAAAATGAAAAACAAGTATCGATTCACCACAGAGCTCTCTCTGCAGACACATGGAACACTTTAGGCACTCTCTCTCCTTTCTCACTCAAGGAATTCTTCTGTAATTTTATTCCTACTCCTTCCTACTCTCCTAAGTCTATCATAGGTGACAAAGTATAGTTTCTTTAAGTTTTTGCCTGTTTACTTTTTTTTAAGACTTTATTTTTTTAGAGCAGTTTTAGATTCACAGTAAAACTGAGCAGAAGATAGAGATTTTCCATATACCCCAGACCCAACAAATGCATACTTCCCTTGCTATCAGCATTCCCCACCAGAATGGTACATTGGTTACAATCGATGAGCCTTCAGTGATACATCATAATCACCCAAAATTCACATTGTACATTTCTATGGATTTGGCGAAATGTATAATGATACAAATCTATCATTATGGTACCATACAGAGGATTTTCACTGTCCTTAAAATCCTCTGTGTCCCCCCATTCATCCCTCACCTCATCCCCCTCCCCCCCTACCCCCCAACCCCTGGCCACCACTGAGCTTTTTACTCTCTCCATAGTTTAGCCTTTTCCAGAATGTCATGTAGTTGGAATCATACAGTATGTAGCCTTTTTAGATTGACTTCTTCCACTTAGTAATATGCCTTTAAAGTTCAGTTTGATAGGTCATTTTAGCTTGATAGATAATTTCTTTTTTTGTCTTTTCAGCTTGATAAATCATTTCTTTTTTTTTGCTGAATAATATTCACTGTCTGGGTATACCACAGTTTATTTATCCGTTCATCTACTGAAAGACATCTTGGTTGCTTCCAACTTTTGCCAAGTGTAAATGGAGCTGCTATAAACAGCTGCTATTGTGGGAAAGTTTTTGTGTGAACTTAAGTTTTCAGTTCATTTGGGTAAATATCAAGGAGCATGGTTGCTGGATTATATGGTAAAAGTATGCTTAGTTTTATAAGAAAGCACCAAACTGTCTTCCAAAGTGCCTGAACTGCTTTCCATTCCCACCAGCAGTGAATGAGAATTCCTGTTGCTTCACATCCTCACCAGCATTTGGTGTTACCAGAGTTCTGGATTTTGGCCATTGTAATAGATATGTAGTGGGGCTCTTACGTTTTTCAGAGACTGCTGACCTTATTGCCTATGCCTAATACATACTTCCTTGGCTATTGTAAATTCTAAAGTGGCATGGTCCCAAGGTTCCAGTCAATTTTTCTTCATCAGTCCTCTTCAGTCTTAGTAACCAAGTTTAGACTAGCAATTGACTTTATTGCTTTCTCTAAAATCTGAAAAATGATATTGCTCAGAAAATGAGGCAAATTTTGCCAGATGCACTGATTTTTAGCAGAATATATCTTTACAAGTTATCTGGGCAGTTTAGAGTTTCCATTATGTGTATCTTTTGTTTCTGGGACAGCTTTGTGATTTGCCTTTGGCAGTAACTTTCACTCCTTCTATCTGATTGAACAGTCCATAGCTCTAGCACCAAAGCATCATCATTCGTTTTTATCCTTATCAGGATGAGGTCCTTATACCTCTATTCTTAAAGGACATCCAAATTTGTTTCAACACCAAGGTTCTATAATTTTTGCTTTCTACAATTAAGAGCCTATAGCTAAGGGAAGATGTCCTGAATTCATATTATTTATTTGTGATTTTTTTCTTAAATAATAGTAGTTTTTAATTATATAATTATGGTGGAGCAGAGGCATGGTAGCTACAGCCTTAGCTTGTTAAATATTTTTAAAAGAGCACTACCATCTATTAGTAGTATCATATAAATGTTTAATTGAATTTTCCTAAATGAATTCTTCAGTGAATCACAAAGCAACCCCTACTACATTGAGAAGAGTCAGATTTATAATGCCAGAAAGGTACCCAGGATTTAACCCCAAGCTTCCTTGACTGAACACAAAGACCTAGTTCTGTTACACTTTCTCCAGTTCCTACAGTAGAAAGTATAGGTTAGATGTTACTATTGATCAGATCCTTTTCTACGTAATTTGAGTAGCCTTAATTCAACGAATAAAGAGAGAAGAAAAAAATCCCCTGGAAAACTCAGAATTATTTGTGATATTTAAAAAGTGATGGCCAATATCAGTTGAGTCTGTAGACATACACAGAAGAAATAGTTTCAAAAGCAACAGTAACCAAGTTGCCATTATAAATTCAACTATGTGAATTATTTATTTCTAGAGATATTTCAGTAGGGATAGTAAAAACAAGTACACAATAGCTATTCTATATTTACAGCAGCTGCCTAAAAGGAAAATCATGTGACATTTAGAAGAAATAAATATTTTGAACCACCACATTTGTGCATTATTCTTTCCATTTACCTCATCTTAAAGGCATGGGGAAAGTTGTGCAAAAAGAGAAATGAATGTTGAGCTGTTTAAGTCCTGTACAGGTTAAGTAGGCATATTGTTCTCAACAGAGATACACAGCTAATGGATACTATCTAAGCACCATTCTTCCAGCAAGACTCTCTAGATATTTGAGTAGAGAGGTATCTCTCATTCTCCATGAAACAAGTTTCCTTTCTCTATTCTTTCTGCTAATAGGAGAGAGAGAGAGATGATTATATCAGCTGAGATCAAGAAGACCCAAGTTTCAAAAAAAAAAAAAAAAAAAGAAGACCCAAGTTTCATATGCACTTAAACAACCTGTAACATCCATCCACCATCACTGAGGATGAGATTTTTCTTTACTGTCCTTCCATAAGGCCCCTTAGAATGATCTCTGGGCATGTCTTCTACTCTCTTCGAGCCTGCACTTACCTTCCTTTAAATCTGCTTTCTCCGCATGCAAAGCTGAATGGAGGTATTTACCACTTCCTGTATTAGCACCCCTTAGCCATGGCCTTGAAATGTTAGTCTTTCAGTTTACCCTCTCCTGTCTCTCAAACTCTAACACAAAATATGTAATAGCATGGAGGGTATCTAGCTCGGTTTTTGACATGGACATGGACCATGAGGCCCTGTTTTCCCAGGTTGCTAGGGCTCTCCCGCAGCTCTGTCAGTGGTTCGGGGCTACCAATGACAATAGATAGTAAAGGCTGATTCAATGGCTTCAGTCTTGGATGTTCTCTTTTGAGAAAAAAGTAAAAAATGATGGAGACATTGGATAGCTGTTCAGTAGCATCTCATACATATATGTCCTTAAGAATGTAGTTGAATTGAGCAAAATCAAAAACTGTATCTTATATGAACCCATGTATTGCAAACATAAATTATTAGAATTGATTCAATATTTTATAATTCTTTTAAAAATGGCATTAAATATGTAAATCACTTGCTTCATGTGAAATAGGACGTTGACATTCATTTAAGGGGGTTTGAACTACCATTCTTCCTCCTCAGGTGACATTCAGTTTATAATCCATTCTCTAAAGGACATATATTAATATTTAGCAATTACTTAATTAGTTTGTGACCATCTGAGTATCAGAGTCCACAATATGATGATGAATAGTTGCTCTTAAAATAGAGTCCACTGATAGCCGCATTCCACCAAAATTATACAACTTTGATACCTAATTAAAAGGTACTCAACAGTCACACTACTGGACTGTCATTCCAAAAATTAAGAACTTCTGACTTTCATCAGCTTATAGGTTCTAATTTTCCTCTAAATTTCAGGGGCTGGATATGACAACCTAAAATAAGTAGCTGTCAAATACATGCTTTCCTCTGCTCCTAGATGTAGAATCCCAGTATTAATCATGAGGAAAGAAAAAGATCTGAAAACCTATTCCAAATCTTTTTGCTAAGGATGCATCAATATAGAGATGTGCTTTTCTTTATCATCAATAACTTCCTCTGTCTAATTCCAATATGTTTTCATGCATTATTTTACAACCACTGAGGAGAGGTAAAAGGATGAGTAAATAAGTGTTGGTCACAATTATTTACCCACTTTACTATCATTAGGCTGCAACAAGTGTGAAATAAACCTGTTTTAATTTAATAATCTGAATTAGGTTTGTGCTCAGTTAAGCTCAAGGTTGCGGCGCAGGGTAAGTGCTTAGTGGTAAGAAGAATGTCAAGAAGAGAGAAGGGTTCCTGGGGAGAGACAGAGGCATAGGTAGGGAATGTTGGAGGGGGATGCCGAAATTATACTTCCCCTGCCAAAAGTGTTTGGATTGGGGAGAGAATAGGGAGTCATGTAATGGTATATATTAATCATAGTCGTTATAAGTAATTCATAGAAATATGAGGTAGACAGATGTAAATGAAAGCCGTATTTATTCACTTAAACTCCAAACTCTCTCATTTTTCTGCCCATCCAAAACTCCCCCATTGTGTGAGTTTGTAGTTAATTCATTTGTTAATTCACTCATATATGTGAAGAGCCTTACTGTATATCAGGAATTGTGCTACGCAGTGGTGATACTAGTTCCCCCAAGATTTGCAATACAGTAAAAATATCGTGTTAAAGATCAACAAACATGGCGTGGCGGGGGGGTGGGGGGGGGTAGATGGAACCAGGAAGTTTAACTTAGGAAGAAACATTTGAGCTGATGAAGAAGAAAGGGGTGGAAGAAAAGCTTTCCAGTCCAAGAAAACCATGTGGTGAAACCCAGCGATATGCATGAGGATGGTGTGGTTGGGAGTATACCATATGCATGGTTGCTTGGCAGGTTTGGAGGCATAAGGAAAGAAAGAGAAAGAAAATGAAGCTGGAGGAGTAGGCTGGAGAGGAAGAACGTTGTAAACCAGGATGTGGCATTTTGGATTTTTCACTTGGGCCCTTAGGGAGACCATGAATTTTTTAACGCTGAGGATTAACATGGTAAGATTTGTATCTTTGAACAAAATGTAGCCTGGAAAGAGGAGAAAATAGATAAAAAGAGATCAATATTTTTATAGAGGCTAAATATTTTTGTTTCTTAATTGGTACAATGTATAGACTCACTGAGTGAGGAAAGAAAAAATATCCTCTGAGAAATTTAAAATATTGATGTAGAACTCAGAAGAGAGTTGGAGGTATATAGGGTTGGCCAGCAATATCAGTTGGGTTCAATGCCTAGGAAGAGGAAGAAAACATAGGATGGGCTTTAGAAGATACCAATATTTAGGAGTAAGCAAAAGACAAAAAATCAGCAAAGAGTCTAGTGGAATAGGAAAAAGCCAGGAGAATTTAGTGTCCATGATCCTGATAGAAGTAAATTTTAAGAAGGAAAGAAAAAATGAATAAAATAACATGGTTGAGTAAAGTGCAACAAGATGACTACAGGTTCTGTCTTTAGAAGACCATTACTGGCCAGAATGACAGCAGAAGGAACCAACCAGTGGCGAAGAGGAGAGGAATAGAGGGTGAAGGTGGTGGTGGAGGGAAGAAAAAGATGGGACTGTAGCTGAAGTAGGAAGTAGTGTTTAGCCCTTTTTTAAGCATGGAATCAGATAAACTTGTTGATAAACTTCAAGTCAATAGAGAACTGAAGGAGAGAGACAGAGAATACTCGATGGATCAAATCCCAGAGAAGCCTCCAAGCAATGAAATACCACTAAATGGGTCAAAAGATGCTTTTATGAGAAGAACCTCAGCGCTTCAAAAATATTTAAAATGGAGGAAGGGTAGCGATTGAACTGGTAATTTATTCATACATCTGCTATAAAAAGAAGTTGATCTAAATTGCATCCCTAATCCTGGTAAGAGGGGATAAAACATTCAGTTTGAAAGCCTACTGTTTAAAAGTAATTATTTTTAAATTCATAGATCATAGATTTAAAGGGGACTTGAAGGATCTCTTAAAGTTTCTGTCAGCAAAGTACTGAAAAAGGAGGAGAGTCATGACTTTGGGGCCTCTTTTTCTGGATCCTGCTTCTAGAGGCTGCAGTGGTTAATGGAGAGGGAGGTGCTCCATTCTGCTTCCTCCTGCTGCTCCCATCCCTGCAGGAGGTCCAGATGGTAGGTGGGAGGGGATGGGGGCTGAGATCGGTCTGGATTCTGCTCACAAGTGCACTGAGGATTTATTTTCACTGCTTATGATTGGTGGTCTCTCTGTTGACAAAGTGATGCAAGAGTCCTTTGGGCTCTGTAGCAGATAATCGAAAGCACTTTTTTAAAAGTTCGATTGGAATGAGATAATATGAAATTATAAATCTATAACATAGAACTTTCAGATGCAAGTACAAAGTGATGACACCATAGCAACTGCTTTTGTACACAGGAACCTATATTTAATATCAGGAACTTCACCAACACTCAATATTTTAAGAAGCTAAACATTAGTAGTAAAAAGTTAATTTCAATGCTGCTTCATTTAAAAATGGATTTGCATTAAAAATATATGTAGCTGGAGGAGCTTCGAGATGGTGGAAGAGTAAGATGTGGAGATCACCTTCCTCCCCACAAATACACCAGAAATACATCTACATGTGGAACAACTCCTACAGAACACCTACTGGACGCTGGCAGAAGACCTCAGACGTCCCAAAAGGCAAGAAACTCCCCCACGTACCTGGGTAGGGCAAAAGAAAAAACAGAGACAAAAGAATAGGGACGGGACCTGCACCAGTGGGAGGGAGCTGTGAAGGAGGAAAGGTTTCCACACACTAGGAAGCCCCTTCTCGGGCGGAGACGGGGTGGTGGGGGGGTGGCGGAGGGGGAAGCTTCGGAGCCGCGGAGGAGAGCACAGCAACAGGGGTGCAGAGGGCAAAGCAGTGAGATTCCCGCACAGAGGATCGGTGCCGACCAGCACTCACCAGCCTGAGAGGCTTGTCTGCTCACCCGCTGGGACGTGCGGGGGCTGGGAGCTGAGGCTCGGGCTTCGGAGGTCAGATCCCAGGGAGAGGACTGGGGTTGGCTGCGTGAACACAGCCTGAAGGGGGCTAGTGCGCCACAGCTAGCTGGGAGGGAGTCCGGGAAAATGTCTGGAGCTGCAGAAGAGGCAAGAGACTTTTTCTTGCCCCTTTGTTACCTGGTGCGCGAGGAGAGGGGATTAAGAGCGCCACTTAAAGGAACTTCAGAGAAGAGCGTGAGCCGCGGCTACCAGCGCGGACCCCAGAGATGGGCATGAGACGCTAAGGCTGCTGCTGCCGCCACCAAGAGCCTGTGTGCAAGCACAGGTCACTATCCACACCACCCCTCCCGGGAGCCTATGCAGCCCGCCACTGCCAGGGTCCCAGGATCTAGGGACAGCTTCTCTGGGAGAATACACGGCGCGTCTCAGGCTGGTGCAATGTCACGCCTCTGCGCCGCAGGCTCGCCCCGCATCCGTACCCCTCCCTCCCCACTGGCCAGAGTGAGTCAGAGCCCCCGAATCAGCTGCTCCTTTAACCCTATCCTGTCTGAGCGAAGAAAAGATGCCCTCAGGCAACCTACATGCAGAGGTGGGTCCAAATCCAAAGCTGAACTCCAGCAGCTGTGCAAAGAAGAGAAAGGGAAATCTCTCCCAGCAGCCTCAGGAGCAGCGGATTAAATCTCCACAATCAACTTCATGTACCCTGCATCTGTGGAATGCCTGAATAGACAATGAATCATCCCAAATTGAAGAGGTGGACTTTGGGAGCAACAATATATATTTTTTTTCTATTTTTCTTTTTTCAGTGTGGATGACAAGCTCTTGGTGCTCCAGCCAGGCATCAGAGCTGTGCCACTGAAGTGGAAGAGCCAAATTCAGGACACTGGTCCACATGAGACCTCCCAGCTCCACGTAATATCAAATGGCAAAAATCTCCCAGAGATGTCCATCTCAACGCCAAGACCCAGCTCCAATCAATGACCAGCAAGCTACAGTGCTGGACGCCCTATGCCAGACAACAAGCAAGACAGGAACACAACCCCATCCATTATCATAGAGGCTGCCTAAAATCATAATATGGCCACAGACACCCTAAAACACACCACCAGACATGGACCTTCCCACCAGAAAGACAAGATCCAGCCTCAACCACCAGAACACAGGCACTAGTTCCCTCCACCAGGAAGTGTACACAACCCACTGAACCAACCTTAGCCACTGGGGACAGACACCAAAAACAACGGGAACTACGAGCCTGCAGCCTGCGAAAAGGAGACCCCAAACACAGTAAGATAAGCAAAATGAGAAGACAGAGAAACAGCAGATGAAGGAGCAAGGCAAAAATCCACCAGATCTAACAAATGAAGAGGAAATAGGCAGTCTACCTGAAAAAGAATTCAGAATAATGATAGTAAACATGATCCAAAATCTTGGAAATAGAATGGAGAAAATACAGGAAACATTTAATAAAAACCTAGAACTAAAGAGCAAACAAACAGTGATGAACAACACAGTAAATGAAATTTAAAATTCTCTAGAGGGATCAATAGAAAAACTGAGGCAGAAGAACGGATAAGTGATCTGGAAGATAAAATAATGGAAATAACTACTGCAGAGCATAATAAAGAAAAAAGAATGAAAAGAATTGAGGACAGTCTCAGAGACCTCTGGGACAATATTAAATGCACCAACATTCGAGCTATAGGGGTCCCAGAAGAAGAGAAAAGGAAAGGGACGGAGAAAATATTTGAAGACATTATAGTTGAAAACTTCCCTAATATGGGAAAGGAAATAATCAAGTCCAGGAAGCACAGAGAGTCCCATATAGGATGAATCCAAGGAGAAACATGCCAAGACACATATTACTCAAACTATCAAAAATTAAATACAAAGAAAAAGTATTAAAACCAGCAAAGGAAAAACAACAAATAACATATAAGGGAATCCCCATAAGGTTAACAGCTGATCTTTCATCAGAAATTCTGAAAGCCAGAGGCTGTGGCAGGACATATCTAAAGTGATGAAAGGGGAAAACCTACAACCAACATGACTCTACCCAGCAAGGATCTCTTTCAGAATCGACAGAGAAATTAAAACCTTTACAGACAAGCAAAAGCTAAGCGAATTCAGCACCACCAAACCACCTCTACAACAAATGCTAAAGGAACTTCTCTAGGCAGAAAACACAAGAGAAGGAAAAGACCTACAATAAGAAACCCAAAACAATTAAGCAAACGGTAATAAGAATATACATATCAATAATTACCTTAAATGTAAATAGATTAAATGCTCCCACCAAAAGACATAGACTGGCTGAATGGATACAAAAACAAGACCCATATATATGCTGTCTACAAGAGACCCACTTCAGACCTAGGGACACATAGAGAATGAAAGTGAGGGGATGGAAAAAATATTCCATGCAAATGGAAATCAAAACAAAGCTGGAGTAGCAATTCTCATATCAGACAAAATAGACTTGAAAACAAAGACTATTACAAGAGACAAAGAAGGACATTACATAATGACCAAGGGATCAGTCCAAGAAAAAGATACAACAATTGTAAATATTTATGCACCCAACATAGAAGCACCTCAATACATAAGGCAGTTACTAACAGCCATAGAAGGGGAAATCAACAGTAACAAAATCATAGTAGGGGACTTTAACACCCCACTTTCACCAATGGACAGATCATATAAAATGAAAATAAATAAGGAAACAGAAGCTTTAAATGATACATTAAACAAGCTGGACTTAATTGATATTTATAGGACATTGCAACCCAAAACAACAGAGTACACATTCTTCTCAAGTGCTCATGGAACATTCTCCAGGATAGATCGTATCTTGGGTCACAAATCAAGCCATGGTAAATTTAAGAAAATTGAAATCGTATCAAGTATCTTTTCCAACCACAATGCTGTGAGACTAGATATCAATTACAGGAAAAAATCTGTAAAAAATACAAACACATGGAGGCTAAACAGTACACTACTTAATAACCAAAAGGTCACTGAAGAAATCAAAGAGGATATCAAAAAATACCTAGAAACAAATGACAATGAACACACGACAACCCAAAACCTGTGGGATGCAGCAAAAGCAGTTCTAAGAGGGACGTTTATAGAAATACAATTCTACCTTAGAAACAAGAAACATCTCAAATAAACAACCTAACCTTACATCTAAAGCAATTAGAGAAAGAAGAACAAAAAAACCCCAAAGTTAGCAGGAGGAAAGAAATCATAATGATCAGATCGAATATAAATGAAAAAGAAATGAAGGAAACGATAGCAAAGATCAATAAAACTAAAGCTGGTTTTTTGAGAAGATAAACAAAATTGGTAAACCATTAGCCAGACTCATCAAGAAAAAAAGGGAGGGGCTTCCCTGGTGGCGCAGTGGTTGAGAGTGTGCCTGCTGATGCAGGGGGCACGGGTTCGTGCCCCGGTCCGGGGGAATCCCACATGCCGCGGAGCAGCTGGGCCCGTGAGCCATGGCCACTGAGCCTGTGCGTCCGGAGCCTGTGCTCCGCAATGGGAGAGGCCACAACAGGGAGAGGCCCGCGTACTGCAAAAAAAAAAAAAAAAACAAAACAGCACACATCCTCATTAACGTCCATGTCTCCATCCTACTGGCACAAATTAAAACTAGCAGTGGCCCGTGCAGTGAACTTAGTGGGATCCCAGTTAATCATTTTTTTAAATTGAAAAATAGACTTTTTCTCCATAAGAACCATCTGTACCTTCAGGTCATTCTTATTAACACTTTCTCTCCTAGACTGTGCATTTCCATTGAAAATAAAAAGAAGCAAAGATCTCAGAGCTTCCCCCCGCAAAAAATATATATGTGCTTCTAAGATGACTTTCAACTCTGAGAAATAATTGGTGTTTAAAACATTTCATGAACTGCTTTGCAATCTGAAAAGAAAATAAATTTGTCTTCTTGATTATAAAAGTGTATGCTATAATTAAAACTTTAAAATATGTAAAAACATTTAAAAGTTACATAAAATGGCATCACCTAGAGATAAATGCTGTTCATGTTTAGGCAAACACCTCAGATACCTCTATAAAAGCACATTACACACATATGCTTATCGTAATTCCACTAAAAGATCCTTTAATTTTTAATGATGACATAAAATTTAGTTTTTTTTAATTTATTTTAAATTTCAGAATTTAATTTCCAAGGATTGGAGACCATGGCTTCTAAACATTCTTTGTATTTTAGCCTACATTGCAACATAGATAAACAGATTTGGCATGTTAGGATATTTTATGTTGGTTCATGTTAGTAGCTGTTGTTTTCCATTGGAAAGAGACCAGTTTAAGCAGAAGTTCTTTTGTGTTTCTAAGTGATTTTTCCCCCCTCTTCATATGTGTCTTAACGATATTGTACCTTTCCTACTAGTCATGATTTTCCTCAGTAGAAAGAGAAAAGGCCACGGCATTCAATGATGATGGTATTGTTTTTTCCATGAAAGGACATAAAAAATAAGAAAATAATTTTATTTACATAGGCTGAGAAGTTTTTACAATCTGAAGACATACTGTGAGGAGACCTATTCAAAATGAAAAATGGAATCTTTTGTTTGTTTGTTTGTTTTCATTTTGAAGAGGTTGTAGGAGAAAAGGTCATTACCATGTCATCTAGGATTTATTCTCTGCCTGACAAAAGGAGGAACCAAATGAAGACATTTGAGAAAAGTGGGAAACTACTCATAAATTCCCAACAAGAGATGAGAGCGCAAGTACCAGCGTCCTCTTTAGTGTAGTGTTTCAAGGAGAGCTAACCCATTTTGGTGGGACAGTTTAAGAGGGGAAAGGAAAATAATGAAAAGAGAGAGAGCAGGGAGAAAGATAAGGCAAGAGTTAGAGAAAAGCGAAGCAGAAGGTGGATGTGGGTGAGCCTGAAACCCCAGATCCCCCCTCTGCTCAGGATCCAAGCCCCTTGCCCTTGCTCCACTCTTGGAAACAATCGCTCTTTCACATGGAGCCACATGGATTTGTTCCATGTGTTCTTGTGTGTACACTGTTTGATTTGCTGACCTGTCTTGGATTCCTGTTCTTCTCTTGGCCTTTTTTCTCTTTACCAATGAAACCAAGATGAAACGCCTTAGAGATGAGTATCTGGATAAAGCTACCTGAAGGAGACCAGACATCCTGAATGGCCAGGGTAGTGTCATGTGTCCATCTCAAATTTCCTTTCAGATCAAGTCTCCTGACTTCCACCTGGAGCCAAATGAGCACCAGGCAGTGACCCTTCTCTTCCTGAAAAGGAAGGTGGTCAGGAACACAGATAAAGAGGATAAGTGCAAAAATTACATCTTGGTTTGCAAACCTTGGATATAACTTCTGTCACTGGTTTTAGTACTTGGTATCACATATTTTGACAGTTTTTACAGATTTGTATTATTTAGTGTTTTTTAAGAGACTCTCCAAAGAGTCTATTTTGTGAATAGCCAGTCTTTTTTTATAGTATAGTTTCAATTCAATGGCCCCTTTGAAGTGGCTTTTCTATGTGGATTCCAATCAAAGCAAGACAACAAATAAAGTGCTTTCTTTTCATTTGCTGATATGTGGAAAAAAACTGTTTCTGCTTTCTATGGAAACTAAAATTAATATTTAACCTCTTGGAACTTTTGCAGAGTAATTAAATTATGCTCTAAGATTTATCTTTACTGCAGATTTCGTAGTCTCTGAGAATACCCCAGAATGTAATCTTATATTCTGGGCTTGATCATTTCTTTTTTCTTTTTTTTTAAAGCCCAGATTTTAAAAAGATTTTTTAAATTTTTATTTACTTTTTTTTTATTGCAGTATAGTTGATTTACAGTGCTGTGCCAATCTCTGCTGTACAGCAAAGTGACTCATTTATAAACATATATACAATCATTTTTTATATTCTTTTCTGTTGTGGTTTATCCCATGAGATTAGATATAGTTCCCTGTGCTATACAGTACAACTTTGTTGTTTATCCATTCTAAGTGTAATAGTTTGCATCCACCAACCCAAACGCCCAGCCCATCCCTCTCCTTCCCCCCAACCCCTTGGCAACTATAAGTCTGATCTCTATGTCTGAGTCTGTTTATGTTCTGTAGATAGGTTCATTTGTGCCATATTTTAGATTCCACATGTAGGTGATATTTTATGGTATTTCTCTTTCTCTTTCTGACCTACTTCACTTAGTATGATAAACTCTAGTTGCATCCATGTCACTGCAAATGGCATTATTTCGTTCTTTTTTATGGCTGAGTAGTATTCCATTATATATACGTACCACATCTTTATCCATTCATCTGTTGATGGACATTTAGGTTGTTTCCATGACTTGGCTATTGTGAATAGTACTGCTGTGAACATAGGAGTGCACGTATCTTTTTGAATTATAGTTTTGTCTGGGTATATGCCCAGGAGTGGAATTGGTAGATCATATGGTAATTCTGTTTTTAGTTTTCTGAGGGACCTCCATACTGTTTTCCATATAGTGGCTGCACCAACTTACATTCCCACCAACAGTGTGAGGGTTCCCTTTTCTCCACACCCTCTCCAGCATTTGTTATTTGTATACCTTTTAATGATGGGCATTCTGACCAGTGTGAGGTGGTACCTCATTGTAGTTTTGATTTGCATTTTCTAATAATTAGTGATGTTGAGCATCATTTCATGTGCCTACTGGCCATCTGTATGTCATCTTTGGAGAAATGTCTATTAAGGTCTCCTGCCCATTTTTCTTTTTTAAAAATTATTTACTTATTTATTTGGCTGGGCCGGGTCTTAGTTGTGGCATGTGGGATATTTAGTTGTGGCATGCGGGATCTAGTTCCCTGACCAGGGATCAAACCCGAGCCCCCTGCATTGGGAGGGTGGAGTCTTAACCACTGGACCACGAGGGAAGACCCTCTGCCCATTTTTTGATTGGATTGTTCGATTTTTGTTGTTGTATGAGCTCTTTGTATATTGTGGAGATTATAGGCTTGATCATTTCTTAATTTAAGGGATGATTAAACCTCCTTTAGTCTACAACCTTTGCATTATCTTCTTTTTCTGCAGTACGCATACACACACAAGAATTCTTTTCTCTATAAATTATGATGTAATTATTTTGTTTCAAAAATGACTGAAAGTAAATAAGACAATATTATCAATCAGTTATTCTGGTTGGAGGGAATATAAGTATTATGTTATTCTCTATGCTTTCTAAACATTGTAAATATTTCACAAAAGAACTTTTTACTGAAATACTTTTATTTTGACCTAATTTCATATTTACTTAAAACTTACAAGAATAGAACATAGAATTCCTATATACCCTTTGCTCAAATTCTCAAAAATTAATACTTTACCAAACTACCTTTACAATTCAGTCTTTCTACAAGTACTATTTTTTTTTTTCCTGAACCATTTGGAGTAAGCTGCATGTCTGACATCCTTTTACCACTCAATTCTTCGGTGTACATTTCCTAAAAATCAAGGACATTTCTTACAGTATATTTACCAAAAATTAATACAGTATTAGGATTGTGTTGATACACTACTAGTTGCTAATCAACAGGTCATATTCAAAATATTCCAACTGTCTCAGTCATGTTCTTTGTAAGGCAAGGAAATCCTGGACCCATGCATTTGGCTGTCAAGTCTCGTCAGTCATCTTTAGTCTAGAAGTGTTTTAGTCTTTCCTTGCCTGTCATGAACTTGGCTTTTTTTTTTTTTTTTTTTTTTTTGCGGTACGCGGGCCTCTCACTGCTGTGGCCTCCCCCGTTGTGGAGCACAGGCTCCGGACGCGCAGGCTCAGCGGCCATGGCTCACGGGCCCAGCCACTCCGCGGCATGTGGGATCTTCCCAGACCGGGGCACGAACCCGCGTCCCCTGCATCGGCAGGCGGACTCTCAACCACTGCACCACCCTCGAAGCCCCAAACTTGGCATTTTTGATGAGTCTAGGTCAGCTATTTTTGTGGAATGTTCTTTTTTTTTTAAATTTATTCATTTATTTATTTTTGGCTGCGTTGGGTCTTCGTTGCTGCGCGTGGGCTTTCTCTAGCTGCGGCGAGTGGGGGCTATTCTTCATTGCGGTGTGCCGTCTCCTCATTGCGGTGGCTTCTCTTGTTGCGGAGCACGGCCTGTAAGTGCACAGGCTTCTGTAGTTGTGGCTCGTGGGCTGTAGAGCGCAGGCTCAGTAGTTGTGGCGCACAGGCTTAGTTGCTCCGCGACATGTGGGATCTTCCTGGACCAGGGCTCGAACCCGTGTCCCCTGCATCGGCAGGCGGATTCTTAAGCACTGCGCCACCACGGAAGTCCCCGGAATGTTCTTAGACTTGGGTTTTCAAAAGAATTTTGAAAAGTTTTTAGAGGCCACATATTTTCTGTTTCTCAAACTAACTTAAAACTGCATCTAATTCTACACTCATTTCCCCTCAAGCAGCCCTGCTTCTCCTCTGCATCCTATTCCCACAAAAGTTGTCATCATTTACCAGTTACCCTCCTCCTTCCCATCCAGCTGCCATGATGGAGATGGTATCTTATAAACCCATTTTTGTAGGGTTCCCTCTTCTCCATCCCCACTGCCATTCCTGAGTCCAGGCTTTCACTTCCGGTAGCCTCCAGCCATCTCCAGCCTCTCCCTCCTCCACATCTCCCCTCCCCACAGCCTTTCATCCCTAAATCTCTGCAAACAAATCTTAAATATAAAATATAAATCTTTTGGTGCTTCCCTACTACTAAAGATACTTCAAGGATTGTACAGAGTTTGTGGGATAAATCACCAATGCCTTTTTAGTCTATCAGTACTGGCTTTAATTCCCAGCCCTCCCTCCATTGCTGTTTATGCTCCAGTCACATTGAACTACTTGAAAATTTTCAAGCAACCCTGCTGGTTTGTGCATCTGAGCCTTCACATATACCCACGCATTCCCTTAGGCCTAAGTATGCTCCTCCCTTCCCACTCACACATTCTTTTTTACTCAGCTAACAGTGACTTTTCTATTAAAACTCAGCTCAAGTAGTCCCTCCTCTTACAAGACTTCCCTACCCTCATTCCCCACCTCTAGAAGTGGGACTTTGCTTTTTTTCTATGATCTCTGAGAAAACAGAACAAAACAAAATTGTACAACAGTTATAACCACCACAGGACACTTTCTGGTACTAAACCATTCCTGAACCAAACTAACGGTTCAGAAACCAGAACTCAATGTGTCACCCTAAAGAGGATAAAGGGTTCATTTATTTTCCTCTCCCTGTTTGTCCTGCAGTAGTTAGCTTCATCTCTGACTACTCTTAAGATGTGTACCTGTATGACTGGGTATGTGAAGTTTCTTATGATTCGTAATTATTGATGCCTTTTTATCTCTCAAACTGAGGCTTTTCCTCCTGGGAGTGGACTGCTGCTGTCTTTTAAAAATCACATCGGTACTTATTATACATATATAAATCATAAAAATTGGCAGTGTAAGAATAATGAATGGTAGCAATCTTACTACCATAAAGATTAATTTCCCAGGAAAAAAATTTCATGTGATCATTACTGTCAATGTGTTCTGGAAAGTACAATGGTTGGTACAAATGGTTTCTGGGCCTCTGGCTAGGCTTTCTCTGCTCTGGGTCATTCTATGCCTAGCAGACTGCCTGGAGCTCAATAAATACTTGTGAAATAAATAGTAGCTTTATCAAGCCTAAGATATAATCAGGCCTATAAAGAAATGACAAAACTGTTATTCAAGTTACCTGCTTCAAAAACAAGACTCAGCATTTAGTACTATAGGTTTTAAAACTAATTTTGACATGCTTTCACTCGGGCTCCCGAGACCATGGTCAGATCCTTGCACTGAATCCTGTTACAGCTAGTATTTTCTACAAACTTACTCCAGCCTATGTTTAGTTTCTAATTTCTATTCCTGTAAGTCAGTGATTTTCAAATGTGCCTTCATATAAGCATCATCAGAGATTCTTTGAAAAAACGCAGATGCCTGGGACCCACCCCCCAGAAGTTCAGGTTTGACTTATCCCTAAAACTGGTATTTTTGGAAATTCGGCATTTTAATGTGATGTGCCAGTTAGTACTAACAAAAAATCTTTTTTATTTCTGTCCAATGTCTGAACAATTTTTTAAAATTTCACTTTTGTATAGTTTGGTTTATTTTTTTTCAGATTGCATGAGACTACTATGCAAGTTATAACTTGTGTAATTATTTTTATATAGATTTTACTATGTTTAGCGCATGTTTTCTTCAGAGAATAGCAACATGGAAGCACTGGAGGGATTTTAATCATTTAAACAACATTTAGTGTTTTGAATTCCCACATAGGATTCCTTAGGAAAACATAGGTATAACTGATGACACTGAAGTTATCAGTGCAAAAATAAAGACTTGTCTTAAACTGCTTCATTGTTGTGAATGATGATATGAAAGCTACTAATGCCATTTTCTGTGAGTTCCAGGAAAAATAAAACAGCTAGGAATTCTAGTAGCTAAGAGTCCGAATACAGGTTAAAGTAAATGGAAGGTCTTCAGCTTATGAATAATTGAGTCATCTAGCTCTTCTTTAAGTGGCCACATGTCTAATCTTTTCATGAAATAAAGATAGTTTTCACTGATACAACAATAAATTAAAACAGTTAACCTTTCTTTTAAATCATCATATTGCATAGCAATTGCCACCAAGTATTATTAAGTAACTGTCTACTTCACTAATGTATAGTTTAGATGTCAATTCAAAACTTGAAATCAGAAAACATATTCTTTTCATTAAATGTTGGTTTTCCATACTGTGGTTGCTATTTTGTTTCTAAAATCGTAGTCTAAATTTGCAGTCTAATTTGATTGGGCACATGACAGATTAAAGAAAGACTGAACAAATTACATTATTGTCAGCTAGCTTATAGAAGCTTTGACACCAGATTAATATATTAAAAAGTTAAATTAGGGTTATGAAACTGTTTTGACTATGTTTAAAATGACTGAAACCCTTTATGTTGAAGGGAGAAGGAGAGGGCAAGAGTGCTAAAAATAATTTAAAACAGGCCAGATTCAAGTCCCCCGTTCTAAGACATTAGTACAAAAATTACTTTGGATATCAACGAACTCTTGCAAAATATTATTAACATTTAAGTGTAAATGAGTTAGAAACATGTACACTCTGTTTTCCTTAAAATACAGTTATTAAAATGCTGACAAAAGCGTGGAGAACAGAAGAGTGGCCGGTCCACAAGCGCTACCTGTGCACACGCAAATGATGGCCTTGATTTTGCCTTTTATATGGGCTCAAGCTTCTTAGCGTGATGTTCTAGTGCGAGGACTGTTCCTAAATATTCATCTCCACCAAAAAAGGAAAGTACTAGTAAGCTTGATCAGTGGTTTGCAATACATGTACCATTTACAAAAATAATGGGAAAGTCTTAAATGTGTCCTAACTCCCATTGGAACATAATAACCATAAACAGAGTAAAAGAGCTGCTTCGGAGGTTATGTGGCCTATTTGCCAATATCCATATAGTGGGAACTTCCTTGCTTGTCACCCAACTGTCTTTTCCCTTTGGCTCTGACTTATGATTGGGAGGTGTCTGAGACAATTTGCTACCAGGATTTTGATTCTTTTTTATCAGTATTCATTTATGAGAAGATTTGTTATTTTTGGCACTCTACTTGCTCAATCCCTTTTATTTGAGTATTCAAATATCCCCTTTACAATGATCTGTAAAACAGTGATAAAACTGTCACACAGGGAGCATGAAGATTGTACTTTGCTTACCAACAGCACAAAGAACCTTGCTTTATATCAAGTAAATATTACTAGCCAAATTGAAAACTTCATAATCTGTGGAGCAAATGTCAATTGACATTTATGATGAAGAAAATCATAATGCCTCCCAGGAATACATGACTTTTCTTTTAAACAACAGCACAGTCACACTTATATTTCTCTGCAGTGTTTCTGTTATCTGGGTGTGTGGGGAATTGTCAGGACTCTTACTTGCTGAGAGTTTCTGCTGAAGAATACCATAGTTTTCCTTCATCTGTAATTGGGGAGAATCTGATTGTCTAAGACCAGAGGTGGTATAAGTTAATGGCTTTGGAGAGTGCCATAGGAGATGTTTGGAGGGCTCCTCTGTCTTCATAGGGATTAAATATTCAGACGTGACTTGAAATGCTGATCTAGGAGATTTGGAATGGAACTTGGAGGGAAAAAGAGGCAGTTTCCATCAGCCAGCATGTTCATTCCCCCCACATCAAGTATGATAGAATGGTGAGAGCTGTGAACAGCATTAAGTAGACTCGTGCTTGAGAGAAGTGGGTACAGTTGTGACAAGTTAAATGAAAGTGATTTTGTTGAAATTTTTGTTCAGTTGAAGGCAAAGCAGACTTGCCGCTATTCAAAGAGAAGGAGATTGAGAAGACTGTTGCAGCCGGGGTGGGTTCAGATGCTCAGAAAAGAGAAGGAAATACTCCATTTTCTCTCTCCAGGGTTTGTAAAATGGGATAGGTTGTATTTTGATCAGTATTTTAAAAAATAAACCAATTTCAAGAAAAGGTATTATTTGGGTGGTCTGAGGATAAAGGACTAAACCTTTAGATATTGTAGCACATTTTACACATGTTGGCCAACTTGGAAAGCACTCCTCTTGGGCGTTTCCTGAGCCATCACTTTCCTCACTAGCACAGATGGAAAGAATGGGTCAGCTTTTCACAAAACTCTCAGGGGTTTCTGTGTGTCTAGTATATCGAGTATTATAGGATTTTAATCTGTTCGGATGAGAAACAATGAATACTATTGTATTATAAACACTTAAAAAAATAGGAGACCACCACCTAAAATCCTTCCACAGTCTGTTGGTGATCTGCTCACCACTCTGATAGAAAAAGAAAGAAAGAAAAGAAAGAAAGGAAAGGAAAAGAAAAGAAAAGAAAGAAAGTGGTTTCATCAAAAATGGTGCAGTCTTCATCTTGGCTATTTTAAAATAAAGATTTATCCCAATATGTTTTTCAGGTACTCTAACTACCTCCAGATGAAGCCCCTGAAACATTATGAATTTGGATATGATGTGAATTTGGATATGATGTAAATTTGGACATAATGTGATCAGTGATTGGCTAGCTCTCACCAGACCTCTTATTTCATTAACTTAGCAAATTGTTGCCCCGACATTTATGCAACTGAAGTTTCTGGACCCCTCTCATAGTGTATGATGGATTTTTACTGTGTTGTGGAACTGTGCTTCAGAACTAAACACTAAAGCCTAGGACCCTATATATTCCTCATTTTCCTCCGAATATATGTGGAAAGGAAGAAGTTATTGTAGGGATTATCAGATTTATAGACATGATTCAGATGGAAGAATGGTAATGATAGTAGTGGGACTGAGCTCAACTTTCTTTGAAGACCTTGCTTCTGTGGGAAAGAGGTGAAGAGGACTGGAGGGATTGGTGGTGGGTACAAGAACCTTGATTTTTCTAATTTAAGGTAATTTTCTTTTTTGAAACTTTGTCTCTTTCAGACTAACTCATTTGCGGGTTGGCGGGGGGCATGGATAATGCTCAGTTTTTCAAAGTTTCTTCCCCTCCCCTTTTTCCTTCTCTTCTGGCCAGATGGCATTTGGGCACCAGGAAACTTTTAAAACCTCATGGTGTCAGAGGGAGGGTTGTCTGGTCCACATGCCGACCTGGGGTGTTCTGTAGCATCTCTGGGTGTTTCGTTCTCTGTGGGCTTTACAATACTCTAAAGCAGTGCGTTCTATTTGTATTTAGGGCAAGTCAGCAGCTGTTGCTTCTGATGTCTGTGATCCCTGTCGTGGCATCTGGCTACTTGCCTGAAGAATCCATGAATCCATACACCTTCTCAACATTTCTACTGGTTCCCTCTGTGGGGAACTTCTGGACCTCTCCTTGACTTGCATAAATCTTGGAGAAGCAGGAGCAAATACTCACTTGAGTCCTCTCCTCACCTGAACGCAGATAATTGCTGTTTCTGTCCAACAGCAGTTACCCCATGTCAATGCAGATCATTTTGGTACCAGCTGGGAAGAGAAGTGTAAATCCTATTTGCCCTCAGATCTCTCCACCTCTCCTTCCCTCCAACCCGTCCCCACTCCCAGTCAAGGTTTTCACCTTGGGAAGGGGCAGGGCCAAAACATCAGCAGAGTCTCCACACTCACCTCATCTTTCCTTCTCTCCTCTCACCACTCTCCGTGCTGTCACCCCGTGTGACAAGAAATGGCATCTAAAAAGGTCACAATGTACATCCTTTCTTTCCCATGGCTTGTAGCAAATCTCTATGCTTTATGATTCTTGATCTTTAAAGGGAAGCTTTAGGAATTTAGGAAGCCCTTTTCTTTCTCAGGTGCAAGGCTGTTGTTACAGGAAGACTGAGCTTCCATGAGCATCTTTGCCTAACTTCTTAAAGTTTATTTTGAAACTTAAAAATGAACACTTTCTTCTTTGTTCTTGGCTGGTCTGCTTATGCTCTGAAATAATGGCCACTTCATCCTTGACAGGTAAATGGTTGGACAACAGGAATTACCCCAAAAGTGAAAATTATATCAGATGATATTTCAAGATATCCTGTTATGCAGTTATTTACAACTTGCAATTATTTCCAAGCATAAGTATATTCTTTTCCAGGGACAAGCATTGCAGGCAAGTTATAAGAAATGAAGGAGTATTTAGTGAAGGAGTGAAATTATCCTATGAAACAAGTTTAAAGTATATCGATTCTTCTGCTTTATTTTTTTTATAAATTTATTTATTTTTGGTTGCATTGGGTCTTTGTTGCTGCACGCGGGCTTTCTCTAGTTGCGGTGAGCGGGGGCTACTCTTCGTTGCCGTACCCGGGCTTCTCATTGCAGTGGCTTCTCTTGTTGCGGAGCATGGGCTCTAGGCACACGGGCTTCAGTAGTTGTGGCTCACAGGCTCTAGAGCACAGGCTCAGTAGTTCCGGCGCACGGGCTTAGCTGCTCCGCGGCACATGAGATCTTCCCGGACCAGGGATCAAACCCATGTCCCATGTGTTGGCAGGCAGTTTGTCAACCACTGAGCCACCAGGGAAGCCCCAATTCTTCTGCTTTTTACATCATATGGGTCTAATTGAAGAGAGGGCCTGGGAAATAGACTGGATTAATGTGTTGGCAGGTATCCCATGATAAGTTATGATGTTAAATTTATATGTTGGTGATGTTATATGACTGATATTACTCCAACTCTCTCAAGACCTCTCTCTGGGATGCGAACATCTAGATTTGTTGACAGACAGCTGAGAAACAGCAGGACTGAATGACTCACCAGGAATAATTCTAGTTAATCAGCTTCAAGTAGGGACTAATTTCCAGGCAACCATCTTTGCCGCCACTAGAGCCTGGAAATTCCCATTTATGGTCAATGTCAAGGTGAGGGTGAAAATAGAAATTCTCTTTGAAACAGCCAAAAGCATTTTAATCTCTCCTTTCACTGCAGAGGGTGAGCACTTCTAAGCAGCAACTTGACTTGTTCTGAAAGGATCAAGAATATGTACTTAGCGTGTCTGTGTTTTCTGATTGCTTCACAGGAGAAGTTTTTGTCTTAATAATTAGATTGAGACTTTAAGGGGAGTGGCCATGCCATAGATATGTCTCTGAAAATGTCTAACCAATATTAGCTCTGTTCTAAATAAGTTGGTATATTATACTCAATTAGTAGATTAATATTTTATAATTTCATGGTAGAAACTCACAGAGAAACTGTTTAAACTGATTTTGCATGCTATATGGAGAATTTCTTTTGAAGTTTACAAAGGGATGGACATTAGGTAAGGAGGGAGAAGAACGTTATATTCAGTGGGAAGGCCAGTGAGAGTGAGTACAATGATTATGAGAGGGTGTTCACATCCATTTGACTGTATTGGAGACAGGGAATAGAAGTAGAAGCCAAATATTGGAATACTCAAAAGGAAGCAACAAAATTAGTAACGTGACATGATGGGAGCAGGTGAGGTCTGTATCTCCACTCTTAGCTACATGGAAGATGAATTGGGCCCCAGTAGCACAAGAGAAACAAATAGGATGATATGTGGCTTTGGTGCCAGCTCTCCTTAAATTATTCAAGAAGACTCTAGAGTGTATCATGAGTGATTCTGATTGTTTTTTCCTGCCAATCTTGTTGTCTCTCCACCTCCGCATGATGAATCCTAACAGTGGCTGCATGTGTCCTGTGTTGTTGCCATGACATCAACATGATATAGATGTTGTGGCTTGGCACCCAGGTCATGGTCCAGTCTCCTGCTTTTGATGTGCTTCTGATGTCCATAACATCCAACTCCTCTCAGTCCTATTGCTAAAGTGGATTTTATTGCTAAAATCCCACTTATATTACTCTCTGTTACTTGGTCCATGAAGCAGCAAGCTCTCTCTTCTCAGGGGCTTCCCTAAAATTATCACAGCCTATTTCCCCATGGGCTCTGACCACAAGTTGTAGGGGGTGAGGGAGAAAGCCAGAAAACAATCTTGATTTACACACTCTAAACTGTTGTATTAGTTATATGCTGCTACATAACAAATTATTCCAAAACTTAGCAGCTTAAAAGAACAAGCATTTATTATCTCGTGGTTTCTGCCAGTCAGGAATCAAGGCATGGCTTAGCTGGGTCCTCTGACCTAGGGTTCCTCATCAGGTTATAGTCAAGGTGTCAGCAAGGGCTGTGGTCTCATATCAAGGCTTACCCATAGGAGGGCTCAGGTCTCCTGTTGACCAGAGATACCATTTCCTTGTCAGGTTGGCCTGTCCTAGGGCAGCTCACAACACGGCAGCTGGCTTCTCTCAGAGCACATGAGGGAGAGAGTGACTGAGAGCCAGCAGAACATCCGTCACTTTCTTTTGTAAACTAATCTCTGAAGTGACAGCTCATCACTTTTGTCATATTCTGTCTGTTAGAAGCAAATCAGTTGGTCCAGGCCTCATGCAAGGGGGAGAGAATTACACAAGGACATGAATACCAGGAAGGAAAGATCACTGGAGCCATTTTAGAGGCTGCCTACCACAACTTTTGAGAATTTACCATCGTTTCAGGTGGCCACATCCTTTTAAAATCTTGAGTTTCTTGTGCAAATACCAGACAAACTCAGAAAAATCTGAACTTGTATAGGCCTTCACTCTCAGATTCATTCTACAGTTCCTTCAGAAAAGGAATGTGGCAGCAGTATATCAATACTAGATGAGTTAAAGGCTGCATGTGGTTGGGGAAATAAACTAAGGGACTGTTGAAATTGTCCTGACAGGAAGCAATAAAAGTCTAAACCAGGATGGTGGTAGGGAGCTAAAAAGGAGTCTATACAGTGCCAAAGAGGCAGAAAAGAATGAATTGAAAATAATTGGTTCCAGACTGGGTATTGAAAGTGAGAAGAAAGGAACAACGATGACTTGGATTCCCAGATGGCTCCAGGGTGTTGGTGACATTTATGAAAAATGGGAAAATTTGGAAAGAAATTGGGTTTGGGGAAAAATGGTTAAAATCAATATGCTAAATTTGAGTTTATGTTTAAGTTATAAGTGAACAGATACAGTTGGCCTAGTTTTGTGCCAGTTGGCCATGCAAAGACATAGAAAAGAGTCCCGTGACCTTGAGGATTCGTAATATCTACATGGCCAGGGAGAGTGTCTGAAGCTAGGGACAGAGGTCAGGACAGGAGCTGTGGATTTATTTCTCTTCAATATAGAAACTTTGAGAGAACATGGAGTCAAAGAGTCAAAGGGAAGGCTCCAGTTTGGCAGACAGGACAAAGAAGAGCCCCCAGATAATACCTTAGATTTGAAATCGCTCTGTGGTTTACAAAGTGCTCTAACTTATATTCCTCTTTTAAGGCTTTGGTGAGGCAGTTACAATGATCTTCATTTTATGCACGAGCAGAGGAAGGATGGATCAGACCTTAACTGACCTGCCTAAGATCACATAGTTTGTAGGTAATCAACCCGAGATTTCACTGCAGATCTTTTGATATCCTACCTACTCCCTTGGAGTCACCGTTTTACATATGTGGAATAATAAGAAAGAGAAAAGAGGAATTTTAGAATAATATGGTTCTGTGAAAAATTAGAAAGCAGAGAGACTTTTTCATATTTTTTATTTTTTGGCCGAGCCTGGCGGCTTGCGGGATCTTAGTTCCCTGACCAGGGACTGAATCTGGGCCACCACAGTGAAGGTGCTGAGTCCTAACCATTGGACCACCAGGGAATTCCCCAGAGCGATTTTTTAAAAGTAGGTTATTAATAATCTCAAGATTGCAAAAAATTTGAAGAGAATTGTTCCAGAAAAAAATGGAAAATAAGAATTTTATACTTGAGAAGTAAAAAGAATCAAGTTTTTTACACACGCAAAAAGCAGCAGATTAAAAGTGCGTGGTGCAACCTTTAGGCCATCCTGATCCTTAGGAAGGGTAATGCTTCCAAAGTAGTTGTCAGAGCTCTAAGCGGTTAAGTCAGAGTTATGAGCAGCACATTCAAGGAATGACTACGCAGTTAGATGTTTTACATCAGAATAGCAAGATCTCAGTTTATAATTTTTCTATCACAGTGATAGAAATCCATATTTCACCAATCTTATAACTTGAGGTTGAAACCTATCTTCATGACCTGCATCAATGAATATTTCTGTCACTTTTGGTACTTTAAGAGCTAGTTTCTTTTGAAAATTTGGAAATCCTTATATGTCCTAAATCTTACATCATTCACGATTCTTTATATTTTATTGACAGAGAAGGCATCCATTTCTTTCTTCATGGTATTGAGGTTTATTTTATCAGACCATAATAAAATAAAATGAAGTTGCTTGGCGATTCTAACAATACCCTAATTAGAGATATTATATCAAAAACAAGTGGTATCCTTTTCTCCTTTGGGGTATGAGGAAGTTTTCATACAGAAGTACGTATACTTTACTATGAAGAATGGCTCATTTATCAGTATCATTGAGGAGGCATGTTCTGATTTTGCAGGATGTGTCAAAGTCTGGGATTCTACGAGTTGGAGGGGAGTGCGGGAAAGGTCTTCATCCTTCCTTCTTCTCTTCCCCGTCTTTCTCTTTCTCTCCCTTTCCCTCGTCTCTGCACAACCCCCCACTCACCAACCCGGTGCTGCTCCCAGGATTAAAGTTCCTCCTGGCCTTCCTATACTGACTTCTATACAGTTTTTTTGTTTTGGGTTTTTTTTTTTTTTTTTTTTTTTTGTTGCGGTACGCGGGCCTCTCACTGTTGTGGCCTCTCCCGCCGCGGAGCACAGGCTCCGGACGCGCAGGCTCAGCGGCCATGGCTCACGGGCCCAGCCGTTCCGCGGCATGTGGGATCTTCCCGGACCGGGGCACGAAGCCGTGTCCCGTGCATCGGCAGGCGGACCCTCAACCACTGCGCCACCAGGGAAGCCCTATTTCATGCTGTTTTAAAGTAAAACATCAGTATTCTTTGTTTTTGAAGTGATAAAAAGTTATTTCATTATTTACACAATCCATATTCTGAAGCAGTTACAAATTGACTTCAAAGAACATTGACTTAATTATTTCACATATGCAAAAAGACGAAAGTAAGGCTAGTCTGCAGGTCTAGGCCTCCTCTTCCCTGTGAGCCGGTTAGCCTCTGACTTATGGTGGGGCAGAGCTGTTTCTGTCTAGTCAGACACTCGTCAAATGAGTGGACTGCAAACATGACAGCCTTGACATTGACATTGCCAGCACTGCGTGACCATTCCACCTGCCACAGGGAATCAAAAGAAGGTGAAGAGAAGCAGAAATGCTTTATCTGAGAGAAGATCTACAGTTTGCTATCCATGGAAAGCTTGCAGTCCTTGCAACAAAAGAAAATAAAACAACTTTTAATTAAAAAACAAATCCAACAAACAAAAATGAAACTAACCAAACAAGCAATCAATCAAACAAAAAACCTCCAAAGTGGGACTTCCCTGGTGGTCCAGTGATAAAGAATCCACCTTACAATGGAGGGGATGTGGGTTCGATCCCTGGTCAGGGAACTAAGATCCCACGTGCCACAACTACTGAGCTTGTGTGCTTCAACTAGAGCCCACGTGCCCTGGAGCCTGCGTGCTACAACTAGAGAAAACCTGCAAGCCACAACTAGAGAGAAGCCCATGCACCACAATGAAGATCCCGAGTGCTGCAACTAAGACCTGATGCAACCAAAAAGAATTTTTTAAATAAATAAATAATAAATAAATCTTTAAAAAAACAAAACAAAAAACCCCTGGAAGTTGTTTTAAAAAGAAAAAACCTTCAAAATTATCAAACAAGAGATGGGGTTATTTGAAGAAGTCTGAGGAGGGTATTTGGATGTAGCTTATTTCTCTAACTTCTCCCCTTTACTCCTCTCTCCTCCCTCTTTACCATTCTCATTATTTTCTCTCCTATCCCCCCATTTTCCCTCTTCCGTCCTCATTCTTCTTCTCCCTCCCTTCCCTGCAGACTTCTACCCTTCAGTCTCTAAATCTATTATTTTATTTTTTATTTATTTGTTTGTTTATTTATTTATTTATTTTGGGCTGCGTTGGGTCTTCGTTGCTGCGTGCTGGCTTTCTCTAGTTGCAGCAAGTGGGGGCTACTCTGTTGCAGTGTGCAGGCTTCTCATTGTGGTGGCTCCTCTTGTTGTGGAGCATGGGCTCTAGGTGTGCGGGCTTCAGTAGTTGTGGTGCGCAGGCTCAGTACTTGTGGTGTGCAGGCTCAGTAGTTGTGGCTTGCAGGCTCTAGAGTGCAGGCTCAGTAGTTGTGGTGCATGGGCTTAGTTACTCCATGGCATGTGGGATCTTCCTGGACCAGGGCTGGAACCCATGTCCCCTGCATTGGCAGATGGATTCTTAACCACTGCACCACCAGGGAAGCCCCTCTAATTTTTTTTAAGATTAAAAAATGGAAGTTTATCATAGGACTTGGGCAGTATGGAGAAATGGCATGGAAATGCCTGCAGGCCATTTTAAGAATCATCCATAATTTGAATTTAAAAATTGCCACAAGCACAATTTTATTCATCATGATGCTTTCTTTTGTTTCTTCTTTTTCAATTTCAGCATCATATTTCTCAACTTCTTCAAGATTTAAAATCTTGAGGGGTTGATCTCCCCTCATGACAGCAAGTTCAGTGTTTTTGCTGCCTGACTGAATCACTTCCAGAAGGGCCTTGATGACCAGCTTAATGATCAAATGGTCTATTTCAATGGTTTCATCAGTATAGTTCTTCTCTAGAGATTCATGCAGTGACTTGGCACCTGGCCTATGGCATTGGCCTTCCAGGCATGGTATGTGTCTGAGAGGTCAGTCTCCCAAGAGATGGGAGGGAGAGGGTGAAGGTGGGATGGGTGAGAGGCAGCCCCCCAAGCAGGAACTAAAGCGCAGACAAAGAGCCCAAGAGACCTGTGGGGATAAGACTCCCAACCTGGTCCTGGCAGCCAGCACGGAGAGCGTTTACAGGTTCTCTGTTCTCTCTGAACTCATTTACCTCAGAGTCAAACAGAGGGTAAACAAAATGTTTTCTGGACAAATATAAATCAAAATGGTTGTAAAATTTGTTTTGTAGAATGCTATAAAAGGGGCTATTTCATTGCCAGTTTCTCTTGTAACTGAGGATTTTTAGTATAAGGAATATTCTTTGGAAATCTTTTCTTTTTCTAAATTAAAGTCTTATAGAATATGGAAATGACCAAAAGTATTAACATAAAGCTTGATTATGGATATTTTGTAGGAAATAATTTAAAATGTCAAAAGAATTTTTAGCCCAGAGTTGTTAGTGTAGCCAAAAAGTGTTACAGAAACGTGTAAAAATGAAGCCATGGATCCATAAATCATGGTGTATATGTACAATGAAATCTTGTGCAGCTACTAAAAATGATTCTTGCCAAGTTTTCAGTGATATATGGAGGTGCCATAGTAGAAAAAAAGTGCAGTATATCTTAGCAAAGTAAAGAAATGTGATCAATCTATATGTATTGATATGGAACCATCTTCAAGACAGATGAGGTAGTAAGTAGGATTTTTCATAGTCACAAGCTTTGTTGTACAAAAATATAATTTCACTTGTCCTTACCATACCATCTGACTCTTAGCCCCTTATCTCTAATGGAGGAAGACATAATCATTTCTTAGGTAGACTCTGTCAAATACAGTGATTTCTCCGTCATTCCAAGGTTCAGACTCAAGCAAATCACGGTATTGGCTGCTGGAACTCTGCCACAGCTGACCCTGGAAACCCAGATGCCTTTGCCACTGTGTTTGCCATAAGGCATGTGTTCATTACTTGTGCAACCAAGTCTGTAGCCAAACCTCACTGTGGGTTCAGCTTCTTGGCAAATAAGTTACATGCCTATCACAGTTTCAAGGGAATGGTAGAAATGCAATTTGTTGTTTTGTTATACTTTCCGGCCTCTCTGGTATATAATGGAACTCGTGGGGTTGGAACTCTTTGGTCATGGAACCATAATTGGCTACAGCGTCATGCCCATTAACATGGCCAGTTTGGTCTACAGTTTGAGGTTACTGACATGGTACCAGCCCCATGGCATCTAATAATTGATTTTAAGGTGCCATTTGATTATTCAACTGACTGAAAACAGAATGACTTTGGTAGTTAAGTTTCTCCTTCCAATTATGTCAGATTTACCCCTGAGGAATTGCAACTATCTCTCAGAATGATAACCATTGACAAATGAGACAGTGCCGTCATTTAGCAATCATTTGGAGTACCCATTGAGCACCATTTGCAAGGTAATCAAATGGAAATTGATTGTGTCTTATATTTGCAGGATACTTAGATTTTATAGGACACACCTATGCATTTTCTTGCTTGACCCTAAAAATAGTTTGTGAATCTATAAAATGGAGATCTCTCTCCTCGTTTGTTTCCTAATCTCCCTCCTCATGAGGGAGGAGATCCCCATTTTATAGATTAGGAAACAGCGGTTCAGAGTTGAACCATTCGCCCTAAAACACCACTAGTAAATGTTGACTTTGGGACCAGGACTCAGCTGATTGTACATGGGGTGCTGTTTCTAATATTCCACATTGTCACACTTTCTGTTGGCTCTGTAAAGAGGCTTTGGTAGGGAAACTGGGCAAAGGCTGGGGAGTGTGAAGACAGTACCTCTGGCTAGGGAGGATGAAGGAGGGCCTTTTAAAATGAGAGGCTGGTGGAGCTGAGGGCTCCTCCTTTCACCAGCTTCCCATGGAGGGCCCAGGACCAGCACTCCATGAGTAGGTACATTTCCACTTCAGGTTCTGTTCTTTCTTTTATTCCCCCCACCCCCTTTTTTGGGTTTCCCTGGCCAAAAAATACCCTCACCATTAGAAAAACAAAAGTTACAAGTTGTAAGTATGAGATCCCACAAGATCCCACTCATCAAACAACACTATAAGAAGCTGTGGTACTTGGGCCTTGGGGAGGGAGTGTTCCTTCATTTTCAGAATAACTCAGTGAACTTCTACCTGTTCTACCTCTGATCAGCAAACACAACATCTCTTTAAAGCCAGAGGCCTCTTTGGTATGTGTTGAAAGGATGGCAAAGACGAGAAAAATGAGCCCACTGATTCTGAAGACCTAAAAGTCACAGCCTCCCCACTAATATTTTGTACTTTTAATGTTTGCCACAGTGTTTGGGAATCATTCAAAAAGCCTTGATTAGATTTACATGAAGACAGAAGGTTTTCTGAAATCCCAAGTGAGGAGTGGGTGGGAGAAAGGAGGTGACTAGAACAAGACTGTCTGTGTAACAGAGTGTGAGCCAAAAGGGAAAACCAGTGCACCTCTTCTGCCAGTTTTCAACAGAAGTTCACCATCCAGTGTCTACAAAGGAAAAGAACAAAGGGATGAGAACAAGAAACACTATGTCTTTCACAGTAGGAAGCAATGAAGGTAAATATTATGCTAAATAGTTTTAACAGTATTCTGTCAGCCTGATGAAAGAGAGGCTAACTGGTTGGAAAATCAAGCTTCTCTTCATCCAACATGCTGAGCAGTGGGGGGTTTTCCCATGTGTCTCTATCAGGAAAGTGTTTTCTTATTGGTGGTTGCTGAGCTGAGTCAGCACATTGTGCTAGTTAGGCCGAAGTCATGGGTCTAGTTGGTTACTTGTCTGTGTGTTCATTTATGCTTGGCTCTGTTCTAAAAACGCTTTGAGGTGGCAGCACCCAATAGCTTATTGTACTTGGTACCTTGATCCTATTTATTCAGTTATTAAAACACAAGTGATCATTTCAAAGGACACTTGGAAGAATAGAGGAGTACAGACATATCACTATAACTAGGAAAATAACCCAGAATGCTTTTTTTAAAAATTAAACTAACAGTAGGTCTGTCGCAGTTTCAGCAACAAAGAGTGGACAATTTTGGTTAAAAATAATGAACAGTGTGCTATGCTCCAAAGGGTCATGAAGGCCCACTGAGGCTGACGTACCCAATCACCGTGCTCTTGGCATCACCCCAGAAATGTATTCCTATGATCCTCAACCTCAGAGAAGTCTAGTCCAAATCAGTGCCTCTTGTACTAGAAAAACTATAGCATAGAGACACCAGGACGCATCACTAGATACTGAACAAGATGTTTATATAATTGCCAATAATTCCATTCTTTCTCATTCAGTTTTTCATTCTATTCAGGCCTTCAGCAAATTGGATGAGGCCCACCTACATTGGGGAAGATGATCTGCTTTCCTCTGTCTACCAATTCAAATGTTAATCTCATCCAGAAACACTCTTGCAGACACACCCAGAAATAGTGTTTAACCAAATATCTGGGCACCCTATGGCCCAGTCAAGTTGACACATAGAATTAACCTTTACAGAGCTTGTAGTGTGGCATGGAAGATAGATACATGAATAAGTAATTACAATCGAATGAGGAAAGTGCAGTAATGGAAGAATACAAAAAGAATTAGGAGATTTGAGGAGGAAGATGCTCGTCAATCAGGGGTAGTTGGACAAGGTTTCTAGCAGTTTGGGTACTTGATACCTTTTTTTCCTTTTCTTTTTTTGGCCACACCACGCAGCTTGCGGGATCTTAGTTCCCCTTCCAGGGATCAAACCCAGGCCCTTGGCAGTGAAAGTGCAGAATCGTAACCACTGGACCACCAGGGACTTCCCTGGGTACTTGAACTGACTTTTGAAATTTAGGGAGTAGTTTTTCATGTGTCCAGGTATATATGGAAGGGGCATAGAATTCTAGGCCATTTCTCACCTACTTAGGTGCTAACGCACTAGTCCAAGCAGCCATCATTTTCACTTCTCTATCCCATTAGCCTTCTTACTGGCCTCCTGCTTTGATTATTTACCTCTTCACTGAATTCTTCATACAGAAGCCAGTAGGGAGCCTTAAGTCCACAAATCAGCTCATGGTTTACTCTCCTGTAAATGCTCCAACAATTTTCCATCATAGTTGGTAGAAAATTTGAGGTTCTAACACTGCAGTGCCCCATATGATCCATATTGTTATGACTTCTCATCACCTTTCCAGCCTAATTTCTTGGGACTTTCCTTCTCTGTTGCTGGGTATACCTACGTCGAGCTCTTTCATGAGTCTGACAAACCTGCTTTGGTCTCAGGGCATTTGTTTCTACCTCAAACACTTTTCCCATAAATATTCCTATGGGTCCCTCTCACTTCCTTCAGGTCTCTGCTCAAAGTCAGCATCCTTAAATGGCTCAACGTCCCTGTTATCAGTTTACCCTGCTTTCTTTAGATTTGTGCGTTTGTTGTTGCTTTGCACATGTCTAGAAAGCTCCCTGGGTGAGGTGATACTTGAGTTGGGTATTGAGGGATGAGTCAGCAGGTAAGAAAGGGGGAGGAGAGAATCCCTGGTCAAAGGACCAGCATGTGTTCTCTTATCACGAAGCAGAATGCCACCTTGGAGAAATGCAGGTGGTTCTGCCATGGGAGTGAACGAGAGGATGGCTGGACAGGAAGACGGGGCCGTCTGGAGAACACACAGACCTGGGGCCTGCAGGTCCTGCTGCTTGTGCTCATGTCTACCAGCACCCCGTCCTTCACTGTGAGGGGCTACTCTCATATTTCATGTCTTACAACAGCGTTTCTCAACCTTATTTTCATGTTGTCCCCCCACGCAAGGAGTCTGCTTAAACTTAGTTTCCTAATACTACTGCCTATGAAATTTTAATACCACGGATATGCTATATATTTGTTTATCTGCTGTCTATATTTGTCTGTGTTTTATACATAAAGATAAGATTTTCTCCTCCTGAGAGCCCATTTTCACCCCCTGTTGAGCATGTATGTTTATAATGTTCACTGACAACATGACTCTCTCTCTCTTCCTCAGACATACAGTTTCCAGGGAGAGCATCTGAATACCACAGAATATCACATATGTGACAAGAATTGAACCACTTTTGCATGCTATTAACTAAATGCACATAAATCATGGAGTGATTTTTCTTCAGCCAGTACAAGAGGTTAATAGCACCTTACTAATTCCGCCCCATTTTTCGTACATGGACCACCTTTTTTTATATCAGTGCTTCTTAAGTGGCATTTGGGACTCTGAAACATTCCAAGGAATGTCAGATGCCAGATTCTTAGAGCTCTGCCTTTAGTAATAACTCATTTATTCAGAGGTTACTTACCCTGAAAGTCTCTGCCTCCCAGCCCCCCACCAAGGGAATGAGCTGGAGAGCACAGGAGGGAACAAAATGGCATCTGAAGAACGAGCCTCAATACTACACTCACTGCAGTAAAGCTTGTGAATTTTTTTCAGAAAGTCAGTTTCTCACACAGCATCTATTTACATTTAATGTAAACACAGTTCTATTAAGATTGGTAATCTAGCTTCAAAACACATGATCAATTTGAGGTAGCAAAATAGAAAGGGGAGAAAAGGGCTAATGCAGGCAAGCACACGACAATGTAAGGTGAGGGCTGATGATAACAAGTATAATACAGAAAAGCAGTGAAAATCATATCTATTAATAGGAAAACATATCAGTGTAACGCCAGTTAATATAGCAGCAAATGATTTCAGGTATGACGATAAGCAAAATTTTACTGTGCTTATAATATTCCTAAATGATTACCATATTACCTTTTATTTAGGAAGATGGAGAATATGAACCTTATTTTCCGAATTTCCAACTAACGTGGTTGAAATAAAGTTATTTGCTTAAATTAATAAAGCTTCATCTAACTGGAAAATTTAGCTATTCATATAAACTTACTTCCAGGAGGATTCTGGATAGCATCTGCCTTTAATAATTGTAGGAGCTATAACATGCAATAATGCAGGGTGTTCAAAGCTCCCATGAGACAAAATAATAGATTTTGTTCATTTTGAATAATGATATGCAGTATGAGTGAATCTAAAATGAAAAGTTAAAGGGTTCTTGGTTTACCTGTCCAAGATTTAAAAAATATAATCCAGTATCCTAAGTAGCTTTACCACTGGTCAGCACACGCTGTGATAAAAGCTGTAACTAATTCCTTTGGTGGTGATGATGGAAACTCAGTGTGTACAGAAATTTACTTATATCAATATATGTAGAAACTCAGTGTGTACAGAAATTTACTTATATCAATATATGTAGATGAGTTGACTCATTGATTGTGCAATGTTATGTATCTAGCAGAGGTGTGTTCAGGTTAAGCACTTCGTCAAGAAGGATGTTGCCTGCAGAGATAATAAGCCATTAGGATAAACTTACTTCCAACTAATCTAATACCTGGACTTGATTGAGAGAAAAAATAAAGCAATGCGTTACCGGCAGGGGATTAATAATCACCATCAAGGGCCCTGGGATCAAGAATAAAGAAGATCCATTTGTTGAATATGACTGGGGGGTATCGATGGAGGGGGATGCAGACGCATCCTGAGCTCACAGATTATTATTTTTTTATTGAATTATAGTTGATTTACAATGTTGTGTTAGTTTAAGGTATACAGCAAAGTGATTTAGTTACACACACACACATATATATATATATATATATATTCTTTTTCAGATTCTTTTCCCTTATAGGGTATTATAAAATATTGAGTATAGTTCCGTGTGCTATACAGTAGGTCCTTGTTGCTTATCTATTTTATATATAGTAGTGTGTGTATGGTAATCCCAAACTCCTAATTTATCCTCCCCCCATTCTCTTTCAGTAAACATAAGTTTGTTTTCTATGTCTGTGAGTCTGTTTCTGTTTTATATATAAGTTCATTTGTATCATTTTTTATATCTCACATAAGTGATATGTGATATTTGTCTTTCTCTGACTTACCTCACTTAGTATGATAATCTCTAGGTCCATCCGTGTTGCTGCAAATGGCATTATTCTTTTTTATGGCTAATATTCCATTGTATGTATATACCACATCTTCTTTATCCATTCATCTGTTGATGGACATTTAGGTTGCCTCCATGTCTTGGCTATTGTAAATAGTGCTGCAGTGAACATTGGGGTGCATGTATCTTTTCAAAAAACATAATTCACAGCATTATTTTTTATAACTAGTATGTCTGTTTTGCCTGTATTATCAATAGAAAGATGACAGTTTGGTCACAAAAGTATGCACTTTTCTTTCTTTTCCTTTCCTTTCCCTTTTTTTCTGTTCTTTTAGCACTTTTCCCTTATATCTAACCAACCAGCTTGTTTGAGTGGACTTGTCTCAGGATTGATTGAGTCAGGCTATATCAAAGTGGTTGAATTAGTTTCTCACAAAGAAACAGCCTGAGAGATTTAAAAATAAAATTGACCAAAAGTGAAGCTTAAAAAAAGTCTTTTTTAACATAAGGTAGTATGGTAAATGCCATCAGAGAGCTTTGAAGTCTCAAGGGGGAGTTACTGTGGGTGAAGAAAAAGGAACAGATCCAGAGGGAAGGGTTGAGGGGTCCACCAGTTCTTGACTACTGCCGCTCCCCTCACTGCCTGTGCAGATCCTCCAGCCTGCTTTCTAAACATGCACTCAGAAAACCCTGAAGAGCTCCTTTATTTGGAGGAGATTCAAAGAAACTTTGAGGAAAGGATGTCTGGTGATCTAACATAAAACCTTAACAAGTGGAAGGCCTGGACTAAATGCTACATAGTTGCAGTA
The DNA here is from genome assembly GCF_963924675.1 of Phocoena phocoena. Classification (NCBI taxonomy): domain Eukaryota; kingdom Metazoa; phylum Chordata; class Mammalia; order Artiodactyla; family Phocoenidae; genus Phocoena; species Phocoena phocoena. The sequence continues at coordinate 74,508,557 of NC_089227.1, read as the reverse complement.
ACAAGAGGCAAACTTGACCTGGTTAGGCTTTTTGCCCTGTTTCCTTTATTTCTATTTAACTGTGACAATTTCACACATAAAAGCCCATGCTTCAAAGATTTCTAAATCTTGGAGAGTCATCCTTGTGTAGATAATGCTTGAATCCCAAGCATTGGATTTTAAGAGGTAATTTCAAGGGTTACTATTTTGAAAATGCAGAATTTGAGGCTATTTATTATGTTTACTTGTCTTAAAACTCTCTTCTTTCTGATTTATATGGCACAATTAAATTCTGGTTCTTTCCTACCTCCCTGACTACTAGTTATGTTCTGTTGTTCCTCATCAGAACCCACCTCAGCGTATTTCCCGTGGTTATCTCCTTGGCAACTCTTCGTACCCTAAATACTCTGTCTTGGGGGAATCAACCTTATTTCATGGATTGAACTATTATCCATATTCTGTAAGAATTCTATATGAAAAGAAAAAAAGCTTTCCAAAGAACATTTCTTACACTAATAATCCCCAGTTATAACAGAAACTAGAAATATATCTCTTTATGGCTTTCTACAATATGGAAATTCTACAGTTTTTATTTGTATCTGTATTTATCCAGAAAGCATTTTACTTACCCCTTGTTTGACTCTGATGTAAATGAGTTCAGAGAGAATGGGGAACCTATAAACTCTCTCCATCATGATGGATGACCTGCCAGCATCCAGTTTACAAAGTTACTATCAGAGGTATGCCATTAGCAGCACCCCATGGCAATGCTATTTTGGTCTTTATTTAGGTGAAAATACTTTATTGTTTTTCAAATTCAGAATCTTACCTTATTTTTTTATCACTGAAACTAAATTTTAACACACTTCAAATACTAAAATTTATAAAACTTTTACAAGATATGTAAAAATGTGAATGTATGAAAATAGACACTTAGTGGATAAACTAGGAAAGTCTAGACTTTCCCAGTCTGCTCACACAGTGCTTGGGTCTTAGTGATTTGTAGGATGCAATCCTCCTAGATCTGCCCACCTTTGATACCCTGTGTGATCCCTGTCCAAACACTGGATCTGTTTATCTTTCAAGTACCAGGGGCCCCAAAGCTGAGGAGCGAAAGGCTGGCATCTGGCTGACTGCCAGGACCAGGTTGGAATTCCTGTCTCCACCAGAATCTTAGGGACTCAGAAGCTGAGGTTTAGCTCCTGCTTCAGGATCTGCCCTTCAGTCACCCCACCCTCTGGTTGGGGTTTATCCTGCTTTCATTCACATGCCCCACTCCATATTAGTTACTAGTGGACATTAGAGACTGGAGAGCTGGAGAGGAAGGGAGGGAGAGGAAGAGTGAGGAAGAAAGACAGAAGATAAGGGCACAGGGGGGAAAAACTTGAGAGAAGGATAAAGAGGGAGGAGAGAGGACAAAGGGGGAGGAATTAGAAACAAGCTACTTCTCGATATTTTTCTCAGACTTCTTCAAACAAGCCTGCCTCTTGTTTGATAACTTTGAGGATTTGTTTTTAACATTGGGTTTCTTGTTTGTTTGGTTAGTTTGGATTTTGTGTGTTTGTTGGTTTATTTTATTTTATTTAAAAAATTTTAAGAGTCTTTTTCATTCTGCTGCCAGGACTTCAAGAAGCGTTCCCTGACACCACATCTAATGAGAGTCATTTATGCTCCACTACTGCTTGCTCTTACTTGTGTCACAGCACTTATGGCTTTGTTTGTTTTGCCATGTCAATTGTCAGTTTAAACTATCAGGAGGGCAAGGACTGTTTTTTGTTTTTTTGTTTTTTTTAATGGCATGCATTCACCAGAAAATATTTTCTACGATACAGAATCCTGCACATGGAAATTCTCAGTACACAGTATATCAAGACTGAGAGGAAAATACGTGAACATGAGAGTATGTTCATTTTCTTACAATTCTACTTTTTAAGAACGTGTGGGTATAATTGTGGCTCAATAAAAGAAGTGCTCAAATGATCTCCCTTTGTTTTCCCTTTGAAACACTCCCTAACTGATAACACATCTGCTTAATCACTCTACTAGGTAGTTAATACTTAAAAACTGGAGAATTTTTTAAGAGCAGAACATCTGGAAGCTGTGAAAACTGTGATTTGGGCTGAATTTCTAACTATAGGTTCTCTTTGTTTCATTCAAAAGTGTTTGTTCCCATACAGTCTACTCTTGCATCCAGTTTCCACCAAACCTGAATATCAAGGAATTTTACCCATAGCACTCTTACTCCCCACAGGAGCATAGAAACCTAAACAGTGGTCTTTCCTGCTTGTCTCCAGGTCATGTCTGAGTTCTGGAACGTATTAATTTCTCCTGCTATAGCATTTTAATCCATTCATAACTTTGCTCATGTCTGTGATTCAGGGATTTTGGATCACCTTTTAATTCATTTATGCATTCATCACTCATGTGCTCAACAAGTATTTACTGAGTTGCCTTGGCACCATTAGAGATAAAAGCAAGTAAGTAATTGTTCCTGCCCTGAAGAAAATTACTATGGGGAAATAGTCAAACAGTCTATTACAATACAGTGCCATAAATGCTGTTGATTAATTCAAGTGGTTTCTGAGCTGTTCTAGTACCATGCAAGGTAGAGTTTATAAATAGATTGCTATAAAGAAGGGACATCTAAATGTGGGACAGGGAAGTCTTCCAGAAGTGATCCTAAGTTAGGTCCTGAATGACAAGGAGTCTCTAACCAGAGAAGATGGGGGGCAGAGAAACAGGGAGGAGGGATGATCACGTTCAAAGCAGAGGGAGCAGGACAGACATACAGAACAGACTTGTGGTTGCCAAGGGGGAGGTTGGTGGGGGAGGGATGGATTGGAAGTTTGTGATTAGCAGACTGTTATGTATGGAATGGATAAACAACAAGGTCATACTGTATAGCATAGGGAACTATATTCAATATCCTGTGATAAACCATAATGGAAAAAGAATGTGTATATATGTATAACTAAATCATTTGCTGTACAGCAGAAATTAACACAACATTGTAAATCAACTATACATGAACAAAATAAATTTTAAAAAAGCAGAGGGAGCAGCATCAGAAAAGTTTCAGAAGAAAGAAAGGTCTGCTGGGGGACATTGCAAGCCCTTGGCTGTGGCTGGCCTTTAAGTAGGATTGACTATTGCAGCAGCACTTATCAAATCTATGTTGAATGAAGGAATAGAGAGAAATGAAGCTGGGGAGGCAAGGAGGAATGAAATCTTAAGAAGCCTTTTAAGTCATGCTAAAGCGCTTGGACTCCATCTTGACAAATATGGGACTCCATTGAAAAGAATGGTAGGATGGGTGGAGCTGAGGCAGGAAAGGGGTGTGATCAAGTTTTTATTTTAAATTTCCTGTTTTGGTGTTACCATCAATAATGATACGGGCAAGAGTGGAGGCAAGGAGCCCAGAAATGAGGCTATGGCTGTAATCTAGATCTTAGTAACCCCAAGTGTGGTCCTAGACCAACAGCATCATCTACATTACCCAGAAGCTTGTTGGAAATGCAGAATCTTGGGGCACGGCAGACCTACTGAGTCAGATTCTGCATTTTAATCCGCTTATCAAGTGATTTGAATTCATATTAAAAATTCAGATTCACTTATCTAGAGTTAATTATGTTAGTGGTAGCAGGGCTAAGAAGAAAGGGAAGATTCGAGAGGTATTTCACTGCAACAGTCTACTAGAATTTGTGAATTAATGGATGAGAGCAGAGGAGAGCCAGGCAGATATGGTGTCTGTAAGTGAAGAAAAGGGTTATAAGAGAGAGCTGGTACTGATCTCTTGGGCCTGTACTTTACAAAATTGATTTGTAATTATTCATATAAGTAATAAAATAGTTATATGGCTAGTCGCTGCCCTGAAAACTATAGCCAGGGGAGTGCTTACAATTATAACATAGGAAATAATATCATGGAGTCGAAAGGCTCTGTAGTTAGCACTTTTTAGATTACTACATCCTACCTCAAAGCGTCTCTCTTTATGGCAACATATTAGAGACTGAAACAGTACTTTGTCTTAGTTCAGTTTAGCATGAGTCTAGCAGATCAGCGGGGGAGGGGGGAAGGAAAGGAGGTTACAGGAGAGAGAGTGCGAGCCAGAGAGTCCAAAGCCTTTTCCTCCGCAAAAAAGTTTCATGGAAGTACTAGCATTTGAGCTGGGTATTGAAAGATGGATGTAATCTGAATAAGCAGAGGTAAGGCAAATGGAGGTGAACACAGGGATCTGTATCATCAGCAGGTAAACAGTGTATGAACAGAACAGACTGGTTAGGCTGGGGCATTGGGAGTGTAGGAAATAGGGCTGAAAACATAAATGGGGATCAAGGTGTGACATGACTTAAATGCCAAGCTAAGGAGCATGGATTTGCTTCAACTGGAAATGGAAAGCTATTAGAGTTGTGATTTTCAACCTTGGCTGTCATTGGAATCATCTGGGGAGCCTTAAACCAATACCTGAGTCCCATCTGCATAGACTCTAATTTAGTATGTTCTGGATTGTAGGCGAAGCACCAGACCTTTTTTTTTTTTTTTTTTTTTTTGCAGTACGCGGGCCTCTCACTGTTGTGGCCTCTCCCGTTGCGGAGCACAGGCTCTGGACGCGCAGGCTCAGCGGCCATGGCTCACGGGCCCAGCCGCTGCGCGGCATGTGGGATCTTCCCGGACCGGGGCACGAACCTGTGTCCCCTACATCGGCAGGTGGACTCTCAACCACTGCGCCATCAGGGAAGCCCGCACCAGAACTTTTGAAAGCTTCCCAGGTGATTCTAATGTCAGCCAAGCTTGAGAAGCAGTGCACTAAAGGAGTTTGAGGAGAGAAGTGATATTACCAGGGATCAGTTTGCTCTCTCTCTCTCTGTGGGAAACCAGTGAGTAGTTTACGGCAGATCTGTTATCATTTGTTTGTTTGTGTTTTATAAAGCCAGACTTCTGAAGGCCCTTAGAGCTGTTTGAATAGAGTGCCATGGGTGTCAATCCTGAATTCATTGAAATGTGGACTTCTCCTTTTTACCATTTGATATTATTGTTTTAATGTAATCTTTTAAGAAAAAAAAAAAAAACCTGCTGTGTTGCCTCTCGCCAGAAGCCAGCTCTGCGTTAGCTCTGAAATTAAGTTTGTATTCAGTGATCTTTATACCACCCTTCGTGTCTGCTCATGCCAGAGAAATGGCAAGAGTTGCCAGGTTTTAGAACATGTAATCTCCTCAGGCATTTTTTAAATGTCTGTAGGAATCCCCACCTTTCCTCACCTACCTACCCATCTAGCCCTGCATTCTAAGAATAAAAGGTAGGTGTTTGTACTAATGTACCCATGGCAGAGGTAACTACTGTCATAAAATGAGTATATTCCTAATAAATTGTCAGTTGGAAATTTGATCATGGAAACTTTAGATACTGAATTCTAGAACCACCAGTGTCACACTGGGTCATCCCAATATTCTATATCAGTGGTATGAAAGATTTATTTCGTATCTTATATATGTGCTTAATACACTTTCAACTACATTATCATATTTACTATCCAACAATTCCACAAGGGAAGTCTTATCCCCATTTCACAGATGAGTAAAATAAGATTTAGAGAGATTATGACTTGTGCAGTGTCATAGAACTAGTAAATGGAAGAGTGAAATTTGAGTATAGTTATCCAGCTCTGCGTTGTGTTCCTCACACTATACATATTTTATGTTTTGAAAGAGTTGGAGCATATTTTCTTTCCATTATATCAATCTCAGAAATTTAGGACTCTTAAACATTCCTGTTTCTTTTAATATATTTCTTAGGTTATATTAAACCCTGGTTAAAAATTTCATATACATTTTCAACACATGTGCCTGGTAAAGTAATGAGATAGGTTAATTTACTGTGTGCTTTGCAAATCCGTTTTGACTGATATTTATCTCTTAAATTTCAAAGGATGCCTCATATCTATTATATACTAAATTTTCTGGGAGTCCATTCATTTTGTAGGTTTTATTCCTATCTCTTTTCAGCCTCTAACTTTCAGGTTGATCTTTTCAAATCTACAACTACACCTTTGCTTATGCCATTCCATTATTCTGATTTATCATATTTGGTCTCCTAATGGTTTATTTTATAAAACATGTTTTGAGAAACTGTTACGTGCCAAGAGCTTTGGGGATACAATGATCAGTAAGATTGCAAGTCTTTTCCAAATTGACCCTCACTTTCTGGAGATGCAATGACAAGTACGAGATGCAGTTCAGGTGAAGCTATAGCATTTTGTGTACAAGGTGTTGATAAGGTTTTATGTCCAATATTCATCCTTACAATACCCATTTCTTGACCTTCGTGGCTGTCAAGTTGTATGGCTTCAATAAATAGCCTTCAATGCACTTTAGATAATTTTTTATAAGAAATAAATAGGGCAAATCTATTGTAACTCAGAATTTATAACTCTGACAAGTTTAATTTTTATTTGCTCCTTAATGAATATTTGTACATTTTCTCATATTAAAACCATTTTGTCACTTTGCCCACTGACGTAGCCTTGTTATACCTTGCTGGGATTTATCTCCATCTGCATACAACTCAGTTATCTACAACATGGCTTTTAAAATGGCACTGTGCTCTCACTTCCTAATCATTACCATTGCAAAATATTCAAAAAAGCAGATCTCAGCACCAGTATTATTCATGTATCAGTTTTGCTGAGTGGACACTGAGATCTGTGAAGGGACAAATATTCTTCAGAGTGATAAACATTCAAGAAAAAAACATCTTTTAAGTCATAGTTAAACTAGAGAGTAGATTTGAGGTTGCAGAAGTCAGTGACCAACTAAAAATAACCATTACAATAAGCACTGATTTACTAATTATTAAGATAAATATAAATGAGTATCATATCTATCACACCTTTATATGATCTACCATTGCATGTTGGCATACTGGAAACTTCCTACATTCTACTGATTAGGTCAGAGCCCCTAATGTAAGCAAAAGTTGTAGAATCAGTTGGCAAGAAACACAGGAACCTTCAAGTATCAAAAAAGTATAGTAGAGTCTTTGATATTCAAGAAGATACTCCTTGAGATTCATTTCTGGTAATCAAAAGAATAATGCCACAAGTTGAATTGGAATTCGTAGGAGGTACCATTGTACCTCACACTCTAATCATAACTCCCTAAGTCACATCAAGGAACCTCAGACTCAGATTGCCACTTCTCTAAGATTCTGGTCTTGAGGCTCTTTTTCTGGCCCCAACATCATGGCATGCTCACTCTTCCAGGCTCCTGTCCTCTCTGAGCTTCTCCTCCATCACAGCAACACACCCAGTCATTTAGCCCATCCCACACTGACCCTGCCCATTGACTTCCTCCTCATTTCCATGGCTAATCTTCATCCACCAGATTCTCCCCATCAGTCTTGTGTAGAGCTAGTCAAAATCAGGTTCTGACTTCCAGTCCTCAGATCTGGTCTCGATTTTGCCAATAATTACTATGAGATCTTACTTATTCCCTCATGAATATATCACTGTCTCTTCATTGTAAAGTAAGAGAGTTGCACAAAATTGTCTCTATACTTCCTTTTAGCTCTAAATGTTTTGCTTTTCTTATTAGGTACAGGGTAGAATAAAGGGAAGTAGAATTTGCAAAAGAAATGTGTATGCTACCAATTTTCCTTAGCTTTTTTACTTTCAGTTTTAATGTAGTTGTAGTGGCTGAATTAAGTCTCTCTTCCAACTTTCCCCAGCATTGATCTGATTGGATATATGGATGAATGACAAAAAAAAGTTGCAAAGGAGAAGGTTAAAGTGTAGCATATTAGGGAATTGCTTTCTAAATCTATTGATTGGCCATGTTGATGTGAGAAGTAGCATCCTGCATGAAAAAATATAGAATTTTTCAGCAAATCTAGATTAAATTAAAAAATACATACTGCATGAAATTGGGGCTAGGCCATGGAAGTGTGCACTCAGCTTCCCGAGGCACCACTTTCCCCTTCACGAGTAGAGCCAGGGTACAGATTGTCACCATCCTTTACCTGATTTCATCAAACAAGCCTTCTGACAGTTCTCCCATCCTCTAGCTTTTCCTGGCTTCAGTCCATCTTCTCCAGGATGACCCAGGGTCTTGGTGCTCCGGCCAGGTGTCAGGCCTGAGCCTCTGAAGTGGGAGAGCTGAGTTTAGGATATTGGTCCACCAGAGACCTCCTGGCCCCTCATAATATCAGTTGACGAGACCTCTCCCAGTGGTCTCCATCTCAGTGCTATGACCCAGCACCACTCAATGACCAGCAAGCTCCAGTGCTGGACACTCCATGCCAAACAACTAGCAAAACAGGAACACAACCCCACCCATTAGCAGAGAGGCTGCCTAAAATCATAATAAGGTCACAGACACCCCAAAACACACCACTGGATGCTGTCCTGCCCACCAGAAAGACAAGATCAAGCCTCATCCATCAGAACACAGGCACCAGTCCCCTCCACCAGGAAGCCTACACAGCCCACCGAACCAACCTTACCCACTGGGGGCAGACACCAGAAAAAACAGGAACTGCAAACCGACAGGCTGTGAAAAGGAGACCCCAAACACAGTAAGGTAAGCAAAATGAGAAGACGGAGGAATACACAGCAGATGAAAGAGCAAGGTAAAAATGCACCAGACCAAACAAATGAAGAGGCAGTCTACCTGAAAAAGAATTCAGAGTAAAGATAGTAAAGATGATCCAAAATCTTGGAAATAGGATGGAGAAAATACAAGAAACATTTAACAAGGACCTAGAAGAACTAAAGAGTAAACACAATGATGAACAACACAATAAATGAAACTAAAAATTCTCTAGAAGGAATCAATAGCAAAATAACTGACGCAGAAGAAAGGATAAGTGACCTGGAAGATAAAATGGTGGAAATAACTACCTCAGAGCAGAATAAAGAAAAAAGAATGAAAAGAATTGAGGAGGGTCTCAGAGACCTCTGGGACAACATTAAATGCACCAACATTTGAATTATAGGGGCCCCAGAAGAGGAAGAGAAAAAGGGACTGAGAAAATATTTGAAGAGATTATAGCTGAAAACTTCCCTAATATGGGAAAGGAAATAGTCAATCAAGTCCAGGAAATGCAGAGACTGCCATACAGGATAAATCCAAGGAGAAACACGACAAGACACATATTAATCAAGCTATCAAAAATTAAATACAAAGAAAAAATATTAAAAGCAGCAAGGGAAAAGCAACAAATAACATACAAGGAAATCCCCATAAGGTTAACAGCTGGCCGTTCAGCAGAAACTCTGCAAGCCACAAGGGAGTGGCAGGACATATTTAAAGTGATGAAAGGGAAGAACCTACAACCAAGATTACTATACCCAGCAAGTATCTTATTCAGCTTTGACAGAGAAATTAAAACCTTTACAGACAAGCAAAAGCTAAGAGAATCCAGAACCACCAAACCAGCTTTACAACAAATGCTAAAGGAATTTCTCTAGGCATGAAACACAAGAGAAGGAAAAGACCTACAATAACAAACCCAAGGCAATTAAGAAAATGGTCATAGGAGCATACATATCAATAATTACCTTAAATGTAAATGGATGAAATGCTCCCACCAAAAGACATAGACTGGCTGAATGGATACAAAACAAAGACCCGTATATATGCTGCCTAATGAGACTCACTTCAGAGCTAGGGACACATACAGACTGAAAATGAGGGGATGGAAAAAGATATTCCATGCAAATGGAAATCAAAAGAAAGCTGGAGTAGCAATTCTCATATCAGACAGAATAGAATTTAAATAAAGACTATTACAAGAGACAAAGAAGGACACTACATAATGATCAAGGGATCAACCCAAGAATAAGATATAACAATTGTAAATATTTATGCACCCAACATAGGAGCACCTCAATACATAGGCAAATGCTAACACCCATAAAAGGGGAAATTGACAGTTACACAATAATAGGAAGGGACTTTAACACCCTCCCCCTTTCACCAATGGATAGATCATCCAAAATGAAAATAAATAAGGAAACACAAGCTTTCAATGACACATTGATCAAGATGGACTTAATTGATACTTATGGGACATTCCATCCAAAGCAACAGAATACACTTTCTTCTCAAGTGCTCATGGAACATTCTCCAGGATAGATCATATCTTGGGTTGCAAATCAAGCCTTGGTAAATTTGAGAAAATTGAAATCATATCAAGTATCTTTTCCAGCCACAGTGCTATAAGACTAGATATGAATTACAGGAAAAAAACTGTAAAAAAATACAAACACATGGAGGCTAAACAATACACTACTAAATAACCAAGAGATCACTGAAGTAATCAAAGAGGATATCAAAAAATACCTAGAAATAAATGACATGAAAACATGACGACCTATGGGATGCATAAAATACCTATGGGATGCAACAAAAGCAGTTCTAAGAGGGAAGTTTATAGCAATACAATCCTATCTCAAGAAACAAGCAACATCTCAAATAAACAACCTAACCTTACAACTAAAGCAATTAGAGAAAAAACAAAAAAAAAAAACCCAAAGGTAGCAGAAGGAAAGGTATCATAAAGATCATATCAGAAATAAGTGAAAAAGAAATGAAGGAAATGATAGCACAGATCAATAAAACTAAAAGCTGGTTCTTTGAGAAGATAAACAAAATCGATAAACTATTAGCCAGACTCATCAAGAAAAAAAAGGGAAAAGACTCAAATCAGTAGAATTAGAAATGAAAAAAGAGAAGTAACAACTGACACTGCAGAAATACAAAGGATCATGAGAGATTACTACAAGCAACTATATGTCAATAAAATGGACAGCCTGGAAGAAATGGAAAAATTCTTAGAAAAGCACAACCTTCTGAGACTCAACCAGGAAGAAAGAAAGAATATAAACAGACCAATCACAAGCACTGAAATTGAAACTGTGATTAAAAATCTTCCAACAAACAAAAGCCCAGGACCAGATGGCTTCACAGGCGAATTCTATCAAACATTTAGAGAAGAGCTAACACCTACCATTCTCAAACTCTTCCAAAATATAGCAGAGGGAGGAACACTCCCAAACTCATTCTACAAGGCGAGCATCACCCTGATACCAATACCAGAGAAAACTGTCACAAAAAAAGAAAACTACAGGTCAATATCACTGATGAACCTAGATGCAAACATTCTCAACAAAATACTAGCAAACAAAATCCAACAGCACATTAAAAGGATCATACACCATGATCAAGTGGGGTTTATACCAGGAATGCGAGGAATCTTCAATATATACAAATCAATCAATGTGATATTAACAAAGGGAAGAATAAAAACCATATAATCATCTCAATAGATGCAGAAAAGGCTTTTGACAAAATTCAACACCCATTTATGAAAAAAACCCTGCAGAAAGTAGGCAGAGAGGGAACTTAACATAAGAAAGGCCATATATGACAAACCCACAGCCAACATTATTCTCAATGGTGAAAAACTGAAACCATTTCCAATAAGATCAGGAACAAAACAAAGTTGCCCACTGTCACCACTATTATTCAACATAGTTTTGGAAGTTTTAGCTACAGCAATCAGAGAAGAAAAACAAATAAAAAGAATCCAAATCAGTAAAGAAGTAAAGCTGTCACTGTTTGCAGATGACATAATACTATACATAGAGAATCCTAAAGATGCTACCAGAAAACTACTAGAGCTAATCAATGAATTTGGTAAGGTAGCAGGATACAAAATTAATGCACAGAACTCTCTTGCATTCCTATATACTAATGATGAAAAATCTGAAAGAGAAATTAAGGAAACATTCCCATTTACCATTACAACAAAAAGAATAAAATACCAAGGAATAAACCTACCTAAGGAGAGACAAAAGACCTGTATGCAGAAAACTATAAGACACTGATGACAGAAATTAAAGATGATACCAACAGATGGAGAGATATACCACGTTCTTGGATTGGAAGAATCAATATTGTGAAAATGACTACACTACCCAAAGCAATCTACAGCTTCAATGCAATCCTTGTCAAACTACCAATGGCATTTTTCACAGAACTAGAACAAAAAATTTCACAAGTTGTATGGAAACACAAAAGACCCCAAATAGCCAAAGCAGTCGAGAAAGAAAAAGGAGCTGGAGGAATCAGGCTCCCTGACTTCAGGCTATACTACAAAGCTACAGGCATCAAGAGAGTATGGTACTGCCACAGAAACAGAAATATAGATCAATGGAACAGGATAGAAAGCCCAGAGGTAAACCCACACACATATGGTCAACCTTATCTTTGATAAAGGAGGCAAGAATATACAATGGAGAAAAGACAGCCTCTTCAATAAGTGGTGCTGGGAAAACTGGACAGCTACATGTAAAAGAATTAAATTAGAACATTCCCTAACACCATACACAAAAATAAACTCAAAATGGATTAAAGACTTAAATGTAAGGCCAGACACTGTAACACTCTTGGAGGAAAACACAGGCAGAACACTCTATGACGGAAATCACAGCAAGATCCTTTTTCACCTACCACCTAGAGAAAGGGAAATAAAAACAAAAATAAACAAATGGGACCTAATGAAACTTAAAAGGTTTTGCACAGCAAAGGAAACCATAAACAAGATGAAAAGACAACACTCAGAATGGGAGAAAATATTTGCAAACGAAGCAACTGACAAAGGATTAATCTCCAGAATTTACAAGCAGCTCATGCAGCTCAATAACAAAAAAGCAAACAACCCAATGCAAAAATGGGCAGAAGACCTAAACAGACATTTCTCCAGAGAAGATATACAGATTGCCAACAAACACATGAAAGGATGCTCAACATCACTAATCATTAGAGACATGCAAATCCAAACTACAATGAGGTATCACGTCACACCATTCAGAATGGCCATCATCAAAAAGTCTACAAACAGTAAATGCTGGAGAGGGTGTGGAGAAAAGGGAACCCTCTTGCACTGTTGGTGGGAATGTAAATTGATACAGCCACTATGGAGGACAGTATGGAGGTTCCTTAAAAACCTAAAAATAGAACTCTCATATGACCCAGCAATCCCACTGCTTAGCATATACCTGGAGTAAACCATAATTCCTGAAGGGTCATGTACCACAATGTTCACTGCAGCTCTATTTACAATAGCCAGGACACAGAAGCAACCTAAGTGTCTGTCAACAGATGAATGGATAAAGAAGATGTGGCACATATATACAATGGAATATTACTCAGCCATAAAAAGAAACGAAATTGAGTTATTTGTAGTGAGCTGGATGGACCTAGAGTCAGTCATACAGAGTGAAGTAAATCAGAAAGAGAGAAACAAATACTGTATGCTAACACATACATATGGATTCTAAAAAAAAAAAAAAAGGTTCTGAAGAACCTAGGGGCAGGACAGAAATAAAGACACAGACGTAAAAATGGACTTGAGGACGTGGGGAGGGGGACAGGTAAGCTGGGATGAAGTGAGAGAGTGGCATGGACATATATACACTATGAAACGTAAAATAGGTAGCTATTGGGAAGCAGCCACATAGCACAGGGAGATCAGCTCGGTGCTTTGTAACCACCTAGAAGGGTGGGATAGTGAGGGTGGGAGGGAGATACAAGAGGTAGGGGATATGGGGATATATGTATACGTACAGCTGATTCACTTTGTGATACAGCAGAAACTAACACACCATTGTGAAGCAGTTATACTCTAATAAAGATGTTAAAAAATAATAATAATAAAAAAATAAATTGGGGAATCACTCTTGATGAAGGGCTGTGACACCCTCATCCAGCTAAACTATCCTGCTCATCCCCCAATTGTGCCATAAACATTTCTACCTCTTTGACTACTGAAATGCTTTCTCTTCTCTTTTTTCCACTTGTTTAATGTTCTGCTTCATCTTCAAGACCTCTCTTGAATTCTAGTTTTTTTGTAAGGAGATTTTTCTAGCAGCCAAAACCAAGAATAGCCTCTTGCGCCTTTGAATTGCTAGAGCACAATTATCTGCTCCACTTATTTTGTTGCCATTAGTTTTTTTTTTTAGTTAGACCATATTTGCTTTACAATGTTGTGTTAGTTTCTGCTGTACAGTGAAGTAAGTGAATCAGCTATATGTATACCTATATCCCCTCCCTCTTGGACCTCCCTCACACACACACCCCCATCCCACCCATCAAGGTCGTCAAAGAGCACTGAGCTGAGCTTCCTGTGCTTTATAGCAAGTTCCTGCTAGCTAGCTATTTTATGCATGGTGGTGTATAACGTCAATCCTCATCTCCCAATTTGTCCCACCCTCCCCTTCCCTCACTGTGTCCACACGTCTGTTCTCTACATCTGCATCGATATTCCTCTTTTGCAAATAGGTTTGTTTGTACCATTTTTCCACATATATGCATTATTATATGATATTTGTTTTTCTCTTTCTGGCTTACTTCACTCTATATGATGGACTCTAGGTCCATGCACATCTCTACAAATGACCCAATTTTGTTCCTTTTTATGGCTGGGTAATATTCCATTGTATATATCTACCACATCTTCTTTATCCATTCCTCTGTCGATGGACACTTAGGTTGTTTCCATGTCCTGGCTATTGTTAATAGTGCTGCAATGAACATTGGGGTACATGTGTGCTTTTGAATTATGGTTTTCTTAGGGTATATGCCCAGTAGTGGGATTGCTGGGTCATATGGTAGTTCTATTTTTAGTTTTTTAAGGAACCTCCATACTGTTCTCCATAGTGGCTGTATCAATTTACATTCCTACCAACAGTGCAAGAGGGTTCCCTTTTCTCCACAACCTCTCCAGCATTTATTGTTTGTAGGTTTTTTTGATGATGGCCATTCTGACTGTTGTGAGGTGATACCTCATTGTAATTTTGATTTGCATTTCTCAATAATTAGTGATCCTGAGCATGTTTTCATGTGCCTCTTGGCCATCTGTATGTCTTCTTTGATAAAATGTCTATTTAGGTCTTCCCCCATTTTTTAATTGGGTTGTTTTTCTTTTTGATATTGAGCTCCATGAGCTGTTTGTTTTTATTTATCGCTAGATGAATGTATCCTGTCTTTCCAACTAGATTTTAAGGTTATTGTGGAGGACCATGTCATGGCCCTTTTCTGTCCTCAACATCTGGCTCAGTGCCCAGCACAAATCATCACCCAGTAAAAGCTAATTGGTGGTAATAGCACATAATTCCATGAAAATCACTTAACTATTATTGACAGCATATTATTTGAGAGATGTATTGTCTGCCTCTCCTTTGGCAGGAACATCATATCTTCACTCATAATGAAACTAGCCTTGTGGCCCTTCTGTTACCAGCTAATGCATAGCCAGAAGCTGAGTCAATTGAACATTTGCTGTGGACGTGAAAAGTGTTTAGCAACTATCAAAATGATTGTCTTAATCCTCTCAGTCTGTTATAACAAAACACCACAGACTGGGTAACTTATAAACAACAGAAATTTATTTCTCACCGTCCTGGAGGCTAGAAGTCTAAGATCAGCCTGCCACCATGGTCTGGTGAGGGCTGTCTTCCAGGCTGCAGACTGCTGACCTTTCACAGTGTCATCACGTGGCACAAGGGACTAAGGATCTCTGTGGAGCGTCTTTTGTAAGTCCCTAATCCCATTAATAAGGGCTCTACCCTTATAACCTGGTCACCTCCCAAAGGCCCCCACCTCCTAATGCTATCAACTTTGGGGGTTAGGATTTCAACATATGAATTTTGGGGGGACGTAAATATTCAGATCATAGCAATGGCCAGTACTAATGAGCTAGTAGATATCACAGAACTTTTATGTGGTTTTTAATCCTGGAGGCATTACGTGTTATCAAGAGCCCTAACTGTATATCTGTCACTATGTGAGTAAACGGGAAATATAAAATAATAATAGCTTATACTTGTAGAATATTTTATATTTACTTATTTAATATTTACAATAACCCCTTTAAATAGGTAAAATTTCCCATTTTATAGAAATAATATTATTTCTAATTTTATAGATGGGAAGACAGGGCACAGAAGGGTTAAGTAACTTGCTCAAGATTGCACAGCTAATAATGGAGAGAGCTGGGATTTGAACTTAGGTAGCCTGACTCCAGAATATAAAGCTAATATGCCATAAAATAAGTTGGTTCCCTACATTCTATAATGACTGGTTAGATATAAGTAAAATGTATTTTAAAGAAATTTGAGTATTTGGTGGCTTTTCCAAATGAGAATGAAAGCCACATGAGAGCTGGAAAAGTCCCTGTGAGGAAGTGCCTTCTGCCAGCTTAAGGTCAGCTCAAGGTGATACTCAGTTCCTTTCCACCCTCAAGTTATTTTCCATTACTGTGAAAGCAGAAATGGGAGCCCTGGCTGAGGTGAAGAGGGCCTTTCATCTTCCCAGGCAGGGGGACCACTTGGGAAGGCAGGCTGATGAGAGCTGCGGGGGAGCTGAGCCATTTTAAAAACACATGAAAGTAAGAGCTTAAGAAAGAATTTTTATCAGGGTGGCAAAGTTGAGGGTGTATGCTTATGCACGCATGCAGGAAGCGTGGGTTAAAACTGATCAGCGATTAAAATTCCTTAGACCTTTAAAATGCAAATGACTTGAAAAATTTCTGATAAGTCATATTTCTGATAAGTAAGCACTCTCATTTATGGGTACTAAAACATGGTACTTGATTCTAGATAATATTTTAAGTTGCATGAAATTCACTAGATAAAGCTATTGCCTGCTGGGGCTTGGGAAAGAATTCCATTGATTTCTCATCGCTACCTTTTTGTCCTTAGAAAGTAGTGGGGCAATTAAAACTTTTCCTCTTTAAACCTTTGTGCAGATAATGGCACAAATTCTTCAGTGTAACTTACAAAGACAATGTCACAGCAGTAAACTCCGATTCCCTGTCCTGGTTTTTTGGAGATTGAAGTCAGGCACACACATTTTCAATGACACCCATTTTTTCTTTGTCCTTCTGAACTTGCTGCTGCAGTTTTCTCTCACTAACGCTTGCTGCCAGCCAGGTTCTTCAGTATGAATAGTGACTACTCTGGCTCTCTCACTGGGACCCTCTAATTACATGGTTAAGTTTGAAGATTTCAACTTATTTTGGCACTCAGGGTGGTGACACAAGATTTAATTCTCTCCTCAGGCTATCTAATTAATAAAACTCTCTATTTTTTGTCAGGATACATTCAGCAGGGGTTTAAATAACTAGTTCTCCAAGAGTCCTATTTTGCCATTGTCAAAAACTGTTCTTTAAATCTGCTAAAAATATCCCAGGATACAGTAAAGGGAATGCACAGCTTCCTCCCCTTGTGAAGATATGGTGAGTTTCTTTTGCATTTGGCTGTTTTAAATATATGTCAAGAAGAGTGGGAGGAAGGAGGAGTGAGATTTTTGGCACCAAAAACTACTCAAAGGCTCAAGTGATTAAAGATGTACCTTCCCCATCTATAGGGATGAGAGAAGAAAGAGTTTAAAATATTCTGGGCATATCCTTTCCTCCTTTTTCTTTCTCTCCTTTATTAAGTCTGCATATTCTACCTAAATGGATGAATTTCACTGCAAAATAAATCCAGAATGCAACCATTCTTCTAAGAAATAAAGTAGGGAATTTGGTTTTGCTTTAAATTCCACCGTGATGAACAATCAAGGATAAGAAGTCCAATAGATCAGTGACAAGAAACAGAAATTATACATTGGATATCAAGAAATAGGCCATTATTTTGAAAATATCTCCATAATGAAAAGATTCCCAAACCTCAGTTATGATCCACTTACAGAATGATATACCCTGTGCAATTGCAGTAAAACAAACAGCATTTTGTGTCTGTGGTTCACGGCAATGAAATTTCACTCATGTGTTTTCTTTTAAAACAATTATCTTAGGAAAAGAATTCACTAATTCCATGAAATTTATTGAGCATTTTATATGTGCCAGTGAAATTTTTCTCATGTATTTATTTTATTTTAGAAAATTAATTTATTCAGTGAATATTTACTGAGCATCCTCTGTGTAACAGACAATATTCCAAGTGCTGAGAAACAGCGGAGAAAGAAACATAAAAATCTCTTCCTTCATAGAGTGTGCATTATAGCTGGGGAGACAACCAGATAAATGGACAAAATATAGATTACATTAGATAGTGACTAGTGCTAAGGAGAAAATTAAAATAGGGAAGGGGGAATATGAAGGCTCCTGGAGAATTACAGTTCTAGAGAGGGTGGCTAGAGAAGCTTTGGTTGAGAAATTAACATTTGCATAAAAACTGAAAAGAAGTGAGGGGCTGGTATAGGGAGAAGAACGTTCCAGGCAGAAGGCCAGTGCAAAGGCCCTCTGAAGTGGGGGCAAGTGGGCAGATTTGAGATGCATTAAGGAAACCAATGTGATTGGAGGAGAGGAGAGATGTGGTAGGGGCCTGATCATGGAAGGGTCTATACATCATTATGAGGACTTTGCCTTTTGTTCGGAGTAAGGTGAGATTTTTGAGTAAATGAAGGTTTGAGGCAGAGGAATGACATGATCTGACAAGTTTTAACACGATTGCTCTGGCAGCTGTTCTGAGAATAAGGTGAAGAAGGGGCAAGAAGAATAGCAGGGAACCAGGTTAGAGGTTGTGGCAATGATCCGGATGAGAGATGATGGTGCATTGGACCAGGACAGTATCAAGGGAGGTGGTGGGATGTGGGCAGATTTTGGATATATTTTGAAGTTATAGATGACAGGATCTATTGGTGACCGGGGTGACATGTGAGGAAGAGAATCAAGAATGCCCACAGCATGTAGAAAGATGAGGTTGCCATTTACTGAGATGGTGAGGAATGTGAAAGGAACAAGTTTAGGGGGAGATGCCACTAGTGCAGTTTTGGACATGTTAAATTTGAGAGGTTCCCATAAGACATTTGAGTGAGATATCAAGTCTGGAGTTCTGGGGAGAGGTCTGGTTCAGAGGAATATACATATCTCCAAAAGCCATGGTATTGGACGAGATCTCCAAGGGAATGAGTATGGCTGGAAAAGAGAGGTCCAAGGACCAAGTCCTAGGGCACATGTACACTTTGACTATAGGGAAATGAAGAGACACCAAAGAAAGAGACGGAAAAGCAGTGATTGAAGAGGTAGGAGAGCCAGGTGAATGTGGTATGTTAACCCGAGTTCTCTGTGCAGAAGCCAAGATAGAATTAAACATACAAGTATTTTATTATGGGAAATGCCTATGAGAGAAAGTAGAGGAGGGAGCCACATATGTCTGGGACAGCTGAGAGGCTGCAATGATAGTCTGTCCACAAGCGAAGAAGGTTGGGGAGGTAGGGGTTGAATGGCTGCAGTTTAAAGTGGGTTCAGCAAGTCCATTGGGAAGTTCTCAAGCCAAAGTCAGCCGTCTGAATGGTGTTGGTTTCCCAGGAATGAGCCTGTCTTGATAGCCCTGCCACAAGCAGCCATTTGGAGACTTGGCCTTATACTCTATGCAAGTATAACAATGGATTTCATAGGCAGTAGTTGGGGGTCCTTGGTCAATTAAGCCCCCTCTAGTTAGAGGCAATGTTTACACACCTGCCAAATATGGTGACACAATTTTTTATTGCTGTGTGATAAGCAAACCTAAAACTTTGTGCCTTAGACCAACAACTTATTACTATACATCAAGGCTGTATGAACTGAGCTCAACTAGGTAGTTTTGTTTTGTTTGTTTGTTTGTTTGCGGTACGCAGGCCTCTCACCGCTGTGGCCTCTCCCTCTGCGGAGCACAGGCTCCGGACGCGCAGGCTCAGCAGCCATGGCTCACGGGCCCAGCCACTCCACGGCGTGTGGGATCTTCCCGGACGGGGGCACAAACCCGTGTTCCCTGCATTGGCAGGCGGACCCTCAACCACTGCTCCACCAGGGAAGCCCCAACTAGGTAGTTCTTGCTTGATATCACTCATGCAGTTGCAGTCAGATCTTGGCTGTATCTGGAGTCACTGAAAGCTTGACTGGGCTGAAAGGCCAAAATGGGTTCTTAACCACATGTCTGGCACTTCAGAACTCTTCCATGTGGCCTCCTGGGTTTATTACATGGCATCTCACAGCTCTAAGAGGCAGAAAAAAGGATCTGCCAGTTCTCCTAAAGGCTAGGTCTGGAACTTAAAGTGTTATTTCTATTAGTCAAAACATATTCTGTTATTCAAAGCGTTGACAAGCTAGCCTATATTCAAGGGGGTGGAGGAACAGACACCATTTCTCAGTGGGGGAGTGACATGCATGTACAGGAAGAGAAAGAATTGATCAGCTATCTTTGAAGATAAGCTATCACACCAAGTGAAAATATTTGAAGAGAGGAGAGAGTAATCGACTATGTCAGATGCCGTTGAGAGATCATTAGAAATGAGGATGAGATGTACTTAGCAATGTAACCTTAAGAAAATATTGCCTGTAATGGTATAGGTAGAAGTGGTTTGAAGAGTATGGAAGGAGAAATATCAGAGCTAGATAGTATACACAATTTTTCCAAAGAGTTTTGTTGTAAACTAAATGAGAAAAATCAGACAGTAGTAGAAACAGGACGAGGGATCAAGAAAGGGTTATTTTTTTTTTTTGGAGGTACGCGGGCCTCTCGCTGTTGTGGCCTCTCCCGTTGCGGAGCAAAGGCTCCAGACGCGCAGGCTCAGCAGCCATGGCTCACAGGCCCAGCCGCTCCATGGCATGTGGGATCTTCCCGGACCGGGGCACGAACCCTTGTCCGCTGCATCGGCAGGCGGACTCTCAACCACTGCGCCACCAGGGAAGCCCAAGAAAGGGTTATTTTAAACGGTGAGAAACAGTGTTGTGTATATGGTCATGGTAATGATCCAGTAGGGGGAAAAACTGATGATAAAAAAGAAAAAGGAAACATTACTAAATAATTTTCTTAAGCAGGCAAAGAAGGATGGAACTAATGTACAAGTGGAGGGTTTGGCCTTAGGTGTAAGGACAGCTTATGTGCACAGATGCAGGCAGTTGGGTAGATATAGTTGGAGAACTAGGGAATTTCTCTTTTGATTACATCTAATTTCTCAGTGAAATAGGAAGCAAGGTGATCACTGTGAATAGGGATAGGGAGAACACTTGACATTTTGAGGAGAGAGGAGAGACATGAAAGGCCTCCAGAGAGTGGGAGAAGGAATTGATTAGGGGTAGAATGATTGCTATACAATTGTAGGAGGCCTCTGAGGTTGAGGAACTTAGAGGGTGACCAGTCAGCATAAATCTATATTTTACTCATGCATATACAGCAGAACATGGACTAGTGGGAGAGATGGGTTTAAGCATGGTTGTAGTTTAGCCAAGGGAATTATACGAAGCTAGAGAGAGGCAAGTGAATTGTAGGCACATGCAGGGTGGTGATTATGATAGTTGATCGTGGAGTTTAAGATGTTGACTTTGATCACTAAAATGCTGTCCCTCTCAAAATGCTATACTTTTGTGTTTGTGGCTTTTAAAATTTTTCCAGTGTTTTTTATTCCTCCTTTTATTCAGTACATTAAAACATCCCAACGTTTGAGTAGGCTTGATCAGAAGGCATTGACTTACCTAGCTTTAGAAGTGTTGGACTAGAACATTTTTAAGGGTTTCCTGGGATTCAGCTCTGATATTCTATGCTTATCTTAAGGATTAATTGTATACCTGTTATGTGCAGTTCCCTATAGGAGGTGCTTTGGGATTTACAAAGAAACATTTGATACACTCTATGACTCCAGGATGATTATAATTCAGTATCTTTTTAGAGTAAGTTTAGAATGTAGATGTGCTGGAACTTAAGTATTTAGTGATTGGTGAAAATTGATATTTATTAATCTATTAGTTCTGGTTATATGCAACTATGATAGTGGGCTAACCCCATGTTTGCCCTGACCCTATCACATCATCAATAAACTCCAGGGTCCAGCAACTTTGCCTCCCAGAAACTTAGATTGGAGGGGGGGAAACTGGTGGGTGTTACTTTAGCAGCACATCTCAAAAATGGTGGATTCAAAGGATTTGTTCATGTAGGGTCATTGGGAAATGTGGGAAGACTTGGGGCACTTTGATGACTCCAAGAAGGAGAGAATATTCTCCTTTTGCTGTCATGTCAACATAAGCATAGTCTTCTTTGTGTGGAAGAAAATGTGAGTAGTATATAGGCCATTTCTATATTCAGCCCCTGCCCTGAACTGGGGCACAGATGATGCACTCATTTCAGACAGTACCAATTGCTGCAGATGGACTCTGCATTTATCAGTTGGCATATTCATTAACTTGACAGAGATGATTGGTTTCATTGTGCCACATTCTGGTTGTTTGATGTAAAAAGTCCAGGTGTTACTCTAGATACTTCGGGCCTTCAGGCAGAAAACATCATCTACATAGAAGTTTATTACTCTTGACATTTGTATCAACCAGAAGACACCAGTTCAGGATTAAAGATTAGCGTATGCTGGAGCAGCTGGGAGGCCGTGGAGAGGGTTTCTTCCACTACATCTAGGTTTTATAGTAGCAAGTCCTATAGTAATGTCCAATTAGGTTGGAATTATCCTCCTTCCATAAGGACAAGAAGGATTATGAAGGACAAAAGTTATTCTCATGTTGCCAGAATGCTCCACTTTAAGAAGATCCAGTCTAAATGTATGAAAAATGTACACTGGGGGAAAGAATTCATAGCATAAATGAATCCTTTATGATATGTAAACGTTTGCCTCAGAAATCCTTTAAATTTGCCTCAGAAATCAACTACAGCTGCATTTTAAAATTGCCCAGTTTACCAAAAATAGTTTTTATATTTATTGTATAATGTGAGTTGCAGGAGAACATTGATTTCACACTTACTACTTATAATTGAAACTAAAATAAAAGAGGGAGGAAAGGTTATGGGTCAAATTTGCAATTCTCAAATTGCAAATAGAACGTAACGCCCAAAACCGCTGCAAAGTTTATTCTATACAAAAACAAAAACAGCAACAATAACAACAACCTCAAACCAAAAATCATGTGTCAGAAGAGCAGATAAAGCTAGAGCCATAGCTCAGGCAAGCAGGTGGGTGGGCAGTCAGGAAGGTGGGTGGACCCAAGAGTGGAGACGTGGGTGGCAGGCTGTTCCATCCGTGTACAGGGGAAGAATTGTAGGCAGGGTCCAGAGAGTGGCAAGACAGACTGGCAAGAGAAGCATCTGAAAGTATGGCTGGAGGACTTCACTGTTAAGGCAGAGACTGCTTGCTTTGTGCTTTCTCTATGTGGGCAAATCGTCTGCTACATGTGGGCGGTCCTGACCCATGGGGTTACAAAGAGCCAGAAAAAGTCAGGAGTTCAAGTGAATTCTACCTATGATTAGAGATGCTAAAATTACCCCTAGACCAGCCTGGTGATTCTGAAAGAGAGGATCACAAACAGAACTTCCCCTTGGTCTCTGGGAGTTGATGATAACAACTTTCTGCCAGGGACTTCAGTCATGCAACAGATGTCACCAAGGACATGGCTTAAGTGTCCAGTTGGCCATCCTTGATGTCACAGAAGACCTCAGTGGGGTTGAAAGTCAATTTCTCTTGAGATTCCTGCTTGAATATCAGTTAAACATTAGTAAATAAACCCTGTGGCTAATATTTTTGAGTTTATGAGAAAAGAATTAACTGTAAACAGTGAAAAAAGCAGCAGATGTCAGGAAGAGTGTTGGGCCCTTCAGGAAGGGGGCAGGGAGGAGACAAGGGGTGGTTTCTTTCCCTTCCGGGACCAAGCTTCTCCCTTAACATTCTAAGGATGCAGAGGCAGCTCACCCCTAACACTGGCATAATAGAAATAGAACTCACGGGGCCAGATGAGATTTCAAGAGATTCACACGTTAAAGATTGTCTGCATGTTGATGATCCTGAGTGATTTGGATGGGTGTTGTCCTCCATGTAAGACTGTGTCCATTCTCCTAACAGACATAAATTCCTTAGCTCTTAGGTCATAATTTGGCTTCCTAATTTTCAGCTGAGGGAAACAGAAAGCAGTGTTGGAGTTTTTCAGTCCCAGATGGTAGTCTCTGCTTCCAAAGAACATTTATTCATTATTTCAGTGAATTTTCTTAATGATGGCTCTGGCAAATTCTATAGGGCTACACAGACCTATAAGAAGTTGGGTGAATAGAATAACACCCTTCATCTACTTCCTTCATACTTCTCAGTCTCATCTTCTCACTCTCTTGGGGCTACTCTCAATCCTCCACTGGTCATTTAAGTTTTGAAGCTCACTACCGCTCCATTTTTGGTCTCCTTACACTCCGTTTTCCCTTAGTAATCTCACCCATTCCTATGGCTTCAGATACCATTCATGTACCAATGATTCCCAAATAGGAAGCTCTACCTCAGTGGTTCTCAAAATGTGATCCCTGAACCTGCAGCAACAGCATCACCTGGGTAGAAATTCAAATTCCTGCCCCTTCTCCCCACAACCCTGTGAGATTAGAGACCCTGAGAGTGAGGTCTAGTAATCTTCAGTTTAACAAGCTCCACCGGTGATTCTGGTGCTCGCTAAAGTTTGAGAACTACTGCTTTAGTTTGTCCTATTTTTGTGAGCTCCATGCTGGTATAGCTGACCAGCTACGGTTTCATAGATGTCTAACAGACATGTACAAAACGGAAACCATGATCTTTCTCCACCTCCCAAACTGTTCCACATTAGGTATTCCAGATTTCAGTAAATTATATCATCACTCAGTTTCTTAAACCTGAAATCCAGAGTCACCTCTGACACTTGTTTCTACCTCACGTTCCACATTCAATTAATGACCACACTGTGTTCACCTTTACTTCTAGAATGTATTTTGCACATACCTGTTTATTTCCATCATGACTACTTCAACCCTGTCCTAAGGCACCATCGTCATGTTGCCTAGACTACTGAAATAATTTCCACTTGGTGTCTCTGTAGCCTCTTCTCGTCCTCAGCAATCTACTCTTCATATGCTCTTGCCACAGTTCTGATCATGTCAGCCCTTAACTTAGAATCTTTCAAGGACTATCATTTGCACTTAGAATTAGGACCCAAATCTTTAGTAGGTTTTACAAAATTGGTGCTTCTCAAAGGGTCAGGGGGTAAACTACTGAATTAGAATCTTTTGGAGGTAGGACTTGGAAATTTGTATATATAATATTATATAATGCATTCCAATTACAGTCAATCCTCATAAAATTTCATATTATAAAATGTTTAATGTATAATTAGTTTTTAGCAGTAAATACAGTTCCCTTTCACTAAAAGCCTAAGAAAAGTTTGATCATTATTCTTCTCATTTAAAGAAGATTTTTCAATTAAAAGTTTACTCTTTATGTTTAATTCACTAACATTTTTAGTATAATTGTGTTGTTTTGATCAAGAATGTGTTACTAAAACTTATAATGGTAACTCAACCCAGAAAAAATTCATAACATTTGAAGTCTCATGGTTAGAGAAAATTAAAAATTAAATTTCAACCTATATGCATATTTTGTTACAGACAAGCATGATACAACGATCAACACAATATTTTTCAAGCACAAAATCTACTATTCAAGAATAAACATCTTTGGGAGTATAGTAGACTAGAAATATGAGTTAACAAGGAAAAAAGGAACAATGGAAATTTTCTAAATGTTAAAGAAGAGTATATTAATATATTTTAAATGGGTTATGGTAGTTATAAAATTATAGCATTTGATTTCTCATAAGACATTTAGAAGAATGTTGTAGTAGTTTCATTTTTAAATGTCAATTCTTACAACGTGCCAGAAATTAAATGCTTTGCAGCTATTTAATATTATGATGATTTTTCCCTGAAAACAAAAATCTTTGATGCAATGATTTTTCAAAATGATTGGAAAGGGTACAAGAGCAAAAATAAAGACCATTGATAGTAGTGTTTGGGGCAAACTTCTCTATCCTAGCTAGTTTGATCTCTTCACTAAAGTAAAAGTGTTTGACAAATTAATTTGTAAGTAAGAGTTGAGACAGCCTACTCCTATAGATTATTGGGCACAAGATTACTCCCCAAATTTTAAAAAGTCAAATAAGGAAAAATAATGACAAAATCTAATGTTCACCCATTCCCACAGAAGAAGCCTCAGAAAAAGGCTGTGACCCCCAAAGTCATAGGGAAAAGGATAGTTGTATACATTTGGTCAAATAAGGGTCAGTTTCATCTCTAAGGGTCAGGAGACATAACTAAAAGCAATCCTTCTTATCTTGACTTTGACACTCATCCAGATGCACATCTGGATATTTAAGTATGTAGGAGTCTACAGAAAAGTGGACCCAGTCAGACAGGAAGTATCTAAGACCAAGAAGCCTGAGATTTTCCAAGAGTTATACCACTGTTGAGAATTTGTTCATAAATTGGGAGGAGCTGGTTTGTTGTCCTAACTTTCACAACAGGGGGCTGGAGTTAATTTGTTCTGGTTTGAATGTCTTTCCCATCCTTTTTCTATGCTAAGTAGTATTTATTTCTGCTTTCTGTTATCCTGTATTTCTTGACCTGTTAAACAGACTGCCTGGTGAAAATTTATTCCCTCTTTATCTTAGAATGTTTCATCTCCCCCTCAGTAGTATAAAGGATTTTTGTGATTTTGGTATTTGTTTGGTCTATTGAAATTAGACCTGGGGGAAAGGAAATCCAAACTGATAGCTTTAAATGGGGAAATGTTAATCAAAGACTACAAACTTTCAGTTATAAGATGAATAAGTTCTGGAGATCTCATGTACAGCATGGTGACTATAGCTAATAATACTGTATTATACAACTGAAAGTTAAGAGAGTAGATCTTAAATGTTCTCACCAGAAAAACAAAATTGTAATTATGTGACATGATAGGGCTTTTAGCTAATGCTATGGTGATAATCAAATCACAATATGTAAGTGTATCAAATCAACACATTGTGCACCTTAAACTTACACAATG
Organism: Phocoena phocoena; assembly: GCF_963924675.1. Lineage (NCBI taxonomy): Eukaryota > Metazoa > Chordata > Mammalia > Artiodactyla > Phocoenidae > Phocoena > Phocoena phocoena. The sequence continues at coordinate 74,481,705 of NC_089227.1, read as the reverse complement.
TTATATGTCAGTAATATCTCAATAAAGCTGGGGAAAACCCCCCAAATTATAGCTTTTATGCAAAGATATCAAGTTGAATGCTTCAGAGAATGCCAAGTGCTAATAAGAGAGGAAAATTCACAGGGAAAACATAGGAAATTAGGGGGAAAATGAAGCTTGCATCACAGTAGGAAAGACAATAAAAGTATAAACAAGTAAAAATATATAATGATGAATGCTAAGGAGAAAAAAAGCACAGGAGAAGAAATGAGCAGAGTAGGAAGGGAGGAAGTGAGCCCTGTGACTCTCTCAGGGGAGAGCAAGGCAAGCTGAAGAAACAGCCCTTCAAAGACCCTACAGTAGGGGACACGGGTTCGAGTCCTGGTCCAGGAAGATCCCACATGCCATGGAGCAACTAAGCCAGTGCGCCACAGCTCCTGAGCCCATGTGCCACAACTACTGAAGCCCACGCGCCTAGACCACAACTACTGAAGCCCGCGCTCCTAGAGCCCGTGCTCCACAACAAGAGAAGCCACTGCAATGAGAAGCATGTGCACCGCAATGAAGAGTAGTCCCCGCTCACTGCAACTAGAGAAAGCCCGTGCACAGCAACAAAGACCCAAGGCAGCCAATAAATAAATAAATAAAAATAAATAAAAGAATTTCTTTTAAAAGACCCTGCAATGGGAGCCTGCCCAGATGACACCAATGAGGACAGTAGGGCTGGAGCTGAGGACCAAAAAAAAAATAGGAGCTGAAGCCAGAGAGTTTGCTAGTGGGCTAGGTCATAAAGAGCATCATGAATGACCATAAGGACTTCAGCTTTTATTCTGAGTGTGCTAGGAAGCCACTGTTGTTGGGCAGAAATATGACGTGGTATGGCAGGATCACCCTGGATGCTGGGTTGAGATTAGACTGAAGTGGAACCAAAGTAGGTTCCAAAGGCTAGGTAGGAGGCCAAGACATTGAGATAGGTGTGATTTGATGGTGACTTAGGCTAGACAAGTGACAAATGGAGGCGGTAAAAGTGGTTCGAATGTGAAGAAGATATGAAGCTATAATAGATTTTACCAAGTGGAAAAATTTCATAAACATTTTACGGTTTTTATGAATATAAGACGGCATCAGCAATATCTAGAGCACTTTCAAGCCATATCAATCTCTTATTTACCCCCGATACCATAAAGGTAAAAGATTCTGAAAAGGAGGGTTTATTCTAGCAGAAACCAAATGCCAAGAAACAGGTTGTTGGCTCTTTGTGTAGGGAATGCTGGCCTTTTTCCACTGACTGGGGCCAGGAGACAGTCAGTGACCTGCCTGAGCCTCGTCTTGTAAACGGGGAGATAGGATTGTAACACAGCCACAAAGAAAGGCCAGGTGGAAAACACCTGATGCCGCCTAATGTAATTAGCTCAATGATAAAGATGCACAAGCACGTGGTGGGGTGAAAATTTGAATTTGTAGCCGTATGTGTCCCTTTTAGAGTGATATCTTCTCAGCAGGATGGAAGCGTGGGGTTGGAAAGGTGAGGGGACTGGTACAGAAAGTCAGAGAACATGGAATTGAGCATTTGCCTCTGAGCCAAAGCAGTCAGATTCCCCTTCCAACTGACAACATAGCCAGAGCTCTCAACTTTGTTCCAGAATGTTCTTTGTTCTTCTATTTGAACATACATCTGCTACCTAACAGCTTGGGAATTTGAGCACGTAATTCTGTTTCCTGCCAAAAAACCAGCCCTTCCTGCTAGACTCACAACTAAGTGATTGTTAAAGTAACCAATTAGTCTTATCTTTTTTGCAAAGAGATACCAGCTACATTTTCATATGAAAGGGAACATCCCAGTTACAAAATCCACAGGAATACAATGACAGTGGGGAGGTTGGGCAGAGAGGGAGAGGTGATTATTTGGGAGAATGAGGGTGAATAATACAAATCCAGCATAAAAAGTTGGTTGGAATATGCCAAGGACCTAATTCAGGTCTCTTGTCCTCACAGTTTACCTTGGGTGATAAAAGCTCATCAGAAATCCATGGAAGGATCTAATAAAGGATGATTTTACCTAACGGTGAAATATTCATATGTCTCATGACAGAGGTAACATAACCTTTCTTTGCCTATTGCTGTGGCTACATTTTTTTTCTTCATTGCTTTGACGGGCTCCCATCATATTCCAGATCAAATTGACCACAAATCTCTATCTCTTCAAAATTATTTGCACATTTTTTTCACCTAGAAAATGTGGGAAACACTTATCTCCTATCTTCTCCTCCCTTCAGCCTTCCTAGTGTACTCACACTTAATTGCATAGAATTATAACATTTCTGTTAAGCTAAATCAATAAGCCTCAAAATTTACTGTCGCCAGATCCAAGCCAAGGGCCGTTAAATTTTCCCAGGATATTAGGCTCTTTGAGACAGACACAAATGGGCCTCTCAAGCCAGTCTCCTCAGTCACAAGGGCTCTAGGATAGTAGTGGGCTTGGTCAATCTACTAAAGTTAATAGACTCCTATTAGGTTCCTAGGCAAGCTTTCTGAAGGATTAGCACAAACCCCAACATTCTGTATAGTTCTCCTGAAAGGACAGGATGCTTAAAACTTTAAAGCATTAAGCAAGGCTACATAATCAAGAGCCTTTAGACTTTTCATTTTATACTCCCAACTTTTGAGATCGGGTCAAAGATGGGGTGTGTGGGGGGTGTCAGTGTAACTGTCCTTGGTTCTGAAAGGGTGGTGATATTGAAGTAATTCATTTATTTAAGAATGTCTACCAATGTCTAATGGATTCCCAGTATCCATTTATGTAACTTATATCAGTGACAACCCACAGCTCTTTGGTTTACAACTCTACTGTGAACGACTAAAATATAGATTGGGCTGAATAGTTTCTTGGTCATTAAACTGGTTAGAAAAGATACAGTGATTTTATTTTATTTTATTTTTAATTTATTAGAGTATGGTTGATTTACAGTGTTGTGTTACTTTCTGGTGTACAGCAAAGTGATTCAGTTATACATACGCATATATTCTTTCTTTTTCAGATTGTTTTCCCATATAGGTTATTACAGAATATTGAGTACAGTTCCCTGTGCTATATAACAGGTCCTTGTTGGTTATCTATTTTATATATCTTAGTGTGTACATGTTAATCCCAAACTCCTAATTTATCCCTCCCCCTCACATTTTCCCTTTGGTAACCATAAGTTTGTTTTAGAAATCTGTGAGTCTCTTTCTGTTTTGTAAATAAGTTCATTTGTATCATTTTTAAATTAGATTCTGCATGTGAGTGATATCATATATTAGTCTTTTTCTGTCTGACTTACTTCACTTAGTATGATAATCTCTAGGTCTGTCCATGTTGCTGCAAATGGTATTTCGTTCTTCTTATGGCTGAGTAATATTCCATTGTATATATGTATTGGTTGGCCAAAAAGTTCTTTTGATTAATGAATATGTTGTTCAATAAAGTTATTGGTGAAAATGAAAAATGTGTCTTTTATTTTTACTCAAAACCAGACGAACTTTTTGGCCAACCCGATACCATATCCTATTTATCCATACCTGTGTCGATGGACATTTAGGTTGTTTCCATGTCTTGGCTATTGTAAATAGTGCTGCAATGAACATTGGGGTGCATGTGTCTTTTTGAATTATGGTTTTCTCAGGGTATATGCCCAGCAGTGGGATTGCTGGGTCATATGGTAATTCTATTTGTAGGTTTTTAAGAAACCTCCACATTGTTCTCCATAATGGCTGTATCAATTTACATTCCCACCAACAGTGCAAGACGGTTCCCTTTTCTCCACACCCTCTCCAGCATTTATTGTTTGTAGACTTTTTGATGATGGCCATTCTGACTGGTGTCAGGTGATACCTCATTGTAGTTTTGATTTGCATTTCTCTGATAATTAGTGATATTGAGCATCTCTTCTTATGCTTTTTGTCCATCTGTATGTCTTCTTCAGAGAAATGTCTATTTAGATCTTCTGCCTGTTTTTTGATTGGGTTGTTTGGTTTTTGATATAGAGCTGCATGTTTGTATATTTTGGAAAGTTATCCCTTGTTGATCGCTTCATTTACAAATGTTTTCTCCCATTCTGTGGGGTGTTTTTTCAATTTTTTCATGGTTTCCTTTGCAGATACAGTGATATTAAAACTTCCCAGTCCTTAAGATGTTACTCCATGGCAGAACCCCCTGACCTACTATGAAAATATAATTTAAAAAATAAAGTGTAACAATAATGAGAGAATGTTGGAGAAAGAAGAGGAACATAATGTGCTGCAAAATTAGCCATATAATGTATTAATACGTCCTAGTTCAAAAATGTTGTAGGAAGAAGTAGACTTTAAAACCTGAGGGGAAAAAGTTTAAGCTGAAAACAGAATCAGAAGTTCAAAGATGATGAAATACTGATGTCAATTTAATAAAAACAAGTGTCTATACAATATAGTGGAAATTAAGGGTCTGGTTCTTTGCATAATTTAGATTAGGGAAGCATAATATGGTTTTCACATATTTGGAATATAACCAGCTAGCAAGGGTATTATCTCAAAGAACTATGCTGGAGCCAAATGAGATTACTGAGAACAACAAACCCTTTGATATCATGTCACATTTATAGCAGGAAGTGCATATAAAAGTCTAATTTCCACACTTAATTAGGGACTATCTCACTGGAAACCTGGATGGAGTCAAAAGAGAGAGCAAAGATAAAAATGTCTGTGGGTTTTGTATAAATATGTAAATTTCTAGATGAAGAGAAAACGATCCTTGCAGGAAAGCTGATTGTATTTCTTTACAGAGAAACTTCTAAATAATTTCATTCCTCAGTAGGGATTGACTGTTTCTGTTGCCTGTGACTGGGACCATATCATAGGTCTTGCTCTAAAATAAATCAATAAATTCTTTAACACACAATAGTAAGTCTGGCTCTGCACTGCTCCCCAAGTGTAGGAGCAGGTGAGAGATAAAAGGGAGTTAACACAAATCAATTGACAGAAATTTTTAACAACTTAAAATTTAAATATTCTAAAACCTGACTTTGGCCTTGATGAAAATGAGGGTTACAACAAACAGGAGAACCAATGAAAAACCCTACTGGATATTTGCTAAGTTGGGCTATATGAGATATTCCTGGCAATTCCCACGTCATGTAGTATTTAGGTTCAAAATCCTAAACACACACACACCCCCCATGCAAGAAAGTTCTTGTACTAGGGTACAACCCGTCAAGTCTTCAGTGGATATAATAACCCTGCCAATGAAACACAGTATACCTAGTGCCTCTATCCATTATCATTATTAGTTGAGCCTCAGCAAGAAAACCAACTTGTCAAGGTAAGGACCCCACCTCTTCTTGGAAGCCAGGATATAAAGGAGATACTGTGTGCTCCTGAGATGCTAACAAAGGACCGACTATTTTCAGACTAACCAAATCATTTAAAGCTCTGGCTTTGTTTGAAACGATCAGTAGAAAATGCGTTCTTGCAGGACTGCACAGAGGTGCAGGCCAAATAATTGCTGTATGTGGAACAGACTGGGAGAAGGCCATGTTCATCTTGACTTTAGGATCTTAATGCCTTGATTATATTTATCTGTATTATCCTGTGCTGTTAATGTGTCCTCTAATACCACGTCTTCCACCATAAGTTGGTCCCCATCAAGAAGAATTGCCTCAACCGCAAACAACCCTGATTCACAAATGTGGTCACAGTCATGGTCAATGTTTAGCCCATACTGAATTTTTCTAAAGCAAATATTGTTCCGTGCTCTGTATTTTCAGAGCAGATCACTGCCTAATGTGTTATCCTGCTCACCAGAGAGTGAAAATCCCCCTTCTGCTGCTCACTTGAGAGCATTCCATAAACCCTAACAAGATGGGTCATCAGGAAGTCAACCTGCTAAGTTCTGGAGAAATCTCATTTTGAAAAAAGAAGCCACTGTAAAATAATTGGCTTTAATCCAGTGTAATAGTTACCTCAATCAGAACAGACCCATGAATAAGCAACTAAAGCTAAGTTGCAGTCTTCCCAGAGTTATCTTGTGCTTCCTAATCTTCTTACATTTCAAGAGGGGATAGAAAAATACTCTGGTTTTCTATCTGACTCAGATTAATGCTTCCTTGGGAAAATGATACAGTTGCTGCATCCATATCTGTGGCTTACTCCAAATGCATCAAGGTGTGCCTCTCATCAGTGTTCCAGCCAGATGGGCCATCTGGGACCAAACTCATCTGTCTTAACCAAAGATGCTGTTGTAGAATAAGCAAGACCCTTCTGAACAATACAGTATCGCCACCAACAGGTAAAAAGTCCTGAAGTTGAAGCCCATATGATGCCCTCAGTGGCAGCTTTGCATAAAGACAAATCCACTCTTAATTGTTTTTCAGTACATGTAGCCTAGGTAGTTTCTGAGTGAGAAAAAAATCATTCTTCTAAATTTTACTCTTGCAAATTGGCTTGTGGAAATGAGACTTACCACTTACCTGAAAATAGCACCCTCAATGCAGCTGTTACACTACCACTAACTGTTCAGTGTCAGTAAAATTCTGCACGTTGAGACTACCCGTAACCAAAGTCTCCTCCTTTGTGGAATCTGTATCTGTTCTTTGGTTTATGCATCTCAAAGAGATTTTCTATATGTTTATATTGGAATATATTCCACAAATGTGAACCTCCCAGCTGAGGAGCTGATAATGTCAGAACACTTACTAATGCATGTCTCCTAGGTACATGGAATAAAAGGAGGAAATTTCCAGTTGCTTTGTATTCTATCCCACACATACTTAAGAGCAGGTATTAAATGTATTTACCCTCAGAATCTAGGATGAATCTGGCCTAGAATCGTAGCCTCCATCATTTTGCCAGTTTGCTTCCAGATCTATCCATAACCTTCAGCTCTGCAAGGTACTGCAGGGTACAAAGTCCTGTAGATTATACATCCGAGGATCTCTTGCCAACTAGCTCCCTATTAGCTTAGCCAGTGAGAGTCACAGGTGAGAGACTGGGGAGCTAGTGAAAAGGGGAAGCCAGGGTGTCTTTCCCTCCCTCTCAGCTTTAGGAAGCATCTCTAGCTGGGGCTACACCTCTGTGATTCCAGCTCCTATAAGGCAGCTGCTCCCTCCAAGGCCCAACTCCCAAAGGTAGCCCACACTCTGTGAGGAGTAAAAATCTTTCCTACCTTGATCCCTCCAGCTCTATAAGTCATATATAGCTTCTTTTTGTCCCATCTTTGGGTTGTCTGCCCAGCCCATTTTCCCTTTTAACTCTTCCAACACTTATAAACTAGTGTCCACATTAAATTACTTTTGCGTAGGTCTGTTTTCCTGAGTAGACTCTGTTACCATGAACCTGAATGCAGCCAGTTCATCTGTCTGAGAAGTAAAAACCCATAGCATCTGGCACTGATATCCGGGAGTTTATATGTGAACTTTTGACCACTGAGAGAACATTGCTTGCAAAATTACTAACATGTGCAGTAGTTTTTGCTTCTCCTCTGACAAAAGGAAGGCATTCTCTGGCCATTCTAAATAACCCAGAAAATCCTACTTGCTAACTTGAGTGCAATCTATTTGATAAGAGGTGCATAAAGGTACTAAAACAATGGTTCTCAACCTAGGCTTCCACTAGCATAACTCAAGAGAATTAAGAAGACCCTAATATGCAGGTTGTACCCCAGACGAATGAAAATGAGAGTCTCTGGAAGTGGAACCCAGGCATTAGTACTTTATAAAACTTTCTAGATGATTCCAGTGTGCAGCCAGGATGAGAACCACCTCTTGTTTCTCCCACTGACCCAGTTGCTGGTGAATCTAGAGGAGTGTCAGCTGATTCTTCTAGTTGCTGCTGCTTCTCATCTGCCTGTTGGCTCTACTCCTAGGACTGGTTCTGAGCTTAGGAGACCAGTGGAGCCCATCCCTTGACAGTGCCCATGAGTGGCATTAAAGTTGTTGGAGTTTAGCACTGTGATAGCCCACTGCCATCGTCAAGCCCCTCTCCCTGATCCTTACAGCTGCCAGGAATGGTGAGACTTCCTGCAGAGAAGCTCAAGTGGGGTCATCAACACCAGGCATAAGAGGTAGCAGGATAGGATTTTATTTCAAAAGACTTAAAAGTTTTAGTTTCTCACTTTGACCAAAAGTGGGTACTTACATTTGTTTTCTGCTAGAATCTATCACAAGTATTTTTAAAATTCATTATTTTATATAATATAATGATTCTATTCTATATTCCATTACTTCAAGACACTATAAACCTTCTCTTGCCACAGTGTTTCTTATCCTGGTTTATGGAGCCACGGTCTCCCAATACCGTAAACCAGAAACTTCAGAGTTAACCTAGAGTCTCCCCTCACTCTTACCCTCTCCCTATCACCACCGCACACATATCTAATCACCACTAAGCCCTGTTGACTGGAATTCCTAAATAAAACTCAAGTCCATCTCTTTATTTCTGTTCCTACTCTCACTGACTTGGCCAAGGCTAATGGTTCTTAACTCTGACTGCAAATACAATCATCTTGGCTAGGCTTACAAATGCTTGTGCTCAGGCCACATCCCAAACCAATTAAAACAGAGTTTCTGAGAATTATATATTTTTTACAGCTTCCCATGTGATTCCAATGGACAGCCAACTATGAGAACCACTAGCTTAGGCTCTCTCTCTCTTTTTTTTTTTTTTTTTTACTTGGACCCTTGTTGTAACTTCCTAATTGGTCTCCTAGTGTGGCATCACTCTTAGTTCATTGTCTGTGTTGCTGCCAGAGAGATCCTTCCAAAATGCAAATCTGGTCATATTACACGGTAGCTTGAAATCCTCAAGCAGCTTCTCGTTGCCTATAGGGAAATGATCTCCAGACACCTATGTGTGATGTGTAGAAGAGAAATACATGCTTGGAGACAAATCAGATCTGAGCTCAAATTCCACCTCTATCTAAGCTACATGATCTAGGCAAATCAATTCATCAATCTGAGCTGCAATTTCTTTAACCATAAACTTCCTCATGGAATAATGTATGTAAAGTACTTGGCACAGTGCCAGGCACGTAGTGTTGAATAAATTAAAATATGGTTGTTGTAACAGTAGTGTGTAAGCCCCCCTGCAGCTGCTATCTAGTTCTCCAATCTCATTTTTCCCTCTCCTTCCATTGCCCACTAAACTCCAACCCAACAGATTTATTGCAGAATCCCAACAACAAGCCATTTCAAGACTGCATTCCTGAGTGTAGTTCTGTCAACTTAAGGTGCTATCCTCCCATCTCCCTGGCCAGTCCTACTCACTACTAGATCCAGTTCAGAGCATCGCTTCTATGAAGGCTTCCCTGACCACCTCCACCTTCGCAAACACCCTTTTATTTTGTGTAACTCCTATATATTATATTGAGATTATCTATTTACTTCTCTATCACTAGATTGTGAGCTTCCTTAGTATAGAGGCTGCCTTATGCATTTATATGTCCAGTAATAAGTATAGTGCTTGGCATTTGGTAGGTACATCATAATGTTTGTTACATGACTGCATAGCTTTAAAATATCAATAAATTAAAGACTCCAAATAGCCAAAACAATTTTGAGAAAGAAGAACAAAGCTGGAGACACCATATTACCTGATTTCAAAATATACTACAAAGCTACAGTAATCAAAACAGTATGGTATTGACACAAGAACAGACACATAGATCATTGGAACAGAATAGAGAGCCCAGAAACGAACTCACAATTATATAGGCAATTAATCTATGACAAAGGAGGTGAGAAGATACAATAGAGAAAAGACAGCCTCATTAATACATGGTGGGAAAACTGGACAGCTACATGCAAAATAATCAGACTGGACTATTATTTCACACCATATACAAAAAATAAACTCAAAATGGATTAAAGACTTAAGTGTAAGACCTGAAATCATAAAACTTCTAGAAGAAAACATAAGGCAATACATTCTTTAACATTGGTCTTAGTAATATTTTTTTGGATCTTTCTCCTCAGGCAAGGGAAATAAAAGCAAAAATAAATAAATGGGACTACATCAAACTAAAAAGCTTTTGCATGGTGAAGGAAACTATCAACAAAATGAAAAGGCTACCTACTGAATGGGAGAAGATATTTGCAAATGATTTATCTAATAAAGGGTTAATATTCAAAATATACAAAGAACTTAACTCAACGTTGAGAACCAACAACAACAACAAAAACAATTTAAAAGTGGGCAGAGGATCTGAATAGACATTTTTCCAAAGAAAACACAGATGGCCAACAGGCATGTAAAAAGATGCTTATCACCAGTAATCATTAGGGAAATGCAAGTCAGAACCACAATGAGATATCATCTCACACCTGTCAGAATGACTGTTATCCAAGAGACAACAAATAAGTGTTGGCGAGGATGTGGAGAAAAGGGGACCCTCATGCACTGATGGTGGGAATGTAAAGTGGTACAGCCGCTATGGAAAACAGTATGGAGATTCCTTTAAAAATTAAAAATAGGACTACCATACAATCCAGTAATTCGTGGAATCCACAAATTCCACTTCATTATCTGAAGAAAACAAAAACTAATTAAAAAAGATATATGTGCCCCTGTATTCATTGCAGCATTATTTACAATTGCCAAGATATGGAAGCAACCTAAGTGCCCATCACTAGATGAATGGATAAAGAAGATGTGGTGTATATATACAATGGAATATTATTCAGCCATAAAAAAAGAATGAAATCTCGTCATATGCAACAACATGGAGGGACCTAGAGGGTATTATGCTAAAAATAAGTCATACAGAGAAAGACAGATAATGTGTGATTTCACTTACATATGGAATCAAAAAAAAAAAAGAACAAATAAAACAGAAACAAATTCATAGATACAGAGAACAAACAAGTTGCCAGAGGGCAGGGAGGAGGGGGAGGAGAAAAATAGCAGGTATGAAATGTACAGTGTGGGGACTATAGTCAATAATTATGTAATATCTTTGTATGGTGACAGATCATAACTTATCATGGTAATCATTTTGTAATGTATAGAAATATCTAATCATTATGTTGTGTAATGGTAACTAACAGTGTTGTAGGTCAATTATACTTCAAAAACAAACAAACTCAGTAAAAGAGATCAGATTTTTGGTTACAGGAAGTAAGTGGGGAGGTGGGGGGAGGAATTAGGTGAAGTTAGTCAGAAGGTACAAACTTCCAGCTATAAGATACATAAGTACTAGGGATGTGATGTACAACATGATAAATATAATCAGCATTGTTGTATGTTACATATGAAAGTTGTTAAGAGAGTAAATCCTGCGGGTTCTTATCACAAGGAAAAAAATATTATTTTTCTCTTTTATTTTGTGTCTATATGAAGTGATGGATGTTCACTACACTTACTGTGATCATCATTTCACGATGTATGTAAGTCAAATCATTATGCTGTACATCTTAAACTTATACAGTGCCGTATGTCAATTATATCTCAATTAAACTGGGGAAAAAAAGAAATTAGGGAATAAGTTCAAGGACTGTCAAGGTTGTATACTGCTAACCTTTGAATGCAATGCAATACAGTGCAGAAAACAACCATCTTTTTCCACAAAGAGATTCTGGTGTCCTTTGAGAGACACTACTAGGGTGAAAAGACCACAGTTCACATGTTTTGTGGTACAAATTATGTTTTTATTTTGGAGGACAAGATTCTTGACCCAGAATGATTTCATCTTAACTCCACTAGTTACTAGCTATATGATGGTAGATAAATGATTTAACATCTCTGAAACTAAATTTCCTCTTCTAAAAGATTAGACAGTAACGCCTATATTGCAGTGCTGATATAAGGAATGAATGACATAACATGATATATATAAAGTATTTGGTGTAGTAAGTCCCCATTAAATGGAAGGTATCATTATTATTGTTATAATCAGTATAAAGAAAGTATTTTATTAGCTTTCATTCCCATTTTTTGTTTGTTTTATATTATAAAACTGGTTTGATTTTCTTGACTAGGTGATTTAATAAAAATATTCAAATCAGTTAATATGAATACACAAAATCCACATATGGGCAGCTACTATACCAAGTATTTGAAATTACTTAAGTTAGAAGTCTTAGTTCACCTGAGTTTATACAAGTATAGCAAAAAGTATCACTTGTGGGTAATTAGGACTTTTTTCACCCAACTGACGCTTGATTCTGTTCTCTGCCTCTAAGGAGACATCTTGTCCCATCTTAGCATTTACCATGGCAAGTGTGTATTTTTTGTCAAGAGATAAGGAAGCAGTTCTTTACTGCTACCAATATTCCTGAATTATCTTGATAAGAAAAAATGGTAGTTTATAACTTCCTACAGGGACAAACAATATTTAACATTTCATGTAATTTAATATTCTTATATTTTTTTACTCGTTCTAAACTTCAAAGACATTAATAAATTTATGGTTGGTTTTAGGGCATTAGCAACTTCTGCTTACTCCCTTCCAAAAGGAAGTAGCTAAGGTCCTGAAATTTAGATTGCATAACTCAAAATGAGGTGTGTAATTTGCAGTTATATTCTTCACCTTTTTATTACTTAAGTAATGTTTCCCAAACCTGAGTAATTATCAGACTAAATTGAACTTAAAACATATGTAGAGACCCCTTACGTTAGAATCTCTGGGGATACAGCTTCAGGATCTATATTTTTAAAACCTCTTCAAGTATATATTGATGATCATCCAGGTTTAGGAAATTTTGCCTTATAGATTTAATATACATTTTGTACATGGTAGATACATAGTACAGATTTACTGAGCTCAATCGTTATGCAGTAGAATAAGATGTATCACTCAGGAGATAGCCGTTCTACTGTTTTTGGTTCTCAAGTCCACTTATGATACCATATTAGTAATTATTTGGGCCAATAAAAAAACCCTGTGGTTTATAGATTTAGAAGTTTCTCTTTGGATTCAGCAAAGCTTTACTGAATACTTAGTTTGTGCAAAGCACCATGCTCAGAATGTGGAATGAAGATGGGAAATAAAAAGATGAGTGGTGCTTACTCTTGAAGATTTACTACTGCCTAGTAGGGAAGAAAGACATAGAGCCAAATAATACAAGCCTTAGTACAGTGAAAGTTGGGAAAATATTAATTTTAAACCTAGCCACTGGATTCCCTACTTTATTATGGGGTCAGTGGTCTGGGTGGGGTCACTTGTAAATCTCGTCCCATAAGGCTCATAGAATATCCTCCTGGGGTAAAACAGCAAGCAGAAAAATTGAGGTGCTTTAACAAAATAGGTGAAGTCCTCTGTACTGACATTGCATTTTGAACACCTGTTTGTGCTTACCACCTCTTTTTTTTTTTTGGTTATTTGTATGATCTTTCCAAACATCAGTTTTTCCTATCTATAAAATGAAAGTGTTGGAACCTAATTTTGTTTTTAGTTTAGTTCTATGAGCCCATGAATTTTAATAGTGAAGGGAAATCAAACTGGATCACTGAAGTCCCCAAATAAAATTTTCTCTTAATAAGAAAAAAATGTAAAATATTAGATTGGGAGAGAAACTGTCTAGGCCCATTTTACAGACAGGTCTCTTGGGCCTAGAAAGAATACAGAAAAATATCCAAATCATGCAGTTGGTTTACTGACAGATCCAGGACTGGAAGAAAAATATATCTTTTAATTCTCATTTCAGTGTGCTTTTAACAATGGTGTGTGTGTGTGTGTGTGTGTGTGTGTGTGTGTGTGTGTGTATGTATGTATATATATATGCAGGCACACTCACACTTTGTGTGGCTGTTAAATCAGGCTAAGGAATGTGGATAATAATTTATACTATCTTTAAAATAATACCTTTACTGAGAAGTTAATTTTTAGTCTATTTATGGAACATCTGCATTAGAAGTCATAAATTCAAATGCTGCTCTGGTCCTGTAAATAACAGTAATGTGTACTTTGGGCTAGATGTAATAGAATAGGAAATGGTGAGGGGTGTGACATAACAAAAGGGTATATTCTTAAGTTTCCTGCAGATTTTTCCATGTGGAACTGTAGCCCCAGGATTGATAGATCACCCAGGTTTTCAGAAGAAGCCAGAAATATGGATTTTTGTGTGAAATCTCCCAATTTTTAAATGCTTTTCAAAAAAAAATGTTTTACAATGTATGGCCTGAACAAAACACACTTGTAGGTTGAATCCAGCCTCTTAGCTGTCATCAAGGGTTCTTGTCCACACAAAATAAACATATTCACTGTCATTTCCAAGTTTTAAAATGAGCCACTAACCAAATATTCATGGCTCTGACCATGGAAGTGACTCCTGCTTTTGATTACCGTTTATTTGGACAACATAGTAGGAATTTTATATATCAAACTTGCTGAGACGAATGAGATCATTCTTTTTTTTATTTTTTACTGAAGTATAGTTGAATTACAGTGTTGTATTAATTACTGCTGTACAGCAAAGTGACTCCATTTTATATATATTATATATATACACACACACCTTTTTCGTATTCTTTTCATTATGGTTTATCACAGGATATTAAATATAGTTCCCTGTGCTATAGAGTAGGACCTTGTTGTTTATCCCTTCTATATATGCCAGTTTGCATCTGCTAATCCCAAACTCCCTTTCCTACTCTTTCCCACCCCCTCCCCCTTGGCAACCACCAGTCTGTTCTCTATGTCCCTAATTTTGTTTTTGTTTCATAGACAGGTTCATTTGTGTCATATTTTAAATTCCACATGCAAGTGATATCATATGGTATTTGTCTTTCTCTTTCTGACTTACTTCACTTAATATGATGATCTCTAGTTGCATCCATGTTGCTGCAAATGGCATTATTTCATTCTCTTTTATGGCTGAGTAATATTCCGTTGTATATATGTACTACATCTTCTTTGTCCATTCATCTGTCGATGGACATTTAGGTTGTTTCCATGTCTTAGCTATTGTGAATAGAGCTGCTATGAACATAGGGGTGCATGTATCTTTCTTACTTATAGTTTTGTCTGAATATATGCCCAGGAGTTGGATTGCTAGATCGTAAGGTAATTCTATTTTTAATTTTCTGAGGAACCTCCATACTGTTTTCCACAGTGGCTGCACCAACTTACATTAATGGGATCATTCTAAGAATAACTTTCCCTAATCTCTTGCTACAATTGAGCTAAAGCTAATGGTCTTGCTTTTGTTATATTTAATTCTGTGAATAGTCTAGGCATATCATACCCAAATGCATACAGTTACTAAAGTTTACTTACAAATATCCCAAGGAAATGCATTTCCATGTAAATAGTATAGTAACTACATATAACACAATGTATGTAAGGTGAGCTGGGCGAGAAGACTCAAGGATTCATCCTTAGTGCTTTATTTTGGTCTTACCACTTGTCCACACATTCTACTTCTAAGCTGGCTCTATGGAGATTTTTTTTTCTAATAAAATAATCCAGGTAAAAGTTATATCCTGCAAGGGAGAGCTACATTTTGAAGAAGAAGAAGGAAAAAAGCCAGATAATGCACTTTTGCATCTAACATCTAAGATCAAGGTGTTTAAAATTGTATTTGAGCACTGGTTTTTTGGCTGCCTCATCCCTGATATGTTTCCTGTTTCTATTTTATCTGCCTCCTTTATCCTGTTTCAAATTTATCCTCTAGTTCAAAGGAACTGTCTAAGGGATAAAAGTTCTCAATGAAAGAAACTTTGTAATCCTCAACTCTATTTTGGAAAGCCCTAAACAAGTATTTCTGGCAGAAAAAAAGGGGGCATATTTTCACAGCAGGAGTGAAGAGATTTCCCAGGTAGAGTATGATGACGATTAAGTCCCAAAGACTGTGGATCCCTGGCTAAGAAATGATGACCTTCCTGGCCTTTTGCCTGTGACTTAATGAGGAGCCGGAGGGTGGTCAGGGCTGTGACCAAGGCCTAGGTAATCTTCATCCCCTGCCTGGGCAAATGGAATCCTCCGTCTGGGGCTGAGTTCACTGTGTGTTACTGTTGTTTTAGGAATGTATGCAGCAGCGTGACACAGGTAGCAATTCAGAGAACTCGCCCAGGGAAGGCAAGCTAATGAACACATTTCAGCATGGCACCTCTCCATGACTCCTAAAGGCTTTGCCCACTTGGGCAGAAGATGAAACAGAAGGCCAAGCCAGATCTGATGGTGTTTTCTCTGGCAAGAGACATAAGTAATCTGACACCAAAGATGGGCACTCATTTTCTTGTAAAGGGTAGGGGTAAAGTTAATTTGCATTTTGGGCCCAACTAATATCCATGGTCCAAAATATATTTGAAAATCATTTACATGAATATGCCAGGACACAGTTTGTCAAAATTACTTCATAAGGGTTCATACAGTACAGTCATTGGCAGTATTATTTGAGAATGATTTAGTTGGATCTGTGCCAATATTTTGTGTAGAAAGGGTTCAGAAATGCTGTTTTTCATAGCTCAGTTATACAAGATGACACATTTACAGGAAAATGTCACTAAAATCTGTGAATTGGTAAAAAGTTACGCTGAGCTGAAATGTTAAAAAGGAGATTTTGTCTCTTACATTTATGCAGTGAACGGCACCTGGCTATTTTGCTAGAGATCTTAGGTTACGTTATCAAATAGAAAAGCCTAGTGTATAATGAATATGCTAGTTCTGTGAAGATAAATTCTCCTAATGTGCTTAAAACAGTATTTTTCCCCCACTGGTTTAATCATTCTCCCTATAATCTTCTCCATGCTATTAATTTATTTAGCATCTTCTTCCTTTATAACACAAAATAACTTAGACCTAACTGATATGCAATTTTCACAAAATTTGAATTAGTTTAGGTTAATAAGTTTTTTTGTCTTTTTCTTTGCATTAGCTCACAATTATTTCTGTCATCTCTCTCCTCTACTCCATTTATCTCAGACAGTCTGCTCTCTTCCTTACTACCTAGTAACCATAATAATGTCTAACGTTAAGTGAACACAGTCAGTCAAGCCCTGAGCTAAATTCTTTTCATGAATTATCTTATTTAATTCTTATAACATCCCCATGAAGTAGGTACTGTTGTTATCCCATTTTCAGTGGATCAGAAGCCTGAATTGTCCATGATGACAGAGCCAGTAAGAAGTGGAGCCAATAGCTCCACTTTTGACCCTTCCCCATCTCCCTGGGGCCCCGCAAGAGGGGAAACAATTTCCACAGTGATTTTTCTCCTCATGTCACCTCTCTGGGGACTGCACACCAACTATGAGCTTGTGCAAAGTGCCGGTGAGGGGCCAGAGAAAATGAGGAGAGACTGTGTCCTGAGCTTGAATCATTTGATTGTGATTAAATCCTTACGACAGTTTTAAGACTTACAGCTCTGCAAAGAAACAAGAGGAACCAGTTGGTGTCCAAGTAGCAAGTTATATTTTCTTTTCATTTAATTAAAATGGCAATTGGTCACTCTTTGAGGCTGAAACATACTTGGGAGAGAAAAACAAACACTTCCAAGGCTCACTTTCTCTTTCTCTGCTGCCTTTGTTCCCAATACTCTACCCTGAGTGAGTGGTTCTGGAAGGAAAGGCTCTTCCCCCCACTCCCACCCCCCGCCACCTTCTCATTTTCCTTGATTTTTTCACCAAATTCTAATCCCAAGTTTGACAGCTCACAATTTGCCATAATGGAACAGATAAACTTGTTTGATTTCTTGCACAGGTCAATTTAAATGAAATTAGCCAGCAGGTAAGGCCCTTTACACTTTGCAAAGCTCTTTTTCACGTGCATTATCTCATTAAACTGTCAAAAAATTAATTAGGATAAAATGACTGACAGGAAAGAATTGAATCTTTGTTTAAAGCACAGATGCCCCCGGATAAATCAGTACCAGAAATTATTGCAAAAGAAAAATTAATAGTATTTATGTGAACCAGGAATGGATCGAGGATGTTGGTTGTTGCTAACCTCCATCATATAAAAGTTTTCATCTGACTTTCCCATCAGTGTATAAGCGGGACAGCCAATCTAAACTCACCTTCCCACAATAAAAACACTTCATTTATTGCAGTTTCAGAAATAATTGGCTAACGGTTCCTTTGACTCATTGTGCCATGATAAATAATAATGGATCCTAGAACAACTTTGCCTTTTTTCTCTCATTTCAGGTGAATCCTGTGGATTGATAAAATCTAGCTGTTGCTGTAACAGCTATACCACAGTACTAGTTTCAGAAAATACTGGGGTACATTTTCCCTTAATCCTTCTCATCTGATGCTATTTTTTTTTCCTAATCGCTGATTCGTTTTGATTGTGTTTGATGTGACAGCAGGTATCGTTTGAACCCTATGAAGTGATTCCTGTTTCGAATATCCACACCCCTCCAGACATACTTGCTGGGCCATTCTGTGTTTACTCAGGGTCAACCTCAGTAGCAGTTGACAGTTATGATGTTCTTACTACATACCAGACACTGTGCTGAGAACTTTAAGTGCATTGTCTCATTCAGTCCCTGTATTCATCTCACAAATGGGGACAGCTTATTATCCCCATCCAGTAGAGGACAGCCCTGAGGTTGAGTTTAATGATCATCATCACTTAACTGGTTTAAAGTGTGGAAGAGCTAGGGAGTTAGAGTATATCAGTCAATTTTTGTTATATAATTTTGTTATATAATAATGCTGCATAACAAACCAGTGGCTTAAAATAACAATAATTATTCATGCTCGTATACATATCGGTTGCTTTAAGCTTAGCTGATTGAAGCTTGGCTTGGCTGGGCTTGGTTCCAACCTGCAGCATGGGACCAGGTCTGCTCCACAATTCTTTCATCCTGTCCTCCATGATCAGTGGGCTGCCTGGAGCTTGTTCATCTCACGGTATTAACAAAAGTGAAGAAGAGGCAAGCGGAAACACACAATGCCTCTTAAGGTCTAGTTTTGGAGCTGGCACACTATGTCCACTCATGTTCCATGGGCAAAATAAGCCACATGGTACAGCTCACCATGAACGAGATTGGGGAAATATACTCCACCTTTAGTGGGAAGGACTACAACGTCACATGGCAAAGAGTGTGGACACAGGGAGGAATGGGCAGTGACAATATGAATACACTCTACCATGGGAGACAAATGGTTAAAAAAATGAGTTCTGCATTGATCGTGTGAATGTATGTTCATATGGTGAAGAAAGAGGAAGAAGACTTGACCTCAGCTGAGCAGAGAAATAGAGTCTAATGTTCTATTCCTAATTCTTGTATATAGAAGTGAGAGAGAAGGTCCAAAAGGTCTCAGGGACCATTGGCTGCAAATGGACCTGATGAGCAGTGATTTTAAGGCTGAGCAGATCAGCGAAGAATACTGTTACAGCATTTATGCTTCTGAGATAGAACTGGCTGACAAGTAAGAGAATAATATTTATGAGAATGAAAACAGTTGGAATTGGGAATACATGGAAACCTCAGGATTTACAGAACCCATAGTCTGAAGAATACTTTAAATGATTTTAAACCTCGTTAACCTAGAGTAGAATTCTAGACTCCAAGTCGAAAGGGCTCTTAAAAGTCCTTAAGTCTAATAATACCCAATGCTTGAATTTTCTCTGTAACATGCAGCCTCTATTTAAACATTTCCTGTGACCATCCTTTCCAAATCCTTTTTGAATAGCTGTCTTCCTTGTTCTTGTCATTATAATGTATCCCATGTATCCACACTGCCTTTGGGTGAGCTAGCAAGTAAAAGCCACCCAAAGATGATAAACCCAGGAATACTCCTTCCCTTCCTGGTGATGAACCATTCCTGTGCAGGGCCAGCTTCACAGGGTCTTGTGCTTAGCAGGGTCCCAAGCCTGACTTAATACTCTACAGATGCCATCTTGAAATTCTTAATAATTTTTTAACAAGTGACTCTGCATTTTCATTTTGTTTTTAAATTTCTTTCTTTCTTTCTTCATGGCTGAGTTGGGTCTTCGTTGCTGCGCGTGGGCTTTCTCTAGTTGCGGTACACGGGCTTCTCATTGCAGTGGCTTCTCTTGTTGCAGAGCACAGGCTCTAGGCATGCAGGCTTCAATAGTTGTGGCTTGTGGGCTCTAGAGCTCAGGCTCAGTAGTTGTGGCGCACGGGCTTAGTTGCTCTGTGGCATGTGGGATCTTCCCGGACCAGGGCTCGAACCCGTGTCCCCTGCATTGGCAGACGGATTCTTAACCACTGCGCCACCAGGGTAGCCCTGCATTTTCATTTTGCACTGGGCTCCACAAATTACCTAGCCTATCTTTTTTTTTTTTTTTTTTGCGGTACGCGGGCCTCTCACTGTTGTGGCCTCTCCCATTGCGGAGCACAGGCTCCAGACGCGCAGGCTCAGCAGCCATGGCTCACGGGCCCAGCGGCGGTGGGATCTTCCCAGACCGGGGCACGAACCCATGTCCCCTGCATCGGCAGGCGGACTCTCAACCACTGCGCCATCCGGGAAGCCCACCTAGCCTATCTTGATGTAAGTTGCCACCGTCATTGTCTATTCCTGAGTTAGTTCTCCACCTCAACACCTGCTCCTTACCTTTCCATTGGGGCAACTCTCCTCTCTTATCAGATTTGGTTCCTGCTTGACTCTGTTCTTCATGGTCTCTTGATTTCACTGTTCCCTGGTTTTGATGAAGAGATTCCCTCAGTCCGCCCCTGCTGGACAAGGCCCTCACTGACACCTTACTTCCTCTCCAACGGGAGATTCTGACGGTGACCTACAGAGCATTCTTCCTTAAGCTAAATTTAGATCTGGCCCCACTGGTTCTAGCTCTTCCCCTTGGAACTATGCACAATAAATGTTTGATTCTTCACCTTTTTGAAGCCAGCCCTTCAAAGCCGAATTGAGGAGTCACTTGGTAGAGAGGCACAGTTCAGCTCCAGGAAAAGGCCTGGTGGCATCTGGCCATTGATGGGGGGTAAATAGAATGTGTTCAGCCCAGGTTGTTATCATCCTTATCTTTCCACTCATCTTAGTGTGTCAGCTGTGCTGATTTAGTGTCTGCATACTTGAAGTTTGATATAGTGAACTCCATCTGAAAAAACCTTGTCGTCCTCCTATTATCAACCGAATTCAAAAACACAAAACCATATTCCGTGTACTGAAAACCACATCTTCCTCATAGTGTATAAATTATTTAACTGATTCTTTAGGTCTGTGATAGAAGGAAGAGTCCAAACAGGAGACTTCAACAGACTTTTTGAACATATGTAATTTGAGCTTTTATACTTGATGCCATATTTTTGAAATAGTATTCAATGCTTGCTTTTGTTTGTTTTGCCGCTTGCTTGCGAAAGTATCACTTGTTCCTGAGGAGACTTAGAAAATAACTTTAAAACCGCAAAGGAAGAAAAAAAACATTTCCTACAATCCCACCTACTAAAAATAACTTCAGTTAACATACAGTTTAATATATCTTTTTTCTATAAACATACACATATAACTTAAAATACAATATTATGAGCATATAACAGATGCTTAAATTTTTATAAGTAGGTTTTATAACTTACTGTTTTTCTTTTAAAATTTTATCAGGAGCATTTTCCGATTTGACAGGCTAATTCAAGCCTAAAGCTATGCAGTGACACAATTGTACAGTTCTGTCAAAAGCAGTCGATTTGGGAGGAAAGAAATTGGAGTGGTCTATTTGGAGTTATGTAGGCCAAACAACGGGCTGATTTGTTCACTGTCTGCTAATACCAAATTAAATTTGAAAACCAATCGGCATGCTGGTGATATGTGATCAGAGTCAGGGCTCAGAATTTTTTTTTTAATTGTTTATTTATTTTTGGCTGCATTCGGTCTCCGCTGCTGCGCGTGGGCTCCCTCCAGTTGCGGTGAGCGGGGGCTGCTCTTCGTTGCGTTGCGTGGGCTTCCCATTGCGGTGGCTTCTCTTGTTGCGGAGCATGGGCTCTAGGCACACGGGCTCAGTAGTTGTGGCTTGCAGGCCCTAGAGCGCAGGCTCAGTAGTTGTGGCACACCGACCTAGTTGCTCCGTGGCATGTGGGATCTTCCCGGACCAGGGATCGAACCCGTGTGCCCTGTGTTGGCAGGCGGTTTCCCAACCACTGTGCCACCAGGGAAGCCCCAGGGCTTAAAATTTTAAGTCCTATACTGTTTTAATAAACACTGGGCTATTGTGGATCCTTTTTTATACTTTTCAGTTAAGACTAGGGGTTTTGATTTTAAAGGGTTCAGTTCAGAAGGGAAGATTCTTATCTTCTTTAATGAGTTGCAAAAACATGCCAAATAACATCCTGAGGCTATTGAAACTAAAGTTTCTAGGCCTGAAAGGGTCAAAAAAAAACCAGGAGTATTTTGATTTAGCTGAGATTTTTTTGTTTGATGTTGCCAGGAGTTACACATTTTATAACTAAGTGCCCTTTCTTTCCCTCCTAAGCTTTTCATCTTCAAAGATTCAGCAGTATGTAATTATTCCAGTACTAATTTTTCTGTCTGCCAGTAAAGAACTGTTCATTTAAAAATATATTTTAAAAGGACCTGAATCCATTGTGAATTTAGTGACCATACTTTAATCGTATAGCTGCAGATGATAAATCTGTATTCAGAGGAGTCCTGTGACTGATAAGACAGAAACCAGTAACACAGGTCCCATGAATATTGGTATTCCCTCTCTCTCTCTCCCTCCCTCCCTCCCTCCCTCCCTCCCTCCCTCTCCCTCTCCCTCTCCCTCTCCCTCTCCCTCTCCCTCTCCCTCTGTCTCTGTCTCTCTGTCTCTCTGTCTCACACACACACACACACACACACACACAGTACAGAGTGCATTTCAAACTCATCCCTGGAATATTTTCTAAGCCTACATTCACAAGCACCCTTCAGAGAGTTAGATGTGTTGGTTTCATTTAGTGAAGGTGAGAAGCAAATTAACATTTGTAGAGCCCATCCATATTCCAAAATCTGTTGAGCTTTGTTGGCTTTTATTTTGTTTTTGTTTTGGGGTTTTTTAACTAACTTTACATTGTTCTTCAGATTTGACTAAAAGATGGGTAAGATACAAGTGGTCTACAATAGACCATTGGCAGTACATGAATTTGTGAGTTCTAGTGGGTGACCATAAGTAAACAAAACAAAAGTAAAACTCAAAATTTCTGGACACTAATTTCTGTATTCGTGTTTTATTCTGTCAGATTCTATGAAAAATAGAAAATTGAAACATGTGACAGATACATTCTCTAATCTTGATACTGAGCATCAAGTTCTTCTTTCCTCCCTATCCTTTCCTGCATTCTTTTTTTTTTTTTTTGCGGTACGCGGGCCTCTCACTGTTGTGGCCTCTCCCGTTGCGGAGCGCAGGCTCAGCGGCCATAGCTCACGGGCCTAGCCACTCTGCGGCATGTGGGATCTTCCCGGACCCGGGCACGAACCCGTGTCCCTTGCATCGGCAGGCAGACTCTCAACCACTGCGCCACCAGGGAAGCCCTCCTGCATTCTTAATGTAAATTTCTTCAATAAAATGAGAGGTGACAATAAACTGCTTTCCTCAATGTCTCTAAGGTAATTCATTAAAACTTTTGCACTTATTTGCTAAGTGCACACTCCCAACCTATAGTTACAGATTGTCATTTTGACCTCATGCTGCCATGAAATGAGGAGTCCGTATTTGTCATTGTATATTTTGGACTAATTTTTATCCAGGATACTACAGCCAGTGTATCCAGGTTTGCAGAGTCTGAGTCGTTCATGAAATGCCTTTATAATGTTGGGTACTTAACTCAAAACATCTCTAGACCTCATTTTGTTAGCTTGGTGTTTTAGCACACAGGTCTGCTCCCATGTATACCTGGCTTTGAATCTGAACCCTTCTCTTATGTCATTTTGGGCAAGTTTCTTTGCTTCTCTACTCACATTTTTTAAGTGGAAACATAGTACATAAATTATTTGATGGTTATGAGGATTAAGTGAAATAATGCATACGAAGCACATGGTGCTGATTAAAATATTAGTTCCCATTCTTATGACATCATTCCAGATCAGTTTATGAGCAAGAAGGTGAGCTCATTACTTCATAGCCATAATTTATTTTGATCTTACAGTGATATTCCCCAACTTATCAGCCACTTTAATTATGAGAATTGTATTTAAATGACTTCTGACTATGTTTGAAAAGCAAATTTACTCTTAGTGGTAACTATTTTCTTACATTAAAAAATATAGAAAACAAAATGTTGTGAAGTTTAATGGACTCGACATAGGCATTTTGAGGAATGACTCAAATACACTCTTCAAGTCCAAGCATCTTTAAGAAAGAAATAATTGTGATATTCAGGAGGCAGGAAGTAGATGTCTCCTTTAGTGAATTAAATCCTGCAGACGTTCACTAAGCATCTGTGTTTTGGCCAGATCCCCAACTTCCTACAGCAGCATGCAAAATCCTGGAAGGTGGAGCCCAGGTCTTTTTCAGCCTTTCATCCCCAGCTTTTGGATATGGAGAAGAGAACTAAGGACTTGATTTAAAGGTATTTTTCTATTCGGACAGAAAGAGAAAGCACCAGCAGTTACTTAGAGATTTGATGGGGTGATAAAGGAAACTGGAACAAAGGAGCAATGTCTCTGACCTACTGTCAGCAGAGCCTACCTTCCAGGGGTGCACCCGGCGGTGGTGATGAACTTCAAAGTTTATTGTAACAGCGGCTTAAATCTTTGGTGGGCCAGCCATGTGAGAAGTGTGGGATACATTTGACAGACTGGCTTAAAGGAGGAATGAACTCATAGAGTTGACATCATTTGAACCATGCATCAAGCTAACCACTTTCTATCAACCCAGAAAGTTTTACTGAGCATGTACTAATTGCCCAGCACTGTACATGACCCAATGAGAGACAGAAAAGAAGTATAACTCATGGCCGTCACCTTCAGCAGTGCACAGTTTTTTGCCTTTATTATCTTCTCTATCAGGGAACTGTACTTTCTCCCCACTAACAGGCTGTTTGTCAAGTGCGATGAGTATATTTCTAGCCCACTCACTCGCAGTTGAAATGACTTTTCTCTGAAGGTCCCTATACTTTCACTCAGTTGTCCTTAACTTCCCTGCTTCACAGCTGCAAAATACCCATGAGAGGGCTTCCTTGGTGGCGCAGTGGTTGAGGGTCCGCCTGCCGATGCAGGGGATGCGGGTTCGTGCCCCGGTCCGGGAAGATCCCACATGCCACGGAGCGGCTGGGCCCGTGAGCCATGGCTGCTGAGCCTGCGCGTCCGGAGCCTGTGCTCCACAACGGGAGAGGCCAGAACAGTGAGAGGCCCATGTACCACAAAAAAAAAAAAAAAAAAAAAAAAAAAAAACCCTGAGACTTCAGTGACCTCCCATAGGGAGCAACTAAACTAACTAATAGGGAAGTTGAAAAGTGGGAATGGGAGAAGACATACCACACGTACCATACGTTAATCTGCAGGTGTTTTATAATCCAACTCTCTTTGACTTTAGATATTCCATCTGTGCTTTACAATCTAATATAATGTTTATAAACATAAAATTAATACTATAAAGTTAATGAACATTCACATTCAAGAGAATGCTAAGCACGTGGAGAAATCTGAGTTCGATTGCGCTGTGCCACCATTAAAGAACATTAAAGGCACTTGGGTTGCTTTCCATGGAGTAGCTGTAATTGAAATACTGCTTCCAATCTGTAGTACTTTTTAGTCCCCAAGTGAAAATAAACATGGCACAAGGAAAAATAAGATCACTATCATAGCAAAAGAAATTAGAGTGGTTATTTGTATATTAATTGAATAGCAGATGGAAAAGCAAAACAAGCAATAGCCTGCCAGGCTCCACAGGAAAATATCTTCTAAATATTTTAGAAGAAAATTTAAAACAACATGTGGTGGTGAGGTATATGGATAATATATTTTCTGCTACCCTGAGCTTGATAGTGACCAAAATAGACCATGAATTATACCACTAGGAGATGTGAAGTTAGAAATTGTAGAGAAGTCCACCAGCAGTTTAATTGGGAGTGGCCTTTACAGGTAAAAAAATACATACTAAGTTTTTGGGTAAGTGTTGTTAGTTTAATTATCTGGGAAGAGAGTGTGTATGTGTGTGCATGCTTGTTAACTTCTGTTGTCTTTCTAGCCATGGGTAAAGGCCATACACTGTGGCCCCAGTGGCCCTGGGTGAAGATCAGTGCAGTTCCAGTGGCTCAGAAGCCTGTGGGTAGATTTGCCCTTGGCTGGCATGGTGGGGGACTTCAGGGTGCTTCCTGTGAGCTGTCTGTATTAACGCCACTCACATTTGAAGCCTATGAAATGCAAGGTGTGTAACAACTCACAATTTAGCAGCTATCATGAACATTGCTTGAATCAGCTGGGTGCTAGAAAATGTGTCCAAATACATGAAAGCATTTGTTCCCTTGTTCATTTCCATAGGGAACAATTCTGATTTCCTCATGTATTATTGTCTAAAATGTAAAAACATTTCTGTATAATGAAGAACACTCCAGAATGTGTTATGTCCCTACAGATGTCTTACTTATTTTAAAATGGACCTTCAAATGTCCAAGTTGACTTATATTTATTCTTTGTTAAATGCAGTTATTCATCAGACTCTCAACTTGAACACATGCTATGTGTCAGGTGTGGTTGGGCACAAAGATGGATAAAGGTCTCTTCTCTGCCTTGATGGAGCTCCTGGCTGAGAGGGACCTTCATCAATCACTGTGTTACAGTAGGGTAGGAGCAGTAATACAGGTATGGAAGATGTGCTATGGGGCCATAGGTGAGAGAACATTTAACTCTGCCTGAGAAGGTCAGGGAAAGCCTCAGGGAATGACCTTGAAGGCCAAGTAAGAATTCTCTTGGGAAAGAGAAAATTTCTTTCAAAAGAGAGAAACTAGTTGGTACATTCTTTTGCATAGTATATGTTCATCCTTCGGACCTTGTCTTTCCTAGTTGTGTGCTGGAAATCCATCCCTTACCTGAGGCTTCCAAGCTGGACTTGTTTTTCTCCTAGGCTACCTTTTAACCATTAGTCTTAGCTCTCGTCACTGTTTTAATTATTTGCTTTTCCATACCCCTTCTAGATATTACTGTTCGAGTGTCAAAACTCATCATTGTGGAATCCCTAGCCCGATGTCTGGCATGTAGCAGGCACTCACAGAATATTAAATAAAATAATGAATGTCTGGGATAATCTAAGATGACATCAATGTAGGGGACGTGGTAGTCTGAGCCAGGTTGCAGTGGGTCTTAAAGGTACTTCTAAGTGAGGTTACAGATGTCATCACGTGCCGGGCAGCAGGGATTCAGTGACTGCTTTGAGCAGTGGAATGACATGGTGCCTCTGGTGGCAGGTGGGGTGTGGATTGTATGGGAGTGACTGGCAGCTGGGAGACGTGTCCCTGATCTGCTTCCGGGAGTGGAACAGATGAGGTGGGTAGAGATTGGAGTGCACCACCCTGCAGCCTGGTTATGGCCTGGGGGGTGGGAGTGGTGGGGGCAGTAGGGGACGAATTCTGAAGTGACATCCTATGGGATTTCCAAGTTAGTCACCAAGCTGGCATCTGAATCTAGGTTCCCGGGTTCCAGAGCGTGGAGTGGAGCATAGGAAGGCCAGGAACAGGAGAGGACCTGAAAGAATTCACTGGCATGCAGTGCAGTCCCCATGGATATTTAATGGATGCCGCCGGCCATTAAGGGTGGTGGAAGATGGGTGGGTAGAGAGAAAAGGGAGAACTCAGAAAAGACTTTGGTTTGGGTAACCTGGTGAGTGCTGATGACTGAGCACGTTACAGAGGGAAGGGGAAGAAGCAGCATCTTTCAGTGCAGCAATCGGAATGTACAGCTGCGGGGGTGGGTTGGAACAGGTGGCAGGTAATAGATGGATTTTGTTGAGTTCCAGTTGGGGCACTTAGAGGAAAGTCAAGATTTTGCACTGTGTTTTAAAGCTATCCGTGAGAATCATTTTATTTTATTTGTAAAAGTAGCTTTTTATGAGCAGGAATGCCTTATTTGTGTTCCTAGTTGTAAGAGAGTTTGTTCAAACATTTTATACCAATTTAGTTAATTAGAACCGGACCAGGGAGGTCTGAGCCAGTGGTGTAAGAATTTTCAGGTTGGTAAGTAAGATCAGCATTCTAGGGCAAATGGTTTAAATGTTTCAGTAAACTTTTCTCTACAATAAATATTTTCTATATAATTTCCTGGCAGTCATAGTCTCAAGATTATAAATCAGCAGAACTTGGAACCACCTACACAAACTGTTCAGTTTCAGAAGAAAGAAAATAGATTGAAACCTAATCTTATACTGATAAGTTATAGAGTAGGTATAACTTTAAGATACATTTTATGGTAACTGGTAAATATTCTCAAATCTTCTCTCTTATCTGTGCAAAGAAAGGTTAATTGTTAAGCCCATGCTTTGCGTTTTCAAAGTTATGTGCATCAACAGCTTTGTAAACTTTCTTTTAATGTTTTTGCCAAAATAATTATGGCCTATGGATTTGAATTGGATTTTTTACTGTTTTGATCATTAGCTAGTCAAAGATATTTGGGGCCTATCGTACTCTCCCCTTACGGAATGAAATATTCTGTTATTCTATTTCTTTTTTCTTGTGGTGTTCTTTTGTTTGTTTTGTTTTGTTTTTTCCTTGGCTTAAAATAGGAGTACTCGTTCTTGTGCCAAAGAGTATGAAAAGTCCCAGGAAAAATTTGGCATTTTTTCCTAGAGTATACATTTTACTTGAGGAACTTGTCAGTTGCAAAATGGGGGAGGCTAATGAATTTAACACATTTTTGTATTAAAATAAATATGCTATATTATGCTAGAATAAAAAACCATGAGAATTTATACATATTAAAAAAGAACAACACACAAAACTTCAAAAAGCTATTGAGCTGGCTGCCAGCATTTTCAACTCCTCACTCCATCTCTGCATGAGGTTTCATACTTTCTAAAGCTGGTCTTGCAGATGGGGGCATTTATACCCATCATTCTGGGTGCTGTTTTAAACAGACTTCAAGAAGATGTCATAACAGAGTCGAGAGCCCAGAAATAAACCCATGCATATATGGTCAGCTAATATTTGACAAAGGAGCCAAGAATACTCAATGGAGAAAAGACAGTCTCTTCAATAAATGATGATGGGAAAATTGGATATTCATATGCAAAAGAATGAAACTAGACCCCTATCTTACACCACTCACAAAAACTAACTCAAAATGGATTAAACACTTAAATGTAAGACCTGAAACCGTAAAACTCCTAGAAGAAAACCTATAGAAACAGCTTATTGACATGGGTCTTGGCAATGACTTGTTGGATATAATATCTAAAGCACAAGCAGCAAAATAAAAATAGACAGGTAGAACTATATCAAAGTAAAGAGCTTCGGCGTCACAGAAGAAACAATCAAAAAATGAAATGGCATCCTATGGAATGGGAGAAAATATTTGCAAACCACGCTCATAAGGAGTTAATATCCAAAATATATGACACTCATTCAATTCAATACTAAAACCCACAAATCATCCAATTGAAAAATGGGCAAAGACCTGAATAGACAATTTCCAATGAAGATATTCAAGTGTCCAACAGGTACATGAAAAGGTGTTCAACATCACTAATCATCAAGAAAATGCAAATCAAAATGACAGTGAGATATCACCTCACACCTGTGAGAATAGCTATCATCAAAAAGACAAGAGGTAGGGGCTTTCCTGGTGGCGCAGTGGTTGAGAGTCCGCCTGCCGATGCAGGGGACATGGGTTCGTGCCCCGGTCCGGGAGGGTCCCACATGCCGCAGAGCGGCTGGGCCCGTGAGCCATGGCCGCTGAGCCTGCGTGTCCGGAGCCTGTGCTCCGCAACGGGAGAGGCCACAACAGTGAGAGGCCCGCGTACCACAAAAAAAAAAAAAAGGCAAGAGGTAACAAATATTGGTGGAGAAAAGGGAACCCTTGTGCTTTGTTGGTAGGAATGTAAGTTAGTAGAGCCACCATGGGAGTTCCTTAAAAAAAAAAAAAAAAAAGTAGAACCATGTAATCCAGCAATTCCACTTTTGGGTGAATAGCCGAAGGAAACAAAAATCACTATCCTGAAGAGATATCTGCTCCCCTGTGTTCACTGCAGCATTATTTACAATAGCCAAGACATGGGAACAACCTAAGTTTTCATCGACAGATGTATGGATAAAGAAGATGTGGTGTATATATACAATGGAATATTATTCAACCTCAAGGAAAGAAGAAAATCCTGCCATTTGCAACAACATAGATGGACCTTGAGAGCATTATGCTAAGTGAAAAAAGTCAGGCAGAGAAAGACAAATACTATATGATGTCACTTATATGTGGAATCTAAAAAAAAAATAAATTCATAGAAGCAGGGATCAAACCGGTGATTGCCAGAGGTGGTGCTCATTCGGGGGTCACGGGGGGCAGGATTGTGGGGGAATGAGTAAAGGTGGCCAAAACGGACAAACTTCCAGTTATAGGTTCTGAGATGTAGTGTAAAGCATGATGAGTATGATTAAAATCCTGTATTATTTTTTTGACAATTGCTAACAGTGAATCTTAAAAGTTCTCATTACAAGGAAAACAAATCTGTGACTATGTGAGGTAATGGATGTTAACAAAACTTGTGGTAATCATTTTGCAATGTATGCATTTATCAAATCATTTTGTTATACACCTTAAACTTATACAATTTTTTATATCAATTATATCTCATTAAAACTAGAAGTAAAGATGTCAAACAGCCCAAAGTAGTGCTTTTTACTATGCTCATCACCCCTCACCCCTATCATACCCTCCTCATAGGATCTGAGCACCTAGAAAATGACTGTTTATTTCACCACATAACAATTATTTCATGTTTCTCCGAAGTGTGAGTGCCCTGAGAACAGACTTTTTTCCCTAATTATTTCTATATCCACAGCTCCTAGCTCCTGTCACAGAGTATTTGATGTATGTGTTGAAGGAATGAACGCATGAATGAGTTTTAGGAACTCTCCAGGACAGACCATAATTCATACAGTCATACACATAGCACTCTGACAGTGACCCTGGGGTTACCCTCATGTTTAGTCTGGGGTGGAACTTATCATTACCATGAGGTGATACACTAGGCTTCGGAGTTACAAGAGAACAGTTCTTGTCATGGGGCAGGAACAAGGAGAGCCTCCTGGAAAATCAAATCTTCAATAACTGAAGGAACTAGATTTGTTTCATTAAAGGAGTGTATGAACTGTGGACTCACTGGAAGGAGAGACCCAGTCCGTGATCATCCACCCTCTGGCAGCTAAGACAAAGGGCAGCAAAATAATACAGTGAAAATAATGTGCTTCCAAGACTCTATCTACTGACCACAACTGAATTAACCTCCTGCACATGTGTCATTATTCCAGTAACTCGTTATGACCAAAGAGATTGCATCATTCAGATCATAAGAATATTAGTTCATCTTTGCCACAGCTCATTTTACCCAGCATCCAGACATGGTCTGAAAATTCGTGTATTTTTTTTTTCTGGTGAAGAATGAATTGACATTGAAAATAAAGTGAGTTTTGCACATGGAAGGTCAACCTAACCTGCCACCTACGGAGCAGGTGACTATGTCTAAGCTTGAAAGAGGAGAGGATTCATCCATTCAACAAACACTGGAATGCTATGTATGTGCCAAGCATTGTTCCAAGCAAAAAAAAAAAAAAAAAAAAAAAAAAAAAAATGCAAAATGAAACGTGAGTCACATACAAAATATCAAAATATTTGCTTTCCAATAACATGTCTATTTAAGAAATTCAAAGTCTGAACAACTTTATACTTTGTCATTTGCTCCTTTATGATAGATATTATATGGTAGGTGTTCAGTAAGTGATGGGGTAGCCTATACCTCCCTGAAGAGTGAAGGGGAACTATCTGTTCTGTACTTGTCTGATGAAAGATCTGAGGCATCAGTGCAGTAATAGAACAGTAACTTCACATTCCTACTGCAAACTTAAGTTTCAGGCAATGTGAGGATGGACCACGGGCTTGGTATGCCCTTGTTAGTACCCTATTTCTACCACTTACCACTGGTGTGACCCTTGGGCAATATACTTAAGCTCTGTGTGACTTAGTGTCCTCGTTAGTAAGCAGAAGTAATCTGTTTATTATCCCACCTACCTTCCTACAATCGTTATGATGAAGTGAGATGATCTGTATACAATGTTTAGAGCAGTATTTGGCACCCGGGTTATAAAGGCAAACTATCGTTTGCCTGTAATCATAGTAGACACCAGCAACATAAGACTAAATAGATTTTTTAAAAATACCTTTCTTGGAAGTGGATTTATAAAAACAAACAAATAGACAATATTTGGGGATGGGGAGTTAAGTCCAGAATGGATGATCGAAGAGCTAAAATCCACATACATTATTGGGCATTCATCATGTCCTCAGAACTGTGCTAGATGATAAGGAGGATAGAAATGGCCCCAAAGCTCATTTCTGTCCTGCAGAAATTTACATATTATTTAGGGCATCAAGGCTATAACAGTTGGAAATAATTAAATAGTAAAAGACTGATAAAACTGTTTAAGGCCATGATAAAAGAAATGTCACAATATAGTATTATATTAAAATAAATAATTAAAATATATTCGTATTTTAGGACTTCCCTGGCGGCGCAGTGGTTAAGAATCCGCCTGCCAATGCAGGGGACACGGATTACAGCCCTGGTCCGGGAAGATCCCACATGCCATGGAGCAACTAAGCCCGTGTGCCACAACCACTGAGCCTGTGCTCTAGAGCCCGGGAGCCACAACTACTGAGCCCATGTGCCACAACTACTAAGCCCGTGTGCCTAGAGCCCATGCTCCGCAACAAGAGAAGCCACCGCCATGAGAAGCCCCCACACCACAACAAAGAGTAGCCCCGGCTCGCCGCAACTAGAGAGAGCCCTTGTGCAGCAACAAAGACCCAACACAGCCAAAAATAAAACTAGATAAATTTATTTAAAAAAAAAGAATTTGGGCTTCCCTGGTGGCGCGGTGGTTGGGAGTCCGCCTGCCGATGTAGGGGATACGGGTTCGTGCCCCGGTCCAGGAGGATCCCGCGTGCCGCGGAGCTGCTGGGCCCGTGGGCCGTGGCTGCTGGGCCTGCGCGTCCGGAGCCTGTGCTCCGCAGCGGGAGAGGCCACAACAGTGAGAGGCCCGCGTGCCGCAAAAAAAAAAAAAAAAAAAAGAATTTAGGTTTTCTCCCCTGTGGTACAATAAGGCAATGGCTCTGGCTGATTCATAAGCAGCTCATTTTAGGGGAAACTGTGTGTTCAAGGGAATATTCCTGATGTGACAGGAAAGATTTAGTCTTTATTGGACTCACTAGCCTTGAAATGCCCTTGTTATTGACCAAATGAGAAAATGTTTGCTTCCAGACTGCAGATGCTAATGGTCCTTCACTATATTTATTTCCCACTTCTCTAACATATGTTGAAAGTTTTGAAGCCAGTAAGAACACTGGTATACAATGTATTTACAATCCAGAATTCTTAAACTAAAAGGTATAACTGCTGAATAACTATAGAAGGTAGCTTACAAGATGTTAGTCGTGAACTGAATTATGCCTCCCCCTCAGTTCATATGTTG
The DNA here is from genome assembly GCF_963924675.1 of Phocoena phocoena. Taxonomy (NCBI): domain Eukaryota; kingdom Metazoa; phylum Chordata; class Mammalia; order Artiodactyla; family Phocoenidae; genus Phocoena; species Phocoena phocoena. The sequence continues at coordinate 74,448,211 of NC_089227.1, read as the reverse complement.
AACCCCCAGTGTGACCATATCTGGAGATAGAGTCTTTATGAGGTGATTAAAGTTAACTGAGATCATAAGGGTGGAGCCCTAATCTCGTAGGATTGGTGGCTTTATAAGAGGAAGATCTCTCTCTCTCCCTCTCTCTCTCTCCCCACCCCCTCCTCCCCCTCTTCCACTCTCCCCCTCTCCCTCCCTCTCTCTGCCTCTCCTTGCCATGTGAGGACAAAGCAAGAAGGCAGAAGGCGGCCATCTGCAAGCCAAGAAGAGAGAGCCTTCACTAGAAACTCACTATGGTGGTGCTCTGATCTTGTATTTCCAGCCTCCAGAACTGTGAGAAATAAATGTCTGTTGCTTAAGCCACCCAAGCTATGATATTTCATTACGGCAGCCTGAACTGGCTAATACAGTGTTAAACAAAATTACTTCTGACCTGCACTATTTTCTCTCATTTTCATTTTTTGATACATTCTTTTGTCTAATAACAAGGCCTCTCAGTTGAGAGTATGGACAGTGGTATGAGAATTTTTCTGGTTTGGTTTTATTCCAGACTTAATGAAGGCAAGAAGCTACATTTCAATTGACCTCTAGAATGTTATTTGCAGTACAGTTTCTAGGCTGCATAAACGTGTATTCACTGGTGGAACCTGATTCTTGTTTCTGGCAACATTTGCAAAATTGCTCCAGGTGCCGGGTGAGGTCTTTCATCCAAGGAGAAGAGGAATTTCACAGGTTTCATTTTACATGTGAAACTTAATTCATGCCTCTAAAAACTATAAAATATGGAGACTAAAGATAGTCCGTCAAGGGTATGAAATGTGAATGAACAGCAGCAGAAACCAAATTTGTAAAAGAAGAGAAAATGGGCTGAACCAGAAGCCTTCAGCTTATTTAAATTCTCTGTATTACATTCCCAGACATCTGCCTGGACGACAGAATGAAATTCATGATTATGGAAATGGGAGGGATGCGAGTGTGGGGCATGCTCTTCTGTGTGCTTTCAGCAAGGAGTTGTCACAGGTTTAATTGACCTTTTCTCTGACTGTGGACTGTCACAGCACTGTCAGAGGAGTGACTTCTGATGGGAAGCCACAGGAACTTTTGTGGAGGAGGGGCAGGGCTCTGTCAAAAGATCAACAGCCCTGAGGCTGCAGGCCTTGCCCACCCTCACCTTTAACACATTTCAATTAACTTCATTACACACAATTTGATGGACACAGGGTGACTTTTCAAGTTTGGATTTAGGTTGTTTCTGAAATTTACAACAGGTCGATAGTGTGTTATTCCCAACCTTGAAAAGCAGAGCAGAGCAAAGTGACTGCAACAGGGCTCTGGCTCCCAGCCCAGAGAGGTGTTCCTGATGGAGGGTTTTAGGTTAAGGTCAATCAGGATGTGACCAAAGGTGGGTGTTTTTCCAGTTATGAAATTTAGTCCATCAACGAAGCTCCCCTTGTACCATGAGATTGGAACAATCCCTTACACTGAGGTTGTATCGAATTCTGGGCCCTTATTTAGTGTTAAAGTATCATCTGAGGGACTTGTATCTGATACAGGTGGTCCTTTACAGGTAGTCTTTTATTAGTGTTTAGGTTTATCTTTCCCACCTGACTTTCAGTAGGGGCCATTCAGGAACCCTTCTGAGGTCTGGGTTTCCCTAGTTTCATCATCATGACACGGGCACAGGTCTCGCTGCTGTGCCCGTGAAGTGTGAGGCCGTGCAAAGCTTGGTGGCCCTTTATAGCCCTTCATCACCTCCCCTCTGCGCCTAGGCACACAGGAACTATTCCCCTGCTGCACGGACTTGTGCAGGCCTGTGTACTCAGAGTTCTTGCTGCTTCTCTGTTTCTACATTGAAAGGCATTGGTCCCCTGTGAATACAGATCACCCCAAGCCAACCCAGTATGTCTTCTCACTCCGCCTTATCTCTGGATTTACAGTTCGTAACCCCACTCCTAGTTATCACCCCCAGCTCCCCAGGATGCCTATTCATTACGTGCTTCCTCTCTGACTATCCCTTCCCAGCAGTTCTGCCAAACAACCAGTCTTAATACCCATGGTTTTTCTATTCGCTGAATCTTTTCAGGGTCGAGTCCCCTTTGTCGGGCAAAGGCTTTTCCTCTATATTTTGTAAAAGCGCCCTTCCCTACGGCATAGACGCCTCATGATTTAGCTGATAAATTATTGTCTCGCTTCATTATCCTGCTTTATGTTCATCCTTTCAAACAGGTAACTCTGATGCCTCCTACCATAGTAACTGCAATCAACTTTCCAAGTTCCCTCTAAAATGCCACTCCATTTTCTGGGAAAAGGACGAAACAAGGGCTGGGCCTCAGCACAACTGTGACATGGATCCCATTCATCTTTGGTATTCATAATCTGTCTCCTGTACTCTCTCCCTCTCCATTAAACTTCCCAAGTGCTCATTATGACCCAGGTCCCTCTCCTCTTGTGGTTCCTCTCCTCTTCTCACCAGTGGGTCAGTAGACAGGGAAATGCCTCCTTTATCCTGAGCCCTTGGGTAGTGATGTGCTTCACATAAACATAAATTTTCCAGGCTATTGACGCTTACTTTAGGCAGAAAATTTCCTGTAATGGCTTTAAATAGAAAGTTTCTCAACCTCCTTTACATTGTTTCCTATCTTTGAAAACATGAATTCAAATTCTTGTCTCTTTCTCATGCGGTATCTTGAATCAATAATCATTCATTCAACAAGCATATATAGAACATCCATCATTATGTGAGGGGCTCAGAGATACAAAGATGAATGCGGTAGTAGTGCTCTTGCCATTGCAAGAGCTTAAGGTCAAATTAGGATGAGGATACTGAAGACAAATTGCTACAGCCCAGAGCAAAAGAGACTGTATGAGGGATGTGAACAGGGCATGGATAGGGCATAGAGGGGACACAGAGGAATAGCAGCAACTGACAAAACGGATGATGAGGTGCCGGGATAGGCTTCTGAGAGGGCTAGTAATCTATTATTAAGGACTCTGCCTTCTTCAGAGGGTCCAGGCTGGTCTGCATTTTGAGATCTCCTGTCTGGCTCTTAAGGGGGTTCCATTTCTCCTACTGCAGCTAGACTGTCAGCTGTCACGTCTTGCTCCTAGCAGACCCTTCCCCTGTTAATTTGCATTTCTAATCATCTGTGAGCTGGGAAGCCTTATAGCCAAGCCCCCTAAAACCAGGGCTCCCTTGGAGTAAATAGGCTCTCAGCAAGGCTCCTGGGGGCTCTGTCAGGATAATGGGCAAGAGGGTTGTTTGACTGCTTGTTTTGATTAGACTATTCTGATTGCTTTGTGCTTCTTTCCTGTTTCTGGTTGGCTTGGAGGTTTGGTAGATAAGCAACCTCTAAATAAAATGAGTCATTATGGATTCATGTCAGGAGGAGAAGGGTTTTTAATATAAAGGAATTACTAATATCTCTCTATAATGGGCATCTACCATGTGTCAGATTCTTTACCTTTATTATTTCTTTAACCCTCACAGTAGCCCTGCAATATAAGTAAAATGATCCCCACTTTATGAAAAAAGAAACTAATACTCAGAGACTACACAATTCGCTGCCCTTTGTGATGTTAGACAAATTTCCTGGTCTCCCTGTCCCTCATATCCTTCACCTGTAAAATGGGGACAGTACGACTGTGTATCTCTAAGAGTTGTGAGGGTTAAAGAGGTGACGTCTAATTATAACTAAAGTGCCTGATAGATAGTAGAATTCAGTGGGAGCTGCTGTTATTATCGTCATGTTGTTGTTACTAAAGTCATATAGGTATTGTACTTAGAAGCAGAACCAAATTCTGAAGTCCATCCCACAGCAGGTTCTCTGATACCAGGGAGAATTACTTTGTAGCAGTGATTTTGCTCAGCATGGCTCAAACTACATTTGGAGGCCGTCACGTGCTCTGTCTCCGAGCCACAGGAGGACAGGGACGGGGTTATACTCTTACCCTGGCTGTCCTTATCACTGACTCCCCGAGACCCGAGTCAAGGGCAATGAATTGTGACATTTTAAGAGAAGGTTGTAAGCAATGACTTCATGCTACTTTTGAAGTCTGTCTCAAGGTCAAGTTTTGTTTTGAAAAAGCAGAAGAAGTACCAAAGCCTCGATCACGACAGCTTTTCCCCTCTTAGGGAGAGGTTGTCCCAGAGATTTCTTATACTACTTTGGAACTTAAAGATACATCATTCCAAGCAGATTGTTTCTTTATGTTGGCCCATTTTATTAGAAAATAACCTCCCACCGTGATGTGCTAACTGATCACATTCATGACTGAGATTGATAGATCAAGAACAAACAGCATGTTTCCAGTCATCTCAAATTTCTCTCTTTAGAACTGACAGTTTACGGTATGGACAGGACTTGGAATAATCATTTGCATGGGTTTTACTTGGTTGTTCACTTTAATTTATTGAAACTTAAAAAAGGAATGTTAGCATGAAATACGCCATTCCACAAGGAGAATGCTTTCTTCCATTATGTTGTTTTCCAATGTTAAAAAAAAAAAAAGAACTTGAAGAGTGTCTGGAAGTTCTTTGAAATATAGTCATTTGAAATTTCAATAAAATCCTGATTTGTGATGGGAGAACGGTGATTACTTTTTCCTCTCTTTTCAAAAACTCCCGTAACAAAAATTAAAGGTCTCTCAATATAATATAAAATATGATTCTCATCAAAGAGCACTTATTAGCTATAATAATTCTTACATGATTCTATGCAAAGATGTTACTATGCATATAGCCCTTGACAAGTATTCATTAAATTGAATTACATCTTGTTACCCTGCCCTATCTATCTCTGCTTTCTAGAAACCTGGTATAAATTAAGGAAACTCTGAATACAGCTAACAAACATGACATGAATATCAACATTTACATTATGAATTTAACGTGGAGTGAGTGTGTTCCCACAGCCCTGAGTTGCAGAGATTCATGGAATTTGTCTTATTTAAGCATTCAGTAATATCACTCCCCCCCTACCTTTTTTTATAGTCTGTGAGGAATTCTAAGATGAAATGGGACTTAAAGCCATACCTGAATGAAGCAAGGAACACCCCTTGGCAAACAGGATGAAAGGCAAGTGTTGGAGGTGAAGAAAGCTGGGCTGTCAATACAAATCAAAAAAAGCCCTTTGTATGTTTTATCCTTCTCACTACAAAAACTAATTTTATCTGGGGTGGGGTGGGGGGGTGAATCGGTATGTTATTTGGTGGGCAAGGACCAAAGTAATTTTCACAAGGATTCAGCCACCTGTAGAAAACAACTGACTACTCCTAAAGGTCCAGGGAAGTAGAATCTGACCTTTCTGATGGGCTAGTTTGATATGTGGCCACACACTTTTTTTCTGGGTTATGGGACTGCTTGATGTTAGAGGCTGGTAGACTTGGGAGGTAAGAGAATGTAGGGCAGAGGAAGCAAAGAGGCGTTTTGCGTCAGAGAATGCCTTATGCTAAACTTTAGGAGTCCATTTCCCTGCAGCATCTGCTGCAGAAGGAAAGATGCTTCCGTGGAGGGAGATGCCGCCAAGAAAGGGGTGCCCCGGGCTGCACCTCTGTCAGTCACTTCCTTGGCAGCTTGAGCCGTGATAGGGAACTGTGGGGGGCGGGGGGGGGGGCGGGAACGCCTCAAAGCCAGCCTAAAGGAAGAAACTTAAAGCAGGGTGTGTGTTTTTCAGTTTCCTGCTAATCACCTGCTTTGGTGAAGGCAAGCTGGGCTGGGGACCCAGTTCTGCTGATTTGTGATTCAGTGAGTAGAACTGTATCAGTAGCGTAGCTGAAGAATGGTGCCGCTTGCACTAACTCGAAACATTAGTCAGCAAACACCAACAGCTTAGGAACATGAGGTGAAACTAGGTCCCTTTCACCTTAAATAACACCAGGCTGAGCAGGCAGAAACGTGGGGACCTCTGGACCAAAGGGACCGTTGCTGGAGACAGCAGAAGTGATCAGGTAAAGAAGAGCAGATGATGGACAGTCGGCTCCCTTTGTTAGTCGCTGACCTTCTCACTGCCTGATCTGTGTGACCGGATGACCTGGGTACACAGTGCTGCCCCCTAAGCCCCATCAGAACCCTGCCTTTGTAATGACTCATCAGAAACATCACCCTCAGCCAAATTATTTAGAGTGCAAGGAACCACTTTTGTACAGGTGAGAAATTCCAAGGCATCCTACTGCCAACGGGTCAGCACGTTACAGGTTCAGGTCAGCACTGTTAGATGAAAGCGTGATCATTTTTAGCCCATTGTGCTTTTCTGTCCTTGAGCAATCATTCTGAGCTTGAGGGTGAGGGGAAAACGGACTTTCTGCCGGCACATTCTCCTGGATGGCAGGCTTTAGCTGTCTTCCCAGTCCTTCTCCAGAACCTCAGGTTGGATGCTCACCTGGTCCTCATGTCCTCAAGTCTCTAGATACAGTTTCTTTTCTAGGAACCGAGCTCAATCCAGCTTTGTAATCTATTCACTTCCAACTCCTACTTTAATCAACTCAGTACTCTTCCTTCTGCGCTCATTAGTCTCCTTTCATCATCCACTTCTTTTTTCTGATCCATTTCACTTTTGGCCTCCTGGTTTCATTTCCCTCCCAAAACCTTTCTTTGTAACCAATAAAAAAGAGTACACCCATGACACACATGACATTGGAGGGGTGGGGTCATCACAGTGACAGCAGGGCGGCGGGGTGGGGGGGTAAGAGAAATAAACAAGTTCTTGGTATTTGAGTGTTAAGCGTTGTGAGAGAGATGTTGACAGAATCCAAGAACTATAAACTGGAAGAGACATTTTTAACCACAGTCAAATATTTGACTTGTTATTTTGAACATCTCCTCCCTTTGAAACATAGGTCCAAACTTTCCAGCCTCTCTGGTACAGGAAGACTAACTAGTAAGGGGTTGGTTGGGTGTTGAGTGAGATAATCTGTAGTATCTATCACTGTTTTTGAAATAGAGGCGGCTAGGAATCACGTGGTCACTAATTGACCAATAGTTTCCCATGGCTTTGAAGGGAGATTTGATCGGGCAGGGACAAAACAGCATTGTCTGTTTCCAAAAAAGAGTGGCTTCCTGTGAAAGAAAGAGAAGGACACAATCTTTTAATTTCTGTTTTTTCTCTGCATTTCACGGTACGTTTTTATAAAGATAACAGATGGGATTCCTATATTCATTAAGGAGAAAAAAAAAGAACTCTTCATCTGCTAGTATTTTAAATAAGGGAAATACATAGTATTTACTGCTACCCTTTGAAGACCCTTTGAAGATTTTAATTAACGCTGAACGTTTAATTCCATCTGCTTAAATGAGTAGGCCACATGGTTACAAGACCTCTCATTTCAGGCTGGTGAACCAATTCATTGGGTCTCCTTGGTTGGAACTAGTAGAAAAATCCTCAACTCAAAAGACCCCATAAATTACCCAAAAGTTATCTTCACTTTAGAAAGATTTATAATAAAAGAGCATATATGTAAATACATGTGTATAATATACACGTGTAGATTCAAAAATTCAAAAGAAGCAATTCAATACTGTCTGTTTGACTTCAACCCAATCTCCCACAGTGCAGTGATTCCTGACATGTCTGTTTTCTTGAACATTTTATGGCACTTTATATTTCATAGAACACTTTCACATATTGTTTTATGATTCTCTCTACCCTGTGAGATAAAACAGAGTAGATCATATTCTCTTTAATTAAAGATAAGAAAATGAAGGCACAGAGAGCTCCAATGATTTGCCCCAGGTCACAAAGTTCCAAAGAGACTTGCCTGACCCTGTAATCTAAATCTTTTCATTTCTATCCTGATACTCTAGCCAGCAATGAAAACTTACTCATCAAAGGGAGACTCTTTCCTTCTTTAGGAAGATTATTTTGTATCAGTTGGGCTTTACTGAGGATAGATCTGAAATGTAATGCATGTTATAAAAGCAACTTTAGTAATATGGCAGTATGACGGGATGCTTCTGACCATTGGGAGGAGACAGATGGGGGAATGAATTCCACATCAGCTTCCTTTTAGCTGAGCGACTTGGAGCAAGTAACTACTTAATCTCTATGAGGATGAATATTCTCCTCCATGTAGGATATATTCTCCACCATGTGGGATTATAAATAAAACTTACACATATAGATACGCAGCACACATTCTATGTTCCCTGGAAAATCAAATCACTCTATTATTGGACTATTTGAATAAATTGAGGTCCATTTGTTTATTTTAAGAATATTAAACATCTACCCTGAGAGGACTACTGTTCTAGACACTGGAGATAAAAAGATTAATAAAACCAATTCCTGCCTTTATGGCACCAAAAGGTGTGGTGGGGACAGGGGAGGCTAGAAAGTCTCTGTAGGTGATTTACTCCTTGAACTAAGTCTTGAAAGCTTGACTACATAAGTCTCTGTGGGCCAGAGTTCTGGAGTCATTATCTTATCTAGGTCAGTTTACAGGAAAAACTGAAACATAAAGCCGCCTGCTGAAAATATTAAAATGACTTTTCATTTGGATTGAGTTAGACTTTTAACTACTTCAAAAGTATTTTTGTTCTATTATGTTGTTTGTAGTACACACTTAGGGAAGTCAGATATTAGTTCCATTATACTGATGAAGGAACTGAGACCTGAAGAAGTTAAGGCTTCTTCAAAGTTATTCAAATACTTCAAGGTAAGAGTCAGTTCAAGCAGTGAGCTAGATGCTCAGGACATAAATGTAAACATGACAAAATCCCTGCTTCTATAGAGCTTTGGATTTCACCATTGGACTCACAGGTAGACATGTTGATTAACCACATACCAGGTTTGTTATAATTTAGGGGCAGTTAATTCATATATAACTGATTATGTATATCAGTGGTCATTTTTATTTTTTTCCAATTTTAACGTCAAACACATTGGAAGAACCAAAGTACATTTTATTTCTTATGCCTTTAAAGTACTTTCTCGAGAATGCAGATTATTGGTTTGCATTTTTGACCTTCATCTTTATTGAGGTATAATTTATCTGTAGTAAAAGGCGCTGATCTCAAGTGTTCGTTCAATGCATTTTGACAAATCTATGTACCTGGATTGAAATCACCCAAATCAAGATACAGGACACTTCCTGCACCCCAAAAAGTTGCCTCATGGTCCTTTCCAATCACTGCTCCATCCATATCCCTGTCCTGAGACAATCACAGTTCAGATTTCTAGCTAAGGATCATATATTAGTTTTGCCTCTTCTTGAATTTCACTTAAATGGAACCATAGAATATGAATTATTTTGTTCAACATAATGTCTATGAGATTCAGCCATGTTATTGCTCATATCAGTAATTCCTTTTAAATGCTGAGTCACGTTCTGTTACATGAATATGTACCTTACATCTCTTGTCCTGTTGATGAGGATTTGGGTTGTTTCCGGTTTGGAGTTGTTGTGAATGGGCCAGCCATGAATATTCTCATACAAGTCTCTTTTGTTGAAATATGCATCCATTTCTTTGGGAGATATATATATATATATATATATATATATATATATATATATATGCTGGGTCTAATGTGGTTTAAATAAAAGGAATATTGCTAATAATACTATCAAACAGCTGGCTCTCAATTAGCTATACTAATATGCTTATATATATCAAAGAGTAGTGTAGGTAGTCCAAAGCAGCCAAAAAATAATTCTAGATTTGAGTCTGGAATTTTCTCACTGTGTTTGTGTTCTCTAACCACGTCCAAGCTTCAACGTCATCTTGCATTTTATTTCACATGAAAATAAGTTAGCCCAAGATCAAAATTTGTCAAGGATAATATATATAGATGCGTGAGAGTTGGCTATCATTTCATTTATCCCAAATAGCAAGTAACTATCTGCTACACTACCTAAATTTTCTGTTTGTACACTAGAAAAGAGAAGTTATCAGATTTTAATTTAGCTAAAATGGAAAGATTTATCCCAATCAGACTTTTAACAGACTTTTAACAAGTACCCATCTTTTTTTCCTTCCCAGGAGAGAAGTATAGTGTTTTTAGCTTGAAATGTTTATCTCCTTGTTTCTACCCTTTTCTACATTTTGTCTATAGACACCCTATGTTTTCCAACCCAAACTGATCCTTTCATCCTTTATTCAACAAGTAACTTTTGAGCATTTACTATGAGCAAGGCTCTGTAGAACATCCTGAAAATAAAGCATTGATGTAAGATGGCTCAAATCTCTTCCATCATGGAGCTTGCAATCTAATGGAAATAGGTGTTAAACAACTAATTACACAATCATTTATCAAAATAAAATTGTAATGGGCTTTATAAAATATATGGTATAAAAGAGCATGTAACAGGGCTGTGAAATAAAACCTAAGACTTGGGCAGGAGTCACCTTTCATGTCTTCATCCTCATGTAATGAGAAGCCACTGAAGTAATTGGAGGAATGGCATGATTGGAATCGAATTTGAAAAGTTTACTCTGACTGCAGGACAAAAACTATGAAGTAGATGGTGACTTTCATTCCCTTTCTGGACCTCAGGCTTTCATTGCCACAGTCTACCACACCCAAGACCAGGCACGATTATCTTCACGCTGCTATCTGGGCTTGCCCTCTCAGACCTACCCTGATTCTTCTGCATCAGAGCCTGTCCAGCTGAAGGGACCTAAAGTAATAAACAGCTTTAAGCTAAGGCTCCAGTGGCAGAGAGTAGATTACGATGTTACCACTATCCCCTCCTTTCCTCTGCTCCAAATATGGAAATCTTATGGAAAAACCCAAACGAACTTTTTGGCCAACCCAATGTATAATAGGAACCTTCTTTTCTAGGTACAAAGGAGTGAAGAAACGGGAAGTTTTAGTCATCCAGGTCAGCTCAGATGGAAAGATAATTTGACTATGGGCGGTCAGGATGTTCATCATGCCATATATTCTATCAAAATAACTAGATAAGTCATTTAATCTGCATTCTATGATCCTGGAATATGTTTCTTTCTCATTTCAAGAAGGTTCTAGTGGGAGGATCAGTTTCCATAGTGGATTCTCATCGTAGCAGCTGGCTACCCACTCTTTTTACCACATCCAAAGCACGCGGTACATTTCAGAGCATGTACAAACTCCATCTGTCATGCAGCATAAGGGTATCTGCTTTCCCTCATTCCTGGAGTGGGGTGAGCAGAGCCCATGATTTTTTTTTTGAATTTATTTATTTTATTTATTTATTTTTGGCTGTGGTGGGTCTTCATTACTGCGCGTGGGTTTTCTCTAGTTGCAGCGAACGGGAGCTACTCTTCATTGCTGTGCGCGGGCTTCTCATTGCAGTGGCTTCTCTTCTTGCAGAGCATAGGCTCTAGGCGTGCGGACTTCAGTAGTTGTGGTGCATGGGCTCAGTGGTTGTGGCCCGCAGGCTTAGTTGCTCCGTGGCATGTGGGATCTTCCTGGACCAGAGATCAAACCCATGTCCCCTGCATTGGCAGGTGGATTCTTAACCACTGAGCCACCAGGGAAGCCCAGAGCCCATGATTTTATTTGCAGTTTCATTTTCTGTGTGGAATTTTTTTTTTTTTTTGGTCTTCAATAATTTTGCAATGATTTATCTAGTTAAGCTAATCCTCAGTAATCTTGGAAAGTTGAAGACTAAATAAGCAGAGAGAGAGACGATCAGTAAGAAATCTACCTCAACAGTGCCGCACTCCTGCCTTTTAAAAGAGTGACAACGGCTGAGAATTTCAGCCACCAAGGACCAAGAGGGAGAAGGGAGGGTATCTTTGTTGAGCAAATCCTTGCACTGCCCCTCAAAGCTGCTGCTGCCACCCCTACAGGAAAGCCATTGAGATGTGCACCAATTAGGCCCCTGTGAGCTGGGAGGAAAGCTCTCCAGGGCACACCTGGCAGGAGAGGATATTGCAGGCACAGCCCTTTAGGCCAATATAGAGCCGTAGCCTCATTTCTCCCTGGGGCCTGGGAGAGTGATGCATTATAGAGAATGATGCCAGAAACAAGCCTGAGCTACAAAGGTAGCATCCACCTCCAGTAGCAGCTTTGGGCTTATTTGTTAGAGACCCTATCCAAGGGGAGGCATGATTCACTTCTGAGCGGCTTGAACTAATATCGCTGTTTCTCTCTAGCTTATATATCAACTTCACATTGGAATTAGAGGAGATAATCTTTTCTTCTTTCTCTAGCAAGCCAGTCACAACAATCCTGCCAGTGCCTGGGCATTCTCAGCATGATAAAATGTCTAAGAATGGAGAGGATGCACCTTGCATTCTGAGAAGTTGTGAGGTTTCCAGATGGTGCTGGGGAGGAGGTGCAGATAATAGCAGCCCTTGGCTTCTAACAGGAGACTGTTCACCTGCAATACATGCAACATCATCCAGGAAAAGGCAGGCATCCCCTAACTGGATTGAGCAGGCCATTAGTGACCCACTCACTGGTAAATTAAAGGAAAACAAATGTATGTGCTAATCTGTTACCAATGAAATTTAATAAATAGCCTCTCCACTTTACCACCTTTGAATTAGAGGTGGAAGTCACAGAAGTGAAAATAGCACACTTGTCAAAACAGCCAGTGATTTAGTGTTCGGAGCAATATAAATGAGGCTGAGAAAGGAAATTGCTAGGGCAGCAGTTCAGAAAATCACACTATTTGCTGCTCTTCTATCTCTGATATAACAGACTTTCTTAGCAAGGGCTAGTAGAATAAATTTATCCTTAGGTCTTAGTAGAGTATGTTGGCATCAGATCACCTGCATTTAATTCTATAAGAGCCATTCATACATTATATAATTTATTATTTAATTTAATTTATTCATGTATTGATTATGATTATTACTGATTAGTCATTTGTTGATTCAAGTATCTGTTATGCCTACTAGACACTATGCAGTATCTGGATACAAGGATTAACCCTCATGGACTTTCTTCTAGGTAGCAGTTCTTAAACTTTAACCTGCGTCAGAATCACTTGGAGAGATTCTAATTGAGTAGGCCTATGGTGGGGCCTGAGAATTTGCATGTCTAACAAATTCACAAGTGATGCTGATATTGTTGATTGGGAACCACACTTTGAGAAGCACTCGTGCAGAGTGCTGGGCTGCCCATTAAAATCACCCAAGGAGCAATTAAAAATCTTGATACTCAGGCTTCACCCCAAACAACACAAACCAAAATATCTTGAGTGGGACCCAAGCGTCCAAATTTAAAGGCTCTCTAAACCAACAGTCTTGTGGGAAAGACAAACAAATGAGAAAACCAACCATAAGTTATAGAGGAATCAGAGAAGGCAGTGGTAGAGAATGGGAATGGGAGCCTCAGATGATGAGGAAAGACCATTCTGATGACCTGAAGAAAAAGAAAACAAAAATGCAGTGAACCATAGAATGAATATTTCAGGTGGAAAAACTAGCATGTGCAAAGGCCCTAAGACTGGAGAAAGTTTGTACATTTAATGGATTAAGAAAGAGCTAGCATGGGGTTGGATCATATTGAGTGAATGGTAGAGTTGTCAAGTTGTAGTTGTAAAGCAGTAATGTAGAGACTTGTAGGCCAAGAACAAGCCTTTAGGAAGAATACGAAGCTATTATCTAATCAGATTTGCATTTAAAAGATCACTCTAGCTACTGAAAATAGATTGAAGGGGGATGAGAGGAAGGAGAGAGACTAATTAGGACTTTATGAAAGTCCACCAGGGACAAGGTGATACTGGCCTGGATAGGGTGGCAGTAGATATGGAGAATGGGTAGATTATAATTTATGTTAGGGATAGAATGAACAGAATTTGCTAAGAGACAGAAGGTAGAGAATGAGAGATAAAATAAGAATGATTCACAGATTTCTTGCTTTGGCAGCTGAGAAAATGGTGATACCATTTATTTGTATGGGGATGGGATATATTTTAGGGAAAAAACCAAATTTTCTCTTTTGAACATATTAAATATGTTTCCTGAGAGATAATCAGCTGGAACTATTAAATAAGCATTCTTCTATCTGAGCCTGGAGCAGAGAGGGGTGTTTGAAAATGGAAAAAAAATTTGCGAGTCTTCTGTTGTTATAGCCATGGGATTGGGTGATAGAGAGTAGAGAAGGGGGGTGGGGTGAGGCTAAACCCTGTGGGATCCATTTTATTAATGGGCGAACAGAGGAAAAGGAGTCAGTCAAGGAGACTGAAAAGGAGAAGCATGATGGCTAAGAGGTAAACCAGGCAAACATGGAATCAGAAACCAAGATAAGCCATGTATCCAGAAATAAGGACATGATGAGCTTGTCAGTTGCTGGTAAGAAGTCAAGGAAGAGGAGGAGAGAAAAGTGCCCATTAGATTTTACAACATGGAGATCACTGGTGCTTTTGATAAATTTTTTCGGCGGTAGAATGAAGGGAAAAGGAGAATTGTAATGGGTTGAAGAGTTACTTGAAGGTGGGGAAATGGAAACAGCATGAACAGGCCTTTAAAAAAATTCTGTTTGGGGAATTTCCTGGTAGTCCAGTGGTTAGGACTCCAGGCTTTCACTGCCGAGGGCCCGGGTTCAATCCCTGGTCAAGGAACTAAGGTCCTATAAGCTGTGTGGTGCGGCAAAAAAATAAGTAAATAAAATAAAAATTCTGTCTCTAAAGAATAAAGATCTGGGTTGTCAGCTAGAGAGGAACATAAGTTAGTTTACAATAAGTTAGTTTACAATTTTGTTTCAGATGGTAGATGCAAGAAAATTTATATACTTATGGGGAAGATCCAGTTAACCAGGAGAAATTAGTGATGCTGGAGAGAGGAATACCAGAGTAAAAAAGTTTAAGAAAGCAAAGGAGAGGGACTCAGAGAACATGATGAACTTTTAGTTTTTGTGAGCAGAGAAACTTTTTATCATAATAGGAAAAAAGGGAGGCAAAGATCAGTGCCAACCCGGATAAGTTTATTAAACTGATCATGGGAAGATAAGGGAGCTTCCTTGTGAGGGCTCCTGTTTTTCTCAATGGAAGTATGAAAAAAGTGAGGTATTAGAGAAAGATGTGAAATAATAAACTCCAAGTATGGGAAAGATGCTTACATTGAGGGTGAACAAAATTCCTATTGTAAGGTGAAAAACATAATCATCAAATTACTCTTAGAGCACTGCATTTGGTAGAAAATGCTTGGGGAACAGAATGAGCTCTTCAAAAACAATGCTACAGTGCCATGCATTAGACAAAGGGAGAATTTTATGTGGTTCCAGAGAAGGGAAGAATGGAAAGAGAGACTGCAGCCAAGATGAGGGCAGAAGGCTGTTTGTGCTGTGTGAACTGTTCCTGTGATTCCTAACCCCCTACCCTACCCTAAAGCTCTAGTAGAGACTGTTGAACTCATGTGTATGGGTTCCTTCTGGAGACAGAAGAGCCTGAGGCAGCCAATTCCTTAAAAATATGAGTTCTCAGGGATGAACATAAATTGTGGGGAGAATTTGGACATCTCTAGGAATAGATGGGGTTTAAAACAATCTTTTATAGATCTCCATATCTTGATATCAGATGATATTTGTGTTTCAAACCAAGGATGCAAGAAGGAAGGATGAGTGAAAGTCATACCTCGCATGGAGTGTAAAGTGAAGTTCATCTCCCACACAGGGTCTTGGGAATACTTTCAATCTTTTCTCCTATTTCTGAATTCTGAAATCCACCATGGAGTGCCTCTTCTACCTTCACCTTCAACGCCAGTAAGATTTCTGCCAAGTTCTGAAGGAAGTATTATTACCTAAAAAACTTCCTTTCATTTTGTGGGATTCTGAACTTCTCATCTTAGATTTACTGGAGAAGCCTCAGAATATAGAAATGATGTCAATAGTATGAGGAACTTACAAGGAGAAAAACAAGGGAACTCAACCTGCCAACCAAAAAGTCACACCCAAATCAATGGTGTGAATGGGTCCCATCCATATTCCATTTTGCATATCCAGGCAAAACCAATGTATAAATATACTAAGTGAAACGGGTCAAATGAATTATTCAATATCTAAGTACTTGCCTGTTCAGGGTTTTTAAGACAGCAGATCATTTTGTTGATACAGACAGTAGGTAAAGGAAAACTTTCAATAATTACTTGCCCTTTGCTGGCAATGAAGTACCTAGAATTTTCTACTGCTGTGAATGCTCCCTTTTTTTTTTTCCCCTTTTGAGCTTTCCACTTCTCTACTCTACTGGTATGATAACTATTCCTTTCAGATTTGGAGTCAAGACCTAAATGTGATCTCAGCTGTTTGTTTTATTCAGTTGCTTGACCCACAAGGAATAAAACTCCACAAATGACTCCAATAGTCACATAGCTTTATCTACATCCTCACACAAACCCCATATTCCAGCCATACTGAAACACTGGCTATTTCCTAAACATAAAAGGAGTAGGACATGAAAGGGATTCCTCCCCACCTCCCCATCTTGCCCCCTGCCATCTTCCATGATCACTCTTATTTGTCCTTTAGACAGGGTTCATGGCTCAGATTCTCCTAGTTACCTTCCCTTGTCCTCTTATACCCCTTCCAGTTAGATGCTCCTTTGTCTTTCTATAGTATCTTATAGTGTCTATGATAGCATTTCTTCCACTGTTAAATGACATTATTTTCCATATCTTCAACTAGACTATGTACTCTTTGAAAGCAGATACTCTGGATTGTTCATTTCTTCACAAGTCTACTCCCTGGTATATACTCTATATGCAAATATCACAATAAATAAATAAGAACCATGAATTAGCTAGGATCGTGAATAAGGAAAATTGATTTGTATATTATTAGAACATGCCATTAGCAAGCTTTTTCAGTATGTTCTTAGCCTAGAATTAAATGCTCAGATACTGTAAGTAACTAGTACTGTTCTTCAAGAAAAGAAGGGGTATAGTTACCTTCATGGAAAACAGATGCCTCACATGTAAAGGTAACAAAGGTCTTCTATAGACCCTCACTGTCTTCCAGGTAAAGATCTCCGTCAGGCAGTCAATGACATCTAAAATCTGGTTCTTACTTGCTTCTCTATTATTTTCTTATTACTCTTTTGTTTCTTCTGCCTGGACAACCCTTCCTTCATTCTTCAACTAACTCCTATTTGTCCTTCAAGACAACTCAGGAAATCTTCCTGGATAGCATGAGCTCTGTGATGCCTATGTGCTCCCCATAAACTATGAGCATACCTCATAAGCATAGACCTTATCACACTTGCTTAGGAGCAATATTAAACCCAGTGATAACTCTCATAGCCAGTTTTAGTAATTGTGCTGAAGGAAACATGTAAACTTGATTTCCTAAGCAAAACAGAATATTAGCTATTTTTGCAAGCCTCGTTTCCCTGGAAATAACCATCAGCATGGCAGGATGGATTCATTATGACTGTATTTGATATAGTTCAACAAACTGGTATTTCTCTCCCATTTCTTCCTCTAAAAAGATTCAGGATTTACTTAGCAATCGACTCCTTACATGATAATTGATAGAAATATTACTTGACCTTAATGGAATGAGAAACTATTGCTGCATGGCTACAGTAGCTTTCATTTTCTGCCGTGACTCCTAGACACAATTGCTATTTACTTTAGACTGTATTTTAAGAAAAAAAAATTCTAATGTTAATATTGAGGTGCTGATTAAATATTACTTCAATCCCCGCTGCTTAGAAAAGAATATCTTAGGTCAGAAAAGGGATGTTTAAGTCTTGTTCCTGTTTCCTAATATAAATCGATCTGCTTCATGTCAGTAAAACCTCTTGACATTTTATAGTCATGGCACTAAATCACTAACACATCAATGTCAAATGAAAAAGCTGCTGAAAGTAAGGCTATTAAATGATGATTTTTTATGTCCTGTCACCAACTTTGACATGTATTCTTGATAAGGCATTGGATTTATATGGTAATGGCTGTATTTCACCAATCCCACCTAATATATCTGCTACAGTCTATAGTAGAAAGTTATTAAACCTCCAAGGACCCTTTGACTGAGAGAAGTTTTGAAATAAATCGGTGAAAATGAGCGCAGCCTACTTTCTGAGTGTGGCACGTCACGGCTCTTTGACAGAATGAGCACAGTGTTTGCTTGTTTTTAATCCAATAATATCCTTTAATTTGTTTTGCAGGTTAAAACAAAAATTTGCAGGTTGTGGAAAGCAGTTTGATAGACCACAGGAAATCTACTCAGCTATTTCATGCACAGAACAAGGCGTGAAAGTGCTAAAAGGGGACAAAAGGAGCATCTTCATGAGTCCATTGCCCTCCTTTTTCAAAAATGAGACTTTCCTTTTCCCCTTTTAACACCAAATCTAGATTTCTCAAAGGAGTTTTACATAACATCAGTGCCAATTAGTCTGATGCGGCTGTCCTTATACGTATTTGTTCTATATTATTATTATTACTGAACTCATAAATCAAAAAAAGTTTAAAATTCAAGGTTGTGAATGAATAAGTAGCTATATTTTGTCCCGCCAGCTCTGATGTACTTGTAAAGAACACAAGTAATTCTTTACGAAGTTATTCAACCCTGGGACCTAAAGATAGCTGGAGCTAATTCACCTCCTCTTACGGTACCCTGCCTTTCCTCCGCCCCCAAGCTTGGCCTACTTGCTCCACTCAGTGGCTGCACCTTTTTGCTCTGTACCTCTGCTTCAGGAGAGGACAGCTTGACCCGGGCTAAGACACAACTTCCTCAGACTCTTGATAATTATTCTGATGTTGAAATGCTTTGTAAAGTCACAAAAGAAGGGTTTTACAATGTTTTTCTCTGTGGAGATTTCAAAAAAGGATCATCACAGGACTGTCTTTGTGGTTCCTTGCCTGAGAAAGGACGGGCCTAAACACAGATGCAGATTTTTTTTTTTTTTTTAACAATTTCTGACACTTCTAGTGGTACACTGGTAAAAAATTTTATCCAGAGACATCCTGCTAGAAAGTCACACTCTCGTCATCCTTTGTAAGTCATCTCAAAATGTAGAGCAACATTCCCTTTGATGTGAAGAAGGAGCTCTTCCCCAGAAGATTGGATTATTTTAGGTTCAGGGTCACAAACAGTAACTCGATTAAATTCATTTTCTTATTCCCCATGACATAATAGAAAATGTACTTCATCTTGGTTTAGAGTTTACATGCCTGAGTCAAAGAATTTCAATGCCATAGGTAGATTCTTAGTTCAAAAGTAGTTTACCCAAGGGCCAGGTTTCCTGAGGTTACAACACAGACACTATTAAGATGTGAAGGAAACCAGTTTAGCAAACCATGAACATAATTTGAAGCATAGTTTATGAAAGCAGCTTTGCTGGAGAGCTCTATCTGGTGTGGGTAGGAGCTGGATGCCTGTAAACATGTGGCTGGAAGTTTCTGTGGGTGATCCATGAATCAGGCAGGGATCACAGTGGGGATGGCCAGTCTGGAAAGGAGGACCAGCAGCCTCAGGGAGAACGAGGCTTTGCAAGGGAGCCCCGAGTCAAGGCAAGACTCATCAAGCTGTACAAGAGGTTATTTTAGGAGCAAAAGTAAAACTTAGTTATTTGGAAACAGGCAGAGGCTCCTCAGACCGGAAGCACTAGGCTTGAGATATCCATTGCTGCCCCCAGTGGCATAGCTGCAGCCTCCACCCAGGACACTTTGTCCCACTGGATGGGGTGAGGGCTTCCAGGAGCAGTAGCAGGTTACAGTTTATTCTATTTCCCCCACCTGGAGTTCCACAGTCCTCAAGCTCTGGGTTTCAATACAGAAACTCTAGTTCAGGCAGAGAGCGAAATGTGAATGCAGCCCTGGTAGCAGTTACAACATGGGGGTCCTGGAGATGGCTGGGGAGTCGGGCACCAGGGGCCATAGTGCGAGGGGAGCCTAGAGACAAAGATGGGGGTTGGGCCCCATATGCAGGGTTGACAGATAAAATACAGGACACCCAGTAAAACTTGAATTTTAGAGAAACAATGAATAATTTTTAAGTATGTCCCAAATATTGGACAGAACATACTTATATCTTTAAAAAGTCCATTGTTTAAAATTCAGATTTAATTGGGAGTCCTGTACATGTTTTTATTTGCTAAATCTGGCAACCCTACTCATATACCATATGAGGGAATGGAATGGACCTATCCTATAGGTAGCGAAGCATTAGTGAATTTTATTTTATATTTTATTTTTATTTTTTGGCCACACCACACAGCATGCGGGATCTTAGTTCCCTGACCAGGGATCGAACCCACGCCCCTTGCAGTGGAAGCATGGAGTCTTAACCACTGAACCGCACTTAACCACTTCCCACTAACGTGGCCCCACCACGTCCCACATTAGTGGATATTAAACATGGGTATATCATGATGAAATCTGTGTCATATACAGAGCTTTCTGTCACTAGGGTGGAAGGTGGACTCATGTTAACATAGAGGGTCTTGGGGCAGGGAAGGGGAGTGAAGGACTTTGTCACAAAAACATAAACCAAAAAATATGCCATTTTGGATCAGACCAGTCATAGACTCAGTCCAGCATTCTGTCTGCCAGTAGCACCAAGCAGTGGTTTGTAAAAAAGAATGACATGGTAAAAAAGCCATCGGTCTAAAATCTGGAGACCCAGCTCTCAGCCTTTTTGGAGGCCACTTCACTTGTACAGATTACTTAACCTCCAAGCAGCTGAGAGACTTCTATATACAGGTCTGATTCTATTCTCCAATATTAGGGACATTTCCCCAAAGCCCCTAACACATTACAGTTTCGTGGTCTAAAGACACAAATGAGATAAGGCTAGAAGAAAGTTATTTATCTTCACCCTCAGAATCCTCTTTGTCTCCGAAATCAAATCTCTTCTTCTCTCTTCTTTGCTTTTGTTCTGACTCTGCACCCGGTGTCTGTGTCTCCCCGTCTCCCCTCTCTGCTTCATAATTGATTCCCTTCTCTTTGCTCCCGCATTGGAAGTCTATTTTCTCTTTACTTCATGTAACTTAAGACTCTATATATGCTTTTTCCCCACTGAAAATGCCATTTTACTCCTCCCTCCCCACTAAAGCTGCTTGGTCTCTTTGTTCTGCTTAAAACTCATTTTTTGTACGAAGTGTTTCTTAACCATTCTCACCTGGTTGTAATATTGGTCTGTTCACATACTCATCTCAGGATGTGATGCCCCTCACACAGTATGTAACTGTGAATCCCTCTAGGTGACTGCGTTTTCTTCAATAGCTATTACTTGTGTCTTTCTGTATCTTTGTCCCTTGCAGGCCAAATGGTCCTCCTCTCCCCAGCCACTGGGTAGGGGCTCACGTGCTCCTTCCTGTTTGCCTTCCCATAATATGTGTTACAGAGCTGTAGACCGTGGGCACCGAATAAACATTGCTGAGCCCCTAAGAGCAATGGTTCATTTACTGAATAAAAAAATGTACCTGCTTGAATGGGTTAAACAAATCCTAATGTAGTCCAAAGCACTGTTTTTCTTTGATGCTGACTTGGAAAGAGGATATATTAGCAAAATGAGAAAGGGAAGCTTAGGCCAGAGATGAAATGGCCGAGAACAAAAGCATGACAATAAGCTGAAACATTGGGAAAATGCAATGTCAATTTTTGTTTCTCCTAAAGAGGATTAAAAAAGCTAGCATAAAATTTCAGTGCTTCAGACATAGTGTTGAGAGAGAAAGAGAGAGAGAGCTATATGAGAAACATCAAACCGTAGGTGGAAAAATGAAACTTGTTTTGAGGTGATTTTAATTTCAAATTCAAGGGATTCAACAAACAAATGATGTTAGTATATTTTTTAAGTGGTACTCTTAGATTTTTTTTTCTCTAGCCATAAGTAATATATCTAGAAGAAACAAAAGAAAATCATTGCACTATTTGGGTTTTTCTGAATGTCCAGAATGTCTGCTGTGATTGAACCAGGAAGACAGAAACCACTTTGAATATTTAGAACAGATGAAATTAAATACAGGGAATTGGCTACACAGAGGATAAGACTGAAAGGGACCAGGGAGGCAACCTAGGGCTTAATGACCTCAGCAAGAAACTCTCACCACTAGACTGAAGGGACAAAGGGAAGTCACAGTGTTAGCAGAGCCCAGGGCTGGCACCATCCAGAGGACCCTGGGACTGTGAGGGCCTGTCCAGTGGGAACCGGGGCCGTGAAACCAAAGTGGCATCTGTCCAACCTGTACTCAAAACAGAGTGGGGAGGGTGGAGGAGTGCTCTGGCTTCTTCCTTCCTCTTGCCCTCTAACCTCCTGCCAGATTCTCTCATTGCCCTAACCCATCTGTAAATCAGCAGACACAGAAGCCTAGCTAGTGTTTCCATATCTGGGACACAGAGCTGAGCAGGAAATGGTGGGAAATTGATCTGAGAACAAACAGGTCTTGAACTGGTTTCTTGTGTAGTCTCTCTTGATTTATGACTAATTTGTTTATTTACTTCATTTCTTATTTCTCAGAGGATTAGAGACAGAATCATCAACTATTATTTTTCCCCTATTTTCATATGGCATCACAGAGACACACCTTAAAATCATAAAGGGAAATAAAGAAACAGAAATGCAGTCATTTATGAGTAAAGCACAGTGACCTTGAAAGCAATGCTTCTTTGCATAAAGGAAGCTTCAGCATGTGTTAGCTTGAGTATAGGCAGTTACTTCCAGTTGAAGGTATAGCTGTAGATCTTTCATCCTCTAGCCATTTCTACACAGAATGTTTAGAACGTTTCATTTCTCTGAGTTTGTGTGAGTGCAAAGAGAGGGGTGGCAATGCATCTGGCTTTCAAAAACAAGGGGAAAATGAATCTCTGGGGAGACGTGAACAATTTGATATAAGTGTGACTTTGTTGATAAGATTTTTTATGCTGTTTTCATTAAACATCAATAAAACACGAAGTCCCCAAAAGAAAACCTTCTGGTTAAGTACATTTCCATTTTACACTGGAGAAAAGAAAACCTATCATGTGTGAGACTTGAGACCTCACGTAAGAGAGGGGGCCTCTGTAATTAGGGCCTACAAAGGTCTATTCACATCATGTTATGGTTTATAATTGTGCCTTTAACCGCTCTGCACAGATGATTAGAAAAAGTCACGTTTCCAACTGAGGATGCGGTGTTGAGCAGGAAATCCTCCCTAAGTGCCACAGGAATTGATTCCCAGTGTCCAGACTAGCGTACAATGGGGAGGGGAAAGAACAGAGCGGAAGCTAAAGCCAAGTTTTAATCGCTTGTTGGAACCATTTTTATGAAGAATTCCACATAAAAAAATATCCATTTATTCCTAAAATGATGAAAGTTGACATCATTGGGGAAAGATATTCTGCAAATGTTCATTAAACCAAGACATTGTTTAATGCACGATAGCTACTCAATAAATGGTGCTGATTAACATTGCAGAGAGAGAGATCAGGAGTAATGAGAAATAGTAGTCTAGCACCAAATTTATTGGTCAGGACACCAAACACTTCACCAGCGTGTGTAGGGAAGAGGAGCAGGCCGCAGTCTAAGATTTCAAGGAGGGAATAGACAGTACGACGACAGACTGGAGGCCATTTGTTCTAAAAGTGTATTTACGTAAGGAAGGAGAAAACAGAACAGTAGTCCAATGCTAGTAGCAGGATCAAGAGATGTTTTTATTTTCCCTTTAGCTTGGGAAACCGGTGCATATTTGAAGGCAGAGTTGAAAGATCCCACAGAAAAAGAGAGAATGAGAGAGTGAATAATGGAAAGATCAAAACCTGGGTAAGCTGAAAGAGGTGGTATCAGAGAGGATTAAAGACACAAGTTTCAAGGATTCTAAGAGTTGGCCTTGGAAGGATGTGAAAGCACTTTTTCTTTTTTCTGATAGTGATGAAAAGGGAAAAGAATAAGCTTATAGCAGATAACGTTTCAGAACAGAGCTCATCACCTTGGTGAGACTTGGCCTCATCAAGAGATTGGAGATTGGACATAATGATCAGGAGATGGCAGGGCTGTGGGTCAGAACCAGGTACACAGAGAAGGATGAAGTCTATACAGGACAGTAGAGCATGGTACCCAACTGACGGTGACAAAAAGAAGGTGACGGTCCAGCACACGGCTACTGTAAGGGATGTAGCAAGGGAGAGAAGATTGAAATTCAGGTATATAGAGAACACTAGTGGAGAGGCTGGGGGCAGGTGCACATGGCAATGTACTTGCCAGCATTGGGGCATCTAGACAAGGTTGTAGCAATGGGATGGTGGTTTAGACAGAGCTTTAATAATCAGGGCTAATAAGGAGGAGAAGTGATTGCTGAGTAAGACAGTGTCCACCATGAACAAAAGGACAAAGCAGAAGCTCAATTAGTCAAACTAGCCATAAAGTCAGAGTGGGATCAACAGCACATTCATTTACCTTGGTGCACTGTTGCTTGAGCTACAGCCTCTGACTTGATTTGGGATCTATTCCAGAGCCTCAGGTAGGGCTGAGCTGGAATCACAGGAACCTTCATGAGCATAGAGGGGAAGACAGAGTCAGAAGAAGCAGGAGTAGAAGGCTTTCCTTTGGTCGGAAAAGCAAGAGTAGATGCCAACTGTCAAGACCTAGAGAGGTGGTGGGATTCAGTTTTGAGACCAGATAAGATCTAGAATAGCTCTTTTGGTGAGAGAGCACAGGCAGTCTCTCAGAGAGGCCTGAAAGGATTGTCAAATAGCAGAGACAGTTGGCATAAGATGCATGAATGTATAGTGGGCCAAACTCACCCTCCTTTCATGGAATAAAATAAATCATTTTATCCTCATAAAGCCTCCCCTCATAATCTTTTTAAGAAATTTATTGGCATCAGTTTAAACCCTTTAGTTAGCTTTGCATCTACTTTGATTCAATATTAAGAAATATTTCAGTCCTGGAATGATTCTTCTAATATTCTCGGTACAATGCGTCATGTCACTGAACAACAAAAACCAAACTGTTTAGATTTTCATTTTGTAAACAAGTGAAATGTATCCTTATTTCGTAATATTCAGGTTCTCAACCTAAACTATGCTTTTTTTTCTTTCAAAAACTAAATTCCATTTGGGAAAGGGCAAGAGTTTGATGCCTAAAAACAAAGCATAAAGAGTAATGTGCTAACATGGAAATAGAGTGGAAAGAAATTAGTGTAAAAGAAATCAGATGTCAAATAAGAGAAGAATGCTGAGTGCTTGCAGCCTCACAGTTTGAGAAACAGTTGGCTTTAGTGTGTCTTCTAACTGATTGATTTGAATGTCACAGGAATGGAATTAAATTATTTACAGGCTCAATGGCTCATCACTCAGTTGTAGCAAGAAATAAAATTGGTTGGGTATGAATTCTTCACAAAGTTGTGCCAGTTATTAAAATAGGACATGATCTTATGATCATTTCCTTTCCAGCAGACAATGGAATTGTGCTCAGCCAGTTTGGCCTTCACGGAAATCAAGCAATGTAATTTGATCTTATTATTTTAGTTAATTGATGACAAAAACTAGTGACTGCTATGTTACTAATTGGCTAATATTTATTAAAAACAAAACCAAAGCAGACAGGAAAATAGCTAACTCAGTCATGTTGAATGTTATATATATATCCATCCTACATCTTAATTTCCTTGTCATTAAATAAGTGAATTGACACTTTGTCAAAACATCAGTGAAGTCCTTTAAAATCTTTTTGTAAAAGCCTGTGTAAAAATGCCAAAAATTGTTGTTAGGAGAAACCCACAATTTTGACTCTCGTTCAAAGTTTTCAATAACAACGCTTTGTACTTAGGTCAAAATTTTCTTCTAGGGAATTGAAGAGCTAATGAATAACAATTTGCCTATTTCACAGAGAGGAATGAACATATGAAGTTACTTCTAATTTCTCATACCAACCCAATTAACTAGATTTATTGTTTGAGAAATAACCCAAGGGAATATTAAGAATAAAGATGAGTATTAAATTTAATTTAAGCTCTCATTCTGTGGTAAATGTCAGTTATTCCTTTTTAAGGGACATCAACAGACAGTTAATGGAAGCCAGTATGTCACCAAAGGCCTTTTTGTCCCACTCATTAAATGCTCTAAAGATATATATTTTCCAGACTGCAAGTTTTAGTGATTAATATGTTTACATTAAAAACAGGCCTATTTTGATGCAGAAATAATATATACATCATAGAACGACTGAATATGTGAGTAGGAAATTTTAACTTGAATATAATTCTGACAATTTTAAGTTGGTTTTGGTATTGCTCCTAACTCTGGCTTCTCTGAAATGTAGTTGTACTTTATTATTTTAATATGATATGAATATTCTGTTCCATTACTTAAATACCATTATGGTTTCCTTTTACCTATCAGACAAAGTCTAAAAATATTTAACTTTAGATTCTTCATCGTCTGTCTACTGCCTACCTGTCTAGCATCGATTCATGCCACTACCCTCCACAGACACTGTTTTTGTTTCCAATATCCATTCTCCCCTTCTCCATTATTAATAGAACCTTGAGTTCTAGCTGGCACCACCTAGCCATCTTCCAATCATAGCAGCTAAACCTATATCTTAACTAATACAGATATCTCATTTTTAAGACAGAAAAGGTATACATAGAGAAAAAAGCCCTGAATTTTTAACCCAAAACTTACCCACATCCTCCTTAGTACATTGCCCCAGGATCAGATTGTAGTCTTGTTTCTTTCCCACCAAAACTCAAGAAGCCATTAGACTTCTTCTTGTTATAACAATACATGGGCAGTTTTTCAAAATAAAGTGATTCACGAGTGTGAGGCAGCTGCAAGTTAGTTCACCTCCAGCACATACACAATATATGAAGTAACAAAATCAACAGAATAGCTAGTACTTTGGCTTATAGTCAGCGGAGACTAAAGTTGGATCCATTACTGACATAAAGACTGCAAGTCCTCAGAAACTAAAATATCCACTAGTGTGGATCAGCAGTGTTAAAAGGGAAAAACTCAGTGGGCACCACGGAATTGTCATTACAACTAAAGACTTTTTCAGCCACTCCTGGTAAAAATTCACCAATACCATAGCACCGTGGGATTATTCTCTAGCTTTATCTGCATATTTTTCAGTTGTCTGTACATATGTTTATATTTACGGTAAACATTTAGAAAAATTTTTATAGTTCTTAACCAATCTTCTTATATTTATCAAGTCCAGAATTGAAAGACCCTCCCCCATTAGATGACATTAAGAAAATGTACCTGGCAGTCTCCCAAGGCAATAGAAACAAAAGCAAAAATAAACAAATGAACCTAATCAAACTTATAAGCTTTTGCACAGCAAAGGAAACCATGAACAAAACAAAGTGTACCAGAGTTTGCAATGCCTCCATATGCTTAGTAGAAGCAAAGCGAATTCTTTCCAGAAGAATGCCTCCTCAATCCAGACCTTAAAGTATTCCCATGTATAAAATTACAATGAGTAGAACTCATAGTAAAAAATAAAGTTCTAAAACATAATAGCGCCATGATTAAGAATTAGCAAAAATGAGCATCAGAACTAAACATTTTTAGACTTCATATATTAAAATTATTGGACAAAGCACATAAAATAAGTGTATTTAATATGCTTAAGACATAACAGAGAACTGAAACTGTAAGCAAGAGATTATTCTTTTAAAAAAAACCAGTCATTTGAAGAAATCAGATATAACTTTTCAAAATGAAATACAAAGTCATCAAAATTGTAAAACATGATGGACAGATACAGTAAATATGACTTAGCTATAATGGAAAATTACAAACCAGATGATAGATCCTAAAAATTTTCCTAGAATGCAGCACAGAGAGAGAGAGAGGGATAAAAACTATGAAGGAGAAGTGGAAACATGGAAGATAACTGCCTAAAATATCTCCTATTGGAGCTCTAATAGGAGAGAATAAAAAATGAGGAAGAGAAAATATTTTAAAACATAATGATTGAGCACTTTGCAGAACTGAAAATACATCTATCTTTAGATTGTATAAACCTAATGAATTCAAAACAGGACAAATAAAAAGAAATTCCATTTCAAAACATATCACAGTGAAATCCAAAGAGAAAATAAAAGATCTTACCAACAGAGAGAAAAGACATGCTAGCTAAAAGCAAGAAATAATCTAATGGCCTGCCTTCTCGATAGCAAAAGTGGAAGGCAAAAGACAAGGGGATTAATTTGCTGAGAGAAAATAACTCTTAATTTAGAACTGTATACTCAAAACAAACACTCAAAAATTAGAGTTAAAGAAACACATTTTTAGAAAAACAAAAACTGAGAGTTTAATACCAGTAGAATCTCAGTAAAGCAAAAATCTAAAGGATGGATTTTATAAAGATAAAAATCTTTTCCCAGAGAAAAGGTCTCAGATGCAAGGACTAATAAAGAAAATGCTTTAAATGAGAATAAATCTAAACAAATATTGAACAAAGCAAAAATAGTTCTGTTCAATTTGGAGAATAAAAATAATTGAAAGTTGCAAAGAAACATGAATTGTCAAACTGGATTTAAGAAAATAGTCCAGGGCTTCCCTGGTGGCGCAGTGGTTGAGAGTCCGCCTGCCGATGCAGGGGACACGGGTTCGTGCCCCGGTCCAGGAGGATCCCACATGCCGCGGAGCGGCTGGGCCCGTGAGCCATGGCCGCTGAGCCTGTGCATCCGGAGCCTGTGCTCCGCAACGGGAGGGGCCCCGGCAGTGAGAAGCCCGCGTACCGGAAAAAAAAAAAAAAAAAGAAAGAAAGAAAATAGTCCAGCTCTAGCTGTATATAACAGCCATGCCTAAAACATAAAGGCACAGACAAGTTGGAAAGGATGAAAAAAAGATATACCGGAAAAATGCTAATTAAATGAAAGCCGGTGACGTTGATTTATACTACACAAATACAAGTTAAGGCAAAAAGCATTACTAGAGAGAGAGAAGTTCACTGTATAATGATCAAACTTTCAGTTCACCAGAAAGATATAACACTTCCAAGCTTTTAGGCACTAATTAATGTTGATAAAATATCTTGAATTCTATTATGAAACTAGTAAAAGAATTATACCACTAATAAAATAAAATTATAAAAATAACTTGTCACTCAAAAAATCAGTGGATTAATATTCATAAGTAAGACTGTCCCTAAGTGCCTTTTCACAGTTTATCCTATTTGCTTTGGTCCTCAAAGTTATTGAACCTCACAAGATGAGTTGTGGACTGTTGTCTCTTTTTCTATGCCAGGATTAGAATGCTCTTCCTCAAATGATTGCTAGAATTTATCTCTAAAACTCTCTGTACATAGCATCTTCCTTCTGTGAAGATTTTTTTAACTAGTTATTTAATGGTTTTAATAGTTATAGAGGTACTCACAATTTCTGTTTTGTCTTGAGTCAATTTAGATAAATTGTATTATTTTATGAAAAGGACCATTTCTTCAGAGTTTTCAAAATTTGGGGAATCAGAACATTTAAAAAAATCTCTGCCGTATCTGCAGTTTTCATCCTTTAAAGTGTTTCTTTGAACCTTACCTCTTGTTTTCTTGATGAGACTGTGCAGAGAGCTGTCAACTTTTTTGATCTCTTCAAAAACCAATTTTTAGCTTTGATGTCTTTTTCTAGTTCATTATTATTACTTTATTTTTACTCTTTTCTTCTACTTTCTTTGAATTTATTCTATTATTCTTTTTTTTTACATCTTTATTGGAGTATAATTGCTTTACAGTGGTGTGTTAGTTTCTGCTTTATAACAAAGTGAATCAGTTATACATATACACATGTTCCCATATCTCTTCCCTCTTGCATCTCCCTCCCTCCCTCCCTCCCTCCCTCCCTCCCTATCCCACCCCTCTAGGTGGTCACAAAGCTCCGAGACGATCTCCCTGTGCTATGTGGCTGCTTCTCACTAGCTATCTATTTTACATTTGGTAGTGTATATATGTCCATGCCACTCTCTCGCTTTGTCACAGCTTACCCTTCCCCCTCCCCATATCCTCAAGTCCATTCTCTAGTAGGTCTGTGTCTTTTTTTTTTTTTTTCACCTCTGTCATAATCTCTTTTTTTTTTTTTTTTAAACATCTTTATTGGGGTATAATTGCTTTACAATGGTGTGTTAGTTTCTGCTTTATAACAAAGTGAATCAGCTATACATATACATATGTTCCCATATGTCTTCCCTCTTGCGTCTCCCTCCCTCCCACTCTCCCCATCCCACCCCTCCAGGCTGTCACAAAGCCCCGAGCTAATATCCCTGTGCCTTGCGGCTGCTTCCCCCTAGCTATCTACCTTACTACGTTTGTTAGTGTGTATATGTCCATGACTCTCTCTCGCCTTGTCAAAACTCACCCTTCCCCCTCCCCATATCCTCAAGTCCGTTCTCCAGTAGGTCTGCGTCTTTATTCCTGTCTTACCCCTAGGTTCTTCATGACATTTTTTTCCCCTTAAATTCCATATATATGTGTTAGCATACGGTATTTGTCTTTTTCTTTCTGACTTACTTCACTCTGTATGACAGACTCTAGGTCTATCCATCTCATTACAAATAGCTCAATTTCATTTCTTTTTAAGGCTGAGTAATATTCCATCGTGTATATGTGCCACATCTTCTTTATCCATTCATCCGATGATGGGCGCTTAGGTTGTTTCCATCTCCGGGCTATTGTAAATAGAGCTGCAATGAACATTTTGGTACATGACTCTTTTTGAATTATGGTTTTCTCAGGGTATATGCCCAGTAGTGGGATTGCTGGGTCATATGGTAGTTCTATTTGTAGTTTTTTAAGGAACCTTCATACTCTTCTCCATAGTGGCTGTACCAATTCACATTCCCACCAGCAGTGCAAGAGTGTTCCCTTTTCTACACACCCTCTCCAGCATTTATTGTTTCTAGATTTTTTGATGATGGCCATTCTGACTGGTGTGAGATGATATCTCATTGTAATTTTGATTTGCATTTCTCTAATGATTAATGATGTTGAGCATTCTTTCATGTGTTTGTTGGCAGTCTGTATATCTTCTTTGGAGAAATGTCTATTTAGGTCTTCTGCCCATTTTTGGATTGGGTTGTTTGTTTTTTTGTTATTGAGCTGCATGAGCTGCTTGGAAATTTTGGAGATTAATCCTGACAAAGTTGCTTCATTTGCAAATATTTTTTCCCATTCTGAGGATTGTCTTTTCGTCTTGTTTATGGTTTCCATTGCTGTGCAAAAGCTTTGAAGTTTCATTAGGTCCCATTTGTTTATTTTTGTTTTTATTTCCATTTCTCTAGGAGGTGGGTCAAAAAGGATCTTGCTGTGATTTATGTCATGGAGTGTTCTGCCTATGTTTTCCTCTAAGAGTTTGATAGTTTCTCGCCTTACATTTAGGTCTTTAACCCATATTGAGCTTATTTTTGTGTATGGTGTTAGGGAGTGATCTAATCTCATTACTTTTACATGTACCTGTCCAGTTTTCCCAGCACCACTTATTGAAGAGGCTGTCCTTTCTCCACTGTACATTCCTGCCTCCTTTATCAAAGATAAGGTGACCATAGGTGCGTGGGTTTATCTCTGGGCTTTCTATCCTGTTCCACTGATCTATCTTTCTGTTTTTGTGCCAGTACCATACTGTCTTGATTACTGTAGCTTTGTAGTATAGTCTGAAGTCAGGGAGCCTGATTCCTCCACCTCCGGTTTTCGTTCTCAAGATTGCTTTGGCTAATCGGGGTCTTTTGTGTTTCCATACAAATTGTGAAATTTTTTGTTCTAGTTCTGTGAAAAATACAAGTGGTAGTTTGATAGGGATTGCATTGAATCTGTAGATTGCTTTGGGTAGTAGAGTCATTTTTCACAATGTTGATTCTTCCCATCCAAGAACATGGTATACCTCTCCATCTATTTGTATCATCTTTAATTTATATCATCAGTGTCTTATAATTTTCTGCATACAGGTCTTTGGTCTCCCTAGGTAGGCTTATTCCTAGGTATTTTATTCTTTTTGTTGCAGTGGTAAATGGGAGTGTTTTCTTTATTTCACTTTCAGATTTTTCATCATTAGTGTATAGGAATGCCAGAGAATTCTGTGCATTAATTTTGTATCCTGCTACTTTACCAAATTCATTGATTAGCTCTAGTAGTTTTCTGGTAGCATCTTTAGGATTCTCTATGTATAGTATCATGTCATCGGCAACAGTGACAGCTTTATTTCTTCTTTTCCGATTTGGATTCCTTTTATTTCCTTTTCTTCTCTGATTGCTGTGGCTAAAACTTCCAAAACTATGTTGAATAAGAGTGGTGAGAGTGAGCAACCTTGTCTTGTTCCTGATCTTAGTGGAAATGCTTTCAGTTTTTCACCATTGAGGATGTTGGCTGCGGGTTTGTCTTATATGGCCTTTATTATGTTGAGGAAAGTTCCCTCTATGCCTACTTTCTGCAGGGTTTTTATCATAAATCAGTGTTGGATTTTGTCAAAAGCTTTCTCTGCATCTATTGAGATGATCATATGGTTTTTCTCCTTCAATTTGTTAATATGGTGTATCACGTTGATTGATTTGCATATATTGAAGAATCCTTGCATTCCTGGAATAAACCCCACTTGATCATGGTGTATGATCCTTTTAATGTGCTGTTGGATTCTGTTTGCTAGTATTTTGTTGAGGATTTTTGCATCTATGTTCATCAGTGATATTGGCCTGTAGTTTTCTTTCTCTGTGACATCTTTGTCAGGTTTTGGTATCAGGGTGATGGTGGCCTCATAGAATGAGTTTGGGAGTGTTCTTCCCTCTGCTATATTTTG
Source organism: Phocoena phocoena (assembly GCF_963924675.1). Lineage (NCBI taxonomy): Eukaryota > Metazoa > Chordata > Mammalia > Artiodactyla > Phocoenidae > Phocoena > Phocoena phocoena. The sequence continues at coordinate 74,415,649 of NC_089227.1, read as the reverse complement.
GAAGAGTTTGAGAAGGATAGGTGTTAGCTCTTCTGTAAATGTTTGATAGAATTCGCCTGTGAAGCCATCTGGTCCTGGGCTTTTGTCTGTTGGAAGATTTTTTTTTTTTTTTTTTGCGGTTCGCGGGCCTCTCACTGTTGTGGCCTCTCCCGTTGTGGAGCACAGGCTCTGGCCATGGCTCACGGGCCCAGCCGCTCTGTGCCATGTGGGATCTTCCCAGACCGGGGCACAAACCTGTGTCCCCTGCATCGGCAGGCGGACTCTCAACCACTGTGCCACCAAGGAAGCCCTGTTGGAATATTTTTTTTTTTTTTTTTTTTTTTTTTTTTTTTTTTTTGCGGTATATGGGCCTCTCACTGTTGTGGCCTCTCCCGCTGCGGAGCACAGGCTCCGGACGCGCAGGCTCAGTGGCCACGGCTCACGGGCCCAGCCGCCCCGCGGCATGTGGGATCTTCCCGGATCGGGATACGAACCCGTGTCCCCTGCATCGGCAGGCGGACTCCCAACCACTGCGCCACCAGGGAAGCCCCTGTTGGAATATTTTTAATCACAGTTTCAATTTCAGTGCTTGTGATTGGTCGTTCATATTTTCTATCAATCTTGGCATGTTGTGCATTTCTAACAATTTGTCCATTTCTTCCAGGTTGTACATTTTATTGGCATAGAGTTGCTTGTATTAATCTCTCATGATCTTTTGTATTTCTGCCGTGTCAGTTGTTACTTCTGCTTTTTCATTTCTAATTCTTTTGATTTGAGTCTTCTCCCTTTTTTTATTCTTTACCAGCTTTTTAAGATACATGCCTATCTCATTAATCTTTTCTCATAAAAAATTTCAATCTAAAAATTTCCCACTGCATACCACACACTGACATTTCCAAAGTTTCAAGTTATAATATTTTCTTTTTTATGCAATTCTAAGTAACTTTTAATTTCTAATTGGTTTTTTCTTTAAAACATGAGCTATTAAAATATTTTTTTAATTTCCCAAATTATCTTTGTTTTGTTCTATATGTATATATGTGATCATGAAATTTATTTTTCTTTTTTCATTTCAGTTTTATTGTGGTCAAAGGTGGAATTTCATGTGAAATCAATTCTTTGGAAATTACTCCAACTTCCTGTATGGCCAAAGCACTGTTGTATTTTGGTAGATTTTCCTTGTAACTTGAAAAGAATTAGGTTCAGGATTTTCTATGTATTCATTAGATCAGTGTTTACCAAACTTCCTGTATGATGAGAGTCATCTGAGTCTCTTTTTAAAAATACAACTTTCTGAGTCTCTCTTCTGGAAATTCTCATTCAGTAAGTTTGATCAGGGAGGTTTGAGAAATCCTACAGTAAGCCAAGCAATTTTGTTGTTCCATTCAAATTTTTCTTATTTGTACTGATTTATGTCAATTTGATCTATCACTTATTGAGAGAGCTGTGTTCACATATTTCAGTATGATGGCGTTTTTTTTTTATTTTTACTTTTAATTTTGTCAATTTTAAATATACACTTCACACACACACACACACACACACACACAAACACACCTTCTGTAGGTCTATTAAATTCTCTTCAACTTCTGTGTCCTCAGTTTGTAAAATACAGAAGCAGAAATAGTAATTATTTGAAAGAATCTTAGGACAAATAAATGGGAAATGCATGTAAAGGAAGTGCCTGGTTTGCTCCTGTAACTGGTATTAGTTCATGGCAGTTACTTTCTATCAGGTTGCTTTCAACACTAGAATTATCTGCTAGTTATGTTCATTTAGTCCATATTACAGACACAATGTTTTAACCTGAGATCAAACCACGCATCAAAACTCCATGTGCGTGGACTATATTACCTTCCCTTCCCACAAACATGTCAATAACTATTTTCCCTGAATTAAGATAAGAGATTATGCTGTTGGCTTAGGGCACACTCCCAGGCAAGGCTTATTGTGCTTGTCCTGAGGACGTTTTCCACATCTTCCACCAGTGTCCCCAACACAAAGACCCCGGATAGAATACTTTAGGAGCTGATTATTGAGCAGAATCTGTGATCTTCCTGAGGACCTTTGGTACCTTTTTCTTGACCTTCAGGTATAATGAAAACAATTTAACTGTCTCTGTTTACATTATTATTTTGTCATTCCTAAAGCTCAGAGTTAAGTTCATGGCTTGGTAATAAGCAACTAAGTGGAAATTTGTAACCTACTTAGGCACAATATATTCTCCCTAACACTTTCCCCAGTCCATTTACATTTCTTACAATCACTGAGATTTTCCCTGTCTTATTGCCTTATTTCTTAATTTTTGCTTTGCTAATTTGTTGCATGTATTTGCCATTAGCACCTAAAGTCTTTGTGAAATAAGCAGAGATATAAGCACATACACAGGTGCATAAATGATAAATACACATAATGTGCAGATAGATGCATAACTGTGTACATATGTATGAATTTAATTTGTAGACCAAAGGGAGAAGATGGCTGAACCTGAGGCCTTCATGTCAGTATCAAAACCCTGTACTAGAAAAGACAAACCATAGAGCTGTTACATAAAATATTTATATTATTCAAAGAGATAGAAAAGAAGTGCCTCCCTTAATTCAGTGGTATATTAATACAACTATAGTTTTTCGAGCAAGATTAAAAACTTACAGGATTTATGAGTTTTCTTCTATAGGTATTGCTTCTAGAGTCATAGAAGGATTATGTCACCCTTTGTATTGAAGACTTATGGCTCTGTTAGCCAAAATGCCATTTTAAAAAGAAATGGCTTATTTTCAGAATAGTATCTTGTTTGCATAAATGTATCTACTGGGAAAAAAGGAAGAAATCTTACGTGCTTCACTAGAGTCTGTATTATTCTGGCAGTTTCTCTAAATGCATTCTTGGAAAACCATGTAGCCTGCTTCTCTTATTCCAAGTCTAAGATACTATCCTCTGAAACATCCTGTTGGTGATTATGTAGACCCAGCTGTTTAGAGTGGTTTACTGGAAATGTCTGTAAAACAATTAAAACTTTCATCATGCCTCCTAACCTCCTGTCTTCTTAACATTAAAACCACCCTTTGTAATCTCCTTGCTTTTCTCACATTGACTGGATCTGAAGGGAACATTTATTTATGCCATAGCAAACACAGCTTAACTGGTATTTTGGCTGACAGAACAGCTTTGTTTCTGTGCTTGTATAGCCTCTTCTTCTGACAGCAGAACCTGGGGAGCTAGCCTTCTTAGCAAACTGCCTTTGCAATGCCAGGGGAAGACAGAGACATCCTGTTATTACAGGAACACAAAATTGGTTGAGGGTTACTTCATTTTTCATTTATTGACTTAAGGAGAAAATGGCCCAATGTAATACTACTTCAGAAATCAGTAGAGATCGCACTGTAGTCAGCTTTCAAAAAATAAAATAAAATTCAAAAAACAATTCTTTCATCTGGTAGTGGTCGCTTTAGGGCACTATAAATTGTCTTCCAGGATCTTCATAGGGTCCACAAAGACTGAGAAGGGTAATGAAGCTTGTCTGTCCAGAGAGAGGCTAGATAAACATGGTTTAAGGTTAAATTGTTTCCTAGCAAAACAAGAGTTATTAGATCACCTCTTGCAGAATCAATCATTTTTATAAATACAAATACAGAACAGATAAAACGGACATTCTTCTTCAACTAGAAACAGTGTGGTTTGCAATTTCTGTTGAAAAGGGTCTTGATTTTAAAACAAACAAAAAATTAAAACCCAACAACCAAATGAAAACTGTGAAGGCTCTTCTCCACTTAGATAATTCTGTTTCAGATACTTCTGGAGTATTTATGGGAAACAACATTCTGTTTTGAAAGTCCATTGTTGGGTTATTTTTCATCTTGTTTATAACTCCCTCATGGCATTGTTCAGATTACTGTCCCCAGAACAAAAGAGATGTAACACCATTTTTAAAATGACAGTATCTCCCTAATTCCCTGTTATGCCCTTAACAATACACATCATTCTCTGTATTCTATAATTTTGAGCAGAAAATTATGAAAAAGGAGTTAATGGTCTTTGTAGCACCTGACAAATATAAGTCTTAAGTGGCACTTGAAGCCAGTTAAACCCCCTTCAGTCTTCTTTGTAAGCTGTACCATCCTGGCAAAATGAGGGGGAAGGGAAAATGAGACGAAGCCTCTGTGTCTTTCTAAAGAGTGTATGAGTCGACCTTACAGCCAGAGACCAGAGCTGTGGGTTCGTTTATTCCCTCTGTTTTCCCATAACTACACTGCAAGCTTGTTATCACGTTGTCATGTGGTTGATGAGTGTCTGTCTTTATACCAGAGGCACTTAATAGGTTTCTGTAGGAAAGCAAATCACTCGGGAGATGGATTACATTAATTTAGGGGTTTGCAAAGTTGGCCCTGTCCCAACTCTTTCCCTGTGTAATCTTGAGCCTCAAATTCTCCAAAGATAGGGAAACTAATCCTTACCAGCTTCTTATGAGGAGGGGAAGATCAAATGTATAAAGTAATTTGAGCTCCTCATTAACAAAAATCTTCTATCAATGTATAATACTCATTATGAAAAAGAATTAGCCTGTCCACAGTTTGCTTTCATTTTGCTTTCCATTAATTGTATCGTGTGTAGTCGACCAGGACTCCACAAGGAAATGCAATTAGCATTGTCAATGTTAATGATGACTGAGGGTTGACAGAGAGCCAGATGTCTATAAGGAATTCAGAAAAAAAAAAAACTCACTGACTCTAATAAACTTATGATCTAATTTAAAGAAAGTAACAATCGCTCAATTTCACTGAAATGTTAAAGAGCTTACTTATAATGTGATCAAAAACAAGAAGTCAAGATGATAAAGGAGTGAAAAAAGTATACACAAGGCAAAGTTAAAGAAATAAAATATTTGACAGGAAAAGTGGAGAACTGAGACTGAACTAGTAATAATGGTTTGCAGGCTTGTAATGAGTCCATGTTTTGGGGCCAAGTTAGGCAATTCTGGGCTTTTTTTCTCTTGGTTCTCTCTTCCCATGCTCACTCTTTTGAATAGGCCCAAGCCACACCTTTCATTTATTCATTTATGTACTTCTTTCATATATTTTTTATTATCTACTATATATAAAAACTATGCTAGGTGTGTGGGCGATAGAAAAATACACATGACATAGTCACCTGTTCTCAAAGAAAACAATGTCTCAGTAGGGAGAATGAGACATAAACACAAATCCCTCCTATTTAAGAAAGTATGAGAAAAACTAATACAAGAGAGAAAGAAAAGGAAAAAAGTTCATTTTCAGCTAGTATGATCAGGGGGGCCTTTGAAGAAAGTTGTTTCCATCTGACTCATGCTTATTTCCCATCACTACTGAAAAACTCATTACTTCTTATACAGATAAATTGAGTAATGCCGAAATTAAGATAAATTGGTATGACAACACCAAGTTTCAGATTATCTCTATTTCTTCCAAGCAGCAAAAACATTCTGTCCTCTTGGCTGGTCTTTATTTTGTGAAGTCAGTCTTCAGCTCCCCTAGACATGTCCTAGTAAACAAGTGTCACTTCTTGCACACTGGCTTGGGTCGCTATCCTAATAGCCCTGGATGCTTTAATGACTTCTTGCTCCCTACTGGATCTTGTTTGGGAATTAACATAGAAGGTTAATATTACTGGCCACCTGCATTTATCATTTCTTAGGGTTGTGTTGGAAAACTAGATGACCAAGTCAGATTATGACAATGATGGTAAAACAAAGATTATTTAGCCACTAAGCCTCTGAATGAGAACAGGACTTGATAAAACGAAGACCCCCAAAGGATGGTGACTCAGACTGCATATCAAGTATCTAGGGATTACAATTTTTTTTCCCTTTTAAAAAGTCTTACTCTTTTTAACAGGAAGAAGTGGTTAGTGAAATAAACCAGTACAATGATTTTTCCAGAATAACAATAACATGGTTTCTTTGGACCTTGTTCTTGACCTCACTGAACACTAATGTCAATAAACTGAGAGACAGAGTTTTCTCATAGAAAAAAATATACAGTGTGCCCAGAAATAAACCAATGCATATGTAGTCAACTAATCTTTGACAAGAGCTCCAAGAGTACACAATGGAGAAAAGATAGTTTCTTCAATAAACAGTGTTGGAAAAACTGTATATCCACATGCAAAAGAAGGAAATTGAACCCTTATCTTACATCATACACAAAAGTCAACTCAAAATGGCTTAAACCTTAAGTGTAGGACCTGAAACCATAAAACTCCTAGAAGAAAACATAAGGAAAAATCTCCTTGATAATGATTGTCTTAGCTATGATTTTTTTTTGATATGCAAAAGTACAGGCAACAGAAACAAAAATAAACAAGTGGGACTACAACAAGCTAAAAAGCTTCTGTACAGCAAAGGAAACAATCAGCAAAATGAAAAGACAACCTATGAAATAGGAGAAAACATCTACATACTGTATATCTAATAAGGGGTTAATATCTAAAATATACAAGAAACGCATACAGCTCAATAGCAAAAAGACAAACAGCCTGATTTAAAACTGGGAAAGGGACCTGAATAGACATCTTTCCAAAGAAGATATACAAATGACCAATAGATAGATGAAAAAGTGCTCAATGTTGCTAATCATCAGGGAAATGTAAATCTAAACCACAGTGAGATATCACCTTACACCTGTTAGGATAGCTATCATCCTAAGACATAAATGTTGGTGGTGGTGTGGAGAAAAGGAGAAATGTGTACACTGTTGGTGAGAATGTAAATTGGTACAGTAATTATGAAAAACAGTCTGGAGACTCCTCACCTCAAAAAATTAAAAATAGTTCTATCATTTGATCCAGCAATTTCACTTCTGGGTATGTATCTGAAGGAAATGAGATCACTATCTCAAAGAGCTATCTGCACTCCTGTGTTCATTGCAGCATTATTCACAATAGCCAAGACATGGACACAGCCTAAGTGTGTCAAAAGATGAATGGGTAAAGAAAATGTGGTATATGTATACAATGGAATATTATTTAGCCATCAAAAGAAGAAAATCCTGCCATTGTGACCACATGGATGAACATGGAGGGTATCATGCTAGATGAAATAAGCCAGACACAAAAGGACAAATACTGTATTGATATTATCTCACTTATATGTGGAATCTAAAAAAGCTGAGCTCCAACATAGCAATTAGCAGTGACATGCAAATCAAAACTACAACGAGGGATCACCTGGCACTGGTGTGAATAACCATCATCAAAAATCAACAATGAAAAAATAGTGTAGAGGGCATGGAGAAAAGTAAACCCTTTTAATGGTGATGGTGGGATGTAATGGTAACAGCCGTTACAGAGAACATTATGGAAGTGTGTTTAGCAGGTAAAAATAGAGCTACCATGTGATCTGGCAGTGCTACCCCTAAAGACTATATGTGGAGAATAGCGGAATTCATAATGACACACGCACCCAAGCATGCACTGCAGCACTATTTACAGTACCCAAGTTGTGGAGATATACATAATGTCCATGGAAAGATGAACAGATAAAAAAGATGTGATACATGTACACAATGGTATATGACACTGCCATGTAAATGAATGAAATAATGCCATTTGCAGGAACATAGAGAAAACTGGAGATAATCATACTAAGTAAAGTAAATCAGAATCAGAAAGACACATAATATATGATATCACTTAGAGTTTGAATCTAAAAATACACACCACTGGAATAACTTAGAAAACATAAACAGATTCAGGGGCTTAAAAAGCAAACATATGGTTACTAAGTGGATAAAAGGGGATAAGGGATAAATTAGAAGGATGGGATTAACAAATAAAAACTATTTCATATAAAACAGATATTCAACTAGGATTTATGTATACCAAGGAAGGGCTATCAACACTCTCTAACAGCCTATATGGGAAGAGAAGCCGAACATGCAGATATATGTATAAATGAAAATGATTCTGTATACCTGCAACATACGCAGCATTGTATATCCATGTTACTCCAATAAAAACTAAAAATTACTCTAAATAAATAAATTAAAAAGCTGAACTCATAGAACTAGAGAGTAGAATGGTGGCTACCAAGGCCTGGGGTGGAGAAAATAGATGTTGGTCGAAGGGTATAAACTTTCACTTATAAGGTGAATAAGCTCTAAGGATCTGATGTATAGCATGGTGACTACAGTTAATGATACTATATTCTAGAGTTGAAATTTGCTGAGAGTAGATCTTAAGTATTCTCACAACAACAACAAAAATAAAGTTTTTTAAACGGTAGCTATGTGAGGTGCTAGAGGAGTTCATTAACTTGATTGTGGTAATCATTTTACAATGTATATGCATATTAAATCATCATGTACATCTTAAAATAGAGCACATTGTACAACCTAACCATATTTAATTTTTATTTTCCAATCATACCTCAATAAAGCTGGAAATAAAAAGAAAAAATATACAATGTGATCGAAAGGTGTTACCAAAAAGAAGGCAGAAGGGCAGAGATAATCATGAAATAAAACAATCACTATTTGAACAGGATTTTCTTCTATGGAAGAGTCATTCCTCTTCTTTCTGAAGTTGATATTTCTTCTCTTTGAAGAAAATGAGAAATTTTTGGTGTGTTGAAGCTAAAGAGTTACTATTTATTGAGTGCCTACTTCATACTAAGCACTTTATATGCTTTATTTAATCCTTACATCTACTGTGCAGTACCATCTTCATTTTACAGGAGAGGAAATCGAGGCCCGAGAATGGGTGTCTTGAATCAGGGTATCTGATTAGTAAGTGCTGGACGCACTATTCACACGCAGAACTATCTCACTTGAAATTTGTACATGTTCCTGTAGGTCATAATGCCACAGAGACCCTTCAGGATAATGGCTGTACCTTAATACTTGGGAGTTAAGTGTGATCATAATGGAAGGTAAATTTAAAAATCAAAGAAAATCATGCCGTCCTCCAAAAGTAGAAATAAAACCAAGAGAATGGCTGGCTAGCATACAATTAAAATTTGATGGTTATTAATACAGTGCACATTATTTTTCTAAAGTCTGTTGAAAATGTCGAAGTGTAGAGTTCACAACCTCCTATGCTCTTTCGTGGCTTTATATATTTATTCTGGAGTCCTTCCAGGAGCAGTCACTAAAAGAGCTCTGGTGTTTGTGACGTTTCTGAGGAGTTTGGCAAGGCTCGAGTTCATGAGCTGTCTGTGTTTCAGCTGTCCTTGCTCTGCTGACCTATTCTTAACTGGCTTTCAACTTTCCTGCCTCAAGTTCCATTTTCTTCATGACACAGGCTTGACTTTACACAAATCACTTAACCTTTTACAATTTCTGCTTCAAAAGAAAGAATGGAAATCATCTTCAAAGTTTCTGCAGCTCTAACATTTGGTAAATTAGAACTTAAAGTTCTCTTTATATTTTTATAGAACAGATATTTATGTATTAATTTTGGTTGGCTAACCAGTTATTTTGAAAATTATCAGTGAAATTCCAGCAACCATGGAACAACTGTGAAGATTCTCAAATAGGTTATTCATCTATTGTGGAAAGAAAAAGATTATTCAATGGATGTAAACTCGGTTTATTATTTAAAAACTAGCTTGCATAACTATTAAATACATAATATTTGGTTAAAAATAAACCACTGTTTAAGTCCATAGAGATTTAACTGAACACAAATCTATTTTTTGAGGATTAAAGACAGGATACTCCAAACTGCAGTATTATGTAATCTAAATATAAAACCAAGCAGTTAAGAAAAATAATATGAGAAAGCCTTTATAATCTTTATGTAAGGTTTTTGTTTGTTTTTCTTCCTTTTTTTTTTTTTTTTTTTGTATTTTGCTTGTCCTTCTCAATGAAAAATATATTAACAACATCTTATACGTGTATGGTCTTTATGGTTTGCAAAACACTTCCATATGCAGTGGAGTTACATCTTATGTGGGAATTATGTCCTGAAGTCATTTCATAAAGTAAAAATCACATATGGATAAAATTACCCATGAAAATCTTAGCCCATAAAGAATGGCATGCATGGTTTTGTATATTTAAAAAGTATATATATAAAAAAAAAAAAAAAAAGTATATATATGTATGAAGGTAATTTCTATAGTGTGATTATACAGTAAAATATAGTATACACAGTTCATTTCTCAAAGTATTAATTGCATAAAAGAGGCACATAGTTATGTATTTCAATTTCATGAGAGAATGAACATTATTTGTATAACATAAACGCAAACATGGCACCGCTCCACTGTATGGATTTCACAAGATGTGTAGCCCTTAGGTAAGCTACAGATTATTATACACCTATAGAGAGGAAAATAAGGCTTGGAGTAGTTTTAAAGCTTGTCTAAAGCCTCAAAGCTAATAAGTGACAAAGCTACAATTCAAATCTTTAAAACTTAGAAGCAGTTGTCTGTCTACTACCTCATAATTGGCTCCATATTTATTACTTTCTGGCTGAAATATATAAACTTTTTTTTCAGGTTTATAAACTGAATTTTTCATGTTTTTTTCACTACAATTTATTTTCTCAGAAAAAATTCTCTTCTTCAAATCATCCATTTCACTGATAATTCAGAATAAGAAAAGGTCAAAAATGCTATTATATTCGATAGGAAAAGTCTGTTAATTAGATTTAATCTGGCTCGCCTACAAACTGGCATTCTAAGTTTGCTATTAGGCTACTTTATTATTTTTTTTTAATTTTTATTTATTTATTTATATTTTTGGCTGTGTTGGGTCTTTGTTGCTGCAGCGCATGGGCTTCTCATCGCGTTGGCTTCTCTTGTTGCAGAGCACAGGCGTTAGGTGCGCGGGCTTCAGTAGTTGTGGCACGCGGGCTTAGTCGCTCCACGTATTAGGCTACTTTAAATGTGTGAGACTTTACTGGGGAAAATTTTTTGTCAGTTATATTTCCACTTCTGAGGCAAGAGTGGGTAAAGTAGATATTTAACTGCAAATAAAGAGGTCACTATTTCCTCTCCTCAGGTCTGGCCCAAAAATGAATTTTAAAATTTCCAAGAAAATGTGGGTCAGCTGATATGAATAATGGTGATTAACATCTTGATTCTTATCTGTTGATACATAAAGATTCATTTCAGGAGAAACTTTTTGTTTAAGCTTTATACTGAACCCCCTACAATGCCATTTGCTTTCTTGGTCGTTTGCTTACTTCCATTGTTCTTTCTCTTGGAAATAACAGCAGTTTGTATGCTTCGGAGGTACACATTGAGATATGGCTTATGGGAACAACCAATTTTGGTCTGCCCAAAGGCTGAGACGTAGAATTATAAACCTTGACTGCAATTCGTATCAATTAATAGTCTGGATTCACAACTAAGTAAAGTCACACCCTAACCTCCATAGTCATTATCTCCCGCATAGGAAATAGCATAGTGGCAGATTTGAAATGTAGACAAAATAGATAATGCAGTTGTGAATGTATTAAGGTGGAAGTTATAAATACATTTATTAATTGACTCTGTGTTGGAAATCAAGAAATTGTGTTTATGGAATTTTTCTTGTTCGAACATCTTGTATGTTGCTTTCCCAAAGCAGAGCAAACACCTTTTGGAAGTAAGCCCTTGCTATCCTTTCAGTTCTTTCTCTTTTTAAATGTTATCTTTCTGCACATTGAACCACACAGACATTTTTAGACTTGATAATTATCTCAACCTATTGTTTTTCAGAAGAGAAGCTGAGGTCTCTCAGTGGTGAATGACCTCTCCAGGAACATTCAGAATTGAGACTAGAATGAAATTGTTATTAATTTATTGATTCATGAAGAGGTAATGAGAATCTACGGTGTGCCAGGAATTTTTCTCTTTTTTTACCACACTGTTCCTAGGACAGTTAGGTAGGATTATAGTTTTATTGGAAATGTGAAATGATAAGTGAATGGTGTAATCTGAGCTAGTGTATGAGAGAGTTCGGGTTTTGGTCAATGTGAGAGACTTGCTAAGGGTGATTCCCAGGAATAAAATTCCCAGGAACTGCCTTTCACACGGCCTGGCTGAAATTGGGCAAGGATAGATGGTAAGAAAGGAGATCTGGGACAAGTAAACCTTAACTGTCTCACTGTGTATTTTTTTTGGAAGAAAAGAGACATTTTTCCCAAAAAAGTTGGCAATTAACAGAAAAAGAGAAAAACATATAATGAGGCACAGGAATTGTAGATTGTGTCCTGTTAGGGCCAGCTTCATGGACATGTGATTTGTGCAGCCTCACAGGACCCGGCATTTAGAAGGCCCCCGTGCATAATTTCATCTTGAAATTCTGCACAGGCCATCTTGAAATTCTCAATAATTTTTCAACAGAAGGTTCCAGATTTCCATTTTTACTGGGCCCAGAAAGTTATGTAGCCTTCCCTGCTCTTACTTCTCTTTGCAGGGTCTGTTCTGCCTCGCTCCTCCACAACTCTGACGTTCCTCACCCTTTCCTGCTCTCTTTGACGTGGGCTCCACTGCCAGGACCTGCTTCTTGTATCCAAACTCATCCCTAATTTAGATCAGGTTTGCATAATAAATTGTCCCTCTGGAATTCAACTTCAGGTAGACTCATTTGGAAAAATGGAATACTGAATATACAACTGCCTTTTTCTATTTAATACTATTTTGAGGATATGTTTTTATATCAGTAAATATGTCTGTCCTGTTCTTTTTTATACCAGTAAAATCCATATGTAATCCAGATGATATGCCCATTGGGGGGTTCCCTAACCCCGAGAGATCTGGTTAAATTTGGTCCAAACCCCAATTCCACAGTCCTGTGAGAGAAATCCCATGGTTTCTTCTAGCTCCTGTGCATACTTCTTCAGGACCCTCATCTGCATATGTCTTTGTGCTGTATTAGTCCAGGACAAAGGTCTGGCTGCTTTACCAGTTTCACAAGATATCTGATAACATACATTTTGTGATTTGTGTGTGCATTTTGCTAAAGATTTGAGGAGACTAGGGCTCAGGGGTGAAGTTCTTGAAATGGAATAAACAGTTGTCTGCAATCTAGCTGTTCTTTGTTCTCCTTCTCTCTCACCTCCCTTCTTTCTCCAAAGTAACAAGTACATTTTTGCACTTGATTTACAATAAAAATATTCATCAGTATCAATATTCTGTTAAGATCTTACATTCTACCTGAAGTACTTTCCCCATCAAACATAGTTCCCATCCTAAGAGAAATGTTTGTTAAAAACACTTTATAACAACAGTTTAAATTGTTAGCAGTAGTTTTTCCAGAGAGGTGAAAATGCATTTTTCCTTATGACTTATATTTTATGATTTTGGGAATTTTTATACAAAATTGGCAAAAAATGACCTACATTTTTCAAACTGGGCATGAATATGTATTTCAGATGTTACTGCCTTATTCTGAAGTCCTTTGTTTTCTTTTTTCTTTCTCTTCTAAAAATATTTGTTAGTTATGAAAGAAGCTTCTTTCTGTGGGTCACAGAGAGACTTATTCTTTATTTTCTCTTAAGAAAAGTGTAAATGAGTTTCTGCATTTTTCAATATTAGAAGTTTGGTGGGAAAATATATTACAGTTCAAAGCAATATTAGAAAACGCTTAATCCATCAGTTCCCATCAATAACATGTGTATTCATTAAATATTTTTCCTAAATACCATATTTTGAAGGGATACTTTCACGAGTTGACAGTGTATTTTCAATTCACTGATCCCCTTTGCACTGATTTATTTAGACCCCATCGATACATGCTACTTAATTACAAATATGCATTTGATAATGTATGGGTTTGATTTCATTATGCAAGTAACTTTCCCAATCCAGTTGTTTATGAGAATCAAGCACTCTGTTGAGAGTCAGAAAGAATGACTTATAAACTGTTCCACACTAACCAGTACTTCATGCATGGACAGTCATTTCCTTCTCTTAATTGGAAACTAGCCAATTAGCCTACATATAATTAGTTTGCACGTCAAGCAAATGAGCTATTGAATAAAAACACCATATAATGTAGGACCAATTAAAGGTCAATCTGCTGGGGTGAACAAGCTCATAACCAGGCCCCTCCATTCCAAAGAAAAAGGAGAAATAAAATATTTTTTAAAATACAGTTATAAATTCATACTAGCCTTATACCATATCTAAAAACTAACTTAAATCATAGGTTTAAAATTACCAAGCTTTTTTAAAGAAACATAAGAGAAAATCTTCGTGAACATGGGTTAGGCAAAGATCTTGTAGATATAACACCAAAAACGCAATCCACAAAAGAATATATTAAAAAATTGGAATTTGTCAAAAAATATTAAATTCTGCTCTTTGAAAGACATTATGAAGACAATGAAAAGATAAGCCATAGATTAGGAGAAAGTATTTGCAAATCATATAGTTGATAATGGAGTAGCATCTAGAATGTATAAAGAATCTAAAATCCCAACAATAAGAAAACAACCCAAATTTTAAATAATGGGCAAAAGTTTTGAGCAGATACTTTACAAGAAAACCAGCAAACAAAACAAAACAATAAAAAAGAAAAAAGCATACAGAATGCAAATAAGCACATGAAAAGATGTTCAACCTCATGAGTCATTAGGAAATGCAAATTAAAACTACAGTGAGCTACCACTACACACCATAAGAATGGCTATATCACTTATCTATGGCCCAAGCAAAAATTATCAAGGTAATTATAACTGGTGCTATACTGCAAGAGGGAGAAACATATAGAATTTTTCTACCCACATGAAATAGAACCTCCAAACCTCTAACCCAGAGTTTTTAATTAGGAACCTAAGTACCCCTACAGGATGAATGACTGGACTTTGAGAAGCCTATAAACTTCCTGAAGTTATAAATAAAATTGTATGTGCATACCTGTATATGCATTTTGAGAGGAAAGGAAACAAGGATATCATTAAGTTTTCAATGAGGTCATTTTAACGAAAATGGCAACAACAACCAAGAAGATTAAGAACTCACCCTAACCAATAGCCTAATTGAGCCAAACAACCCAGAGAGCTGAATGCGGCAACAATGAAACCACTGAAGAGGGAGAGGTGTTGATAAAAATTAGGTCCCTTGGAAGATAAACTCACAGTTGAAAATTATAAAGCACACAAGGAAATCCCTGCCATTTCAAATAGTGAAAAGATTCATACACTGGAAGGACTCACAAATGATAAAATATAAGATACCATTCTGCATTTAAAATAAGTATGTTCAAATTTCTCAGAGAAATATAGAAGTGAGTAGCATCCTGGAAACAAGAATACAAAGTTATAAAACAAGAGCATGAATATATGCAAAAGACCAACTATAAATAATAGAAATGGAAAAAAATGGTTACTGAAAGTAAAACAGGATCTTAGATAAAATAAAAAGTAAACAAGACGTAGGAAAATAAAAGTAGACCTTAAAAGATAGGACAGAGGAATCACTCAGAATACAACATAGGAAGAGAAGGAGATGGAAAATATGAGACATTAAAGAAAACGGAGGATAGATTGAGAAGTTCCAAGATACAGGTAAGAATACAAGAGAAAGGATAATGGAATGAAATCTGCAAAAATGATATCTGAAATTTTTTCAAGAATTGAGGAAAGGCATGAATCCTCAGATTGAAAGAAATCTTATCAAATGTTGAACAAGGTAAATAATTTTTTAAAAAAATACACTACTAGACATATCACGGTGAAATTTCAAACTATCAAGTAAATATAAAATGAAAATGTGAAATATAAATATGAAAAGCTACTAGAGAGAAATTATAGACTACCTATAATGCAATGACACTAGATTGAACACAGGCTTCTTATCAGCAGAAATAAATAAATGTCCAAAGATAACGAAATAATATATTCAAAGTGGTGCTAAGGGAGACTAATTCTTATTCAAGACCAAGTGCAAAATAAATAAATTTTCAGGCACATAAAGACTAAGACCTCTCACTGAAAGAATTAGTAGCAAAAATAACAACAACAAAATGAATTCAAAAAGAAAATGCAAAGAACAACAGTGGACAAAGAAATTATTTAAAGATGTAAATTCAAATAAATATTAACCGGGAAAAAATATACTGACAATAATTTATGAAGGATGAAAATGGGCCTTAACTGCAATTCTAGTTTACCCTCACGCCAGTTGCGAGGAGGTAGTTTTGTAGGACGCTAGAATTCCTTGTCTTGTTTTGCAGGAGGCTAGAAATACTTATTAACTTTAGGCTTTTTTACAAAACAAGGGAGTATCTCACATTACACTCATGTAATTTGTGAATACTTGATTTGAAGAAGAATTTTTTGTACAGTGATTTCTAAAAATGCCTTTATTTTTTACTTTAGAAAATAGTAATCTCTTTCCAAGTGAAAGAAACAGTTGATCTATGGAAAGTAAGATATTAGTTGAGGTACACACAGAAAATATATCATTTCAGTTATCTTCTGGATTTTCCAAGTGCACAGGATGGTGTTGTTTTCAATATTTATTAAATGAGCTGTCTCCTAGCATTAAATAGAAATTACTTAATCAGAATATATATGGATTAATCACCAAAATGCTATTAAAAATCATTTCCAGGGCTTCCATTGTGGAACAGTAGTTAAGGATCCGCCTGCCAATGCAGGGGACATGGGTTCAAGCCCTGGTCCGAGAAGATCCCACGTGCTGCGGAGCAACTAAGCCCATGCACCAAAACTACCGAGCATGTGCTCTAGAGCCTGCGTGCCACAACTACTGAAGCCCGCGTGCCTGGAGCCCGTGCTCCGCAACAAGAGAAGCCACCACAGTGAGAAGCCTGCACACCGCAACAAAGAGTAGACCCTGCTCACCGCAACTAGAGAAAGCCCGTGTGCAGCAATGAAGACCCAATGCAGCCATAAATAAATAAATAAAAACATATTTTTAAAAATCATTTCCAAATGCAAAAATTAGTTTTAACGTTTGTTTACATAAATAGGAAACAGTAAATAATTCTGCATGAAAGTTCTACACAGTAAATTATTACCATGATCTATGGTCAGTGTTGCTAGGTACATAAAGAATGCTATGGCAGCATAGCCCACATGGGACAGGGTTGGGGAGATTCCTGGATATGAGGACATGTGGACCTGGTGCTGAACCATATAGGAAAGCAGAAGCCAGGCTTGGGGAGAGGGGAGTTGTTCTGTGAAAGAGGAAAAATATATCAACATAGGTTTAAGTGGAAATTCCCAGGGCATTACTGAGGAGAGGGAGCAATTGTCTTGCATCATTTTACTCTTAACAGAAGGGAAGTTGACCCTTTCTGGAACTTGTTTGCATGTCAGGGAAGTATTATTAACCTTTTCCTTTTAACCTTGCTTTGCTCCTAGTAGTTTCCTGCTCTCCCATCCTCACTTCCACTTAAAGCAACTTAACCAACTTGTGATTTATAACTGACATCTCACAACTTACCTGCTTTGTATAGAGCATTGGACTAGTTAACTGATCAGGGAGAAGAAAGGAAAAAATAAAAACACAGCTGTGATTCCTAGTATAGCTTCTAGGAAAAAAAAACTATCTGCCTTTGTCTTGTATTGGTTATCTATCAAAGGGAATATGCCTGACCAGAATTTCGAACCGTGTATCCCTGAGAACCTAACTTTTATACCACGTGCTCTATCCCTAGAATTCAATGCTTGGAGTGAAAAAGCAAAATAAACATGACTCTTCTTTAACCTTCTTTGGATAGAATGGACACCATCCCAGGTATAAAAGAGGATAATTTTTTTATAAACCAGGATGGTTTTAGTAATTGAAAAATGGAAAATAAAATCTTTATCAATGTGAATAAAAAACACAATGATAACCTCTCTAGTCTATTTTGGAATCCAATAAGAAATGTAACACTTTCTTTCATGTGCAGACAGTAGAAGATAAATCATTAAGCTGATGGTTGGATGCCACTCAAAATGCATTTTGGTTTCTGTGGGATGACAAAAAGACTGGCATCCAGGGAGGGACTGTTAACTATATATGAGTCCACTGTATAATACGTGAAGCCCTTGGGACTGGATGTGTTTTGAAATGTGGAGTTTTGTCAATATTAGGTAAAATGGGCAGATAGCAGACACTGTTACCAAACTTGGGTCTGCTTGCCCACCATACAGCAAAGCTAACCTACTGACACCAGGTTGTGGTGAAGGAAAGTACAGCATTTATTTGCAGGGCATCAAGCAAGGAGAAAGGGCAACTCATGCTCAAAATATCCAAACGCCCCTATGGCTTTCAAGGGAAGGTTTTTAAAGGCAACATTTGCCTTGAGTGTTACAGCTCATGGACTTTCTTCTGATTGGTTGGTGTTGAGGTAACAGAGTGATGCTTTGGTAATCTTAACCATCAACCTTCTGGTTCCACCCGGTCTAGAGTCTGTGTGCTTGTGGTCAGCATGTGGTCAGGATCCTCCAGCTGAATGGGGGGTCTTAGTTCCTGCAGAACAACTCAAAGATATGCATCAGATTGTTACATATATTCCTTGAGGAGGAACTAGGACTCTGCTTCATCGCTGAACTGTTGCTTAGACTAACATTACTTTTCTTGCTTAACTGCTTTGTCTTCCCTCACTTCCCATATTAGTAATTGCTTGAGTCTGCTATTTGGAACTCAGGGAAGGCCTAAAAGACTAAAGTCTTTTTCTACAAACAAGAAATGGGGGGAGATGAAGGGGCTTTTATACCCAGGAGGGCCCCACAGGGCCCTGCTCAGTTTCAATCCCCCCTTTCCTTTGATACGCCTCAATCTTGAGGGGAACAAGGACCTAACAAGAAAGGGAATGAAGTTTTGGATAAAGAGGTTAATCATAAACTCGGCAGAGGAACTTGGTTTTAGGAAGACTCAGTTTCAACACCTTCTTCCAAATCTAGAGCGGCACCCCCAAATTAAACATATTCATATTTCTGCTAAGAAATATATAGATAATTCACACCGAGTGGAATAATTTAAGACTATAAACAGCTTTGTATCCATTCAGATCTGATTTTGCTCCCAAAAGAGTTCAGATCAGATATTGCCACCAATATGAAAAACTTTTGATTTCCGAAATTGTGGATAAAGAATTGTGAACTTGTATTACCTTCAGGGAAGCAGAGCAGTGAGTAGAGTTTACACATTCTTCAGTTTGAGAAAAATTGGTCTTTGAACCTCCTGTCATAGAATAGTCACTTCTTATCCTAAAATAAGTCCTCAATGTATTCTGGATGGGCTTTAGTGGAAGTCTAAAAGTCAACCAATAGTTTAATAATGGTATTTTTTGTCTACTTTATTATTATTATTGTTTAGCCATGAATCACATGTTAGTTCTTACTGGCTTGTAATAAATCAAATAAAACAAAATTAAATGTTGATATCAATCTGCCTTTTTTACTAGGCTACAGATTCAGTTGTTGGCGTTATTTATGTGTGCTCTTCAGCCTGTTTCCCGTGTTGGTTTTCCTCTCTTGAGGAGAAGGAACACCAAGGAGCACATCCCGTCCCAGCTAGACTCCACTGGCTCTTCATCACTTCTCTGGGCACAACAAAGTGTCAGACAGACACGGCTGTAGCATATTATGCTCAGGTCTCCACTCCTGGTTTAGAAGGCAGTGCGAATACCCGGCCAGACCTGCCTCAATCCAGTCCTACCTGCAGTGGAGGGACCTCCCATTGGCCAAGCTTTGCTCTCAAGAACAGCATGAGGTCAAGTGGATCCTTTTCACGGGATAAGTTTTGAGTCGTCTCTCTGTGACCTTCCTGTAGATCCTAGATAAACTTAAGCCATCTTTTACTGTGAGCACCCTTAAATTCCAAAATTCTTACAGCAGGGTACATACATTTCTTCCAGATAGGCATTGTACTATCAGAGGGGAATGACCATTAGGTACTAGACACTTTGTGACAAATCACATTGGGCCATGCACAATAACATAAATTTCTTTTTATCATGAAATTGTTTATTGTATTACCTTTGTATGTATTTCTTGCCTTGCTGGTTGAAGGCCTTAGAGAAAAAGTAAGAGGATTAAGAGTTGTCAGACTAGGACAACTCTCCCCTAAGAAGAATTATGAACGTTTTAAATACCAGATACACTTAAAAGGGTTTTCCTCACATTTCAGCTTTTCTTGGTAAAAATATTTATAAGATAAATGAGTGTCTTATTGTATTAAGTCTTATAGGAAATGACACATAGAAGAATAAAACATTGTTATATCCTTCAGGGACAGTTCAATCTAAAGATGGCAAAGGACACATCGGTAACTTACTAGAATGTTCCTACTTAAGGGCTAGAATGATAGGGCTAGAAGGATGAAATATATTCCTCAGGTATGGAAGGGAAGGAAGGGCAGTAGGAAGGGCACAGGCGAAGCACGGTAAAGTGCTCTAGGACCTCAGGTATGGCTGGAACATGGAGTGTTGGAAGGCTGCAGACGAGCTTGAAGCTGCAGATGAAGAATAAATGAGTCAATAAAATAGGCACACAGAGTAACCCCCAGCACTCCAAATAGAGTAGTGCTGTTAGGAACCAGCAACTTCACTGCAAATGTCTTTCAGACTTGTAAATGAGTGAAAAGCTGATTAAGGTGCTTTGGGTTGAGCCAATCATTTTTAGTGATCTTTGTAAACAAATAAGCCCACGGTTAACCAAGACTAGGAAGTAAGGAGCATGTGCAGTCTATGGCTTTAACTGGTAACTGAACAGCATTGTGGCTATGGGTATGTACTCCTGGGCCAGGCTGCTTGAGTTCAATCCCTGGCCCCAAAATGTACTTACTGTGTGACCCAAGATAGTTATTTAACTTTTTTGCATATTGGTTTGTTCATCTATAAAATGAGGATAGCAAATATACCTTTCTCAGGGTTGTTATGAGGATTAAGTTATAAAATATGTATAGTCCTTAGCACTGGGCCTGGTATATAGCAAGCATGAGGGGGGGGAAGGGAGGAGGGAAAGGGGGAAAGGGAAAAATCCAATGCCTTAGTTAGGAGAAAAATTAAGTGTTCCCTGTGAGTGATCAGATAGTTGGGCCTAAGGGATCACTTCTTTTTCCAAGTAATACCTGAATTATGACTATGCTACAATGACAGTATCCAGGCTCCCCATAGACGGTGCAACTAGCCAGCATAAGCCAATTAATCTCAACCACATCAGGCAAGGAGCTCGGGATGCTCACTGTGACCTGCTTCCATCTCCTGAAGCATCTACACTGCTTGTGTTTGCCCTGGGTCAGTATTTCAGTGAGACTGCGCCCTCCCCGTTGGTGTTGCTGTTTTTGGAAGTTTTATAGCTTGGCATTAAAAAGAAAAGAACTGTTCAGGCCTGTAGTGGTTGGGTTTTTGTTTGTTTGTCTGTTTTGTTTTGTTTTGTTTTAGAGCTGGAAGGAACCTTGAATACCCAGGAGCCAAATGCGCTCATTTTACACCAGGAGATCCTGGGGTGGGAAGACTTTGGTGCCTCTGACCCAGGCAGTGAAGACATTCGGAAATGTGTCTTTCCTGAATGTTTCTGCTCCCTTTTATGTCAACTTTTTATTGATTCAAACAGAAAGTTAAGCTTTTATGAACTTGGGGCAAGCCATTGTTCTATCATCTTTGATGTTTTTAGCTCACTTAAAATGAAAAGGAAGTGGAAACAGCATATTAACAGGAAAATATGATTTCCTTTTTCTTGGCTTGGGTAATCTTTAAGTGCTTCACTTCTGGAGTCAGTGTGATGCTGTTGTACGAACATGATATTTAGGGTCAGAAATCAGGGTTTGATTCCAGGAGCTACTAATTATTAACCTGGCCTTGTCCAGGCTACTAAACTTCTTAATTATAGTTGTAATGATATGTACCTCCTAGGATTTTGTGAAGATCAATCAGTTAATTAGAGGAAATAATAAGTGTGAAATCCATAGAACATAATAAGAATTCAGTAAAGGTAAGTCTCCACCCAAGCCTTTCCTTTCCTAAGAGACAAAGTTTTAATGAGGACATCACTTAATTTTAACATGAATACAGTCACTTCTTTGTTAATCATTTCCTCCTAAATCAAAAGCTGACACAGAGCTCATTTTCCCTCTCTCGATCTGCTTCCTAATTTATAAAGTGAGGTGGTTGGATTAGATTTCACCTCCAATATCCTTCAATATCTAGGCTTCTTCCTAGCCTTCCTCTGGCCTAGCAGAATCCACTGTATCTCAGCCATCAAATTTTCCCCTTTGCTAAAGGAGAATAAGTTGAAATGCTGTGGGTGACTAGAAAGAAAATGTCTCACAGTTTCTCCTTTATGAAAGCATATTTTTTTCCATTTTTGTTAGCTGTAGAGCACTGTGCGATCCCACAATTTATTATTATTAATATACTATTATTATTTTTGCCACTCTCACTCTTTTTCCTTCCTCCCCTACAATCAGATAAGAGAAGTAAATACTTCATAATAAGATAAATATATAGCTACGTCCATCTGAAAAAAGAAAAAGATATATGTGTATATACATCCCCACCAATGGGACTGATCATTGTTTATGTTCCACTGCACCTCTCTTCAGCCCTATCTACTCAGTCACTTGCTCTCCCTTCTGACTGGAGCAGTACTATTGAGGGCTCACGGCATGCCTGTGGTCAGAAATTCTGGCTGCTGTTGCTACCACCACTAAAGAGTTGGGAGCCCCCTGTGAACTCCTGACTGACAAGGAGAACTCTATACCTAAGCATGGGCTGGACTGAACAAGAGAAGGATCTGGCTCCCCCAGTGGTCACCTGGAGTGGCTGAGGGACTCAACTTAGAAGTACGGAGATGTTGTCGCCCAATGGGGCAGACTTTGGCCAGTAGGAGAGAGGATGGAGCCAGGAGATAAAGTGCTCTGTCTTCCTCACCTTATCCCCATGGACAGTTTTGGGAGGTAGTCCCTTCATACAGTCTCTCTGGAGATGACCTGTGAAATCTGAGCAACCAGACATATTTGGGGACTGATGTGGTCACCTTGGTAATGCACACCCTTGTATTTGCTCTCTGTCACTGATTGGGTTCCCTGAGAAGCAGATTCTAAGACAAAGTTTGGTGATCTACATTTGGTAATACTCTTGTGATCAATGTCTATAGAAGGGAAGGAAGAAGCAGTTTGAGCAGAGAAAGAAATTGAGTTGTGATATAGTCTCAAGGAAGACATCAGCCACACCTACAGATAGTTTTGAAGCTTTGATGACCCTCCAAAATTATCCCAGATTGGTACAAGGGGACTGGTCACTTTTACTCGTACATCAAGCAATCATTGGATGTGGGCTGTCCTGGGAAAAGTGTGACCTTGAGAGAGGCAAGTGCTGAAGAGGTGGACAGTTGAGGGCGCAGTCCCAGCAGCTAAGGGAATGAGTCCACCATTCCTGAAGTAGGATCTCGGGATGCATCATGGCATCTATTTCAATGCACCCTGTACTGTTCAGATCCTATTATTTGTGTAAGTACTAGGAACAGCTCCTTTAGGACTCTGGGGACCTCTTTTTCCAGGAGAAACTTATAAAAGGAAGGTTAATGGGGTTAACTGTAGCCACCACTGCTGCAGCTGGTCTCAGGTCCTCAACTTATACTCATCATCTCCCTCCCCTATCGTCCACCCTAGGTTCCTCTCACCCTCCGCTAGCACCTCTACTGGTCTCAGTGGCTAACTCAGCGGCATAGCTCAGTCCCTTAACCCTGAGTCATCAGAGCTTCTTGAGCACCTTGCGTTTTGCAGACTCTGGTTACTGCTCAAAGAGACATTCAAGTGGATCACTTGGAAGTCAAACGTATTTCTTCCTGTCCTCCTTGTGTAGCATTAGCCCAACCTCAGTTTCATAATCCTCACAGGATGGTGACTCCAAAGTGCCCAGGCAGCAGTCATCACTTAGGGTTCAGTGTGACTCTTGGTGTATCCTCTGGTGGAAATATTTCTTTTTTGGAACTAAAACCTCTAGACACACAGAGTTTAGAGTTGTGAGGATGGGAAATACAAAATTCCTCCACTGGGTCCTTGGGAGTGAATGGTAGACAGGCAACTCCTGCTTCCACTCCTTGGGTCCTGGATCCATGTATTCTACCTACCGGGGACACAACATCATAAACATTTCTTAATTTAGAGTGCATGCTGTATCCTGGAGGAAGGTTTTACATCGTGGCAAGATATCACTTCTGAGCTGGTGCTTCCACTGGGCCTTTGTCAGGACGATCCAAGTCTCTCTCAAGCCAGCAGCTTCTGAGTGTTGAAGTACATGATATGGCCATGTGCCCGTTCTTGTGCCTCTTTTGGTATAAAGTAGGTTTCTTGGTCTGATGCAGTACTGTGTGGGATTACATGCTAGTGGATCAAATCCACTCTGTGAGACCTGGGGTAGGTCCTGTGGGCAGCTATTCCATGCCAGGAATATGTGTCTCTTCCTGTTGAATGAGTTGCTGAACCGTCCAGACTGAAGGAGACTAACGTAGTCAATTTGCCAACAACCAGCTTGTTCAATGATGGTGCTGTGTCAGGGACATAGAGCTGGTCTCTGTTGATGGCAGGTTGGACATTTGGCAATGGTAATACTAGATCAGTCGAGGTAAGCGGAAGCAGTTGCTTTCGGGCTCGTATTGTTGGGCCCTGCTCCCAGGGCTACTCCACTCATGTGCTCCTTATGCCAGGACTACGTGGCCAATGACAGAAGGCGATTGATGTCAACTGTCTGAATTGTTTTCTCTACATGGTTGTTTAGTGCCTCTTCTGTGATGGGTGCTGTCCAGTGGATATTGCACGTGATACGGAAATCTTCATACATTGTGCCCACTCCCATATACTCAACCACGTGCCTCCTTGTCTCTTTACAACCTTTCTCCTTCAGGACCCCTTGTCAGCTGGCCAAGACATTTCCCACTGCCCATGCGTATGGATATATTATAACCTTGCACAAGTTCTCTTTGTTCATAAAGTCGATTAACCATGTGCTCCACACTCAGGTCAGGCTGTAAAGCAGCCACCATCCACTTTTGACTTACATACCAAGCCATTCCATCTATGAACCAAGCCTGAGGTCTTTCCTCCATCACCTGGCCATGAGAGTCCCCTCTGCAGCTATACGAGTGAATTCATGGAGAGGCCCTGGAGCAATAGTGGTGGATGATATGAGGGGTCTGGGCCACCTGTTGCATGGCTTGCTCGTATGCTCTGGTGTTGCTTGGGCTTAACTTGGGATGTACCACTTCTGCCTTATGATGGCTTAGTAGGTTTGACCAAGCCCAGCACATGATGGCAATTCTGGTCACTTAACATCCCATGATCAGGTATTCCATCTCTACCTAGCAGTATGACAGAAACTCTTTTTTGATAAGTGTATAATTCTTCTCTGCACATGGCATGGCCTTAGGGGTCTTCATTATCATTCCCATTGGGACCTACCATAGATTCCCTATGGCATCTTTCCCACCGTTGATGCCTTTAATACCATAGGGTTAATTAATTTGTGTGGCCAAAATAGAAGGCCACTTGCCAGTACCAGCTGAAGAGCCCTTTCTTATTCTGGGCCCCTCTCAGAGCCTCTCATGTCACCTGGAATACAAGTCAGAGCAGTATTCCCAGGTGTGCAATATGCTGCCTCAGAATCTGAGGAGGTCTGTCAGACACAGTGATTCTTTTCTTGGAGGGGGTGAAAGACAATAATTTCTCCTTTATTTGGATGGGATGTCTTAGGTCACTGGACCCCCAAAAGGACATCGATGTGATAGATCCTTGAGTCTTGTAGGGTTTATCTCCCACCTGCTAGGGCACGTGTGTCTTACAAAAGCATCCAAAATATTTACCACTTCTCATTCTTATGGTCCGGTTGGCATGATGTCCTCAATATAATGAACCAGTATAGTGTTCTTCAGGATGTTCAGATGATCCAGATCTCTTTGGACTATATTAGGAGAGTTAACATAGCCCTAATACAAAATGTAAACATGTATTTTTGTAAGATGGGTTCCCTGGGAAGTAGACTAAGACAGAGATAAACATGCAGAAAGTTTATTAGGAAGTGATCTTGGGAAGGGATGGAAACAGGTGGGCCAAGGGGAAAGCTGGGCTGTAATGAGCCACTATGAAGACCTCATTTGACTCCATGAGGGAACAGGGAACTAAAATGGCCCTTCAAAGTTGCCTCGAATTGAGGCAAGAGGGCCAGGCCTTGATGCTGCTGCATTGATTATGATCTGCTCTGGAAAGAGGATACTGCATCTCTCTTCAGCCAACGCAACTCCTGAAGAGGCCTGACAGCTAAGGATTGTCCCCCAGCACCAGTTCCAGGAGCTGGGGGAATAATCCCATCATTCCTGAAGTGAGATCTGATGGTGTATCACAGCATGCACTAAACTTTTCTTCCTTCCCTGCCTCATTTCCTTCTTTCTTTTACTTCCTAGGATACACCCCTAATAAAGTATTAATATCTAAGTGTTTGCCTCAGGCTCTGTTTTCTAGAGAGCTGGGGCTAAAAGACCAAAAAGTTGTATATGTTTGTTTTGGCTTCTGTTTCATAGCCCTTAGTGAACTACTCCAAAATGGGACTCTCTACTGTAAAAGGAATGTATAGAGTTAATACCAGGAAAAAAAGGCTTAGAACAAGATGGATTAAGGTGCAGGACACTTGACTTCTAGTGAAGCTCAAGTGTTCACTTGTGAATATTAAGAATGTAGCTAGGTCTCTCAGATTTAGTTTCCAATTTGACATAGTTGACACAATAATGTCTGATTTTTCCAGCCCCATAATGATGTCAAGAATCTGAAAGAATATGCAGGCATACCTGGGAGATATTGCAAGTCTGGTTCCAGATCACCACAGTAAAGCAAGTCACACACGTTTTTTAGTTTTACAGTTTATATAAAGTTTCCTTTATACTATACTGTAGTCTATTGCACGTGCAATAGTATTATGTCTAAAAGAACAGTATACATACTTTAGTTAAAAAATACTCGATTGCTAAAAAATGCTAACCATCATCTGAGCCTTCAGCAAGTCATAATCTTATTGCACTGGTAAGAATGAAGGTCACTGATCACAGATCACCAAAACAAATATAATGATGATTTTAGAAGTTTGAAATATTGCAAGAATTACCAAAATGCAATACAAAGGCATGAGGTGAGAAAATGCCGTTGGAAAAATGGCACCGATAGACTTGCTTGATGTAGTATTGCCACAAACCTTCAATTTGTAAGAAACGCAATATCTGCGAAGCTCAACAAAGTAAAGCACAATAAAGCGAGGTATGCCTGTAACGCATGTCAAGCACTTTCTAGATGTCACAAGCTCTCTAGTAGTACATTCTTGTCCTTTCCCTTCATGTTCTCTAGAAAATATGCTGAGTGATGCAGCAGTGATGCCATCCTTCGAGATTCATTGCCAGGGCTGTATGGTGCACAAACCCTTACACGCGCAGTGATACTAGAACACTAGGACGCTACCAGTTCAAATGTCTCTCTTGTCCCCTGCCAGGTTTCCTGATGCTCCACCACTTTTAGATCCTTCAGTGAAAGCAATAGGGCCATGGTATTGCCCAACCCCAGGCACCATTGCCAGTTGAACTTCTAAGTGGGGCCTCCTGGGGTTATGCTGTGTCATGGCCTTGTTGATAGGTACCTGAGAGCCAGAAAGGCACCTTATCTGTGGTAAGAAGAGAAGAATGGGAGGAATAACATTGGGAGTCAGGGCAATGAAAGGGGGAACTAAGATGTGAAGTCAAAGGAAAAAGATTTCTCCTACTTGATTTCAATGCGTTTAGCCCTGGTTAATTATGTAGTCTAGGTCTCCACCAAGGACTGTAAGAGTAACACACCACACGCCATAAGATAGCTAACATCAGAGCGGTATCACTCCTGCTTATGACCTCTTGCTATTCTACTTTCCTTTCCATCTTCTTCCCTCTGAAATCATTGGTGGCTTCCCTTAGTGGGATTTGTTTCTCTTTTGACCTATGTATGAGAGGGTGATGTTCATAATTATTAGAATAAAAGTTTTAGTCCCCTAACTTAAGACTTACGATTAAAAAGACCTTCGTTCTGACTAAGAATGGGAAAGTAGAACATGGCCTACTCTTACTTAATTAGGCCCCTCTTTTTCTGCCAAGATTTAATACTCCAAGTCTTTTGAAATGCAACATGTTAGAAATGAAATAACACAGAATCCTCAAGCACTCTCAGGGGAGGGATAAGTAAAAGTCTTTTTTAAAAAAGTAAAAAGTAATGGGAAAATAATTAAAGGAAACATCTCTGACATATTAAAACTAAAACAAACTGTATGCTGTGGCAGACAATTATTTCCTGTAGCCCTGAATGAAGGCTGAATAGGGCAATCTTCCTTTCCCTTTTGAAGACTGTGCTTTGGCTAGCCCCTCTAGGCATCACAAGGCCTGATTCCCTCTGACCTCAGGGCTCTGGGTGGCTATCTTGCCCCTCAGTATCTGCCACTGAACCTGGCGCAGAGCCAGCAGCAATTACTGGAATGTCGGGCAATGACCTACTTTCCAGTTTTGTGAACCAGTAGGACTAATTTAGTGCTCTCTTTTCCAAAGCGTCAGACTTCATTGATTTTTCAACAGATCAATGCCAGCCACCCTAGACCAAGGCA
This sequence comes from Phocoena phocoena, assembly GCF_963924675.1. Classification (NCBI taxonomy): domain Eukaryota; kingdom Metazoa; phylum Chordata; class Mammalia; order Artiodactyla; family Phocoenidae; genus Phocoena; species Phocoena phocoena. The sequence goes on along the minus strand of NC_089227.1, from coordinate 74,387,144 downwards.
GCATTGAACAGTCCCTAAGCAGTTCTCCTGTGATGAACGGAATTGCATAGACAACTAAATATATCCATCTACAGTGTATTCTTTATTGGATCTGTGCATTCACTCTGCAATGAAATATTTGTAGGTTAATCAACAGAGAGTTCCATTTCTAATCCATCAATTGAAAGGAAATGGCAAGTTGCCAAGGAACCAACCCTAGGGATTTGTCAGTGCTGGCTGAAGAGGCGGTTGCAGATTTGAGGTAATCTGAAGAACACCCAAATATTAACTCTGCGTAGAATAGGAAATCATAAAATGTCGCAGATGGAACGGGCCATAGCAACGATCTAGTTCAGTGGTCTTCAGCTGGTGGGCAGGATGTAGAGTTGGGGCTGGGGAGGCCGATTATCACTGGGGAGCTTTTTCAAAGTATATACTCAGGTTATGTAGAATCTTTCAACTCAGCCCGAGAGTATATTAGAGTCTGAGAGGGTGGGGTGGTGTTCTCAAAAATATTTTTAAATTCTGATAAATGACTACTCATCTCCCTAGAGAACCCACTGTTTCAGATAAAAGGAAATTGAGTCCCAGAGAGGTATGCTTTATCAAAAACCACAAAGCTAATAAAATGTAGAACTGGGAGTACCTACCCACATGTTCTGATTCCAAATTCGGAACACTATGCATTTCCTTCATTCTTCTTGGAATATGATCAATCTGTTGTGAAATTTAGAGATGACGTGCTATGGTCCTTTGTATCTCTTCATTTCAGGGCCTAGCTGAACTCCTTATAGGTGGTATGAACTGACTAACTGTTCATTTGAAACCACAGATACGAAGTTTCTTCAAACATTAAGGTTGTATATGCACAAATCATCAATGGCTTCCCTCAGTGGGATTTGTACAAGTATCTCATTTGACATATTATGAGAGGGTTACCTGTGTAAAAGTGGGTTTCTTAAAAACAGCAATATAGTTGGGTCTTCTTTTAAATGCAATCTGACAACCTCTACCTTGTAACTGGAATGATTAGACTATTTAAATTTTATGTAATAATCAATATGGTTGGGCTACCTATTTTGGGCTACCTATTTTGTTTCTTTTTTCCTCTATTCCTGCCTCTTTTGGGGAACAAGGAGATTAGTGAAGTAATTTATGTGTAATTCTATTTTTCTCCACTCATTTTATTAGCTGTGTCTCTTTGTTATCATTGTTGTTATTGCTTTTTAGTGGTTATTCTAGGGCTTACAGTAGACATTGTTATTATTTTGCTTTAGGTATCAGTTATCTTTTAAAGCAAAATATTTAATTAGAAAAAAGTATTTTCTTTTTACCCATATATTTTATACTTCTAGTGCTTTTTATTCACTTACGTAGATTCAGACTTCCATCTGATATCATTTTTCTTCTACCTGAAGGACTTCCTGTAATATTGCTTATAGTATAGGCAATGGAGTGCTGAAGCTGACTCACATAGGCTTACAAGAGCCAATTATGTGCATGTCTTCCCAGAGATGACTGGTTGATAGCTTGAAATTGGCCATAGTAGGATGATTTACATCATGGAAATCAGAAAACACAGCACATCTTGTTTTCCTGGCAAGCTACTTGTTAAATATTTGCAGTCATACACTTTAGTGCAGGCCTAGTTTGCAATACACTCTCCCAGCTTTTATATGTCTAAAAAAGTCGTTATTTCCTCTTAATTTTTTGCAAGAAGCTCATAACCCCAAAAAGGATAAATATAAATAAAATAACATTACAGTATATCATATCCAAGTTACTAAAAACTAGTGATAAAAGAAAATCTTAAGGATTCCCAAAGAAAATAAGATGCATGTACAGAAGAGCAATGTAAGAATGACAGCAGACTTCTCATCAGAAACGTTGCAAGCCAGAAGAAAATGGGGTGACATCTTTAAATTACTGAAAGAAATAAGCTATCAATCTAGAGTTCTATACCTAGAAAATTTCTTTCAGACAATGAAGTGAAATTAAGACGTTTCAGATTTAAAGCTGAAAAAACATGTTAGTACAGATTTATCCAGCAGTAAAATTCAGTGACAGGGGGTGAGGGACAGTACCAGTATAAGTGCAGTGATTGTACAGTACTTAGATTTTGCACGGGGTCCAGTGCCCATGGGATTCATATCTGAGGCCAGTGATGAAGACACACACCTGGCTTCAACTAAAAACTGAAAAGTATGTTTTCCTAAACATTAAATGAGATGTTTGGGAGTAATCAAGACTGTTGGCACTCTTTTAAAAGAATATAGCACCAGAAATGAGAGGTATTTTGTCCAGATTCACCCCCATTTGTTAATGGTTTAGATTTTTTTATGAGCATGGATGAGACTCATCTGGAAGTCCCACAAAATATTAAAAGTGTCTTTGCTGGGGCTGAAATCCTGCATTAGCTGAGGGGAAAGAGCAGGTAAAAACATTTTATTTGTTATGAACTTTTGTCATGGATGTAACCCGTATCTTTTAAATTTTCTTTCTATTATTTGAGTATTTTCCTTATTGTGTCCCATTTCCCTAAGGTAGAAGTCAGAAACTCTTTCCTAGTCTTTTTTTTTTTTTTTTTGCATATTTAGTTCCTTTTTTACTATTGAGATAAAATTCACATAACATGAAAATCACCCTTTTAACTATTTTAAACTGTACAATTCAGTGGCATTTAGTACATCAAAATGTTGTGCAACTACTGACTCCATGTGGTTCCAGACATTTTCATCACTTCCTTTCATAAAGGAAGCTCTGTACCCAGTTAGGCAGTCACGCCTCACTCTCTCTCTCCACCCCTGGCAACCATTATCGTTTGTTTCCTGTGTGTACGAGTTTTCCTTTTCTGGGTTTTTCATATACAAGGAATCATGCAGTATGGCCTTTTGAGACTGGCTTCTTTCACTTAGCATCATGTTTCCAAGGTTCCTCCATGTTGTAGCCTGTATAACTACTTCATTCCTTTTTATGGCTAAATAACATCTCATTGTACAGACAGACTGCAATTTGTTTATCCATTCATCAGTTGGTGGACATCTGGGTTGTTTCCAGCTTTTGGCTCTTTTGTATTGTGCATGTATTTATGTACATGTTTTTATTTGAACACCTATTTTCAATTCTTTTAGGTATATAAGTAGATGTGGAATTTCTGGGTCATGTGGTAGTTCTGGGTTTAACTTTTTAAGGAACAGCCAAACTGTTTTCCACAGTGGCTGCATCATTTTATATTCCCACTAGCAAGTGTTTAAGCATTCAAATTTCTCCACATCCTTAACAACACTTGTTATTTTCAGTTTATTATTATTACTATTAATATGCTAGTTGGGGCTTCCCTGCTGGTGCAGTGGTTGAGAGTCCACCTGCCGATGCAGGGGACGCGGGTTCGTGCCCCGGTCCGGGAGGATCCCACATGCCGTGGAGCGGCTGGGCCCGTGAGCCATGGCCGCTGAGCCTGTGCGTCTGGAGCCTGTGCTCCACAACGGGAGAGGCCACAACAGTGAGAGGCCCACGTACAGCAAAAAAAAATAAAATAAAAATATGCTAGCTGATGTGAAGTCATATTGTGGTTTTGATTTACATTTTCTAATGACTAATAATACTGAACATCTTTACATGTGTTTTGGGCCTTTGTATATCTGCCTTCGAGAAATGTCTATTCAAGTCGTTTGCTCATTTTTTAATTGTTTTTTTTTTGTTATTGAGTTAGAAGTGTTCTTTATATATTCTGGATTTATCATGTATATGATTTGCACATATTTTCTCCCATTCTGTGAGTTGTCTTTCCTTTTTTTTGAATTTTATTTTTTTTTAATAAAGCAGGTTCTTATTAGTTATCTATTTTATACATATTAGTATATATATGTCAATCCCAATCTCCCAATTCATCCCACCACCACCACCACCACCCCTCATCCTGCGTTCCCGCCTTGGTGTCCATACGTTTGTCCTCTACATCTGTGTCTCTATTTCTGCCTTGGAAAGCGGTTCATCTGTACCATTTTTCTAGGTTCCACATATATGTGTTAATATATGATATTTGTTTTTCTCTTTCTGACTTCACTCTGTATGACAGTCTCTAGGTCCATCCACATCTCTACAAATTACCCAATTTCATTCCTTTTTATGGCTGAGTAATATACCACTGTATATATGTACCACATCTTCTTTATCCATTTGTCTGTCGATGGACATTTGGGTTGCTTCCATGACCTGGTTATTGTGAATAGTGCTGCAATGAACATTGGGGTGTATGACTCTTTTTGAATTGTGGTTTTCTCAAGGTATATGCCCAGTAGTGGGATTGCTGGGTCATATGGTAGTTCTATGTTTAGTTTTTTAAGAAACCTCCATACTGTTCTCCATAGTGGCTGTATCAATTTACATTCCCACCAACAATGCAAGAGGGTTTCCTTTTCTCCACACCCTCTCCAGCATTTGTTGTTTGTAGATTTTCTGATGATGGCCATTCTGACAGGTGTGAGGTGATACCTCATTGTAGTTTTGATTTGCATTTCTCTAATAATTAGTGATGTTGAGCAGCTTTTCATGTGCCTCTTGGCCATCTGTATGTCTTCTTTGAAGAAATGTCTATTTAGGTCTTCTGCCCATTTTTGGATTTTTTTTTTTTTTTTAACGTGGAGCTGCATGAGCTGTTTATATATTTTGGAGATTAATCCTTTGTCCATTGATTCATTTGCAAATACTTTCTACCGTTCTCAGGGTTGTCTTTTCATCTTATTTATAGTTTCCTTTGCTGTGCAAAAGCTCTTAAGCTTCATTAGGTCCCATTTGTTTATTTTTGTTTTTATTTCCATTTGTCTAGGAGGTGGGTCAAAAATGATCTTGCTGTGATTTATGTCAAAGAGTGTTCTTCCTATGTTTTCCTCTAAGAGTTTTATCATGTCTGGCCTTATATTTAGGTCTTTAATCCATTTTGAGTTTATTTTTGTGTATGGTGTTAAGGAGTGTTCTAATTTCATTCTTTTACATGTAACTGTCCAGTTTTCCCAGCACCACTTACTGAAGAGACTGTCTTTTCTCCATTGTATATCCTTGCCTCCTTTGTCATAGATTAGTTGTCCATAGGTGCATGAGTTTATTTCTGGGCTTTCTATCCGGTTCCATTCATCTATATTTCTGTTTTTGTGCCAGTACCACATTATCTTGATTACTGTAGCTTTGTGGTATAGTCTGAAGTCAGGGAGTCTCATTCCTCCAGCTCCATTTTTCATTCTCTGGATTGCTTTGGCTATTCGGGGTCTTTTGTGGCTTCATACAAATTTTAAGACTTTTTGTTCTAGTTCTGTAAAAATTGCTGTTGCTAGTTTGATAGGGATTGCATTGAATCTGTAGATTGCTCTGGGTAGTATAGTCAATTTCACAATATTGGTTCTTCCAATCCAAGAACATGGTATGCTCTTCATCTGTTTGTGTCATCTTTGATTTCTTTCATCAGTGTCTTATAGTTTTCTGCATACAGGTCTTTTGTCTCCTTCAGTAGGTTTATTCCTAGGTATTTTATTCTTTTTGTTGCAATGGTAAATGGGAGTGTTTCCTTAATTTTTCTTTCAGATTTTTCATTTTAGTGTATAGGAATGCAAGAGATTTCTGTCCATTAATTTCGTATCCTGCTACTTTACCAAATTCATTGATTAGCTCTAGTAGTTTATTGGTGACATCTTTAGGATTATCTATGTATAGTATAATGTCATCTGCAAACAGTGACTGTTTTACTTCTTCTTTTCCAGGTTGTATTCCTTTTATTTCTTTTTTCCTTCTCTGATTGCCATAGCTAGGACTTCCAAATCTATGTTCAATAATAGTGGTGAGAGTGGACATCCTTGTCTTGTTCCTGATCTTAGAGTAAAGGCTTTCAGCTTTTCACCATTGAGAATGATGTTTGCTGTGGGTTTGTCATATGTGGCCTTTATTATGTTGAGGTAGGTTCCCTCTATGCCCACTTTCTGGAGAATGTTTAATCATAAATTGGTGTTGAATTTTATCAGAAGTTTTTTCTGCATCTATTGAGATGAGCATGTTTTTTATCCTTCAATTTGTTAATATGGTGTATCACATTGCTTGATTTGTGTATATGAAGAATCCCTGCATCTCTGGGATAAACCCCACTTGATCATGGTGTATGATTCTTTTAATGTATTGTTGGATTCTGTTTGCTAGTGTTTTGTTGAGGATGTTTGCATCTATATTCATCAGTGATATTGGTCTGTAATTTTCTTTTTTTGTAGTATCTTTGTCTGGTTTTGGTATCAGGGTGATGATGGCCTCATAGAATGAGTTTGGGAGTGTTTCTTCCTCGGCAACTTTTTGGAAGAGTTTGAGAAGGATAGGTGTTACCTCTTCTCTAAATATTTCATAGAATTCGCCTGTGAGGCCATCTTGTCCTGGACTTTGTTTGTTGGGAGATTTTTAATCCCAGTTTCAATTTCATTTCTTGTGATAGGTCTGTTCATATTTTCTGTCTCTTCCTGGTTCAGACTCAGAAGGTTGTGCTTTTCTAAGAATTTGTCCATTACTTCGAGGTTACCCATTTTATTGGCATAGAGTTGCTTGTAGTAGTCTCTTATGACGTTTTGTACTTCTGCGGTGTCCGTTGTAACTTCTCCTTTTTCATTTCTAATTTTATTGATTTGAGTCCTCTCCCTCTTTTGCTTGATGAGTCTGTCTAAAGGTATATCGATTTTGTTTATCTTCTCAAAGAACCAACTTTTACTTTTATTGATCTTTACTATTGTTTTCTTTGTTTCTATTTCATTTATTTCTGCTCTGATCTTTAGATTTCTTTCCTTCTACTAACTTTGGGTTTTGTTTGTTCTTCTTTCTCTAGTTTCCTTAGGTACAAGGTTAGATTGTTTATTTGAGAGTTTTCTTCTTTCTTGGGGTAGGATTGTATTGCTATAAACTTCCTTATTAGAACTGCTTTTGCTTCATCCCATTGGTTTTCGATCGTCGTGTTTTCATTGTCCTTTGTCTCTAGGTATTTTGCGATTTCTTCTTTGTTTTCTTCAGTGATCTCTTGGTTAATTAGTAATATATTGTTTAGCCTCCATCTGTTTGTGCTTTTTACGTTTTTTTCCCTGTAATTTGTTTCTAATCTCATAGCGTCGTGGTCAGAAAAGATGCTTGATATGATTTCAATTTTCTTAAATTTACCAAGGCTTGATTTGTGACCCAAGATGTGATCTATCCTGGTTAATGTTCAGTGTGCACTTGAGAAGAAAGTGTAATCTGCTGTTTTCAGATGGAATGTCCTATAAATATCAATTAAATCTATCTGGTCTATTTTTTCATTTAAAACTTATGTTTCCTTATTAATTTTCTGTCTGGATGATCTGTCTATTGGTGTAAGTGAGGTCTTAAAGTCCCCTACTATTATTGGGCTTTCCTGGTGCTGCAGTGGTTAAGAATCCACCTGCCAATGCAGGGAACGTGGCTTCAAACCCTGGCCCAGTATGATCCCACATGCTGCGGAGCTACTAAGCCTGTGCAGCACAACTGCTGAGCCTGCACTCTAGAGCTCATGAGCCACAACTACTGAAGCCCATGTGCCTAGAGCCCATGCTCTGCCACAAGAGAAGCCATAACAATGAGAAGCCTGCGCACTGCCACGAAGAGTAGCCCCTGCTCGCCACAAGTAGAGAAAGCCCACACACAACAATGAAGACCCAACACAGCCATAAATAAATCAATCAATAAATTTATTTTTAAAAAATTCCCCTACTATTATTGTGTTACTGTTGATTTCCTCTTTTATAGCTGTTGGTATTTGCCTTATGTATTGAGGTGCTCCTATGTTGGGTGCATATATACTTATAATTGTTATATCTCCCTCTTAGATTGATCCCTTGATCATTATGTAGTGTCCTTCCTTGTCTCTTGTAACATTTTTTATTTTAACGTCTATTTTATCTGATATGAGTATTGCTACTCCAGCTTTCTTTTGATTTCCCTGTGCATGGAATATCTTTTTCCATCCCCTCACTTTCAGTCTGTATCTGTCCCTAGGTCTGAACTGGTTCTCTTGTAGACAGCAAATATATGGGTCTTGTTTTTGTATCCACTCAGACAGCCTGTTTCTTTTGGTTGGAGCATTGAATCCATTCACATTTAAGGTAATTATTGATATGTATGTTCCTATGACCATTTTCTTAATTGTTTTGGGTTTGTTTTTGTAGGACCTTTTCTTCTCTTGTCTTTCCCACTTAGAGAAGTTGCTTTAGCATTTGTTGTAGAGCTGGTTTGGTGGTGCTGAATTCTCTTACCTTTTGCTTGTCTGTAAAGCTTTTGATTTCTCCATCAAATCTGAATGAGATCCTTGCCAGGTAGAGTAATCTTGGTTGTAGTTTCTTCCCTTTTATCAGTTTAAATATATCATGCCACTCCCTTCTGGCTTGTAGAGTTTCTGCTGAGAAATCAGCTGTTAACCTTGTGGGAGTTCCCTTGTATGTTATTTGTCTTTTTTCCCTTGTTGCTTTTAATAATTTTTCTTTGTCTTTAATTTTTGTTAATTTTATTACTATGTGTCTTGGCGTGTTTCTCCTTGGGTTTGTCCTGCCTGGGACTCTGTGCTTTCTGGACTTGGGTGGCTATTTCCTTTCCCATGTTAGGGAAGTCTTCAACTATAGCCTCGTCAAATATTTTCTCTGGTCCTTTCTCTCTCTCTTCTCCTTCTGTGACCCCTATAATGCAAATGTTGGTGTGTTTAATGTTATCCCAGAGGTCTCTTAGGCTGTCTTCATTTCTTTTCTTTCTTTTTCCTTTATTCTGTTCTGCGGCAGTGAATTCCAACATTCTGCCTTCCAGGTCACTTACCCATTTTTCTGCCTCAGTTATTCTGCTATTGATTCCTTCTAGTGTAGTTTTCATTTCAGTTATTGTATTGTTCATCTCTGTTTGTTTGTTCTTTAATTCTTCTAGGTGTTTGTTGTTTCATTCTTCTAGGTCTTTGTTAAACGTGTCTTGCATCTTCTCAGTCTTTACCTCCATTCTTTTTACGAAGTCCTGAATCTTCTTCACTATCATTATTCTGAATTCTTTTTCCAGAAGGTTGCCTATCTCCACTTCATTTAGTTGTTTTTCTGGGGTTTTATCTTGTTCCTTCATCTGATACATAGTCCTCTGCCTTTTCATTTTGTCTATCTTTCTGTGAATGTGGTTTTCATTCCACAGGCTGCAGTATTACAGTTCTTTTTGCTTCTGCTGTCTGCCCTCTTACGGATGAGGCTATTTAAAAGGCTTGTGCAAGCTTCCTGATGGAGGGACTGGTGGTGGGTAGAGCTGGGTGTTGCTCTGGTGGGCAAAGCTCAGTAAAACTTTAATCCACTTTAATCCCATCTGTTGATGGGTGGGGCTGGGTTCCCTCCCTGTTGGTTGTTTGGCCTGAGGTGACCCAGCACTGGAGGTTTCAGGCTCTTTGGTGGGGCTAATGGCAGACTCCGGGAGGGCTCATGCCAAAGAGTACTTCCCAGAACTTCTGCTGCCAGTGTCCTTGTCCCCACAGTGAGCCACAGACACCCCCACCTCTGCAGGAGACCCTCCAACACTAGCAGGTAGGTCTGGTTCAGTCTCCTATGGGGTCACTGCTCCTTCACCCTGGGTCCTGATGTGCACAGTACTTTGTGTATGCCCTCCAAGAGTGAAGTCTCTGTTTCCCCCAATCCAGTTGAAGTCCTGCAGTCAAATCCCACTATCCTTCAAAGTCTGATTCTCTGGGAATTCCCCCTCCCATTGCCAGGTTGGAAAACCTGATGTGAGGCTCAGAACCTTCACTGCAGTGAGTGGACTTCTGTGGTATAATTGTTCTCCAGTTTGTGAGTCACCCACCCAGTGGTTATGGGATTTGATTTTATTGTGATTGTGCCCCTCCTACTGTCTCACTGCAGTTTCTCCTTTGTCTTTGGATGTGAGATATCTTTTTTGGTGTATTCCAGTGTCTTCCTGTCGATGATTATTCAGCAGTTAGTTGTGATTCTGTTGCTCTTGCAAGAGGGAGTGAGAGCATGTCCTCCTACTCTGTCATCTTGAACCAATCTCCCTAGTCTGTCTTTCTTTCTTTCAATTTATTTATTTATTTTATTTTATTTATTTATTTATTTATGGCTGCATTGGGTCTTACTGCGTGCAGGCTTTCTCTAGTTGCAGTGAGCAGGGACTACTCCTCATTGAGGTGCATGGGCTTCTCATTGTGGTGTCTTTTCTTGTTGCAGAGCATGGGCTCTAGGTGCACGGGCTTCAGTAGTTGTGGCACATGGGCTCAGTAGTGTGGCGCACGGGCTTAATAGCTCCGCGGCATGTGGGATCTTCCCGGACCAGGGCTCGACCCCATGTCCCCTGCATTGGCAGGCGGATTCTTAACCACTGCACTACCAAGGAAGTCCCCCTAGTCTTTCTTGAAGCTAGTATAAAACAGATATATTACATGAGATTTCTATATGGAAAGAAGTCAACACGAGGAACAAGGTACCAAAGGGAATTCATTGTCTGGAAAGGATAACCACAGAGACATCTGGCTTGCGGAGAAGCTGTGATGAAAGTTCTAGAATCAAGTGCCAACCAGCAGTGAGGCAAGGTGTGTATCTATGCTGAGTAACAATAGCAGTAGTGTCTCTGCTGGATTAACGTCAGTTTATGGTTTGGGTATTGTTCTTGGCACCATAGCTTCTCAGGCCCATTCTCTGAACTCCTAGAGAGTTTGGGAACTGCCTAATATCCTTTAATACGTTCTTTTACTGTGTAAACGAGTATGATAGTGTTCTATTGTTTTCACCTAAGAACCCTAGCTGATACATTTCCTATTGTATCCTGATTTTCACAGTCATAATCCTAAATGTACCTCCCCAAGACATTTTAGCACTCTGCCATTCCCCAAAGTGCTAAATTTTCAGAATTCCGACTTTCTGTTTTCATGCAGTCAACTGATGGATAAAATACTTTTCATAGTGTATTCCTGAAACAGCTCCAAAGAGCCTTGTAAATCCCACAAGACCTCAACTTGGCAAAAATTGAATATCTTTTGAGCAGCACCAGAGGAATGTTGAATAAAAGGTAGATCCTTAAGACTCAGGTAGTTCTGAGCTTCTCCTCCTTAATGAGAAGAAAACATTCTGGGGGAATTATGTAATTCTCTTCTGTACTCATGATGCCTGGTCAAAACCCATATGGTCCAACATGAACACTCTGCCAAAAGTACCTGGAAGAACATTGAAGTTTTGGTCATCTAGGCAACCACTGTTATTTCTACAATGTACACCTCACAAAAATAGGAGAGTAATTTATAAAGAAATAAACCTGGAGTCCTTGCTGCATGAATAGGAAGGAATTTTGACCAACCAAGAAACTGTGTTGAAAGAAATTAGCTCTTCAAGTGTGTGATACCACTTAAATTTCTCCTCTAGTTTTAGAAATAGAACAAGATGTCTTGAACATGTAAGTTTTCCCTAAAATGTATAAATTAAATTTGTAATTGATCATAAATTAATATATGTAATCAGCATAAATAATTAACATAATTTCATCTTTTTAAAAAATCTTATTAGAGTACGGTTGATTTACAATATTGTGTTTGTTAGTTTTAGGTGTACAGCAAAGTGATTCGCTTATACATATACATATATTCTATCTTTTTCAGATCTTTTCCCATATAAGTTATTACAGAATATCGAGTAGAGTTCCCTGTGCTATACAGTAGGTCCTTGTTGGTTATCTGTTTTATATATAGTAGTGTGTGTATGTTAATTCCTAATTTATCCCTCCCCCACCACATTTCCCCTTTGGTAACCATGAGTTTGTTTTCGAAATCTATGAGTCTGTTTCTGTTTTGTAAATAAGTTCATTTTGATCAAAACATCAAAACCTGTAACATAATTTCATCTTTTAACAGACTTTATCTCCTAATGCCCTCAGGATGGTCTTTCTGTGCCCCTTTTCCCCCCCCAGGGGCTCCCTTGCTCCACTTACCTTTCCTCCCTTTCCAGCACTGAATGCATCTTATATCCTTCCCTACATTCATCCCACATCAGGAGAGGAGCAGGTGTATGCATGTATACATATGTGATTGATAACACTTAACTACTAACTCTCTGACAGAGGGTTGCATTTCAATTTTAAGTCAAAGGATGGATTGATGTAAGAGTCTGCTTCTGGTTTTCTTGTCACATCTACATGTATACCCCTTGTGAAGCTGTCGACACCACTCACAGCCAGGATGTAAGGCAGTAACATAGATTGGCATTGCCTGTATTTATCTCAGAGCTGTGTACATTTACAAGCATTTCTCAGCAGAGAAGAGCTGAAAGTCAGTCTCTGAGGCCTTCTTGCTAAGCGACATATGCAAGAAATATCAGAGATTTTTAAAATAAAAATATAAATCACATCTGAGAATTCTTTATACTGCATATGTGACATGTCATTCTTGTACAAAGCCGGGATGCCCATCATGCGGCTGTTATCTGCCTCCTATAGGAACTGAAACTGCTGCAAGGGGCATCTTCCTTCGTAAGCATCCTTTTTTTAAATAAATAAATAAATAAATTTTTAGTTTTTAATTTTTTGTTTATATGAAGTACAGTTGACATACAATATTGTGTTAGTTTCAGGTGTACTACATAATGGCTTGATGTTTGCATGCATCATGAAATGATCACCACAACGAATCTAGTAACCATCTGTCCCCATACAAATTTATTGCAGTATTATTGACCATATTTCTTATGCTGTATATCATAACCTCATGACATTTATTATACAACTGGAGGTTTGTGCCTCTTAATTCCCCTCATCTATTACATGCAACCCAAAGAAGAAAGTCTTTAGTAAACACTCCTCAACAGGAGAGCTATGTGTTTTACTTCATTTAATGTTATTTCCATTCCACTGTCAATTATACATATTTATTCTTTGAATCCACTAACATTAATATTTTGCTGCTTCTTTTATGTACTCCTGATGACACTGGTTGGAAGACAAATCTAAAACAGTTCTTTATTCCATTTTAATTTAATTTTGTACCCTTCTGTATTACTGTAATTTGAATATTTTCCCCTTAATATTTAGATTGAATCTTAGTTTATTATTAATAGTATATATAGTGACTGGCAGGTTTTCAGGACCCCTGGATCAATCTTTTATTTTCTCTTTGAAATAACAACGAATAATATTTGGTGACTCTTCAAACATCACTATGTTTACAATCCTTTACATCGCACCCCTGTACTGTTGTCACACATGCATTACTCTTGGTAACAAATATTAACAACTTGGGTGTGTATCCTTTCCTACCTTTTCCTGTATCTACCTGCAGAAAGAGCCAGCTAATTCACTGTTTGCATCATAAAGGGGGATTATACTATATGTACTTGCTTACATCTTGTCTTTCTCATTTGAAAATAGATTTTGGGAATCAAGCTGTAATTCATTCTTTTTAATGAAAACCTCATAGTCCAAAATGAGAATTTATTGTAGCTTTTTCAACCAGCAGCTCTGAGGCTGGTTATTTTATTCCAAATTTTTGTTGTTCTAAATAACACTATAACAGACATCCTTACAAACCGATGATTTAATTTTTGTGAGATAGATTCCCAGAGGTGAGATTTCTGCATCTGAAAGTATGTGTATTCTAAATAAAATATATTTGGCAAGATTACTTTCTAAACCTCAGGTATTAATTTGCATTTCCAATGTGAAGGCATAGGAAGACACTTTTCCTTACACTGTGCCAGCAGTAATTTTTTTTTTTTATTGTTTCACTTAATTGCACTTCACAGATACTGCATTGTTTTTTTACAAACTGAAGGTTTGTGGCAACCCTGCATGGAGCTACTCTATTGGCTCCATTTTTCCAACAGCATTTGCTTACTTAGTGTCTGTGTCATATATGTTTTTAAATTTAATTTTATTAATTTTCTTATACAGCAGGTTCTTATTAGTCATCCATGTTATACACATCAGTGTATACACATCAATCCCAATCTCCCAGTTCATTACACCCCCACCCCCGCCGCCGCTTTCCCCGCTTGGTGTCCATACGTTTGTTCTCTACATCTGTATCTCAATTTCTGCCCTGCAAACAGGTTGATCTGTACCATTTTTCTAGGTTCCACATATATGCGTTAATATACAATATTTGTTTTTCTCTTTCTGACTTACTTCACATCGTATGACAGTCTCTAGATCCATCCACGTCTCAACAAATGACCCAATTTCTTTCCTTTTTATGACTGAGTAATATTCCATTGTATATATGTACTGCATCTTCTTTATCCATTCGTCTGTCGACGAGCATTAGGTTGCTTCCATGGCCTGGTTATTGTAAATAGTGCTGCAATGAACACTGGGGTGCATGCGTCTTTTTGAATTATGGTTTTCTCTGAGTATATGCCCAGTAGTGGGATTGCTGGATCATATGGTAGTTCTGTTTTTAGTTTTTTAAGGAACCTCCATAATGTTCTCTGTAGTGGCTGTATCAATTTACATTCCCACCAGCAGTGCAAGAGGGTTCCCTTTTCTCCACACCCTCTCCAGCATTTGTTGTTTGTAGATTTTCTGATGATGGCCATTCTGACAGGTGTGAGGTGATACCTCATTGTAGTTTTGATTGGCATTTCTCTAATAATTAGTGATGTTGAGCAGCTTTTCATGTGCTTCTTGGCCATCTGTATGTCTTCTTCAGAGAAATGTTTGTTTAGGTCTTCTGCCCATTTATGGATTGGGTTTTTTTTGTTGTTGTTATTTTAATATTGAGCTGCATGAGCTGTTTATATATTTTGGAGATTAATTCTTTCTCCATTGATTCGTTTGAAAATATTTTCTCCCATTCTGAGGGTTGTCTTTTTGTCTTCTTTATGGTTTCCTTTGCTGTGCAAAAGCTTTGAAGTTTCATTAAGTCCCATTTGTTTATTTTTGTTTTTATTTCCATTACTCTAGGAGGTGGATCAAAAAAGACCTTGCTGTGATTTATGTCAAAGAGTGTTCTGCCTATGTTTTCCTCTAAGAGTTTTATAGTGTCTGGTCTTACATTTAGGTCTCTAATCCATTTTGAGTTTATTTTTGTGTATGGTGTTAGGGAGTGTTCTAATTTCATTCTTTTACATGTAGCTGTCCAGTTTTCCCAGCACCACTTATTGAAGAGGCTATCTTTTCTCCATTGTATATCCTTGCCTCCTTTGTTATAGATTAGTTGACCAAAGGTGTGTGGGTTTATTTCTGGGCTTTCTATCTTGTTCCATTGATCTATGTTTCTGTTTTTGTGCCAGTACCATATTGTGTTGATTACTGTAGCTTTATAGTAGTCTGAATTCACGGAGTCTGATTCCTCCAGCTCCGTTTTTTCCCTCAAGCCTGCTTTGGCTATTCGGGGTCTTTTTTGTCTCCATACAAATTTTAAGATTTTTTTGTTCTGGTTCCATAAAAAATGCCATTGGTAATTTGATAGGGATTGCATTGAATCTATAGATTGCTTTGGGTAGTATAGACATTTTCACACTATTGATTCTTCCAATCCAAAACATGGTATGTCTCTTGATCTGTTGGTATCATCTTTAATTTCTTTCATCAGTGTCTTATAGTTTCATACATACAAGTCTTTTCTCTCCCTAGGTAGGTTTATTCCTAGGTATTTTATTCTTTTTGTTGCAATGGTAAATGGGAGTGTTTCCTTAATTTCTCTTTCAGATTTTTCATCATTAGTTTATAGGAATGCAAGAGATTTCTGTGCATTAATTTTGTATCCTGCAACTTTACCAAATTCATTGATTAGCTCTAGTAGTTTTCTGGTGGCAGTTTTAGGATTCTCTATGTATAGTATCATATCATCTGCAAACAGTGATAGTTTTACTTCTTTTCCAATTTGTATTCCTTTTATTTCTTTTTCTTCTCTGATTGCCATGGCTAGGACTTCCAAAACTATGTTGAATAATAGTGGCAAGAGTGGACATCCTTGTCTTGTTCCTGATCTTAGAGGAAATGCTTTCAGTTTTTCACCATTGAGAATGATGTTTGCTGTGGGTTTGTCATATATGGCCTTTATTATGTTGAGGTAGGTTCCCTCTGTGCCCACTTTCTAGAGAGTTTTTATCATAAATGGGTATTGAATTTTGTCAAGAGCTTTTTCTGCATCTATGGAGATGACAATATAATTTTTATTCTTCAGTTTGTTAATATGGTTTATCACATTGATTGATTTGCGTATATTGAAGAATCCTTGCATCCCTGGGGTAAATCCCGCTTGATCATGGTGTATGATCCTTTTAATGTGTTGTTGGATTCTGTTGGCTAGTATTTTGTTGAGGATTTTTGCATCTATATTCATCAGTGATATTGGTGTCTAATTTTCTTATTTTGTAGTAGCTTTGTCTGGTTTTGGTATCAGGGTGATGGTGGCCTCATAGAATGAGTTTGGGAGTGTTCCTTCCTCTGCAATTTTTTGGAAGAGTTTGAGAATGATGGGTGTTAGCTCTTCTCTAAATGTTTGATAGAATTCACCTGTGAAGCCATCTTGTCCTGGACTTTTGTTTGTTGGAAGATTTTAAATCACAGCTTCAATTTCATTTCTTGTGATAGGTCTGTTCATATTTTCTGTTTCTTCCAGGTTCAGTCTTGGAAGTTTATACCTTTCTAAGAATTTGTCCATTTCTTCCAGCTTGTCCATTTTATTGGCATAGAGTTGCTTGTAGTAGTCTCTTAGGCTGCTTTGTATTTCTGCAGTGTCTGTTATAACTTCTCCTTTTTTATTTCTAATTTAATGATTTGAGTCCTCTCCCTCTTTTTCCTGATGAGCCTGGCTAATGGTTTATCAATTTTGTTTATCTTCTCAAAGAACCAGCTTTTAGTTTTATTGATCTTTGCTATTGTTTTCTTTGGTTCTATTTCATTTATTTCTGCTCTGATCTTTATGATTTCTTTCCCTCTGCTAACTTTGGGTTTTGTTTGTTCTTTCTCTAGTTCCTTCAGGTGTAAGGTTAGATTGTTTATTTGAGATTTTTCTTGTTTCTTGAGGTAGGCTTGTATAGCTATAAACTTCCCTCTTAGAACTGCTTTTGTTGCATCCCATAGGTTTTGGATCATCGTGTTTTCATTGTAATTTGTCTCTAGGTATTTTCTGGTTTCCTCTTTGATTTCTTCAGTGATCTCTTGGTTATTTAGTAACGTATTGTTTAGCTTCCAAGTGTTTGTGTTTTTTACGGTTTTTTTCCTGTAATTGGTTTAATCTAATTTAAACACTAATCTCATAATGTTGTGGTCAGAAAAGATGCTTGATATGATTTCAATTTTCTTAAATTTACTGAGGCTTGATTTGTGACCCAAGATGTGATCTATCCTGGGGAACGTTCCATGCGCACTTGAGAAGAAAGTGTAATCTGTTGTTTTTGGATGGAATGTCCTATAGATATCAATTAAATCTATCTGGTCTATTGTGTCATTTAAAGCTTCTGTTTCTGTATTTATTTTCATTTTGGATTATCTGTCCATTGGCGTAAGTGAGGTGTTGAAGTCCCCCACTATTATTGTGTTACTGTCGATTTCCTCTTTTATAGCTGTTAGCAGTTGCATTATGTATTGAGGTGCTCCTATGTTGGGTGCATATATATTTATAATTGTTTTATCTTCTTCTTGGATTGATCCCTTGATCATTAGGTAGTGTCCTTCCCTGTCTCTTGCAACATTCTTTATTTTAAGTCTATTTTATCTGATATGAGTATAGCTGCTACAGCTTTCTTTTGATTTCCATTTGCATGGAATATCTTTTTCCATCCCCTCATTTTCAGTCTGAATGTGTCCCTAGGTCTGAAGTGGGTCTCTTGTAGACAGCATATATATATGGGTCTTGTTTTTGTATCCATTCAGGGAGCCTGTTTGTTTTGGTTGGAGCATTTAATCCATTCACATTTAAGGTAATTATCGATATGTATGTTCCTATTACCATTTTCTTAATTGTTTTGGATTTTTTTGGTAGGTCTTTTTCTTCTCTTGTGTTTCCCACTTAGAGAAGTTGCCTTAGCATTTGTTGCAGAGCTGGTTTGGTGGTGCTGAATTCTCTTAGATTTTGCTTGTCTGTAAAGCTTTTGATTTCTCCATGGAATCTGAATGAGATCCTTGCCTGGTAGAATAATCTTGATTGTAGTTTCTTTCCTTTTATCAATTTAAGTATATTATGCCAGTCCCTTCTGGCTTGTACTGTTTCTGCTGAGAAATCAGCTGTTAATGTTATGGGAGTTCCCTTGAATATTATTTGTCATTTTTCCCTTGCTGCTTTTTCTTTTTTTTTTTTTTGCGGTACACGGGCCTCTCACTGTTGTGGCCTCTCCGGTTGCAGAGCACAGCCTCCAGATGCGCAAGCTCAGGGGCCATGGCTCACGGGTCTAGCCGCTCCACGGCATGTGGGATCTTCCCGGACTGGGGCACAAACCCATGTCCCCTGCATTGGCAGGCGGACTCTCAACCACTGTGCCACCTGTGAAGCCCTCCCTTGCTGCTTTTAATAATGTTTCTTTGTCTTTGATTGTTGCCAATTTTATTACTATATGTCTCGGCATGTTTCTCCTTGGGTTTATCCTGCATGGGACTCGCTGCGCTTCTTGGACTTGGGTGGCTATTTCCTTTCCCATGTTAGGGAAGTTTTCGACTATATTCTCTTCAAATATTTTCTCTGGTCTTTTCTCTCTCTCTTTTTCTTCTGGGACCTCTATAAAGTGAATGTTGTTGCATTTAATATTGTCCCAGAGGTCTCTTAGGCTGTCTTCATTTCTTTTCATTCTTTTTTCTTTATTCTGTTCCACAGCAGTGAATTCCACCATTCTGTCTTGCAGGTCACTTATCCGTTCTTCTGCCTCAGTTATTCTGCTATTGATTCCTTCTAGTGTAGTTTTCATTTCAGTTATTGTATCGTTCATCTCTGTTTGTTTGTTCTTTAATTCTTCTAGGTCTTTGTTAAACACTTCTTCCATCTTTTCCATCTTTGCCTCCATTGTTTTTCTGAGGTCCTGGATCATCTTCACTATCATTATTCTGAATTCTTCTTCTGGAAGGTTTCCTATCTCCACTTCATTTAGTTGTTTTTCTGGGGTTTTATCTTGTTCCTTCATCTGGTACATAGCCCTCTGCCTTTTCATCTTGTATATCTTTCTGTGAATGTGGTTTTTGTTCCACAGGCTGCAGGATTTTAGTTCTTGCTTCTGCTGTCTGCCCTCTGGTGGATGAGGCTATCTAAGAGGATTATATGAGGCAATCTAAGAGGATTATGCAAGTTTCCTGATGGGAGAGCCTGGTGGTGGGTGGAGCTGACTGTTGCTCAGGTGGGCGGAGCTCAGTAAAACTTTAATGTGCTTGACTGCTGATGGGTGGGGCTGGGTTCCCTCCCTGTTGGTTGTTTGGCCTGAGGCAGCCCAACACTGGCGCCTACCTGGGCTCTTTTGTGAGACTAATGGCGGACTCTGGGTGGGCTCACGGCAAGGAGTACTTCCCAGAACTTCCACTGCCAGTGTCCTTGTCCCCGCGGTGAAACAGAGCCACCCCTGCTTCTGCAGCAGACCCTCCAACACTAGCAGGTAGGTCTGGTTCAGTGTCCCCTGGGGTCGCTGCTCCTTCCCCTGGGTCCTGCTGCACACACTACTTTGTGTGTGCCCTCCAGGAGTGGAGTCTCTGTTTCCCCCAGTCCTGTCAAAGTCCTGCAATCAAATCCCAGTAGCCTTCCAAGTCTGATTCTCTAGTAATTCCTCCTCCCATTGCCGGACCCCCAGGTTGGGAAGCCTGACGTGGGGCTCAGAACCTTCACTCTGGTGGGTGGACTTCTGTGGTATGAGTGTTCTCCAGTCTGTGAGTCACTCACCAGCAGTTATGGGATTTGATTTTACTGTGATTGCGCCCCTCCTACCATCTCATTGTGGCTTCTCCTTTGTCTTTGGATGTAGGGTATCTTTTTTGGTGAGTTTCAGTGTCTTCCTGTCAATGATTGTCTAGCAGCTAGTTGTGATTCTGGTGTTCTCGCAAGAGGGAGTGAGAGCACGCCCTTCTACTCAGCCATCTTGGTTCCAAATCTTCTCCTTCATAAGCGTTCTGGTAGCTCTCATCGATCAGTGGAACACTCAGTGGTCAAGACGGCTCACCAAAAAGCTCCGGAGCATGGACTTTTCACCCATCCTGACTCTGGATTTGGAATAACAATTATTTACGTTTGTTACATTATCTGATAGTTTATAAACAGTTGCATTTCCAGCAGTTTTGGGAGGATAGCAGGAGAGGAAGTATTCCTACTTTGTAAGTGGGTCTCAGAGTTAATAGACTTACCCAGGTTACCCATCTAGGAACGCTGGAGAAGGGACTTGAACTGATTATAAATCTAGTGTTCTTTCTACCACACCCCTCTCTCTGTCATGCATCTCCTCTGGAGGGGACACACACGCATACGCGCGCGCACACACACAAACACACATACACACACACACACACACACACACACGCTATAAGAGGTTGATGAATACTTACTGAACTAGCCTTTGTACAAAGAATATGTTTATAAGGAGCCAAAGAAGTGTCAGTATGTGTTAGTAAGACAACAAAACTTTCACTAGGTAGGGAAGGATCCAACCCTTCATCCCACAAATATGTGTTGAATAACTACTGTGTGCTAGGCACTGGACTGGGGACTCGGATACAACAGTGCATAGGGTTGATAGGGTCCTAGCCCTCCTGGAGCTGATCTAACCATTGAGAGAATGAGAACAGTTGAGCATTTTAGCAGCTAGGGTTTAGGCTCATGGTTGATTATGACTGGAGCTGACTGCTTCATCCATCACATTCTGCCTTATGCTGTAATTTTCTTATTAAAGGTCTCTTCTGTTGCTGACTGTAAATCCTAGAGGGCAAAGATCACACATTTTTATAACCACCATGTCACAATTCAAGGGAGGACAAGGCAGGACATTGTGTGAAAAGTTCCAGAGAGAGCTCTGTGTAAAAGGAGTCGATGGCCATCTGCTGCATTCATTAGTTTTGATCCCCTAAATCACTCCACCAGGTCCCACTAGGGTCATGTTTTCTTTATATCAAAAGATCTACCCACAGAAATTTTGGGAAGGTTGTACATTCAAAATGTATTTGGGTCCATCACAATTGCTTGGAAATGTTTTTATGTTTGAGTTACTCATTCTGTGTAGGCAGAGACACAGTACCTGGCAACTACTACCTCAAGATACCTGTATGCTGTCCTGTGGCCATGCATGGTGTAAACACCTGCATGTGCATTGCAGCTTTTATTTCTCTGAAAGTAGGAAAGAACAAACAGCCTCCAGATGTGAGGAACGGCTAGCTGGCCTTCTGCATCTTTTTTTCTACCCTATTTCCAGCATCTTTCATATACATATCCTATAATGAAACAGGAAATAATTTGATAGGAGTATTTTACACTTCAGTATTTAAATTCAGCAAACATTTATGCATATCTACGATGTGCCAGCAGCCATAATACTACCTGTGTTTCACAAAGAGCTTCTAATCTATAAGAGAGATATGAGACCTACACGGAAAGGTATAGTTTCTAAGTTACTAACAAAGTGGCATAGAGGTATAGGAAATGGATAAAAAGGATGTTAGAGGCAAGTAAATCAAGTAATTCATAGGTAATTAATTTGTTTGTTATCCAATATATATTTATCCCACATTTTAGTACTTTGGTAGTTGCTGGAGATACAGAAGAAAATAAAACAGGCTAAGTCCTTGCCCTGATGAAATGTAAATTCTAGTGGGAGAAATAGGCAATAAAGAAATTAATAAATTAAAAATATCTTATTTCCCAGCCACCCCTCACATGTTCTCTGTGTTGCATCCTTCCTGAACTACCAGCTATTCTGTATCTGAGCCATTTTCATTCATATCTCTCAGATGTTTTTAACTTGATTACAAAAATTTCCTCCACTTTCTGGTCTGATTTATAAGATTCCCTCCCATCCTTCAAGGCTCAGCTTAAAAACTTGACCCCCCTCCAAGCTTTCCCTGCTAATCCCAGGAAATGTTAACACTGTCCCCTCTGGGTTGCCATAACACTCTATACACGGGCCTGCAGGTATAACACGGGTTTCTGCAGGTATAACCATGAAGTGCAATTAAATGTTTATCTGGCTTTTCACCCGTTAGATAAGGAATTTCTCAAGAGAAGAGACCATGGCTGATCTATTCCTTCCATGCCCTGTGCCTAGGAGACATGGAGCTATAATAATATTATCAACCCCAGTGATAACAATGACACAACTTAATAGTACGAACAATGCTCCAAGAAGTACCAACAAGCCAAGTACCAACAAGGCACTTGGCTAAGTGAGTTAATTCCAAATAATCCTTTAACTTACATATTTTATTATTATCTCCATTTTAAAAATGAAAAAAACTGAGACCCAGAGCATTTACGTGATTTACCCAAAGTCGGAAATCTAGTAAGGGATAAATATCTGATGAATAAATAAATACATTGATTTTTATTTTACTATAACAAAGAACTCTGTGCACAGAGACTCATCCTTAAAAATTAGACATTCTTAAGGCGTAAGCCTCTGCTCAGACTTTTTTGAAAATTGAGAAATATTGATCATTATCATCACCATAAATCATAGCAGCAAAATCTGGTTACATATCAAGTTTCATGGTCCTGAATGCTGTACTGTATATGATTTTTAAACTAAAGAATAAATGATCTGCATGAAGGAACTCTGTTGCATACAATTCCCAGAGGAACATTTGAAAGCCTTGGCCTTTATTTTCTCTTGGACACATATTGTCTCCAATTTTAAAGACAGCTGTTAGAAGGAAATGAGGCAAGGGATTTAGGGGCAGTCATGAGACTTAAAAATAGAAAATGGCATTTTGTTTCCATCATGCAGTATCTCCTTTCCTTCCATAGCACAGTTCACCACGCCTGTGACCACATAGCTGATACCCATCGGCTCTTGGAAAATCATCATGGACACAGTAGCTCATTTCCATAGTTAAGACAGAAAAGTTGGATCAAAAATATTCACCTTTGCATGACTTAAGCAATTTGTCTATATTATGAAATCTCAGGATTCACCAGCTTATCATGCACTCTTGCTTATTGAGCTTGAATGGGGAAAAGCAAAATCTGAACATGTTAATTCCTGTTGTCTGCAATACTATGGTACTAAATTTATCTGTAAAAATCTTTGCGTCTCATGTAGTGAAGATGTCACCAAAAGGTAGAACACTGCTGCATTTCTGTTTAACAAAGTCTTCCTGGTATCCATTTTTTTGCAATAAAATTATCTTTCTTGATATAGAAAGAGGAAATAAAGCAGATTTTGCCCATTCTATCTAAGGTCATGTTAATCAGCCTACTGCCTTAGCATTCATGATACCAACAGCATTCATTTTGAAAAGTTCCTTTCAGTCATTCTAAATAAATGAACCGTCAGAAATCTAATCAATGACGATGAGCTTGGGTATTATAAACAGTCATGCTTTGAATCTTGATATTTTTTAAGATATTCATACTATCAGACTAGAAAAAAATGTTACTTGTTAGCAACATTAAGGTGGCTATAATTTAAAATCCATATAACTTTTCCTGTCAGCTAAAGACATGAGAAATAGGTCCTCAGGCATCTCTCAGCATAGAAGGGGGCTGGCCAGGAATTCACTACCTCTGGTCAACCTTAGAATTAGTAAGAAAGTCTTTAGAGAAAAAAAGATTAATCAAAGCGGTGTTTAGTGAACCCCTTCTTCAAGTAAATTAAAGCCCTGAAGAATCCTATTTCTTGTTTCAGAAGGATCTAAGAACTGTAAGTCAAGGACCATGACTGTTAAGATTTTGCAACCCTCTGAAATGTTTGTAAAATCTCTATGTTGGTTACATTTGATATCCTCTGTTTGTTTTTTGTTCTGAATTGTAGTAAAACCCTTAAAACTAGGTGGGAGGCATAAAGGAAAGTGGAGGGTTATAGAAGAGCCTCAAAGAGAGAGCAAGTGGTGGCAGCTACTATGATGGTGTGGAGGGAACATAGACCAAACTCCGTAAGGCAGGCTATTAAGAAGTGCTGACTGAAAACTCTTAAGCAGGGGCTGATGCTGCTTTCACAGGCAGGATTTCTTCTTCCTCAGGAAGCTTCAATTCTGCTCTTTTTTTTTTTTTTTAACATCTTTATTGGAGTATAATTGCTTTACAATAGTGTGTTAGTTTCTTCTGTATAACAAAGTGAATCAGCCATACACATACATATATCCCCATATCTCCTCCCTCTTGTGTCTCCCTCCCACCCTCCCTACCCCACCCCTCTAGGTGGTCACAAAGCACTGAGCTGATCTCCCTGTGCTATGCGGCTGCTTCCCACTAGCTATCTATTTTACATTTGATAGTGTATATATGTCCATGCCACTCTCTCACTTTGTCCCAGCTTACCCTTCCCCCTCCCTGTAGCCTAAAGTCCATTCTCTATGTCTGCATCTTTATTCCTGTCCTGTCCCTAGGTTCTTCAGAACCTTTTTTTTTCAGATTCCATATATGTGTGTTAGCATACGGTATTTGCTTTTCTCTTTCTGACTTACTTCACTCTGTATGACAGACTCTAGGTCCATCCCCTCACTAAAAACAACTCAATTTCGTTTCTTTTTATGGCTGAGTAATATTCCATTGTGTATATGTGCCACATCTTCTTTATCCATTCATCTGTCGATGGACACTTAGGTTGCTTCCATGTCCTGGCTATTGTAAATAGAGCTGTAATGAACATTGTGCTACATGACTCTTTTTGAATTATGGTTTTCTCAAGGTATATGCCCAGTAGTGGTATTGCTGGGTTGTATGTTTCTTAAGGAACCTCCATACTGTTCTCCATAGTGGCTGTATCAATTTACATTCCCACCAACAGTGCAAGAGGGTACCCTTTTCTCCACACCCTCTCCAGCATTTATTGTTTCTAGATTTTTTGATGATGGCCATTCTGACTGGTGTGAGGTGATACCTCATTGTAGTTGTGATTTGCATTTCTCTAATGATTAGTGATGTTGAGCATTCTTTCATGTGTTTGTTGGCTTTCTGTATATCTTCTTTGGAGAAATGTCTATTCAGGTCTTCTGCCCATTTTTGGATTGGGTTGTTTGTTTTTTTGTTATTGAGCTGCATGAGCTGCTTGTAAATTTTGGAGATTAATCCTGACAAAGTTGCTTCATTTGCAAATATTTTCTCCCATTCTGAGTGTTGTCTTTTGGTCTTGTTTATGGTTTCCTTTGGTCCCATTTGTTTATTTTTGTTTTTATTTCCATTTCTCTAGGAGGTGGGTCCAAAAGGATCTTGCTGTGATTTATGTCTTAGAGTGTTCTGCCTATGTTTTCCTCTAAGAGTTTTACAGTGTCTGGCCTTACATTTAGGTCTTTAATCCATTTTGAGTTTATTTTTGTGTATGGTGTTAGGGAGTGTTCTAATTTCATTCTTTTACATGTAGCTGTCCAATTTTCCCAGCACTTATTGAAGAGGCTGTCTTTTCGCCATTGTATATTCTTGCCTCCTTTATCAAAAATAAGTTGACCATATGTGCTTGAGTTTATCTCTGGGCTTTCTATCCTGTTCCATTGGTCTATGGATTAGAATACTGTAGCTTTGTAGTATAGTCTGAAGTCAGGAAGCCTGATTCCTCCAGTTCCATTTTTCTTTCTCAGGATTGCTTTGGCTTATTTGGGGTCTTTTGTGTTTCCATACAAATTGTGAAATTTTTTGTTCTAGTTCTATGAAAAGTGCCATTGGTAGTTTGATAAGGATTGCATTGAATCTTTAGATTGTTTTGGATAGTATAGTTATTTTCACAATGTTGATTCTTCCAATCCAAGATTATGGTATATCTCTCCATCTGTTTGTATCATCTTTAATTTCTTTCATCAGTGTCTTATAGTTTTCTGCATACAGGTCTTTTGTCTCCTCAGGTAGGTTTATTCCTAAGTTTTTTATTCTGTTTTTGCAATGGTAAATGGGAGTGTTTTCTTAATTTCTCTTTCAGATTTTTCATCATTAGTGTACAGGAATGCAAGAGATTTCTGTGCATTAATTTTGTATCCTGCTACTTTACCAAATTCATTGATTAGCTCTAGTAGTTTTCTGGTAGCATCTTTAGGATTCTCTATGTATAGTATCATGTCATCTGCAAACAGTGACAGCTTTACTTCTTCTTTCAATTCTGCTCCTAAGGCAACTGATTGGATCAGGCCTATGTTAATTTTGGAGGATACCCTCCTTTATTTAAAGTCAACTGATTGTACGTGTTAATCACATCTACAGAAACCCACAAGGTTTTAAAACCATGGTATAAGCAGAAGCATGGCCAGCTTGGAATGAAGGTGATGGAGATAGGATAAGATAAAAGTGGGCTCTTGGATTTCCAAAATTCCACACTTAGGAAATGAGCTGATAGAGCTACTAAGGTGCAAGCATGTGCTACCGATCAAGAAAAAGGAGAAGTGACTCCAAGGATAGTAGCATGGGTGCAGAGGCAAAGGCAGAGGCCAGGGGCTCAGAGTCAAAGACAAGAGCTGTAGGCAGATGTGTACAGAGCTACAGTGGGCCCAGAGCTGCCTTGAGCCACAGAAACTCAATGGAATTTGCTCTGCTGGATTTTGAACTTGTTTGGGCTCGTTATTCTTTTTTTTTTTTTTTTTTTGCGGTACGTGGGCCTCTCACTGCTGTGGCCTCTCCCGTCGCTCCGGATGCACAGGCCCAGCAGCCATGGCTCACGGGCCCAGCCACTCTGTGGCATGTGGGATCTTCCCGGACCGGGGCACGAACCCATGTCCCCTGCATTGGCAGGCGGACTCTCAACCACTGAGCCACCAGGGAAGCCCTCGTTATTCTTTTATTCCTTTCCTTTTCTCCCTTTTGGAATGTGACTGTCTATCCTATGCATATCCCACCACTGTCTTTTGGAAGCAGATAAATTGTGTTCCAGTAGCTTAGGTCTACAGATGGAGAGGCATTTTGTCTCAGGATCAGTAATATCCAGAGTCCCACCCATACCTGATTGAGTTGATTTAGATCATAAGATGTGGAACTTTATGAGCTGATGATAATTAGATGAAAATCTTAACTTAGACTTGATGCTGTAATTGGTTGAGATATTGGGGGTTGTTGGGATGGGGTGAATATATTTCACACATAGGACAGATGTGAATTTGGGGGGGCCAGAGAGTGGACTGCAGTGGATTGAATGGTGGCCCACCAAAAGATATGCTCACATCCTAATACCTGGAACCTGTGAGTGTGACCTTATTTGGAAAAAGCGCCTATGTAGATAAAATTAAGGACTTCGAGATTAGATCATCCTGGATTATCCTAAATTCATTGACAAGCATGCTTATAAAATGCACACATAGGAGAGACACACAGAAAAGAGTAGCGCATGTGAAGATGGAGACAGAGTGATACAGTCACAAGGTCAGAAATGCTAATAGCCACCAGAACCATGAAAAGGCAAGAAATGGAATTTTCCCTAGAGCCTCTAGAGGGATCACAGCCCTGCTGATGCTTTGATTTAGAATTCTACAGCTGTGAGAGAATAAATTTTTGTTGTCTTAAGCCTCCAAGTCTGTGGTAATTTGCTACAGCAGCCTTAGGAAATGAATACAGTCACCAAGCAGTACGAAATGTATATGGGGCTCCCTGATGGACTTTTTCAGTAATGTGCCAGAATGTGCACTTAAGAGTGATGTCCTCTTTGTAAAAGTCACCTTCGATCTCAAAAACATTATGCTAAGTAAAAGAATCCAGACTCACTCATGACAAACTGTATAATTCCATTCATATGACATTATAATTTACCCTAGAGAAAGCTAGCAAAACTATAATGCCAGGAAACTGATCAGTGGTTGTCAGGGACTTGGAGTGGAGATGGAGGATTCTCTAATGGGGCACAGGGAACTATTGAGTGTGATGGATGTAATCAATATCTTGATTACTGTGGTAGTTACACAACTGTATAAGTTTCTCAAAACTTGAACTGTACACCTAAAAAAGGGTATATTTTACTGTATGTATATTATACCTCAATAACCTTGACTTCTGGTGCTATAGGTTTATATAACTCTGCTTTAAAATGTTTAGAGCAAGTATTTTGAAACGATGTGAAGATCAGTCTCACGTTGATATTTATCTACAGCTGCAACTGACTTGGTTTTCCTTGATTTTTTATCTGTTTTCTGATATCAATTCATTCTCAAAGAACAATTATTTTCCACCACTGAAGATATAGAAAACAAACAAACCACTACATGTTCTGCCTTTAGTTCCTAAAGAAGAGTTGAAAAAGTGTTTTGCTTATTGAAATAAATATATATTTGCTTATTGAATATTTGCTTATTGAAATAAATATATAATATCCAAAACTAAACAAAGTGACTACTTTGTTTAGTTTTAACTTAATAAATATTTAGTATCTTATGTGGAAGACATATGCTAAGTGCAGGGCTGGAACTAGGAGTGGTTACAGGGATAATTAAGAAACAATTCTTCTATAGTTAGAAGTATAAAATAGGAAGCACGTAACTCTAATACAAAACAGATTCAAACCAAATTCTTTGGGGTCTTAGAAGAGGAAGCAATTATACCCAAATGGGAGGGCCTCTGTCAAGTAGATGAGATGGAATTGAAAATAGAAAATGGACGATTGTGGATTTCAACAAAAAGAGGAATCCAAGGTGGAAGAAACTGCATGGGTGAAGGCACATGCTATGGAGTAAATGTTTGTGTCCCTGCCCCGCCTCCAATTCACATGTTGAGGCCGACTCTTCAATGTGATGATATTTGAAGAAGGGGCCTTTGGAAGGTAATTAGGTCATGAGAGTGGAACCCTCATGAATGGGATTATTTCCCTTGTAAGAGAAGGAGACAGGAGATTTCCCTCTCTGCTCTCCACCATGTGAGACTACAATGAGAGGACCACTGTCTGCAAACCAGAAAGTTATCTTACCAGACAGCTGGCTCTACTTGTCCCTTGGTCTTGGACTTCCCAACCTTCAAAACTGTGAGAAATAAATGTTTGTTGTGTAAGCCACCAGTCTTTGCTATAGCAGCCCAAACTGGCTAAGACAGTACAGAAATAGGAACAAATTCAGGGAACAGTCAGTAGTCTCTGACTAGTTAGAATATGTGCAGAGGAGTGGGAGAAAAACTAGAAAGAGAATTTAGGATAGCTTTCTGTATGTCTTAAATGCCAGGTTGGGGGTTTTGTACTTAATTCAGTGGTCAGTGGGGAGCTGTTAATGTTGTGCTTGAGAATTTTGAGAATCTTGTGAAAGTTACAAATGCATTGCTCCAGAAAAGTGCACAAATGTACAGCATGCTATGTACCACCTCAGGACTTTCACAGACACCTAGAGCTCCTCCAGGGCCTTCCTTCCCTGGGAACCCCCAGATTAAAGAAGTTTTGAGAAAGAGCCTGACATCAAGGGAATTATCATTTCACTTAATTCCTCCATACATGATCAGAATGGAGAATTACATTGATACAACTTATGAGCTAAAGTTGGTTTTCTTAAAGTGTGATCTATATTAGAATCACCTGCAGGGCTTATCAAACATCCGTATTCCTAAATCCTACCCAGATATATTCAGGTTCTCTAATAGTGGGGCCAGCTGAGATACACTTTTTAAAAATTTTTATTAGAGTGTAGTTGATTTACAATGTTGTGTTAGTTTCAGGTGTACAGCAAAGTGAATCAGTTATACAGATACATATAGCTACTCATTTTTTAGATTCTTTTCCCATATAGGTCATTATAGAATATTGAGTAGAGGCTCCTGTGCTATTCGGTAGGTCCTTATTAGTTATCTATTTTATATATAGTAGTTTGTATATGTCATTCCCAATCTCCCAATTTATCCCTCCCCCGCCCCCTTTTTAACCAGCACCAAGCTGATGCTGTTGCCCACTTAGCTTAGAGAACAGCTTAACTAGTGATGAAGAGGGTACAGTCATTCCTCAGTCTCAGTGGTGGGAGAGGATTGGTTCCGGGCCCCCCTCAGGTACCAAAATACACAGATGCTCAAGTCCCTTATATAAAATGATACAGCAGAGTCAGCCTTCCATATCGACAGGTGCCACGTCCTTGGATGCAGAGAGCCGGAGAGCTGACAGTACCGTGGTAGACATTTCCTTTTGACTTCCCAATAAAGCATGTAAGAGACAGAAAGAACTCAAGGGAAAAAATTATATAAAAGATTTTTTTTCAACTCCACCAATTCTCAAGACACTCTCTGCAGTCAGTACCAATTTAAACTAAGGATAGGAGCATCTTCAGCTACAGTGTGTTAGGACACCATTTATCCTGGGGAAAACTGGCTCCTTTACATTAGCCAGAACATTTACGAGGAACATTAGCATCACACAGTCATACCGTTGGAAGCTATTCATGGGTCCCGTGGATGAAGATAAACAGTGATCATCCTTAACCTTAAAATGATTAACTGCCATAGCAGCCAGAGTAGTTTCTGTTCTGTCTTGATGTGAAGAGATCCAAGGTTTCACTATGTATCAGTCAATCTTTTCCAAGAAGGATTTTGCAAAATGACAGTAATTGGCAAGGTTCTGGAACTGGTAGGATCTGTTGTTTATCAGAATTGTATGGTTTTCTGACATCTTGTTCTTTTTTTGTAAAACAATCACCAGGACTGTTTTCCAAAAAAAAAAAAAAAAAGATGTTGTTGATCCCAAATTTGTTTCTTGATTCAGACATTCCACACATTCATTCCTAGTTAGGGACACAACATTTTATGATTTAATATTAAACTACCAAGTCAATGTATTTCACTTCCTGATTATTTTTTAACAAAGGAACAAAAAGGAGAGTGAATCATAGGTTGATTGAGGAATTAGCTGTTAAATGAAGCTATTAATTTCGTTTTCCTGACATCCCAAACATGTTTGCGGAATTTTTACATAGCAACCACACATACTACTATCTGTACTCGTGTTCAGTTCATCCAAGAATAAAGACTTACAGTGGGACTTCCCTGGTGGTCCAGTGGTAAAGAATCCACCTTCCAATGTAGGGGAGGCAGGTTTGATCCCTGGTCGGGGAACTAAGATCCCACATGCTGCGGGGCAGCTAAGACTGTGTGCCGCAAACTACAGAGCCCATGTGCTCTGGACCCCATGCGCCACAACTACAGAGCCCACATGCCCTGGAGCCTGCACCCCACAACTAGAGAGCAGCCTGCAAGCCTCAAAAAAGACCCTGCGCATCACAACTAAGACCCGACGCAGCCAAAAATAAAAATAAAATAAATAAATAAAATTTTTTAAAAAAAACTGTTGCTTGAAATTAAAAAGAAAAAGACTCATAGTACTTGCATAAATAGCCATTTTTATTCTTCCTTAGGTATGGTAGTAT
This sequence comes from Phocoena phocoena, assembly GCF_963924675.1. Taxonomy (NCBI): domain Eukaryota; kingdom Metazoa; phylum Chordata; class Mammalia; order Artiodactyla; family Phocoenidae; genus Phocoena; species Phocoena phocoena. The sequence continues at coordinate 74,355,776 of NC_089227.1, read as the reverse complement.
GTATTTATTGTTTTTGACTTCCCAGCACTTCTTTTCCTCTTCTTCTGGTTACAGTAACCCCTCTTCTTTAGAGCAGCTCTTCCTTCCCTGCTCTAGTCATGAGGTTTGCTTGGAAGCTGTCAATCACAGTACTCCACTGCCATCCCAAGCTGGACCAATCACATTACCTCACCTCATCAAGGGGCCCCCTGATTGTCCTGAAAATGGGCACAGTCAGAGTTCTTTCCAAGGATTTTTTTGACCTACAGCTGGGGTAGTTAGGAGAATAGTAGTAGGGAAGTGAAAAGGAGTTCTCTCCTCTCCGATGATGAAGTTTTGAGTGCATGAAACCAGAGAGGCTGATAGCCATGTACCCTGGCACACTGAGAAACCAGATCAGAAGCAAACAACAATGAAGCCATCATACCAAAGGAGAGATGGTTTTCAGCAATTCCTTGGATTCAAAGAGCCACCCTAATGTGCTTCAGTGTTATGCTATCTCTTGTTGGTGGCCACTGACCACATGCAGCTATTGAACACTGGAAACGTTGTTAGTCCAAACTGAATTGTTCTGTGTATCTAAAATAACACTGGATTTTGAAGACTTGGCATGGGTAAAAAAGACTATAAAATAGCTCAGTAATGATTTTTTATAATGAATACTTGTGAAATTATAATATATTGAATATTTGTTTAAATAAATTAGATTTTTAAATTAATTTCATTTATTTCTTATTTTTTTAATGTGGCTTCTAGAAATTTTTATATTACATAGGAGCCTCAAATTATGTTGCTATTGAAATAGAACTGCTCTCTAGTGAATCTGTGTTTTTGGTTTGTTTAGCTACTTAGGGCAGGGTTTGTACCATCGGCAACCTATGGAGCCCTAATTGATGCTTAAATCAGTAACTGGAACACAGGCAGTGAGGCGGATAGATCCAAAATGTGGAACTGGCTACATTCAGGTGCAGAGGGGGCAGGGAGGTTTTCTCCGTTCTGAGTTAGGAAACTCAGTAGCAAAGCTGTTAGTTAATTGTTACAAGTTATTTGGATGATGTGCTATCCTCACTGAGCTCCAGCTTTACAGGGAAAAAAAATTTGAGATTTTGGAGGGCTGGCTACTTCTTGCAACCTTCAATAAGGTGCTGTAGGAGGAAAAACAACGTGGTCTAAGCAGAGCCTTCGGAAAGTGGGGCAGGAGTAGCAGCTGGCACAGCTGCGGAAAGAGGCCATTCTGCCGCTGGGCACGCTCTGGACTTCCAAAGGTCCCCACAGCACTGAAAGCCGGCCAGTGTGTCGCCAGAATGATGAAGTCAGATCTCCTCAATGTCCACCAAGCACTGCTACCTGACTAAGGCAATTCCCCTGTCCCCAGGTTACAAAGGAGATTGGGAGCACCTGGGGCAGAAGGACATGTAGCCCTGTCCCATCACTGCAGCCCACCCTACAGAGACAGAGACCAAAGTGAGACGCACTAAGATGAGGCCCCGAAGGATGGACAGTGTCTGCTCAAGAGTCACCAAGGAGTGAAGCTGTGAAATGGGAGCGGATCCAGATTCAAATATCTTGACTGTCATCCAGGGTGATAAAAACATGAATTTGCATACAAATAGGATGGTGTCGATGTAATACTCATTCAGGAGTGGTACACAGATCAGCAAAATTTTTCTAGTGGATGTGACACTCCAGGTATTTAAATTTCTTTTTAAGTTTACATGTGTTTTTAATACCAGCCCAGAACCTTCATACTACATCTTGAAAACCCTCAAGTCTGTAGAGTAATAGAAAAGCTAATCTTTTTTTTTTTAATTTATTTTTTGACTGGCAAGATTACTGGCTTTAGGTACTAGCAAACAGAGTTCCTACTAGGCAGTCTCCTAGGGTTTTAAGGAGGCTCTATTGTCACCACCACCATTCCCAAACAAGAGAGAAAGAAAACACAAAAACAAGGAATCTACGACTGCCCACTGCCTGGGGCCATTCTTCATGCTCCATGAACAGGAAATGCATGGCTGAGGAGGTATAGCCCTGTGGCAAAGATAACCCAGCTGTCCCCAAGATCATTTTTCCCCTTCATCAGGTACCCACCTAGATTCCCTTACAAGTGAGTTGTAGTTCTTTGATGCTATCACAGCCTAACTGAATACATCTCCCAATAGAAAGATCCTCACAAACGTCCCTGATAACCAAAACCACATAGAACACTGAGCAAATCAAATCTCTCTGGTACATAGCAGTCAGACCAGCCAAACTGACTAACCTGGTAGATTATCCATTGCCATAAAGGAAAGTCTCCCAACAGAAGTAACCTGCTTTCTAATACAGCAAGGCAAGGATAGTGTCGTTGTGTGCTGCTTCCCTGCCCCCTGCTCCTATGCAATAATCTTTTTTAAATGGAAGCTTTTTTTAAGCAATATTTCTTCTATTTGTATATTGGATGTGTTAGGGGTGGTTAAATTTCTCATTTGGAATATAGTAGCAGGGATTACGATTACAAGGAGCCATATCAAGACCTGATTGAGAAGAATGGACATTAGACGGACATCATGGACTCAGAGATGGCTGCAATAACTGGGAAGAAGTATGGCTTGTGTCCCACTGGGATATATGTGGAATTGTAGGTGTAATCATTGCAATAAGTTAGAAGAGGGAATTTGGAGAATTATTCATAATTGTAGAGGAGTGCATTTGTGTATTAGACACTAAGCTACAAGAGTCCAAGCTTAGTAGTAGCATTTGGCTCAAGACCTACATAAAAATTGCTAGGCATAAGGGTAAGCTGTGACAAAGCGAGAGAGTGGCATGGACGTATATACACTACCAAACGTAAAATAGATAGCTAGTGGGAAGCAGCCGCATAGCACAGGGAGATCAGCTCGGTGCTTTGTGACCACCTACAGGGGTGGGATAGGGAGGGTGAGAGGGAGGGAGACGCAAGAGGGAAGAGATATGGGAACATATTTATATGTATAACTGATTCACTTTGATATAAAGCAGGAACTAACACACCATTGTAAAGCAATTATACTCCAATAAAGATGTAAAAAAAAAAAATTGCTAGGCATCATCAAGAAACTAGACTTAAAAACCATGAAAGAAGTAATCAGTATTGAAGATAAATATTTTAATCAACCATCCTTTTTTTAATGACTTGAGTATAACCTAATGATGCTATTTGTCTATCTACATTACAATATGTCACAGCACGTGATAAGTTAGTACTAAGTAAAACAAAAGGAGCTGCACTGCCCGTCTCAAACTAGCCTCTTCAAGGTATCATGACATAGTTGGTGAATACAGTGAGGAAAATCATATTGTCATTAAATTGATGAGGGATCATTGGAGACATCAACCTTTATTTGTGTAATAACAGTATCTTTTGCTTGGGTATCATATTGAATTTTTTAAAAAAGAGAAATGCATATTGTTTCAATTTTAAAACTTTGTTTGGACAGAATTATCATCAGAGATAGTAAAAGAAAACATCCATCTTATGAAAAATTATTAGACCAAAGACTTCCAAATTATATTTGGAGCTTGAGTTTCAACAAAGATGTCTTTCCTACTCTTGAAATAAAGCCAGCGCCTTTCCCTGATTGGTATTTCAGGATCAAAGGCAATCTCTGCAAATCTAATTCTACTTTTCTCAACTTCTTAAGGACTTGAATACAATTATCAAGACTGCTAAACCAATAAACTCCTCTTTTTGAGGGTAGCAGACTAAATTAAAAGGCTATACTTTTGTGGTCAAGCATCTCCAAGACACTTTACTGAATGAACGTTGAATTAGCAATAGAACCAAGAAGCCAATGAAGATCTGTAAAATCAATGTCATTAAACTCCAATTGTTCCCCATTGTCCAGCCCCCTCAACTTAATTTACCCAGATTCTGCTATAGGATGCAATTTCTTTCTGGCCTTCCTGGATGCAATATGGTAGAGAAGAAAGAGAATTGAATAATCATTTTAATTCTACCTCATACTTACTTTGGTCAACTTCTCTGAGCCCATTTATTCCTTTCTAATATAGAGACAATAAGTTTTGCCCTGAATTCCTCATAAAGTTATTGGGTTGAATATGAAAGTTACTTGTAAACTGCAGGTTGTTTTACAAATATGAAATATTTTTATTATATAAAAAAACTTCTAGAGATCTTTTACTACTTGACACGATAAACAGACGACACATAAAAATAGGAAGCAGTATAACATGAAATAAAAAACACGAGCTCTATTTCTGGCAGTTTGACAGAATAGATACCCTGCACAGGCATCCCAACTCAAATAACTAAAATTTTTGATTAACTATAAATAAGAAACATCCTTTAAATGCATCTCTGAGCTGACACACGAAGAAAAATTTTGAAGAGGACAAAACTGAATTGAAAGCAGTAATGCTGGGAGGGAAACAGGAACATAAATGCAAAAATTCTTAGCAAAAGATTAGCGAATCAAGTCTAGCAATACGTATGTATAGATAGGTAGATAAATATGACATATATATTTTATATATTGATATATATATATCAAGGATAATATATAATGGCCAACTGCTGTTTATTCTAGGAACATGAGGTTAGTTTAACATTCAAAAATCAATGAATGTGGCAAACTTCCAGTTCTAGTCAGTAGGAGTAAGAACACTGAGCTTATGTCTCCTACTGATTACATGTAAAAACTGAAAAATGTACAAAAAGAAACTACTTAGGACTTAGAATATTAAATAGTAGTTGGAATATTGGGAAGTCAGAACTTGAAAAATGACCAGTATGGCAGTAGTGAGTTTCTGAAATTCTTTTTCTCCCTCCTTTAGCTTTTCTTTTTGGTCCAAGGGTGGATTGAATCAGGAAACTGCAAAATCAGCACAGTCAGCAAAAATTCAAAGAGGAGCCCATTTTTTTAGCCATAGAGTGAGAACAAAAGACCTCTGCAAATTATAAAGTGAGGAAAGAAGCCTCTCTCTGTCCCTCCCTCTCTCTCTCTCCTTCTCCCTCCCTCCTCCCCAGCCCTCTGTATACTACTACAGAAATTTACAATGTCATAGATTGAAAGTCTTACAGTCATAGATTCTGAGACCCACATCTCAATGAGAATGATTGCATTGGAAAAAATGAAGTTTCTGTTCACTGCAGCTTCTCTTTCTGATATTATTGTATGAAGAATTAACTTTTAGAACATTATTCACATAAGAATTCATTTATACAAAAACTGTTTAGACTGTTTGATGATGTAGAAATGGGACCTCATTGCTCTCTGTTAAGGGCAGATCTGTGTAGACTTTAGCTTTTTAGAACATGATTTAGTCTCTAAAATAAAAATGACAGTAGACTTGATGGGGAGAAAGGTTTGAGACAAATACAGCAAAATAATCTAGAAAGTGGGGCTATGGAATAAAATTCCAAATATTTTGCTTATATTAGGCCTCCTTCAAATTATTCCAAATATCAGTTACAGAAAACAGAATTTACTTCCAAATAGTTCAAATGAAGAGACTTTAAGGAAAGGGCTCCTTACAGAAATGCAAGCAAGATTAAAGGAACAAATATGATTTAGCGAAGCAACCAAAGCTGCCCTTCCCACCCATCTGAGGAGAATGGGGAGGAAAAAGTGTTGCCTGAACTGAGCCCCATGAGAACGGGGGCCATGGTGAGGGGCTGCCTGCCAGGAGTTACAGTCACAGAGGGATGTGGCTCCTGCCACAGTCTCAGGGCCAAAGCAGGAAGGACTGGGGAATAAAATACTCCCGCTCTCTCCTCCCACCCTCCCATCTTCTGCTGGTGCCTCCCATTGACTGAACCCAAACTGAAAGTAGACAGCAAGAGGAAGGCAGAGATCAGAGTGGGATGGGGGTGGCAAATAGAAAATGGCAGGTATACGCCCTACCGCATCACCCTGTTTCAGGACAGCTCTTTTTCGACCTGTAATTGCCTTATAGTTGTGTTTGTCTTTTGTGCATTATTCATCTCTCCTTCAATCCTGTGGAATCTAAAGTTGGGATATAAGGGTTTGGAAACTTCTGCCTCCAGTCCTAGGACAGAGATAAAGTAAACAAGATGTGCACAGGTTCGTGCTATATATTGGTATTTCCCTGTCCTGAAATATCAGTAAAGGGGGCAAACAGGAGGAAATTTTAGCTCGATTCTCCCCATCCCTGCTTCTGCATTATATATATTACCCAGAGGAAGCACAATTGCCCTCTCCCTCTTTCTCTGTCTGTCTCTCTCTCTCTCTCTCTCTCTCTCTGTCTCTCTCAGACACACACACACACACACACACACGAATACAAATACACCAAAGGTCAACATGTGTCCTTTAAAGACAGTATTAGATGCGTGCCACAGGTTTACATACAAATTATTTTTTAATGATACCAAAAAGCCATAAGAAGAGAGTTTCATTTTCTTTTATATCACTGAAAACTTGGGGACAAAGACTAACTGGTAATGAATGATTGTAAAGATGAGGAAGCTATTTGTAGACTATGGGATCAATTATTTGGAATAGCCACAAGCCTTTCACCTCAGTATTGGAGCCAGTTATTAGAATTCAACATCTAGATTCAGTTTTCCTTTTTATTTCTAGTAAAACAGAGATCCACACCTTTGAGGCAGAAGACATCAGGGAGAAGAGACACGTCATCATTTTTGCAAACATTTCTTGAGTAGTTAGCAAGTGCCAGGCCTGTGCTATGTATGTACTTTATGTGCAGGCTTAGAAAGGTTTAAGAACTGTGCACACAGCTAGGAAGTGGCAGAGTGCAACTACCAACTCAAACACTCTGTGTCCATAGATTTCTCTACCATTCCATATCCATCTGAAAGCAGCAGTAACAACTACCTTAAAACAGGCTTGCCATTTTTAAAAATAAAGCAGAACCTTAATAAAGAGCCATGAAATTGAAATTTGTGTGTAGGGCTCTGATTTTCCTTGTTTCTAATGTTTTTGGAGGAAAAAAAATCACAATTTATCAGTTTGGACAATAAAACTGTTGTGCGAAACTTTGCTTGTTGGTTTCAATGCAAAGATTTATAGCACCTTTTTTGCATTATCTATATTTGAGTCTGGATCTCAATCCTCCCAGCTAAGATTGCAATTCCAAATTGTACGAACACAGTTCCATAGCTGCCAAAAGCTTTTCTGAGCCTTCACAGTTTGATGTCACAAACTGCCAGACAGCCACTTCTAAAGTTTAAATAGATCACCTCCTTTTGAACTCTTATCACATCCAGTTAAACAGCGGGGCTATAGCTAGGTAGCACAAAAATAATCTTGATAGGACTAAAATGCTATCAGTCTCCATCATTTCCAAATATCTGGGTTGATAACATATGTAAGGAATATATCTGGGTACTTTAAAGCAGGTGTCAACAAACTATGGCCCATGGGCCAATTCTGGCCCACCACTTGCTTTTGTAAATAAAGTTTTATTAAAACACAGTCACACCCATTCATTTACATCTTGCCCAGGGCTGCTTTCACATTATAACAGCAGTTACATAGGACAGAGACTGCAAAGCCAACATCCAAAATATTTACCATCTTATCCTTTAAAAAAACAGTTTGCCAGTGCTGCTTTACCTGAAATTTCTCCATTTTCTTGAGTTTGGTTTTGTTTTGCTATTTCTCAATAATATGATCAGGAAGTTAAAAAGTTCCCTCCTTATTCCCTTTATTTTCTTTGGAGCATTTAACTACTCTGAGCCAGTTTTTACATCTCACAAACCAGAATCAGTACCACTAGCTATAAACCTGCCTACTTTATAAAGTATGTGTAAAGGGTCATCTAACAATAATAGGATATGTGCAATTCTTGTTAAGCAGAGTGTGAGGTGGTTCAAAGGGAGATGGAATAATTCTCCATCTCACAAATTTCAACCATGCTTTGGATGAGGTGGGCCACAAAGTGTTATAAGCAAGGTTTTGGAATCACACCTGGGTTCAAGCCCTGGCCTTACCAATTATGAGCTGTGTGACTCCCCTGCCTATGTCAGTTTCCTCCTCTGTTACATGGAGATGATAATAGTAGTATCCATCTCACTGGGCTGTTAAGAGGATTAAATTGGATTAAAATGACTGTGCTTGTCTAGTGCTGGCACATAGTAAATTCGCATACCCTGCCATTGGTGACTTAAGAAAGGAACTGAAAAGACAAAGAAGGGAATGAATGAAGAAGGAAAGAAAATGAATTAAAACCACCAAAAGAATGAGGACGTTTTTCTGCTATTTTGCCTTACACTCCAATTTCTAGAGTTAAGAAATAGTTCTCTCTTTAGAGACAAGAGCAAATGCTTCAAATGTGAGATGCCTTCAAAACTCACATTATTCAGAAACTTAAGGGTTTGCTTGTTAACTTGAACAGACAGAATTTGTGAAACCTACAGATGTCATGCTCACTCTCAGGGCTCATTTCAAACCTCATGGATCCTGAACGAGATGTGAATTCATCCTCAGTGCATGTGTACACATAAGCAATAGCTGATTGCATAAGCTTGAGAAGCATATTTACTTTCAGCAAGAAATGAGCTCTTGCTTGGAAAATTGGCCTAAAAACCCATTACTGCAGTGGCTTCATTTTCATTTATTTCCCAACAGGTAATGGAGTTTATTTGGAGTATTGAGAGAGAGTGCTTCACTGAAGCTGGGTATTGTCTCATTTACATGCAAATATTTTTATCTTCATCTTAGATAGAAATATAATCATGCTCTATAAGGCTTGTCATGCACCCAGAATTTAATTAATGACGTGTCTGCCCAGAGTCAAGATAAAAAGTTGAAATGGGAAAAGTTTGGCATCGCATAGCTTCAGAGTCCTTGGCTGTTTTTGTAACTTCACTCATTTATTCATTCAGTTATTGATTTAACAAATATTTATTGGGTTCCTACTATGCGTTAGACACTTGTATGTACAAATACGTAGATGGAAACACATAACCTTGCCTCCAGGAAGGTTACAATCTAATAGGGAGACAGAGGCAGACAGAAAGGATCCTTCCAGTTATAAAAGAAGGTCTAAGTATGTTGGAAACATATTATTTCAAGGGGAAAAAAAGATAGCTTTGCATAAAGGCAGTGTCTGACTGAGCCCTGAAAAATGGGCAGACAAATGTGCCGGGCATGCCAGGCGAGAGACAGCATGCCTCAAGCGTTAGTGGAAACTAAAAGTGGCTCCTTACTTCCAGAATGTAAAGTGTTAAGAGAGGAGAGGGGTTGAGGGTGCGAGACAGGTAGGAGTGGAGGTTGGACAGGGTCCTAATCATGGAAGACTTTGTCAAGCAAAACTCCAGATTTTATCTGAACGCAACCAGAAGCCACAGAAGAATTTTCAGCTGTAGAGGCAGGGATCCGATTTTCACACTAGAAATGTCACTTCGGCAGCTTTTGTGAAGGATAGTGAGGTAAGGCTGTAAGTGGGGCAATCAGAAAGTGACCTATAATGACAAATGGGCAAGGTCATGAACTGTACAGGTGCCCATGGTAATAGAGATGGGAACCTAAAATGAGAATTATTTAGGAGGCAGGATCAACAGAATATAGGGATTGACAAGGTATGAGCTTTAAAGGAGAAGTAGTGATCTGAGCTGATACCCTGATCTATGGCTTGGGCAGCTAAGTTAAGAAAGTGTCATTTGTAGGATACATTCAGGAGAGACATCATGGGGGTAAGGTGTAGGATCACTGTAGAAGATGATGGATTCTGTTTGGGATCCCATCGCTATGGCATTTCTAAGCAGAGATGCCTGATAGGCACATAGAAATGAAATTTGGGGACTCAAAAAAGAGGTATGGAGCAGAACTATAAATATGGGAGTCATAGACATTTAGGTGATATTTGATGTAATCGTTAACTTTGTGACAACTTAACTGTGCTAAGGGATCCCACCTAGCCTGTAAAACATTATTTCTGGGTGTGTCTGTGAGGGCGTCTCTGGAACAGATTAGCATTTGAATCTGTACTCTGAGCAAAGTAGGTCTGAGAAGAAAGAAGATCACTCTCAACAAGATGAATGGGCATCAATCAATCATGAAGGGCCTGAAGAGAATACAAAGGCAGAGGAAGAGTGAATTCCCTCACTCTGATTGAGCTGAGACATCCGTTGCCTCCTCCTCTTAAACACTGGCACTCCTGGTTATGGGGAGCTTTTGGACTCAGACCGGGACTTACATCATTGCCAGACCCTCACCCCACCCCCCCACCAACCAGGTTCTCGGGTCTTCAGACTCAGACTGAATTACACACCATCTTTCTTGCCCTCCAGCGTGCAAATGGCAGATCATGGGACTTCTTGGTCTCCATAACCATGTGAGCCAATTCCTATAATAAATCTCCTCAAAGGGCTTCCCTGGTGGCTCAGTGGTTAGGAATCCGCCTGCCAATGCAGGGGACATGGGTTTGAGCCCTGGCCCAGGAAGATCCCACGTGCCGCAGAACAGCTAAGCCCGTGCACCACAACTACCGAGCCTGCGCTCTAGAGCCCATGAGCCACAACTACTGAGCCCACGTGCCACAACTACTGAAGCCCACACACCTAGAGCCCATGCTCTGCAACAAGAGAAGCCACCACGATGAGAAGCCCACGCACCGCAAGGAAGAGTAGCCCCGCTCACCACAACTAGAGAAAGCCCGCGTGCAACAACGAAGACCCAACGCAGCCAAAAGTAAATAAATTAAAAAAAAAAACAATCTCCTCATATTATCTATATGTATATATCCTGTTGGTTTTTTTCTCTAGAGAACCCTAATACAGATGTTGTGGGTATGAATGAAAACACACAAGAAAATGTAGTCTAAGGAGAGAAGAGGAACTAAAATGGAACCCTGAAATGCTTCAGGAAAAAAATAAATAAGGAGATTGAAAATTACCCAGAGGAGAGCATCTTAGAGACCATTGTTGACTTTCCAGATAAAGGTTTTAATGGAGGTAAGTCAGAAAGTGGGAGGTGGGGAGTGGTTGCAGGATGGAGTGGGGGGACCAAGAAGCTTGACTAAAGAGAAGATCAAAGGAGACAAAGAATGAGCAGAGGACTGTTTTGGAAGGGAGAGAAAAGGCCAATGAAGAGGGAGAGGTGGAAAGCTTAGAAAAAGTAAATAGCTGTTTATTAGGTCAAGAAGTATACATTTTATTTAATGTTTTAAAGAAACAGATAAGTCCAATTTTAAAATGAACAATTTCATGGAAAAATGATTTCATGACTCCACTTGACATAATCATACTGAATATATTCTCACTTTTAACTGGAAGTTTTTCCTCATATAAGTAGGCTTTCAATTTTTGTGTGATGAGAATGAGAGCTGGTTTGCCAAACGCAAGGAGCATCTGAATGGTGGTAGAGTCTCTCCGAGTTGAGACGGAAGCAGATGTGTTCTTTCTGGAGCTCATAAACACTTTTTATGTAACACAAGATCCATCATAACCTTGTCAATGCGTGAAGAACTTGCTTTTGAGTAATGAGTTGCCCTTTAATGAAGCCTGTTGTTCAGCGTGTGGGGGGATGCTCAGTCAACACCGGAGGCAAGGTCTTCAGTGAGCAGCTCTGTAAGGCTCAGAACGAAGAGAAAAGATGCTCAGGGAACCCAGTTTCTCAGATCTGCTCCTGCTGCTGCTCTGACAAGCTCAGCACTGATCTCATTCCCGGAGCAGAGGTGCTGATAGGTCAGAGGCGGGACAGAGAGCCCTGACCAGGGCCTCCCCAGGGGAGTTTTAAGTTCCTGAGGCAAGTGTGACCAGCACTGAATGGGCTCTGGTAGGTGCTAGAAGAAGAAGAGTGGGGCAATAGAGAGAGGAAAAAAAACTAGGATTCCTAGAGATCAGGAAGAGGATGGAGGCTGGAGCTGAAAGACAGGGGAAGAAAAGCGCACAGCGCCTGTGACAAGAATATGAAAAATCCTTAGATATTAAAGCTGGGTCCCAAGCAATATAAGAATCAAATTTATACTCCAGTACTGTGTTTTTGGAGGGCAGATAGCATATATTACTTCAGGGCTGGAAATGCAGAAGCCACTAAATTGGCAACTGAGGTTTCCTAGTCCTAGAATGTGAATTGTCCATCTATTTTTCTGAAAGCTTGCTCATGAAAAGAGAAGAAAAATATAAAAGGTCTTTGCTATCTACTTCTGAATGTTCTGTGCTGCTGCAATAAATCATACCATTAAATCATTTTCTCTTATTCATACCCTGACAATTTGAGCATGTGGAGAAAATCACTCTAATTAATGAGAAAACTCAGAAAGTCACAATAATATTAAGGGAAAAGATGTAGGTTACATATGCTTCTGTCTTTCCACAGATTTATCTGACTGAGAAGACAAAATGAAAAATATTCAATTAGAGCTATGTGTAGCATTTTAATTCTCATCAGAGGTCACTCAACCAATTCATAATGTCAGCATGTCTTGTTTGCTAGATTACCTGTGTGTATTTCTAGTACGTTCAACGGCTTTCCTGTTTAACTCAGAGTGTGTTGAATGGATAACTGCATTTGCCTCATTTTTTCTTAACGTGGATGTTTGCTCTTTTCCCAAACACACATGTATGTATCCCTCCCTCTACAGCACGTGGCCTAACAGTATATTCCAGGTCTAACATTAGAGAAGCTCCGTTATTGTAGATCAGGGTTCAAAAGCAAAGGATCCATCCAAAGTATATTAGTTCGAGCTGGTACACTGACTAAAGCACTTTATCTGATTGAATGTGACCAATTGTAAGTTTCTGTTGGTCTTGGAAAGACGAAGAGCTGAATTAGAAAAAGGGAGAGAGGGGAAAAATAGCAAGCAGGAAAAAAAATGGGAATAAGAGAACAAATAAATGAAGACAAGAGGAAGTCATGCTCACAGAACAGCAATACCTAAAAATACTGAAAGTAAATTTGTAGCATGCATACCTGCAGGTATCATTACACAGCATAAAACATTTTGAATTAATGTGTTACTCATGCCATGCACCATATTTTGTGCTACATTTAAATAATGACTAGGGAAAAATTACATGGTTGTCTTAGTCTAAGAGAAATTAGCTTGCATATGAGGAAAATAGACCTTTTACAGACAGAAATGCCTAACTCTGATTATGATAGGAAGACACCAGCTCAACTTCAACCAACCCCCCTCCTTGGTCAGCTGTCCATAATAGTCCCATAGTTTTTAAACCTTGTAACTATTTCAAGTCAGTACTTTTTTTTTTCCATTGTATATAATGCAAGTCTGCACTATTACATTATTACGAGTCAGTTAAAAATAATATGAACAAGTTGGTTTCTAATGACATCAATAATTGACAAGATATCTAAACCTCTTTTGCAAAGAGGTTACACTTAAACAGAACAAATAAATTGGAGGAGTGTAAGGCCAATGCACTGATTTTGTTTTTTCCCATTATTAATATTGACAGGTTACATTTTTGTAGCATTTCACGGCTTACAAAGTAATTCCCTATGAATGACCTCACTTGTGCCTTACAGCAGGGGTTTCCCAGGCGGCACACCCGGTACCTGTCCGAGGCCTGTTAAGAGCCAGCCCACACAGCAGGAGGTGAGCAGTGAGCAAGCTTCATCTGCCGCTCCCCATCACTCTCATTACTGCCGGAACCAGCCACCGAACCCCCCATGGAAACATTGTCTTCCACGAAACCGGTCCCTGGTGCCAAAAAGGTTGGGGACCTCTGCCTTTATGCCCATTTTCCTTCTGCGGACACCGAGATTCAGAAGGGCATGCAAGCTGCCCAAGTTCATGGAATTAGTAAGTGGAAAAATCTAAGCACACATCTTTTGCTTCCCAATTTCATTCTCGGCCCCTCCTCCCTCCCAGCAGAGCTGGCTCCACTGAAGGCTGAAGCCAGATAACGAGATGAGGCTTGGACATGGGCCACGTCTAAACATTGAGGTATTGAACTTTTAATAACCGTATCGTTGCATACCTTTAAATTGGAAAGTCTACACCTAGATATCTTTCCACTTTCACAAAAGGCCATTTTCCTCTGGTTCCCTCATTGTGGTGTTTTCCTGCTCCATTGAGCCAGTTCACAATGGAGGCTGGAGGCAAAATTTCCCCCATGGGACACTTCTCAGACCTCCCTTGGACTTGTCCTGGTTGTTCAGGGCTGTTGTTCTTTGTGGGCAGCTCTGCAGCTCGGAAAACACTCACCGGGGGCAGGATGGGGTAGGAGTAAAAGACCCGCGAGACGTAGGACGTCACGATGCGGTGATGTGGTCCTCCTCCACAGAGCTACACGTGTAAAGCAATAGGGGCGGCGGGGGATGCACCACAGGGTGGAGCAGGGAGCTGTGATATGGATCACTTTAAGGGGGATGCTTTACGGTTTCTAACCCTGAGTACCGTGTATTGTTTCTGCATGGTTGCATGAACAATGCGAGTCCCTCCAGGATTCCTGACTCCCGACATGATGACAAAAGCACCAACAGCCACTAGGGGGCCCATTTTTTCTTAGTGTATATCGTTTAACTTTTGCAATTTGACTACCGTGAGTAGATGCCATAAAGGAATTTTCAAAGACGTGAGTGGGAGCTGTGAATGCTGGAAACTAAAGAATCAGCTCACACACTTAACAATTCTATTCTAAACAACCAAGAAGGTGTTTGGAAAGCAACACATAGCTCTGCTTTTAAATTGCCCAATTTTCTATAAACATACAATTTTATTAATAGTCCACATGGCTGTACTGTTCTAGCAACAATGCCAACCACACTGGTTCTGACTTTCTCCCCTAAATGCACTGCACTCACTGGTCACAGGACTCAGGGAAGAAGGGGATAAAAAGACTTCGCTGTGACTAAGAAATCTCTAGAAACCTTTTATCCTTCCCAGGAGCCCCTTAGGGACACAACCTGCAAAATCATCCCAAGACTCCTCGTCTTTTACCAGGGAGTATGGCAAAAACTCTGAGCTACAGGAAGAGAACTAATATATGCAATGCAAAATAAAAGCCCTTCTGGTAATCAGTGCCTTTCTAACAAAAGTTGTCAATCAAATATCAGAAAATTTATGCATGCACTCCTGTGGGGGGGGTGCCCGCGTGCATGCACACATGTGCACACGTGCACCAAAAGAACTTACTATTATAGAGAAGCTGTAGATAATCTTTTGTTAATACAGCACAAAGTCCCATTTTTTCTGTTTTGAAAATTCCTATCAGTCCAAATATCTCTCTTTTATTCTTCAATAGCAAAATACATTTGTGACTCTGTATTACCATTTTATAGATAGTAAACCTGAAGGACAAAAAGGCTACCTGCCTTAATTTTAGCTACATACTAGCAACCACAGATCTTAATTTTGTTGTCACACGAGGAATTGGTAGGAGCTATTTGGGCCTTGCTCCTGTGCTTTCCGCCCCGCCAGTATGGCTTCTGAGTCACAGCTGAAGTAGTGACTCAGAAGGACGTGGATATCTTCTTCCCTTTGGTGGATCTTCTCTCTCCTATAAACCAGGATGGTCAGGTCCCCTTCCACGCTGGCCCTCTAAATTTCAGAACGTGGTGAGACAGCTTCATAGAGGGGTCATGTGTGAACACTCTGGAATCAAATAGTCCAGGATAAAAACTTGGCTGTAGCACTTGGAAGCTGTGTAACCTCGAGCTGTTTGTACTTTACTAAGCCTCATTTCTTAAACTTAAAAATGAGACAAATAACAGCAGCTACTTTATCTGGTTGTTGTGAGGATTGAAGGAAGTTATCCATGTGGTCCTGATATGGCCCACCAGACCCTCCACACCTCACCCAGCCTGCTGCTACCCCTCTGACCTTTTCTCTTACCGTGATTCCCCTCTCTCTCTCTGCTCCTTCCCAGTCCTGAAGCAGGCCGCATCCACTCCCTCCACAGGGCCTTTGCATTGCTGCTCCCAGTGCCGGGAACCCTCATTTCCTGATATCTACAAGGCTCTCCTGCACCTTTCTGGGGGGTTGTTGCTTAAATGCCACCTTATCAGAGAATCCTACAGTCATAGGGAGAATAACGCGCCCGCCCCATGCAAAGAGGTTGACTTCCTAATTCTTGGAACATGTGAATATGTTACCTTACATGGCCAAATAGACTGCATCTGTGATTAAGTTAAGGCTGTTGAGATGAGACAATTATCCAAGGCTCTCTGGGTGGGCCCAATAGAAACATGGGATCCTCATAAGAAGGAGCAGTGAGTGGAGGAAGGGGAGGAGATCTGAAGGTGTTCTACCTCTGGCTTTCAGTATGGAGGAATGGACCGTGAGCTGAGGAATGCAGGCAGCCTCTAGGAGCTGAAAAAGGTAAGGAAATGGATTCCCCCCAGAGCATCTAGAAGGAATGCAGCCCTGCCAATCCATTTTAGACTTTTCACCTCCAGAACTGTAAGGTAATAAATTTGTATTTATTTACAGTATTGAGTTTGTGGTAACTTGTTACAGCAGCAATAGGAAACTAATAGATATTCTCTCACTATTACATAAACTTGCTCCCATCTCTGCATCCATACCATCACTTTCTCTTCTGCTTAACCCGCTGGATTTACTTTCATAGCACTTGATCAGCACCTGATGTAGGTTTATTTGTGTTTTTGGTCTCACTAGAATGTGACCTTAATGAGAGAGAGGTCTTTGTTTTATTCCCTGTCTTGTTCCTTGATTTGAAAAGTGCCTGGCACACAGTAGGTGCTCAAAAAATATTTCTTGGATAAATAAAAAACCTGGCATGAAGTCATCCTTCCGTGATCGTTGGAAATTGATAACACATCCACAAGTACAGAACTTCTAAACAGTGAGCTTCAGCCTAATTGCTACTTAGCAAAAGAGTTCCAGGTGTGCCTAACATACTGCTGTCCCGGACCTTTGCGTTGACAGGTGGAGCAGCCTTGTCTCTTTAACCATGCCATGCAAATAATTATCACGTTCCATGTGTGGCATAATGGAAAAGGATGTCGTAAGGCATATTTGAGGGTATCAACAATGACTATTCTGAAAAAAAATCAGGGCTTTGTTTTCGAGAGCCAAGAATTCTAGAATGCAGTTGTATACTGAGTGTAAAGCAGGTTTTAGTTCGAAGGTGACATGAACAGATAGTCCTCTTTTCATGTGGAATCCTTTTTCAGGTTGGAAGTGACTTCCTATGGTAGAAGGCTTACTACTGAATAGTAAACATGAACTCGAGTGACAGGACTTCCTCTATGGCTTCCACTGGGCTTTGGGGGCTCACTCTAAACCGTTAGACTGGACTCCCATACCTCTGCTATCTCCTCACTGGACACCCACTTTTCTTGGCTTGCAAGGCCCTCTGTTTGATCTATACTATTTCAAACAGGTTCCCTGTCACTGATACATGGATTTTTCTTCTTTGGCTTTTTTCCTGTTACCTGAAGTGTTGCAGGATTATTGCTCATTAGCCATTTCTTTTGTTCTAGTCTTAACTACTGTCACAGGAAGAGGTGACTGCTCTAATAATCGGGGCTGTTCAGTCCTGGAATTTACTGATCCAAATGTCTATGCTAATGGTGAGCATACTACTGGAGAAACAGAGCTCGTGAGATTAAGGCCATGTAGTTCTAGCCTCCTATGTTGATTCACTTATTCATTCAGTGATCTATTCATTCAATAGTTATTAAGCATCTACTACATGTTAGTCCCAGGGGATAATTAGAAAAGATAGACACTCTCCCTGCTGTAATAAACATTACAGCCCAGAAAGAAGTTAGATGTTGACAACTAATGACAAGCATGTTGAGTGTACAAAGAAGAAAGCCAAGGTTCTAGATGAATACATAACCTATTCACTATTCAACAGATGTTTAATAAGTGACTACTATGCATGAAGGATATTTATTAAGGATACTTATTAAGTGCTGCAGTGAATAAGACTGGCAAAGTCTCTGACCTGGTGGAATTTACAATCAGTAGGGGAAAAAGAAAGAACAAACATAAATAATGTAATGTCAGGGAATGATATATCCTGTGGAAAAAAAGTAAGAAAGAAGGCTAAAGGAAATGGTGAGTGGATAGCTGTAGAAAGCCATTCTGAGATTATATCTGAGTCAGCCTCTTTCTTATAGAACCAGCATCATCTTATCAGTCTTCCTGGGAAGCAGCCTTAGGAGCAGAAGGAACATTTGGAGATGTCCCCAAATCTTCAGGTTGGTTTGCAGTGCCAGTGTCATCATCATTTAAAGGTAGGTCTTTTGCACAACCTGGAAATGCTATTCATGTTCCCATTAATTCTCTGTAGAAGCTTGTTGCATCTTTTATGCACACACAGTAATCCCATAGTAATTCAGCTTCTAAGAAGAGCTTTGGAATACCTTTTTTTTTTTTTTAAATCACCTATCAGACAAGGTTAGGAAAGTTAATTCTGAGGAAAAAGAATCTGAGTGAGAGGTGCTTAAATGAGGTGCAAAATGTTAATCTATTGGCAAACCTCTAGCGTAGGCAAAATTTTCTCATGTTCATTTGGGGATAATACTAAGTGTGTGAAATCATTGGCAAGAGAGCTTTATGGTGCTGTGCTGTGGACTTAAGGTTGACCAAAGAATAGATATTTATTGAGCATCTACTATGTGCATGGCTATAAGCTTGAAACCAGGAGGATTTTAACCAGGAGGCTAGAAACTGAAACCAGGAGGATTTTTTTCCTGTTGATTTTCTCTACCTGGAAAGAACTTTTAAACCTTATACTCCTGGTTATCCAAGACAGATAACATCTGTCACATATGCCCTTCTCTGGGCAATGCCTCCCCTACTAAAAAAAGATTCATTACTCCCACCTGTACACTGCATTCCAGGCATCTACACACTTATAATTTTGTTCTTGCCACCATGAATTATAACTATTTGCTTACATGTCTCCTTGGGGGCAGGGGCTGTGTCTTGTTTCTCTGTTATCCCTATGCCTAACCCAGTTTTTCCCAAAGTTCCCTGATGATAAGGCTTAGCTTAAGGGGGCACTTGTTAAATTATCTGGATTGTCTAGCCTCTCCCTAGAAATTCTGTTTGAGTAGTTCTGGGTTAGGGCCTAGGAATCTGTTGTTCTAATAAGCATTCCAGGTGATCCCTATCATCAGGCAAGATTGGGAAATACTGGCCCAGCCTGTAGTAACACTAAGAAAATGTAATTGAGTGGATTAAAAACTACAGATAAACAGAACTTTCTTTTGTCTTTTTAGATTAGATAATCATCAAATAAATATAGTATTCTAAAAATACTTGTAAGGTTTGGCTCCTAATTTTGAGGAACTTGGGAAAAGGCAAATATGATGAATTGTTCCACCTCCCTGAACGTGAGTAAAGTTAATTTAAATTAATAAATTAACATATAAATTGACAGTCGCTGCCGATAATGTAGCTATTTATCAGTAATCCATTCACAACTTTGTACATTAAGCAGTGCTTCTCACCCAGGAGATCCTACCTCCCAGGGAATATTTGACCATGTCCGGAGACATTTAGTTGTCACAGCCGGAGAGGTGCTACTAACATCTAGAGGGTAGAGGCCAGGGATGCTGCTAAACATCCTACAAAGCATAGGATGGCCCTCCTCACCAGAGAATAATCCTCAAATGTCAATAGTGTTTAGGTTGAGAAATCCTGCATTAGACTCAACAGGAAGCTTTAAAAAATCCGTATGCCCAGGCTACCCCCTAGACCAGTTACCTCTGAATGTCTGAGGGTGAGACCCAGGCATCATCATTGTTTGAGCTCTTCCAGTAATTTCAATATGCAACCAAGGCTGAGAACCATTGCATTAAGTCCAAAGTTTGCCATCTATCAGCTGGGAAATTAGGCACAGAACCTACCAGTTTCTGTTTCTTCATCTGTAAAATAATAACACCTATACCAGAGGGTTATTCTAAGGATTAAAGAGATAATGCATGTGACAATGCCCTGTAACTAAATATACAAAAGTAAGGTATCATTACTGCTTCCTGGTTGGGCAGCAATCTAAGCGGCAGAACTGGGTAAGTTACTTGCTTAACACCATGAATATATTCTTACATGCAAATCCATTCTTACATGTTTGCCTAAAATATGTTCTACACATGCCAAAGAAGTTAGAAAATTCATATGCTTAGGTGAGTTTTTTATTGTTATGAAGCCTTCTCCCACTCTCTCTACTTGTTCTCTTTGATATGTTTGAATCTATATCAGGTTTTAATAAAGCAATCGCTCTGTTGTTTGAAGATAATACAATTGGACCTGCAGTCCACCAGCTACCTACCTACATTTAGCGACAGAGCACATCTGGGAAGGCCACCACTAATCTTGTATAGCTAAGGTTGGGGCTAAGAGCAGGAGAGCCTATAGAAATGCAGAGACCCCACACGATTAAGGAGAATGAAGATTACATACTTTGGAGCATGGGTTAAGATTGATGAGTTAATCACCGACTGGGTGATTGCTAGAAATGCAGCCTCTCAGGACCCATCCAGATGTAGTGAATCAACATAGGTAGTTTAATAAGCTCCCCAGGTGATATGTAGGCACATTAAGACTATAGAGTCATTACTCTAGAAAATCCTACATGAGAAATTAGCCAACTCAGTTCTCCCAAACATCAAGCATGCAATAGTCTTCTGTGAATCCATGTCTATTTTGGTTCCTTCCATGTCTCAAATGGATTCCGACTGCTGCTGACTGCATGTAGAGGAATGTTCCAGTTGGTGTACTCTCACATCCTTTGCCACCTCTGAGGTTTTAGCAGCCACTCCAGGTTATTAGGTAATGATCTTAGATCTTATTAGGTAATAATAAAACTTAGCTTAAGTTTAGCTAGAAGATAATCACCATGTGTTTTTGCCAGCCTATCACTTGAAACATGTTATTTCTTTGTTTTCATTATCCTGAAAAATAGTTTGCCTGGCAATAGAAGGGTTAATTCATGAGCTGCAGAACTGGTTTCTTTTGTGCAGAGAGAGCAAGCTGGCTCATCCTTCTTGCTGAGAGAGGCAGTTAATCGGTATATAAAGACGTGTGATAGATGAGGCATAACTTCAAAAGGTGCATGGTTTATTTCTCAATGCAAAATCCTCCTACTCTCTGAGAAGCCAAGAGTCAGCCACATCCACAAATCTCTTCCTATGGCCCACCTACTTCTTTTAACATCACATCATCTGTACCCTATGGTCCTACAGCTTCTCCTACCTCAGATTCTCAGTATCCTCTTAAGAGCATGTTTGTGTTGAAGGGGACCTTATTCTAAAATGACATTGGTACCCAATACTAAGATTTAAATCAGTTATGAATTCCCTCCTTTAATTCCTATTTCACCTTTTTTCAAAAGTGTTCATACATCTGCAATCACGTAGATTATTATTATAAATTTTGTGCAGTCATTCAAATCTCTACCTGGGAAATTAAAACAGTTTCCAGGTTATCTGGTAGTTTGTTTGGAGAAAGAATTATTCCGATGTGAGGAAAAGACAAATATTTCACATGATAAAGCAAATCTAAAAACATTTAGTTCAGAAAGGAAAAAAAGCCCTCAAGAGTGGGGAGAAAAGACAAGATTTACGTTTTGAGGAATCAAGTGCTACAAAACAGGGTAGAGCTTTTTAAAAGTTGCTTAGGGGGCTGAGTAGAGAGTTTTTTAAAAAGTTCCAATCTCTTGAGTTACTTAAGAACTCAACCCCCCACTTAAATTCCTGTCTAATCCACATTTGTAGGAAGTATCAGTAAACTGGCCTCCTATGTAGTATACATGAATTAGAGTTCCTGCTCACAGTTTAGTAAGCAAAGTAATCAGCCTCCAAATAGTCAAAAAATAATTTTAATGATGTAAAAATACATTGCATTTTAAACTTAGTATCTTTCTCATATTAACAATGTTAAATGTATCAATATATTTAAGATGTAACCTTAAAGTCACACTTTTATTGATTTAAGGGCTCAGTCTCATCATTGTAAAGTCAATTCATGTCACAGTTGTTTTTTTTTTTTTTGTGGTCATATGTCTAGAGATCAAAGGAGCATCCTCTGGCACCAGTGCTAAGCCCCTTGTAGGAGTGCTTCTTTTTTTTTTTTAAACGTCTTTATTGGAGTATAATTGCTTTACAATGCTGTGTTAGCTTCTGCTGTATAACAAAGTAAATCAGCTATACGTATACATATATCCCCATATCCCCTCCCTCTTGTGTCTCCCTCGCACCCTCCCTATCCCCCCCCTCTAGGTGGTCACAAAGCACTGAGCTGATCTCCCTGTGCTATGTGGCTGCTTCCTACTAGCTATTTTACATTTGGTAGTGTATATATGTCCATGCCACTCTCTCACGTCGTCCCAGCTTACCCTTCCCACTCTCCGTGTCCTCAAGTCCATTCTCTACATCTGTGTCTTTATTCCTGTCCTGCCCCTAGGTTCTTCAGAACCATTTTTTTCAATTTTGTTTTAAAAAACACATTAGTTGATTAATAAAACTGCAGGAAGAAAAAAGTGAAAATTTATATCTAAATGACACAGCAAGAACTTTATGGAGTGATAGAAAATAAGAATGTTTTGGAAGGGCTGGTTAGATTATGCAGAGCAGAAGAGTCTATTTGGTACCATGGGCTTTAGGAAGCCATTGAATATTATCAAAGGGGAGAGAAAATACAAGAGCTACTTATTGGAAATCTTACCAATAAACAGATTACTCTGAATGTGCAAGATAATTCGGAAGAAGAATTAAAAGCAACACAGCCATATATTGAAGATGAACCTCATATATGGTAAAATTTAGGCTACTTTTTACTCTTCTCATTCAGAATTTGAGATGACCAGACCAGGTGTTGTGATTTCCCATCCTATGCATGTGTCTTAGTTCAGGCTGCTATAACGAAGTACCATAGACTGGTGACTTATAAAGAACAGAAATGTATTTCTCACAGTTCTGAAGGACCAGGATCAGGGTGTGAGCATGGTCAGGTTCTTGGTGAGTGCCCTCTTTCTGATTTATGGATGGCTGTCTTCTCTCTATGTTCTCAAAGGGCAGAGGGTTAGCTAGCTCTCCAACCTCTTCTTGCAATTTTAGGAGCACTAATATCATTCACGAGGTTCCACTCATATGACTTAATCCCCTCCCAAAGGCCTCACCTCCAAATATCATATTGGGATAAGAATTTCAACATATGAATTTGAAGGTAACACAAACATTCAGTCCACCAGAGGTATAGGTTCTAAAGCCTGGGTTGAGATGAAAATTGCATGTAGTTAAAAATGCCATGGAGAATCCACTAGGATTCAAAGGACAAAATTTTTGTGTATGTTTTTGCATTTTTGCTATGGTTTTCCTTTCCCTAGTGTAGTGCTCAGTAAACTTTTTCTATAAAGGGCCAGAGAGTAAAGATTTTAGGCTTTGCAGACCGTACTGTCTCCGTTGCAACTACTCATTTTCGCTGCTACGAGCAAAAGCAGCCATAGACAGTACATAAATTAATGATTGTGGCTGTGTTCCACTGAAAGGTTATTTGTAAAAAGAGGCAGCAGGCTAGATTTAGGCTGCAAGTCATAATTTGATGACCCCTGACCTAGTACATTGGAAACTAGTGTTCTTTAAAGTGGAGAAAGGCCACGAAGTAAATTAAATGGAGGCTATATAGTCTAATTTACATAATATAAATGTATATGAAACTCAGTTTTACTGCTTACACTGTAAATGGTTTTATGTATTTTCTGTAATTTTTAGGGTCTTAACTGATGAATAAAATTAATTTTATCGGTAACTTTTTAAATCCAAAGGACTTAAATCTTACCCATTAAATTCAATCTCATTTTCTCAAAATTTATTGTTTGTATAATATTTTATGCAATCTAAGAGGTCATTTGCCTCATTTATCTAGGGATAATGAACTATGTTATGAATGTCACAAAACTATATTTCTTTTAAAATGTTTTCTAATTCTAACCTGTAGTTGTAATTTATATTTCCCAGTAACATAAATATAAAATTCATTATATCCTTTTTTTTTTTTTTTTTCAATTTCCTTACTTGTCAAGATAGGCTAGGTGAAACTGGTAATAAATTCCTGCCCACACCTGAGTGTTGTAACACAATGAGCATTTTTTTCAGTCCCAGGAGCTCTCATCCAAGTGGTGATTTGAGAGCATACCTTGTAGCTATGTCAGGTGGAACTGTTGACTTCTAAATCCCTGAGTAAGAGAAAAGAGATCACAGCTGTTCTCTATACTTTGGCTTGGAAGTTATATATGTCAATTCTGTTTATGGCTAAGTTACCAGAAATAGTCACTCTGCCTCAATGGAACTACCTGTCAGGCTGAGATAGCCATCTTCCTGTATGATCAAATGGGACTTAGAGAACACATAGCAGTGCCTCTGCCACATTCTATTGTATAAAAGGCCATCCAAGAACCAATTCATAGTGATTTGGTTGAGGTTTGAAATTTATGTAGGCTAAATATCCAACATAACATATAACAGCGCGTGGAGACATAATGTAACCCCTGTAAAAAGTCAAAGGTTATTACCAGGTTTTAGTCCCCAGTTTAGATAGCTAAGTTATAATACTTCAATGAGTCATCAAAAGAATTAGTTGAGAATTACTAGGGAACCTGTACTGTAGAAGAAGAAATTCTATTCAGATGTCATGATACTTGACAACCACAAATGTTATATGTGGGGTATTGATATTTTATCCAGTTCCTTCCTTTTAAGGATTTAATGCTCATTCTTAGCCAGGCATAGTTAAGAGAATACCCTTTGCTCTAGGCCATCGTTTTGTTTTACCCCTCAGTTCCATTAATCCATTATTGTTTCCACTGATCTGTACTGTGGTGCAGTTATGAGAGCCCTTATTGCTATTTGTTGGGTATCTTAAGGCTTTGATTATGCACATACTCTGAGATCACTTTAAGCATCAAATCTTTGTCGGTAAGGGTGCTAAGGATGCTTTACTTCCCTCTAATGAACTATGTAAAATTGGCTGCCTGCCTTGTGTATGATTCCAAAAGTAGCAGAATGTTACCATAATCTGATCTCTCAAATCTGAGCCTTCTCACTCTGTAAATTTACCCTGGGTTTTCTGCCAGGGTTGGAGCTATATTCAGTTCCTTTAGGCACAGTAATTCTCACCAGAGAGGCATGGACTTTGGGGTTTGGAGATGGGAATTAGAATCTCTGGAGTTATGAGCAGTGTGTGTAGTAAGAAAAGGCTTATTTAGCAAACAATGCAATTTCATACTTTGCAAAACAATTGGTTTTATGCTTTAAACTCCTGAAACTAAAATTTAACCATCTTCCTGGCTGCTGGAAGTACGCAAATGTTGGTGACTTTCAGCTGTTGAGAGGATGCATCTCTGAATCAGCAGGGAATTGGGTTTTTACATTTATTAAAAGGCACATTGGGTTTAAACACGAGGTTTTTTATGATGGAAAACTCAGAGTAGATACTTCACTGTGCAGAAAAAAGGAACACCGTGACATGATTGGAAGATCTGAGGGCAAGAGGGTCAAAAGGTAAGAATTCAGAGCAGTTGGTAAGGGAATAACAGGGGACTGAAAATACCTCTAGGAAATCCTTAGGAATGTAAAGGAGGAGGGCACAGGACATACTTGAGTTGTGTGGGATGAGAGCTCACTTTATTTCATTTGGCTGTTAAAAGAAGGCTGATAAAGTTGTGATCACTAACACTGCATATATGCTTGAAGCATAACCTGTAACCTCTTGTATGGCTAAAATCACAAGCCCATCGGGCCTTGGTTTCATCTACAAAGTGAGTGGGTGGATGACAGCCAAGGTCTCTTCCGTTAAATGATTCTGTCGTTTTCTGAGTCTACTCCCCTTCCCCCAACACACAAAATCAAACAGCCAACAGTCAACGAACAAACATTCATCAAGACCACATAATGATCCAAACATTGTTGGCCAAAGTCCTACAGGTGTTGCAAAACAGGATATAGACTTTCCTGTCTGCAGGGAACTTATGATCCATTTGGGGAGACAAGGTAAAATTGTAAATAATACAAAAAGTACATAATTTTCTATTAGAATGGGGTAAGCAAAATACAGCTTGCAGGACAACTCTGGCCCAACGGCTATAGCTGCTCTCACATTGCATACGACAGAGTTGAATTGTTGCCACAGTGTATGGCCCACAAGCCTAAAATATTTACTGCTTGGCAAAAAGTTTGCCAACACTTATATTAGAATAATCAAATAATGTCACAAGGCAAAATGGGAGAGATCCCAAGTGGTAACAGAGAGGACAGAGCTATTGGAGTTGAGATAAGGCCCAGCCTGCGAAAGCTTCAAGGGGTCCCAGCAATGAGAGGAGAGAGCAAGGAACCTCCATTTTCTGTAGAAAAAAGGACATGGGGAACAGGGATCTTTATAATTAGTAAGACAATGATGAATGTAACCACATATTATGTTTATTACATACTTTTCTAGTCATTTTTACTATGCTGGCCCTCAAAATAATTTATTTTGAAAAATCTAAGCCTTTTAAATATCCTTCACAATGTTGCTCCAAAATCAGTATTGATTAAAAATTCACCACCCCTCTCCTGAGAAGCAGGAAATGTTGCTGCATTGATAATTCTAATAAATGAAAATTTGTGATTCACTCTAAAGATAATTAGAGGAATATACAAATGAATTTCAAGGGATATTAACATAGGAAAATCTGGAGTTTGAAATAATATCAGTATTTGTTGTATTTTGATTGACATATTTCTATTACTATCTGTCCTTGATTCATAGATGTATTTTATTAACCACCATAATTTTGACAAATACATGAAGCTAAATGGTAACTACAGCAGATTCTGGGCCTAATTATTTTCCACCATGTCAAACTTTGCTATCGTGGTAAAGTTTATTTTGATGCCTTTAAATATTTCTCAGTGCCTCTGAGCCCTTTAGATGCTATGGGGACACACACTGAAGCCCACTCACCCAGAGCTGCCCAACCCAGAAAATGTTGCATGTTCCAGAATTTTCCTTGCTCTTCTTTCCTGCCCCAATCCAAATTTGTTTTCCTGAATTTATTTGGTATCTTGTATCTTGGGGGCCTTGCTAGCTACTTGAAGAGAATTAGATGAAATTGGTTAATACAGCTTTTAGTAAAAATCTATTCTTATGAGTGTTATCAGTGAGCACTAGGATGTGGAAGAATTCATTCACTCCTGAAACTTCCCATGCTTGGTAGCATGCTAGGCCCAGGGGACACAAAGATAGATGTTAGCTTGCGAGTAGCTTCCTGTCTTCAGCAGTGTGCTCCAAAAGGTGGTCCCTGACTGATCTCCACATGCATCGCCTGGTCTGCTGGTTAAAGTATGCAGCTGTTTAGCCTCCAAAAGGGGCTTATTTGGTGAGGATACCTGGGGAGGACACGCGGAATGCACATTTTTACCATTTACCTTGCTTCAATTTTTCTGTATTTTTAGGCTAAGGGGAGATGATTCCTGGATTCAGGGCACCCATCAATTAGAACACTGGCAAACCTGGCCAGATCTGACTTGCAGATATGTTTTTAAAATTGGGAAATTTCACATAAACACTTGATTTCTTCCTTCTCTTGAAAAATTAGAAGCTGTGACATCACTAGGTTTGTGTTTCTTGACTGAATTCAAGGAATTTTCCCCCCGTTATAGTTGGACAGAGCCTCTGTGTTCCTGTTGGTTCAAATCCCTATCATTCTCTCCTGTGTTACACACCTGGCCATCCTTATTCAGATATCCTCCATCCCTGGCCCTTGTAATCATTTGATTTAATGACCTCTGACCTATTGATAGATTCAAGTGGATAATTACAAATTAAAAAAATTTTTTTTAAACTCTGTTAATGTTATCCCTGTTTATCTGTGTCTCAGGTAAGGCTGGGACTTAATTCTATGCACAAACTTTGAAAGGCCTTAGGAAGTGGGAGTTCTAGGTTCTAGAGGAGAGAATGGTCAAAATATTTGGGGCAGCTGGTCACTTTCAGTCATCTGGCCAGCACGGATTTGGTTTAGGCTGTTGAACACAGGTGGCAGGTAACAGAGTTGAGATCATCTTATTTCTTTCTAAATCTAGCATTCCTATAGCAGTTGTCACCATGGTATCTTGATGTGTTCTGACAGGAGAAATTTCACTTATTAAAAAATGTGGTAATGAGGGAAAGAGAAACTCCTTTCATGCTTTAACCCTGGAGACATTTCCTCAGTGAAGAGCTCAGAAATATGAGCGTACATAGGATGGAAGTTCCACCATGATCTGACCCAACCAAGGGCTGGTGATGTTTTTTTGTCTTTTAAAATATTTATTTATTTGGCTGCACCAGGTCTTTGTTTCGGCACGCGGGATCTTTAGTTGTGGCATGCGAACTCTTAGTGGCAGCGTGTGGGATCTAGTTCCCTGACCAGGGATCGAACTCGGGCCCCCTGCATTGGGAGCGTGGGGTCTTAGCCACTGGACCACCAGGGAAGTCCCCTGGTGGTATTTCTTAATGATGAGGCTGCAGATGTTCAGCTGAAAGAATCCTTGAACCTGAGGGCTGGCAGCTAACTCAAGGTTGTAATACTCCTTGCGTGCCTCTTTTCAGCATTTGAGGCACTTGTACATGTTAATCTCATCTAATCCTTAAAACCACCCTGTGAAGTGATGAAATGCTCATTCCCATCCTTGTATAGCGTCAAAAAGAGATTCACTGAAGGTTAGTCACCTGCTTCAGGTCAAACAGCTCTTCTAAAAACAACTCCCCCGAATTTTAAATTACAGCCAGTGTTTTAAAATCTTATTCGGCGTTCACAGCTTCTGTGGAGCATGGGGCTTCCATTTACGTAGACCACCTGATGAGTGGAGCCCCTAGTTGTGTGGTGTGGGCAGTTCTGAGTCCTGGCACATTGATGGGAAAAGTTTGCATGTGGGCTGTGCTGCAGGCATAAATAAGACATGTGATAAGCTTTGTGCAGTTCTGAGTGGGCTAGCCAGGCTCATGAAAGCATCTTCAAAATAAAGTGAATGAGATGATACAGAAATGACCTTGAATCTGATATCATTTTCAGTACCAAAAAAAAAAAAAAAGAAAGAAGGAAAAAAAGCAAACTTTAGTACCGTGCCTATTGTTAGGGACGAATTGCTTGTGACAAACTTCAGGATTGCAGGTACAAGCAACCCTTGAACTGAGAAGCACTGGTGCACCCCACACTGCCTCAAGTCTGTTCATATCTCCTTACTCTAGAGATGTGAGCTCACCCTAGAGATGAGCTGGTTGATATAAAAGTCACTTGTGGGAGACCAGGGGAAGAATGATGTCCATTCAGAACAGATGCTGTATTAATTTGCTTAGGCCGCCATAACAAAAGATCGCAGGCTAGGTGGCTTAAACAGAAATTTATTTTCTCACAATTTTGGAGGTCAGAATTCCAAGATCAAGGTGTCAGCAGGGTTGGTTTCTTCTGAAGCCTTTCCCCTTAGTTTGTAGATGGCCTCTCTCCTTGGTTTATGGACTGGTTTCTTCGGAGGTCTCTTATCCCCTTCACTCTTCCCTCTGTGTCTGTATCCTAATCTCTTTTTATAAGGATGCCAGTCATATTAGGTTAGGGCCCACTCTACTGACTTCATTTTACCTTCATTACCTCTGTAAAGACTATTTCTAAATATAGCCACATTCTAAGGTACTAGGGGTTAGGACTTCAACAAATGAATTTTGAGGAGGACATAATTCAGCCCATAACAGATGCTTATATTGACCTTTTTCAGAGGATTTATGAATTGTTAGCATGCTTTTTGATGGTGGATAGCAAGGTACTCACATCACCAGGTCTTAGAAATGTTTTTAAATCCAGGTTTCCTCTACCACCTTTTTTACTGAAATAAATAAAATGCATAAAATCTTATTGGGATCACACAAACTAATACAGTGTTTTGCCTTAAGGATCATGAAGTTAAAACTCTGTCGAAGACAAGGAAGAAAGGAAGTAAAGTAAAATAAAACAGGGTAGGTGGAGATTCTAGACAGCTGGTGAGCACACTCGTCAGGCTCAAAGGTACTCAGTGTGAGCCCAGTGATTTCAGATCTTCTGAGTCTTTGAGAGGTTGGAAAACTGAATTTTTACATAAAGTTCCCCAATTTTTAAACATTGGCAATGTATTCCTTTTTCAAAAAAGAGAACATTGTATGAGTCAAACAAAACATGTCTGCTTACTGGATTTAACCCATTTCATTGGGTTAGGCTGGTTTGGATCTAATGGCCTATACTAGATCAGAGTTTTTGACCCCAGCTCTACATGAAACCTAGGGATATTTTTGAACCATTATTATGTAGTATTTAATTAAAACATTTCCTCATTGGACAAAAGAGTCCATGCTTTAAGAGGGAGGAGATATGGGGATATATGTATATGTATAGCTGATTCACTTTGTTATAAAGCAAAAACTAACACACCAATGTAAAGCAATTATATTCCAATAAAGATGTTTTTTTAAAAAAAAACAACATTCAAGGACCAAAGGAAAAAAAAAAAGAGTCCATGCTTTAAATCTAGCAATAATCAATTTGGCCAGAACTGACGTATAGGACCCATCCCACATTTCTCTAATTATGACTTTTGCAAGCACTTAATGGAGAGTTTTTACTATTTAATCTAAAATCTTAGAATACTTGGTTTAAAATTTGAAAAATTATACAAATAGCCTTGTTAGGACTATTGTGTAGTTACAGAATCATTTTATTAAATTCAATAAATTATTTCTTTCTGAAATTCCATGCATATTAGGCTGACTATTCATTGTGTAATATGTATATGCAGAACTTGAAAATAGTAATGTTACTAGGAGTTTTC
Organism: Phocoena phocoena; assembly: GCF_963924675.1. Lineage (NCBI taxonomy): Eukaryota > Metazoa > Chordata > Mammalia > Artiodactyla > Phocoenidae > Phocoena > Phocoena phocoena. Next base: position 74,325,078 of record NC_089227.1, on the reverse strand, counting down.
TGGGGTCCAGACACTGTTCTAAGTACTTTAAAAGAATTAATCGATTTAATCCTCTCAACAACCCTGTAGAGGTGAGATCCATTATGACTGCCACTTAACTGATGGATAACTGAGGGAAGCACTTGCCCAAGGTCACAGAAAGAGTTTCTTAATCATGTAACCCTGCACTTTACTACTCTAGGGTATGTGACCCAAGTTGTTTTGTTTTGTTTTCGGGGAGGTGGGGGCATTTGGGAGTCTTTAACTTCTCTCCTTCTCAGAATACCCTATTCGGCCTATCATACCTAAATTTCAATCTTCCCCACCCCTCCCCCCAGAAGGTCTCATTAAATGTCTCCTACTGGGCAGAAATTTCATTTTAAGAAGTATGCCTAATAGGTACAAAGTGAGCTTCTTAAACCATAGTGTTTGTGGATAGAATTCCATAGGATGTCCATACAAATAAAAATTTTTAAATTGTGTTTTCATGTTCACCAACCTCTCACCGACAGTATTTACTTCAATTATGAGTTTAGGCAAAAGACCACAATAGGCCTGGCAGTACCTGTGACTTTGTCACAATAGAAATTAGAGATAATTTTAAATCTTAATACATAAAACTGTTGTAGGATTTTCAAAATATTATTTACATTCATGGAAACTTCAAAATTACATTAATTATGGGCCTACCACTATATCATCTTATTTACTATGGAAGAAAAAGCACATCTATTTCTGCATTACAAATTCGTTTTGTAGATACAGAATTTTTAATCACTGGACTTGAACATAACTGGTTTTCTTTATGATCCTATTTTGTTGCTGTTGTTATTTTTTGGCCTATGTTTTGTTTTATGCATTAAAAAATTTTTCTGAGAAGGAATCAATAAGTTTCACTGCAGTGCCAAAGGGACCGATCACGTGAAAGAGTAAGAAAGTAACATTTACTTCATCCATTTATTCATCTTTCTTTCCATCTATCCACCCATTGGTTCCATTGAATTAATTTGATTAAATATGACTGACTGCTCATCATGCGTTGGACTCAGTGTTAGGTATTGCAGACTTGGAGTAATGTTCTTACATACCCACCACCAATCTTCATTTGATGTTGAAGTCTGGAAAATCTGCCGAAGGCTCCCAGAATGTACCGGAATCTTCACATTTGAAATACCTTTGTTTTTTGAAAGATATCCGATTTGCATCAGTCTCTTAGCTGAGGGAAACCCAAGGCCACCGCTCACTCTATTCTTCCTCTTCCCTTTCAATCTCTAATTTTTCTCTTATTTGCTGAAACCCACATAGGCATGCTACTCACTAGAAATAAGAGGAACATTGCTACATTTTAAAGACTGGTAATATAGTTTGTACATCGTGATATTAGTTCTACTGCTGCAATGTCATCCTTTATTGCCAACATAGTTTTTCATGTTTGACTATAGATGAGGTAGCAGATATCAGTACCTGGATTCTGTTTGTCAGTGGCAACTGGAGAGTGTAACCCGGGTTTCACCCCAATCCCTAGAACGAGAAAACAAATAATACGGTCTTGGATCAAAACAGTTAGGCAAGGGAACATTAGAAAGTTTTGTTAATTATAAATAGTCTCTCTAAAAGTAAGCACATGTGGTTTTCAGTTCCAGTTATGACAGGGTACCTAGTATTGGGCCAGCCCTCCTACTGAAAGTTAAACAAGTGAAACAACATATATGAAATAACTGTTAGAAGGCATTGGCAAGTAGTAAATGCAGGCAGGGCTTGAGGAACAGTGATTCTTGAGCGAAGGGCTAGGAATGGGGTAGCGGTCAGTTGGGGAATAAAGATGAGTTTTATTTGGGGATTGCCAAAGTGTCTGGGATTTGAAGAACAAAGCCCCAGAGGGGAAGAAACTTAAGAGAAAGAGTCCAAAAAATCTGTATACAATTTCCTCTTAAATTTTAGGCTGAATTCTAAGCAGGGCAGGATGAGACTTCAAGAAACCAACAGAAAACAGCATCTGGGAGGGGAAGGAGCTGAGCAAAGATTTAATAAACAGGACACAAAACGCTAATCATAGAGGCAAAAAATTGATAAATTAATTGCATTGAAAGTAAGGACTTAAGTTCCGATTTACAGTTTATGAAGCTATTTTCCTTTTAGAAGCTTTATTGCTTTACCTCTCCCATTTGAATTTATGATTATGTTTTTGTTTGGTTCTATGGCTCTAAAAATGATTCTGTAGAGGAAACAGAACCATACAGTGTGGTATTTGTAAATGGGGTGCCTTTACCTGCTGCTCACGCCCAGGGGTTTTGAGCAGATTCGGTTCAACTCATATTTTAAATTTTGGGAACGGGGTTCCCCACCGCTATTCCAATGGGTATCTATGGCCACATTGGGTGAGGGTGGAGGGCTGATCAAAGCAGAAAATGTCCAGCAAATGTGTCTTGTGACCCAGATAGCATCATGCCTTTTGGATAGTCAATGGTCAGCAGTTGGAGGCTGAAAGCTGACAATGTGAGGTCCTTAGCAGATACTGAAGGGAAGACAAGTAGTAGTAAAATACATCCCAACTGAACTGATTCTTAACAAAGAAGATGTTAATGCTCAAAGTAATAACTCATGAAAATTAAGTGATGATGTAGTAATAAAGGGATGTTGACTCTGATAGTAATGGCCAGTAGATGGCTATTTCTGTTTTCCATTAGGAAAAAAAATATTGTATTGCTAACATAAAACTGCCTCAGTGGTTAAACGTTTCTTTAATTGTCAGAATAAAATTCCAGACTACTTAAACCTTAATGCTGGTTTTTCAGAAGTATTTCTCTTTATTATTCTACAGGTGACTTCACTTTCCCTAGGATGAAAATAGCAACACCAATGCTTTTTTTCTTTAAATTCTTGAATCATAAATGTAACTAAGCCTTCAAGTCTAGCTATGACATTGTTTTATTCATGTTATGAATTAAATTTTATTTTGTATTTGTTGGTTAATTAATTGAATAACATCTGCTACATATATTTAGAGTATGTCTTTTCAAATAATGACATCATATTTCCAGGCAATTTTAAATAAGTCCAACTGATTTGAAACAATCAAAAAATGTAGACCAAGAAACTGTTGTCATCAAGTGAGATTTTAGACAGTATAAGGTGGAATTTATGTCTCAAAAATTCCAAAGGTATTTGAAACTCCATTAACTTGGTATATGGCTACTGATTATAATTGTCTGGGAAATGTTGATGTATCATTTATTTCATAACTTTACATTGGCAAGCTATTCATTTATGGCTTTTCTCTTGCATTTTGTATCACAAGTAAATCATCACTAAGTCAATCATAAATGCTATCTACATATGTGTCAAAATTTAAGGTCATCATCTTTAGTTTCCTTATCAATTCTTCAAATGTTACATTTCCCTTTGAACTGAATAATACATAGCCTGCCAATGCAGGGGACATGGGTTCGTGCCCCAGTCCGGGAAGATCCCACATGCCGCGGAGCGGCTGGGTCTGTGAGCCACGGCCGCTGAGCCTGCGCGTCCGGAGCCTGTGCTCCGCAATAGGAGAGGCCACAACAGTTACAGGCCCGAGTACCGCAAAAAAAAAATAATAATAAAAAAATAATAATAATACATAGCCCACAGTGAAAAGAAAATCTCAGCTCTGATTTTATAGTTAGTTCTACACTCCTCATCAGAGGAGAAAAGGGTCTGATCTCACAACTATTTATATAGCTTTTAAACTTTCTAAGAAAAATAAAGCTCTCTATAATTAATGCCTAGTGGTATAAACATCCCTGCTTTAGTGGTTGCCTGGTAACTACATACTGCAGGCTTGTGGGGTTGCTAAAGAGGCTGAATAAACGGAAATACTTAGATTCATTTCCAATTCAGGTGGATGAGGGGCAGCAGTGGGCTAGATTTCTTCGTTAAAATTGTTTTTCCGTAATAGTTTTGCACTAAAACATCCTTCTGCAGTAAAACTTACTCTTGTAAATGACTTCTGCAGATAAGAGTCCAATCAGCAAGTAATGGTTTAAGATTTTAAAAACATTAAATAGAACTGAACCAACACTGCTTCATTGTTCTGTATTAGCCCTAGTTTCTGTTCTTAGAGTGACCAAACTGGTCACTGAACCTTTAACTCTTCAAAAATATTTTATATTTGGACATTCCTTTAGCATTGAATGACCAAATGCAATTCCCAGCTAGCGGTGGTGGTAAAAGGGGCTGGGAGTGATTATAATAATATATTTATGTTTAGCTTTGGCTTGCTTCTACCTGGCTGATTTAATTTTCTAATTATGTTTTGCTTTCGTTTAGGTAAAATCAGCTTGCATTCCCTTGGCACACGCCAACTGCAGTTGGTGGAGGAGGCCTTCCAAAACCATAGGCTGTTGACAAGAGTGGCTAACTAGATTAGGATTAAATTTACTGGGTGAAATCCACAAAGAGCCTAAGCACATGCAGATAATGACAAGTTGACTAAGAGGGAATGTAGTTAGGTCATATAAAAACTCATTTCTGGCAATGTCTTGGTTTCAAAAACATGTGATAGATACAGGGCACTCAAAGCTCATCTGTGCTCTTTTGTTAGAGTTCCTTATGTCAAGATTTGGGGCTTCCCAGGTTGGTCACTGTGGTGTAGACAGGGATAAGCATGGTCTGGAATATTTAAATTGTATAACTATAGCCTTGTGGATAGAGTCAGAAATGATTTGCTACTCAGTAATTTTGTCATTTGGCAATACTTAGGCATGATAACATATGGTTTGCTCTTTGGAGTTAACATAAATGTTGTCATTGACTGAAATAAAGAATTCTCTTATTCTACCAGGGAAACTGTTTTAGGATATGTGTAAGTTCCTTCCATGTGAAAAGATGAAGTGTCCCATTGCATCATTGTGTATAACTCTTTGGGTTTTTGGTTTAGCGGGTTGGAGGATGTGGCTAGTGAGGTTGAGGCCATGGTTTAATCAGAAAGCCACTTGGCTCCCCAAGCTAAGTTTGCATTTCTAGCTGCAGAAACCCATTTCATTGGTCTTAAAAGAGAATCTTGAAGAGTGTGCTATGGCTCAGCACAAATACCTCTTTTCCAGGATTCAGAAAATAATGAAACCAATAGTTTTCTCTGTTGGTAAAATATTCAGTATCTCTCCTTCCATCTTTTTTTTTGGCCACACCGTGCAGCATGCGGGATCTTAGTTCCCCGACCAGGGATCGAACCCATTCCCCCTACAGTGGAAGCGCCGAGTCTTAACCACTGGATCACCAGGGAAGGCCGTCTCTCCTTCTATTTTAATGATGAAAGAAATTTACTGATTAATGATCATGATTCATTTTGTTATATATATTAGTTTCTTTTCTTCCTGTGTATACTTCCATCTCTCTTCTTTTCCCCACCTTCCAGAAATTTTCACTCTACCCTGGGATGTCTTTTTTTTTTTTTAGCTGTCTATGAAGCTTCAAAAGATTTAATTTCTAGAGCCATCAAGTCACTACCCTTTCAGATCTATTTTGGTTTGATGCTAATAGAGCCTGTCTTTGTGCAAAGGAAGTCTTTCAGAAAGAGTTAATTTGCAATCTCAACAGAGGCTAATTCTCAGCAGAGTAAAAAAAAAAAAAAAAACAACCCAGCAAGTGTCCTCCAGGTGGAGAAGCAGCCTGGGCCAGGCAGCTGGTGAGGCAGTTAACTCCTCGTGTTCTACTTCTGTGCAGTAGGGTGGGATATTCCTTCAGCCCTCAGCAGTGGGCAGTGGCAGCTTTAAGGTAGAGACAAAATGCTGTTTGTTTTCCTAACAAGGTCCTAGATTTTGGCAGTTAGAAAATGTGCTGTCCTGTGATTTCTTCCTTTTTTTTTTTTTAACCTGTTTTTCATTAAAAAAAAAAAAGGTGAGAGGGAAGAAATCACTCAGGGATTGATTCCTTTGTGATGTGATTCTGCTTTAATTTTATTTAGACTAATAGAAGCTATTTCATCCCAATGACGATTTTTTAAAATTGAGCTGCATGTATAAAATGAATGGGATTTGCTTCCCAGAAATAGTCATGTCATATTCCCAGTTCTTAACTCCCAAGTGAAGTTTATTCTTTATTTTTCCCCCCCAGAAGTGGGCTGGTTAATTTCTTGGGTAGTAATTCAACTCAGTATCAAGAAAATGTATTACCTTGTGATGTGAAAATGCATTTTGAAAAGAACAAGGAATGCTTTTAGGTTTCAACTTAACATTTTTACTATCAGTTCAGCACCTAAGTTTTACTGTCAAATGCTTTTCTTTCATCTTATAAGGAATCTAGTTATTCTAATATTGAGCACTTTCAGAGAGAATATTTCATAAAAGAAAGTGTTACAATGAACAGGGATGGAAAACATAGGGCTAAGAGAGGGAGTAGCTATCAGAGTGAAGTCAAAGAAAAATAATGAGCACCTCTGGTTATACGATACCCTGGAGGTGATTTCTAAACCTTTGACCCTTAACCCCAGGGTTCCAGGTGAAACTTCTTTCTTGATGTAGACCTTTTCTGGAAGGGAACTTTTTACAATGTATTGATCCCCACCCCCCCCACCCCACCCCCCTGCCCTTGCAGGGCCTTTGCAGAAAAGATTTTTCTCTGCCCCGTTTTCTGTCATATTTAGATCCAATTTGGAAAGTGAAGCAATAAAAGTGCTGAAACCTTTCATTAGGAGTCTGCCATTTTAAAGAATGAACTCTGATCTGTAACCCTCAGACTAAACATTCATCTTCCAGAAATTCAAGTCCAGGATTTGGTTATGGTTTGCTTTTACTTCTTTGAGACACAGCTTGAATGCCTCCATTTGATTTTGTGCTTTCAACACATTTTTGGGATCTGGTGATTTGGGAAGGCATGTAACCATACGGTCTTGATAAGGTGATAGATTTTCACATCCTAGGAATTGGCAGGAAAGGGTAGGAACTGAATCCGATGTGGGAAGGGAAAATTAAGAGCTTGAGCCTAACTCACTCATCTCATGAGATACCTTCTGAGACCTATAATTCCCATAAAATCAATTTTTAGGCAAGTTTTTGTTTTCTTTTTGTTTTTTGGTGTGTGTGTCCCCACCACATGGGATTCTTTTAAATTCTCTTAAAAGTAGAGAGCTTTCTTTCACAAGCGGTGACACAACACTTCTTGGTTAGCCCTTCAGAAAATCAGTTTTGCGGTAAAGAACAAAAAAGTGCCTTGCTTCACCTTTCTTGAAAAGAGATTGTATAGAAAGGTAGGGCTGAGGGGCCGGGTGTAACGTAATAAAGGGTAGCAGCACGCATTTTGATCTGGAAGTTGATGGTTTGGGGAGAAGGAGAATCAAACAAAGGCAGGCATATACACCAAATGGGTAAAAACGCCCTGGCGGCAGTATTGGATGTAAAAAAAATTTTTTTCTTTTTCTTTTTTAAAGAAAAAAGCAAAGGGTGCTTTCTGTGTTTTCTAGAGGTGGGCTAGAGAGGGGGCTGAAGTGAAGGACTTTCCTGGCTCTAATAGAGAATTCGGATTAGGGAGGCCGGGCATTTAATCGGTCCGTCGTTGCCCCGCCGGCTCGGTGGGGACGTGTCAGGCGAATCAGCTCTTGGGCGCCTTCTTTCCTTCGCCTCGCCCTGGAGCTTTGATTCTGCTCTCTGCGCTCCGGGCCTTAACCCGGCCTGGGCACGTGCCCAGTTCTCTCACCTCAAGGAGCCGGCTGATGGCTGGCAGCCCCGGGCGGGGACCAGGCGGCGGCGGGCGGCGCACCGGCGCGCAGCGGGTTAAGGCGGCGGGGGCGGCGGCGAGGGGGCGGAGGGAGCGCTGCAGTGGCGGCGGCGGCCCGGCTGCGAGCGCCCGCGTCCCCGGACCGCCGCGGGTTAAGCGCCGCCCGCCGCCGGGAGGGCTGAACCCGGAGCTGCCGCTCCGAGCTCGCATTCGGATCCGCTAGAGCAGGAAGATGGCGACGGACGGCGCGAGCTGCGAGCCCGACTTCTCCCGCGCCGCAGAGGAGGCGGCGAGGGCCCCGGCGGAGGCGGCGGTAACCGAGGTCCCAGGGTGGGCGCGGGGTTCCGGGGTGGGAGCCCCCGGGGCGCTGCCAGCCCGGGCTCTTCCGGGTGCGCTGTCCTCGGGGTGCCCCCTCCTCGGGGTGCCTCATCCCCCGAGGCCGGGGCGAGGCGGCCGCCTGGGTTGGGGATACCGCCTGTCCTTTCCGAGCCTCGCGGGAAGCAGCCCCGGTCCGCCCGGTTCTCGGGGCTCCCTGCGTGTGGCCTCTGTACCCACTCCCTCTGCTTCGGTCGGGTTTGGCCAGGGGTGAGGGCTGGGGTGTGTTTCCCAGCGAACTGGACACCCTCCCATTGTTGGCCTCTCTGCGCGCGTGGCTGTGGGCGCGTGTCTCGGAGATGCCTGGCACCTCTCAGCGGACCCGGAGAGCAGCGAGGGGGAGGCGGGTTGGCGCCGAGCAGGTGTGGGGATGCCCATTGTGTGTGTGCGTGTGTGTGTATTCATTCGTGTGCCTGAGACCCCTTGGGAGAGGCCCCATGCCCAGCTGTAGGCGCTGCTGCCGCTGAGCGCCGGCGCTTTGGGTCCCAGCTGCCTGCTACCCCATCACTTGGTGATGGGGATTGGGGTTGGGGCGGGGGAGGTGTCCTCGTTCTTCCCGAGACTATGCCCGGGCGAGGTGGAGGTTCAACACCTGGTATCAACACAGTGTTTCTTCTCTGGGGTCTAGAAGCCAAATGAGCTTCCATCCATCGCTGGTCCCTACTTTAACCCCCAGAATCTACCCGTGCACAGAGGCTCATCGGTTGGTTTCCATCCCGTACCTTAGGGGAAGGCTGGTCCCACATTTCCTGCGTGGAAATGTTTTTGGGGTTTGGGAAGCAGCTTGGTAGGAGCTGCAAGAATCTGCAAAGAAAGGCAGCTCTGGGAGCGCCTCCCACCCTAGGCGCGATTCTGCTGCTCCCCCAGGAGATTCCGGGTAGGATGCGGTGAGCTGAGCGTGGACGCCCCTCCGTTTTTCCCACTCATGGCCTGACCAGACTCGGTGAAGGAGCAGCTGAGGGCAGGGCCAGGTGTGAATAGCCAGAGCTGCTTGAACTTCCTCCCCTTGCATTTGGAGGTAGGGCTTTCTGGAGAGGTAGAGGAGAGACGTGGAGGAAAGCTACTTGGGCATGAGAGGAGCTGAGCCTGGGAAGGAAAGAGAGAAACAGGGAGAGAAGGAAACACGGAGGCGGAGGGCTGCTGATTTCCACTTGTGAAACTGGCAAGTTTTGATTTGAAACTTTTAGGAAAATAGATTTTTCATTCTTTACGTAGAAAATGTGATCTTAAGATTTCGTATGAAATCTGCCTACTTGTGATGCAGGAAATCAGTTCCCCTGCGTGAAGTAAAAGAAGGTAGCTATTAAGACAACAAACCTCTCCGAGAAGTTGAAGTGATTGGGTACCTTCATCCCCAAGAGATGGTAAGGGGAGGGGAGTGAGAGAAAAAAGAAAGAGGGGTGTGTTTCTTGTTTCCCAGGAAGGTTGAATTTGTTTGCTTAATTGACTTAAAATGGGTTTTTCTATTACCCTCTCAGTATTTTAATCACCTGACAATTAAATCAAACAAAAACAGCTGAGTTATGCTCTGTAGCTGACCTATAGTTTTATTTGGTTAGATTATAAACAGAGCCTTAGACACTAGGCAGATTTTTTTGTTAACAAGTTCAGTGTTCCCTTTCTGCTGTTTGAAATTTTCAGGAGCCTGATTTTTAACAGCTTATAGGTAGAAGTTTGATCATTTCACCCTGGTTGATTTGAATAGCCATGAAAAAACTGTGAAAGTGAAACTCCTTTGTTATTTCCATAAAATCCTATAGGGTTCTGAGGAGATGCAATAAGAATTCTTAATCTAGTATTTAAAAAAATGTTTGGTACTTTAGTGAAATTTTAATGATGGCTTCTTATGCAGTAAACTGAACATTTAACTTTTCACTTAATAAAGTACGGTCTGCCTATATCAGCTACTTGACCTATAGACTGATTTTTTTTTTTTTTTTTTTTTTGCGGTACGCGGGCCTGTAACTGTTGTGGCCTCTCCCGTTGCGGAGCACAGGCTCCGGACGCACAGGCTCAGCGGCCATGGCTCACAGGCCCAGCCGCTCCGCGGTATGTGGGATATTCCCGGACCGGGGCACGAACCCTTGTCCCCTGCATCGGCAGGCGGACTCTCAACCACTGCGCCACCAGGGAAGCCCCCTAGACTGATTTTTAAATTAAAGAAAAGTTAGGTTGAAGAATATTTGTCATTATAACTGCCTCTTATCTAATGATTAAAATTTAAAGGCATGTTGATGCATTTTGAGTTTATAGCAGCCGAGGACTTAATTTTTTAGTGGGTAATTCTTTTTTGAATTTTATTTCATTTCAAGTTGGTTTACTTATTATGCATTTTATATGTATATTTGGCAGTAATGAGTCAATGGAAACCCAAAGCAGTAGGCTATTTTCGAAAGTGAATGTTTTCACTAAGTTTTGACTATTTAGATTGTTGCTTAGAGACAAGTTTAATTTATAGTTTTCAGCTTAATATGATTTTCAGTGGAGTGCTTTAAATTTAGTTTGTGGTCCTTGTTCTTAGCTGCTTAAATCCTGAAAGCATCCCAAGTATAAGGCTAAGGTAACAGCTACATTATTCAATAGGGTCATATTAATAGTCTTTGCTGTGAACCATGCCGGAGACCTGGGTTATTTTCAGCGCCTTAGCCAAATGTGATGACTCTTAGACTATATTGCTATGTCTACTCTGAAAATACGTCCTAATGGATAAGGCACTATGGAAAACAGAAATCTTCCAGCTTTTTATTGTCACCAAAGAATTTAAGAGTGAAAGGAAAATGTAGATCTTTTTAGAACTATGTTTGGGAAGCAGACCAACATTCTTGTCATTCTGGGCTTTTCTGGAGCAACTAATATACAAAAAGTAGATATAAATTTTGTTGTCATGGTGATAGTGACAAGAAAAAACCTGGATAACTATTTTGTTAAAAATGCACAATAGTGATGTTAAACAAATTAGCAGCTGGCACCTTGAAAATTGTGTTTCCAGGTGACAGTACTGAACGTAAATGCAATAAAAAGAAACTTTTTAGCCAATTTTGCTAAAATTTCTTTAAAAAATTAGTTATGTGGCAGCTATAGAGTATTGAAAGTTTCACAGTATAACTTAGGTAAGAAATATTGTAGATTTAACACACATTACCAAATACATACTGAAGTGGAGACATTGTAACATCTTTGCTGTCCTAAAGTAAAACATTTCAGTGCTAGAACCTCACATGCACCAAGGAGTCAAATCAAAGACCATGGTGTCATGAGAGGCACAAAAAATTTGCATTAGGAGTCTGGAGAAGAAGAGTCACAGGCAGGATTCCTAGTGGAAGGATCTGGAGACATTCCACAGAAGGATGGAGGACTTGGGCAGGGAGAGACTGCAGGTAGCTGTGTACAAGTGTGGTGGGTTTCTAGGGTTCCTTGAGAGGGGGCCTAGGGCAAAGATGAGCATAGAAGTTTCAGTCTCAAGTATGTGCTTTAGAAAAACTGCTTAAAGGTTGAAGAAATAGACAAAAATATTCCCCAAAGATCAGAATATAACAGTTTATCATGATGCTTCTTACTTTGTTTATTCTTAAATAGGTTATATATTTAGGTTTGCGTCTGTTTTTTGGACTTTATTATCGTTGTTGCTGTCACTGTTATATTTCCCACAGGAGCAATTTTGTTTAGAGAAAATATTTGTCCTCCTCTATGATTGAATACATGCCTAGGCTAGACTGCCAGTTGGTTTTATCCTCCTGTGTTTCACATAACTTTATGAGGTGAGAAAATGGTTCACAGACTTAGTACTTAGCCATTTACAAATATCTGCTGTTGATCATATGCACAGCAAGGCCCTGGCTGGGAGAGAGCAGCCTCATCTTTCAAGAAGAGCAGTGTGGGTTTCATTTGTAAAAGCTAAGGTTTCTTAGCACAGCTCCAGGCACATTGTAGATGTTCCACCAATATTTATTGAATGAAGAAAATGAACACTCACCAAGAGGCTGTGTCATAATTCTTAATGTTGATTGGCTAACTAGAAATTTTACTTCATGTGTTACTAGATGGTGATGAAACTGTTGTCCTGAAGTTTGTAGTAATTAACATTATAGATGTTAGAGGGCTCTTCTCGTTTGAGCACAATGACCCTGATTCTTATGGTTTTGGGTTTTCATTTTTATATTGTCCCCTTCTAAGCTGCTTTGCTCAATGATATTTCAGATACTGAACAGATTTTCTTTTTTTTAAATTTTAACTTAATTTCCAACATGGTTAGTTTTCCCTTTAAATTTTCCCTCTTCAAAACAATGGTTGAGGCTGGGCATGCGCAGGTGGAGGGATGGAATTGCACCCCTCCCATCCCGAATTCTTCTAACAATAGAGTCAAGGCCAAATCACTCACTGGGGTGTGGAGGAGGGGATGGTTGAGAGGGGATCAAGAGGGAGATGCAGGGAAGTTTGGAAACAGGAAAAGGAAGTAGAAGGAAAGATTGCGCAGGAAGGAGGTTTGCAATAGTCTGCATGTGTCTAGAAACGTGGGACTAGATTTCAGCTTTGAAGGTGCCCCGGAAGGATGGATAGTTTCTCTCCCTTCTGCCCCTGCATACTTTACCACCTAAGCACCGTCTGATTATTGCTTTAGAAGGAGGCTTTATTTGAATGCACTTGATTGTATTCTTCTCTGTTGGAGCCCCTTTGCAGGACTAATGTAACAGGGAAAAGGAAACTCGTCTTTGATGATTAGGTAAAGAAATGGAGAACAGTTACAAGAGAGATGATGATAATGAGGACATTGAAAGCAGAGGATTTAAAAATTTTTACTTTAATTTCTTAAAATAACTTGCACAAAATAATGAGATCATATTATTAATGCTGTGCACAGTGTGGTGCCATCCATGTAGAAATCCTGGTTTAAGAGAAAAAAATTGTTGTCTTGGAATAAATTGTTAGTAAATAACCAAATAGGTTGAACATGGATTTAAAATGTTATTATAGTAAGTGCAGTAGAGCCCACATTGTTACGTGGAATGGACACTTGTTTGCAAATGATTTGGTTTTGACATTTTTATATTTCATTGAAAAGGCAACAAGGTAATGCCAAAGGCCTGAGTTCTTCTACAGAAGGGCCTTGTAAATGTAGGAAGATCATTTAGTCGCTCATGTCTCAGCTCTTCGCTTGAAAATCAGCGTGCTGACCTTTGCCACCTGCAGATAATTGAAGTGATAGTCTTCAATGCATTCTAAGCTCCTTAAAGGACAATTACTGGATCTGGGTGCCAGCTCACACGTGAAAATGATCCATGTCCCACATGGGGTGGTGTTAACATTGAAAAACTGAGTCACGCTGGAAATAGACATTTGCTTTATCTGAGATGTGGTCCTTTTTTTCTCCAAAGTAAAAATGGAGGCTGAGAGGAGATCTAAAAGGAGGAAACGGGAGGTAGCTGCACTTAATTACCAGAGGCTACCGCCCCTAACTGAGCCACGTTTGTGCTTTTCATTCCCATTTTCTCGAACTTGAAATTAATTACATCTATTACCAGGTTTCCTTCCTGACAGTCTGTTTACTTGTTGGTTTTACTTCCTTCTAATGCACTGAGTTGCTTGTCTTGCATGACAGACCCCGGGTGGGGGTGGCATGGTTGATTTGAGGTGCATGGCCATGGAGAGTTGATCCCAAGTTCTCAGCATGTGGCTTTAAAGGCACACGCCAAGTTGCCCTACTTTAGGTTACTGTAAATGGTTTTTGAAAAATGAATGAGAATGATTGATCGGTTACTTAGTTGCCCCCAGAGTGGGCCATAACATTGTATCTAAGTAAGACCAGTATATCCATTTACACATCATTTACATGGTTTGTGTTGTTATACTGAGTGAAAGAGGCATTTTCACACCAAAAGCGGGAGGCATATATGTTAGGTAAAATCATGTAAAGATGTAATACTCTTGCTGTCCTGACACTTCTAGTAGAGGTGAGAAAATAGAGTAAATATGGATAAGTAAGTTTAATATAGTTTAAATACACAAGGCAGGGCATGATTAATTGTAAATCAATGAATAGAACTGACTGTAAGATTCAACTGAGAAAACGAGAGATCTATGTGTCTGGAAAGACATAAGGAAGTGGGATTCGAGCTGTGTCCTGAAGAAAATGGGATTCAGATGAATTAGAGGAGAAAGGAGGATTATTAGGAAGAACGAAATTAGAGGTATGCAGCCCTGGGCAGGAAAACTCTTACCTCCCTGTAGAGAGAAATCAGGAGGAATAATCTCAAAGCAAGACATAACTGCAGAAATAGTTTGAAATAGTTTGAGACCATGGAAACACATACTTTTCATCGTGAAAATCCTTATAACTGGCCAAATTCACATTTTAAAAATAATGTAAGGGTTCTTTTTAATTTTTTCACGTTAATGATAGTGTTCAAATTTTGCTTTTTCTCCTTAGTCTCAAGATGAGTTTCATTGCTTTTCCCTTCCTTACAGCCTTTTTTATTCATTCCCAAAGCATAAATCTTGCTTACACAGGAAGTTCTAAATGCATTATTATTAGTACCCACTATTAAACTGGGAGGAAAATACATTTCTGTTACTTCTGAGTAAAGAGGCAAAATCAATTTTCTTCAAATATTTCTCAAAGGCTTCAACGAATGACCTAAATTTCGTCAGTCCAGTAATCCAGTTACTCTGATGGTATGTGAAATCAGGACATTTGGTGTCTGGAAGAGACTTTAAAGATCACTTAGTACAACATTCTCTTCTTACCACTGAGAAACCGGAGGTCCAAAGAGATGAAATAAGGTTCTTTCAGTCCATCTGCTTTCTCAGGTACCCCTCCTCCCTCCCTTGTAAATTCATTGATCAAATGTAGGCACAACCCACTAGATTTGAAACTGGAGGAGATGCTCTGGGTGTCTGTGAGAGAAGCCAGAGAACATGTTCGGCTTTGTGTCTGGTCACTAGATTTTCACCATAGCTGATGTGTTTGGGCAAAGATCTGAGGGACACTTCTGCCACTGTGACTCATAATAACTCCTGAAGGCTTTTATGGTACCCATCAACGTGCTCACCCCATTAATTCCTAAAGGATACAGGTAAGGGTCTTCTGGTGCTTTTTGGCTGTGACTGTCGAATTCCCTACATAAACCAAGTATTTTAGATTTGTTTCTTTCAGGAAGAGTGGGAGGAGAGTGATAGTGGAGGAAACTTGGTATTGGCCTATGTTCAGTTGGCAATTTAAGATGACAGTTCAGCCAGGTTCTATTTTGTCATCTTCCTCCCTTTCCCTCCCTCTCTCCGAGCCTATAGGAGAATATCCAGAAGAATGCCATCCCCACACCTGCTCCGCATAATTCAGAGCTGTTGCAGACTGCTGTGTTGAACAGGAAGAGTTTGAGGTTGTGTCTCCTCTTTCATGTGTATATGCCCCAAAGAAGTCTTTCTATCTGATGGCCAGACTCTGGATTAGTTTAAGCTGCCTGTGCCAGATTTTTAAAAATAGGTGTTAAGAAGTGCTTTTCCTAGAGTACTTTTCCTGGCAGACATCAAACATTGACAGGCAGGGGAGTGGCCTGTGAAGCTGAAATCTACCAGTTTCTCTTTTTCCCTTTATTTTCTGAGTGCCTTGCCATCACTAAAAAATGAGATTTGGATTTTTCTCTGTTAATTAGGAAAAGCTGTTGCAGTAGTAATAAAGCTTAGTCTCTGAATATGTCTGCTTTGGCTTTTTTGGGGGTGGGGAGGCATGGGTGTCATGTTGGCTTAGGTGCCTTTATGGAGATCCCAATTTTTTATGTGAGCGTGGCATTTAGATCTATCCGGTCTTGTCTCTTCTTTTGAAAATTCGGTTATCAAGTTAGTCTTTTAAAATATTACATGATTTATCACAAAAAAATGAGAGGAAACTTTTGTAGGTGATGGATTTGTTTATGGCATAGATTGTGGTGAAGCTTTCCCGGGTATATATACTTATCTTCAAACTCATCAAATTGTATACATTAAAAATGTACAGCATTTTTATGTCAATTCTACCTTGAAGTGGTTTAAAAATTATACAAGTTAGAATAATTATTTTGCTCTTAAACCAAGAAACTTGAATAATTGCTTTTTCTATATCTAAGTACTTTTGCACTATAAGTGCATCAGGTCAGATAAATGATGCTTAATATGAAACAATAATAGTTTTTTTAATGGGATTTTTGCTTCTGAGCTTCTTTATTTTTCTAAAACTACCAAAATGTTTTGAATTTATTTGTAAAATACTGAGAGTCCTAAGACCTGTAACATAATTCATGTACTTTCTTTTATCCAGTTTTGCCGGAATAGGGAATGAAAACATCAAGTATTGGAGAATGACCCTTTGAAAATATTCTTATACTATTTTTATGATTGAAGGCCAGCATTAGAAGTGTCTTTAGTGAGGAAGTGGGGGTGAGACGTAGGGGAGAGAGAAGCAGGCAGACAGATGCACTCAATGTTTAAAATAATACATCACTTAATATATTTTGATGGGAGACATATTTTTTTAACATTCTCTGTAACATAATTTATGGTTTAGCAAGAATCCTTGTAACAGTGTTTCTTTAATGAATTTTCCTTTTTATTGACGGTGATGTATTAAAAAATAGACGTGTTGGTTGCCGGTCACATGTTGTGATGTTGATGATGATGGAACCAGGGCAAGCTCTCCTGACTCTAATGTGAATCAGAATCTTGGCAATGTCTTCCATAATTTATTAGTTTTTAAAATGGAGTGCTTTGCTTGGAAAGCTTCAGGGAAACAAGGACAATAAAATGTACAATTAATTAAAATCTTTAGAACCACCAGCAGTAGCATTAATAAAATGTTACCATCTAATGCACATAGAATTGCATCTAACTCTCCCATCTCAGTGGGGAAAAACCAGGATAAAAGAGTCTTTCATCATAGTCAATAAACTGAGTTTATTGGACTTGGGCTGATAGATTTTCAAAGAAATAGGCTCATAGCCAATAGCCCTCCTCCCTACATAAAACATCTGGGTGCTCTCAGCTTTAATAATAACAGTCACCTGCCTTTATTTAGTACTTCATTGACATGTTCTTTTTTTTTAATCGAAGTATAGTTGATTTACCGTGTTATGTTAATTTCTGCTATACAGCAAAGTGATTCAGTTATACATACATATGTACGTACATACATATATATACATATATATGTATATACATTCTTTTGTTATATTCTTTTCCATTATGTTTTTTCATAAGATACTGAATATAGTTCTCTGAGCTATACATATACAGTAGGACCTTGTTGTTTATTCATCCTATATATAATAGCTCACATCTGCTAATCCCAAAATCCCACTCCATCCCTACCCCAACCCCCTTGCGCTTGGCAACCTCAAGTGTGTTCTCTGTGTCCGTGAGTCTGTTTCTGTTTCGTAGATAGGTTCATTTGTGTCATATTTTACATTCCACGTATAAGTGATATCATATTGTCTTCCTCTTTCTGACTTCACTTAGTATGATGATCTCTAGTTGCATCCATATTGCTGCAGATGGCATTATTTCATTCTTTTTTATGGCTGAGTAGCATTCCATTGTATATATGTACCACATCTTTATCCATTCATCTGTCGATGGACATTTAGGTTGTTTCGATGTCTTGGCTGTTGTGAATAGTGCTGCTGTGAACATGGGCGTGCATGTCATTGATAAGTTCTTGTTTAATCCTCACAGGAACTTTGTGGGATAGATGTTGGGATTTCTTTTATGTAGATGAGAAAACAGACTCAGATAAGTTACAGAATGCTTCTCCAAGTATCGTCTTTGGACCAGAACCACCAACAGCAGCGGGAGCACACAGAAAGGCAAATTCACGGCCCTACCTCAGAATCAAACTTCAAGGAGGGAGCCCAGCAATCTGTGTTAACAGATTGTTAATCTCCAGGTGATTCTTATGCCTGAATTTGAAAAGAACTGGGTTATAAGACTTACGTGAAATAAGTATGAATAGGAGCAGAATTTAAGCCCTAGTATATCGGACTTTACTATTCACAGAACATCCATAAGTTAACCTTCCAAACAAGGGTCTCCCAGAACTATCCATCCTGTAGGCTTGCTATAGGTTTTTTTCTTTTTTTTCCATCCTTAGCCCCTGCCTTTACAAATAACCGCTCTGTTGAATGTATGTGCGAAAAGAAACAGTTTTAAGAGGAAGATCCTTTGAAAATCTTTCTTCAGAGAGCCAGCTAGCTCTGGTCTCTTTCCCCTTTATACCATCATCTTCTTCCAGAAGGTTCTTTGGAAACTGAGAAGTGACCAGTTCTGGCCATACCTGTTTGGAAGTCCCTGGAATCGCTTATGGGCTTTGCTATGTTTACTTCTGTGTCATCACAATGATAGTACGGTGTCAGATACATAGGTGCTAAACTAGTTCTCATTGGATCATTGATAGAACAGCACTGTTTTCATCTCTAGAATGTTGGCACTGTGCTGACAAAGTGTGGAGACAAATCACAGTACTTGGTTGCAGTTTTGCCATTTCCTGGTTGTGTGAACTGCGTGCATTATCCGACTCCTGAGTTGGGGTTTCCTCATCCGAAAAATAGAGGGGATGATACCTATTTTATAGGTTAGATTTGGTTCTTTGAGAGTTCTTTGGAAACCACTGGGTGCTAGGCAGATGCGAAGGCATGTTCGGAAACGTCCTGAAGACTGGCTTCTGAGGTCGGGTGTCCTGAGACGTTTGGGGATGAACGTGTGCTCCCCTCCCTCTGATGGTGACTGGGTTTGTCAAATGAGTCTCCACGGAAGGGAGAAGTGGGCTGTGTGCTGTAGAGGAAGCTGGGGCTGTGGACTCACCCAGGCCCGGCTGTGAGCACGCTAACCCGTCATCTCTCAGCTTCATCTATAAGATGGCTATCAGGAGACCTGCTTGTAAAAGTTGTTGTGAGGAAAGAGGGCAGAGTTGGAGACAAGAGAGTTGGGAACCAGACTTGCCTGACCACAGGCCCAGATGACTGCATGTGGGTGGCAGGCCAGGCCTCTTACAAGCACACTACGTGTGCGTGTGTGTGTTTGGTTGCGGGTAGCACAGAGCATGCTTCTTCTAAAGGGGCAGCTGCTACTTGGCTCTACGGATTATTACCCTGTGGGAATGTGAATCTGGGGTTACCCGGTCATCTGAATTTTGAGGGGAAGCCAGCGATCTGGATCTTTGGGTGACATCTTTAGATTTTCTTAGCACTGACTGAATAAAACAAAACACTTTGTGGCCCAAGTAACACACATCTGTGGGCCAGATTTGGCTGTAGGCTGCTAGCTGGTGGCCTCTGCTGCAGTGTTTTATAAACATGACCTGTTATTATTGGAAGTCTTGGAATTTATAATAACCTCACAGGAGCCTTTATGTTGGGGCCCTTCGAGCAATACGTTCGTGCTCTCTTTGCTACCTTTGCAACTTCTCCCCAACACACACTGGGCCTGTTTTGATACAAACTCCAGGGACTTTAAATTTGTATTGCATGGTATAATTTAAAGAGATCCTGCAGCTGGGTGGGGAGGCAGGCTAGGAAAATAGATCTCCTTAGTGGAGAGATTTGGGATATTGGCACTGTGGTTCTTACCTCTCCTCCTAGAAGGTCAGACCGTGGATTGCTGCCAAACGGGGCCCCTCGGGTTTGCTGAGCCACTGGGATAAAAATGGTCCATTGCACACCTTTAGGAAGTTTCTTCATGTTTTAAAATTTGTGTTACAGAAAAAAGACTTCGATGTGGACAACCTCAGTAAATCAGAGCTTCGGATGCTCCTCAGCGTGATGGAAGGGGAGCTGGAGGCCAGAGACCTCGTCATCGAGGCCCTGCGGGTAAGAACCTTCTAGGGCCGAGTCCCATTTCTATATCATTTTCTTTTCTCAAATGGCCAGTGGCAAAGCTGCTGCTTCTTAATTTTTGAGTCATATAGATTTAAAATGTTACATCAGGTTAAAATGTGCCCCTTACCCCAGATACCAACCCATAACCTTGATAAGCCCAAACACACACTGAGGTCAGATGGTCATTGAAAGGAGGGGGAATGATTCTAAACCGTTTAATTTGAGGAACTTGAGAATTAAGCTGTATTGCTTCTGAAATCCTTTTATGTTTCCCATATGTATTTGGTTAAAGACACAAGTTCTCAAAAAATTGGTAGCTTGGTATCCTAAACATATGTGAGGCCAGTGAGGAAAAACTAAGAGAATCATTTATAAAAGAAATTGCTGAAAATAGAGGTTTTTTTCCTTCATGTATAAATTATGATTTCTTATTTTCAGAGACTTTTGAGTTAAAAACTAAATGTTTATACGTACATAATGTATCTTCGAATAGTTTTATTACTTTTTTCATCTGATCTTACAGTAATTTTTAACTTTCCATAATTTGCAAAGAATTATCTTCCAGTATATTAGAATACCTCAGTAAAGTTTTGTTTCCTTAAAAATTATGTTAGAAAATTCTACATCAAGAAAGCTTAGGGCTTCCCTGGTGGCGCAGTGGTTGAGAGTCCGCCCGCCAGTGCAGGGGACACGGGTTCGTGCTCCGGTCCGGGAAGATCCCACATGCCGCGGAGCGGCTGGGCCCGTGAGCCATGGCTGCTGAGCCTGCGCGTCCGGAGCCTGTGCTCCGCAACGGGAGAGGCCACAACAGTGAGAGGCCCGCGTACCGCAAAAAAAAAAAAGAAAGCTTAACTGGTCACTCGCAAGATTGCGCTTGTTTTGGTATGTGAGCCAAACTTAAGGTTTTATTTTCCTCTTTTATATTTAATACTTTGTATGTAATCAGGTGTTTCCTGACTCTTGGTCAATTGACCGAGAGGGATATATTTATTACACAGGAAGTATGGATTTATTTTTTTCACCAGGGAATATTTCCTCAAACTTTGTCTTCGGGAGTTTATTTTAACAAGTGAAACTCTGTGGAATGTATCAGTAAAAACAAGGTTGCCCCTACGGGTGCTAATATGGTGGGGAAAGAGATAACGGTGGACGCGCTGAGAATCCAGTGGGGCAAGGGGCAACAGTTCCTGAAATAATGAGTTAAGTACATTTTCGTAACCTGGAAATTGGTATAGTGGGGATAATAATCATTCTTCAATCTGATGACAGAGAATGATGGCTCAGAAAAAGTGGAGTGTGATTATACCACCTCCATGCCAGTGATGAATTGAGGGTGTTGATTTTTGAAGGATAAGAATTGCTAAGTAGACTTGTGCACAGTTTGATAGTGAGAGGTATTCTTCCTGTTTCACTTTTGGGACATTTGCACTGTTTGCCAGTGTATATTTTCTTGAATGAACTTTGGGGGAGACAGGCTAAGGCAGTGCATCACTCAGATCTGTGACCCTCAGCCCAAGGCGAGAACAAGGCAGCAGTCACCTGTGAGGCCAGTAGTGTAGCTTCTTGGGAGCAAAGAGATGTGAGGGCTTCAGTTCTCCCTTAGGTATTTCTCTGTCCCTCTCTATTCGCCTGTAAAAGGCATCAGCACCGTGGCATCTCCCTCTGCTCACACAAATGTTGGAGCATTTAGCAGAGTCTGTGTTTTTATGTAGCACCTTAGCAACCACATGTATTTCTCATTTTTACTTAATTGCGATACTTTCAAACTTGAGCAGAGGTAAAGGCTTGCTAATGATCAGGGCTTGCCAAACTGAAAGTTTTTCATAGAATCAAAGCATGTTGGAGCTGCAAGGAGCCTTAGGCGATATTCTAGTTCAGGATTTGCATATCTATCAGACCTAGTTTTTCATTTTCATAAAATACTTTGTATTACCCTTTTACTATGCTGAAATGAAATGTATGGAAAATTGCATATGTAAGTAGGCTATGTTAATAATAACCAATACATTGCCCTAATTGTGATAAAAAGTAACAGGAGAGTGATTTATAATAAAATATTAGGTGTTTCAACATATAACTGCTCAGGCATGACTAGTGGAAGACATGATAAAATAGATGGCTGTTCCCACCTATTCTCATAACATTGACATGAGTGCAGTCGTTGCAAAAGAATCCTGATCCACACATGCCATGTCATTGACTTGGGTACAGGGAGCGGATTTACTATTGGTGAGATGATTTTTCTGAAATGGTGAATGACACTTGGTAAAGTTCCCAACAAAAGCAGACATTTACATGACAGTTGAATGGTTGAAAAATTTAGTGTTCATTTAAACTGAATTAAAACAACTTGTTTATGTGTGGAAAGAAGTTACTCTTTAGGCTCAGATAGTCATACTGAAGGTTCTAATGAAAGGAATGAGCAGAGGGACCTTTGAAAATTCTGGGGACTTGGGACAGTTCCTGAATGTGTAGCAGACCCCTAGCCCTGCTCCCTAAGTGCCAATCACTGTGAAAACTAATTGTTCTTGCTTATTTCCAAGACATCTAGGGTACTGCCCCTGTGGAGGACCACTGGCTGATACCAGTCTCTTTTATTTATAGATTGAAATCAAACAAACAATAAGGAAGTCCAAAGAGATTGAGACTTCTCAGGTTGAAAATGTGGCATGCCAGAACTTGGCATGTTTGGAGATTCTTAAAGCCTTTCGTCCCTTTTTAACATTGAGAATTGTGATTGATTTGTTTAGATCATTGCATTTTTAGGAGTAGGTAATAATGTCATTTTCATATACCTGTCGCAGCTGTGGTAGACTCACTGTGGTGATTTACTGATTGACTATTCCCTTGGGGGCATTAGTTGGAACTGGTGAAACTAGTGAAATATTTACTTGGGTCCAGATGTGTCCTTTAGTTACCTTTTCCTTTAACAGTAGAATATAATTTAGTGACTGGCTAGTGCCCCAGAAAGAAATTGGGAAGGAGAGAGAATGTGAAACTTTTATTTTTACTTCATATTATAAGATAAACTTATTCCTAACTTAAAAGTCAAAATCTAAATTAGTAAACAGTATTCAGTTGGGAGAAATACATTTTGTTTCAAGAAAAAGTCAAAAGTACTTTCTCAGTAAAGATTTTTGAATTTAATATGTAAATTGTGATTTTTTTTTTGAGATACAAGATGCCTAATTTGTGCCCTGAATTTTATTAAAATTTAGAAATGATTTCTGTTGTGAGGCATTCAAATTCTTTAGAATTTTAGAAACTTTAAAAAGATATTTCAGACCAAGCTATTTTACTTTTTTTATCATGTTATCCTGATGCTCTTGATTGTCAGGTTACCATGAAAAGTTGCATAGATCATTGAATTAATGGCCGTAGACTTGTCAGGACAATCCATAAATATGATTTTGGGGGAAGGGTGTCAGGAAATTAGAATATATATTTTGGTACTTTTACTGTTTTCAGATGTTTAAGGTAAAAATATTTCTCAGTAAGTTTATGACTTTATAGCAGATATAATATTTAAGACATTAATTTTTATCGGGGGGAAATTATATTTTAAAAAGGGCAATATTAATGGAAAATCTGAATTGTATAAAGCTGCTTAAATGTAATATGTTTTAATTTCATCGCATAAGAAATATTTTGTTTCTCAGTGATTTTCCTCTCATTCACATAAAGTAGGAATAAATTGTTGAATGAATATATTCTATATCAAATAAAATCTAGAAAATACTTTGGAGTTTAATAAAGAATGTGTGCAACAAGAAGCAGCTATATTTTCTGAAAACCAAGATAGACACAGAGGCTTCTGAATCAAGCTTAATTGAATGTTCAAGATATGAATATACAACTTAATCCAGAAATCATTATTTCAATGCTCAGTGTTTAGTTTGTGGAATCCTCTGGCCCTCACTCCCTTTTCTCTCTTGCTACTAGTATTTTTACCAGCATCTTACTCAAAGGGGAGACAAAGGCAGGAAGATGAAAATGCTGTAATTATAAAATTTTAAGAGTTAAAATTGTTTTAGCCTCCATTTTTACAGGGTCTAGCCTGCTATCATTAGCATGAGTTTATGTAAATATTATATCATTGAAACAATGAATTCCTTGGGCAGGTAGCTCCAGATTTGCCTTCTTTTTCCATTTGGATTAGATAAATGAGAATTAACACTATTAACAGACATGGCAGTTCTTCATCCTAACCAGTAGTCACTATAGAGTGACCGTATAATCCAGATTTTCAAGTCTTATTCACACTGAAACTTTAAGAAGTTAGCCAGTTTAACATTTCCTCAGATAGACAGCGTTTGTAGCCCTTGTATCATAGGGGATATCAGATTTTAGAATTGACTTGTGCAAGCAGCTGCAACAAAGAGACCCAAAGTATAATAGATTATATAGGTAGTTCATTTCTCACATACCATTCTGGAGGTGATTGATCTCTGCTGGAGGGGCAGCTCTGTGCCAAGTGGTCTTCAGCTACCCAGGTGGCTTATTGCTCTCCTTAGGGAATTAGCGTCCTCTGTACGGTTGAAACTTGGTCAATGCCACCTCCACATCCCAACCTACGGTGAAGGGTGGGGGCAAGGGTGGAAATGAAGGAGAAGCAACTTCCTGTAAGCAGCGCACACATGTGCATTGGTGAGAACCTTTTGTGGACGCACCTAGCTGCATAGGAAGCTGGGAAATGTCACCCGCTGGCTGGCTACATGCTAGTGCTGTGGAGGAAGGGAGGAGCTTAGAGGACCCCTAACAACCTAATACAGCCCATTATCTTGGTGTAATGTTACCGTATACAGTGTCCTGGGATATGGCACAAGAAGATCCTTCTTTCTCCTTCCCTCAGTAAATATTTGTTAAGTGCCTACTTTGTACCAGGCACAGAAAGTTTGAACTGAATGTCACTGGAGCTTTATTACAATGCCAAGATTGTTCCCATTTAGAAAATTCTTGTATCTTGACTTTATATATTTAAAATTAATTGTTCTGAGTAGTGTCATTTGGGCCTAAGTTATACTTTCTCAGGCGGTGACTCAGTATGTATTTTGCCTAGAATATCTTCCTTTTTGAAAACCTGACTTTTCCATTGGGTTCAAAACTAACTCAATTAAAAAAATTTTTTTTAACGGTTTTGTTTTAAAGCAGGGTTTTTCCGCCCTCAGCACGATTGACACTTGGGGCCAGGTGTTTGTTGCTGCTGTTGTTGCAGGGAGGGGGCTATCTTCTGCACTGCAGGATGCTTTGTAGCCTCCCTGGCCTCTGTGCTCACTAGATGCCAGCAGCACCTCCCTAGTTGTGACAGCCAAAAAGGTCTCCAGATCACCCCCATTTGGGAAACACTGCTGTAAAGTAATACTGGTTAAGGAAATGCCACTTTCAAAACTAATATGCTGAAATAAATATAAGAACTTTAATGATTCAAATATATTTTATGGTACAGTGATTTTCCTGTGAAATATTTTTTCTCAAAGCTAAAAATTAATCTGAAAATGCCATTTTAACAAATTTCATGACTCTTTCAAAACACGCCACCTATTTAAAATTGCATTATAGCTTCTTAGGCAGAACTTAAATGTTTTATTTATTTATTTATTTTTTTTGCGATACGCAGGCCTCTCACTGTTGTGGCCTCTCCCATTGCGGAGCACAGGCTCCGGATGCGCAGGCTCAGCGGCCATGGCTCACGGGCCCAGCCGCTCCGCGGCATGTGGGATCTTCCCGGACCGGGGCACGAACCCGTGTCCCCTGCATCGGCAGGCAGACTCTCAACCACTGCGCCACCAGGGAAGCCCTTAAATGTTTTATTTTTAAAGTTCAAAAACCTTTATGGCTGTATGGCTCAGTGCTGGAAACTTTACATAGAACAAAGTCAGTCTTTTTAAATAAAATGAAAGCATTAAATAGAATAATGTTTCCACTCATTTTGAAAGCAGCTGCACGTATACTACAGAGTATTGTGAGGGTTTTCCTCCTATGACTTGTCTGCTAAATAATGATAAAAGAATAACATTCTGGTTTCAGCTAAGTAAAACACGCAGCCTTTTGTATTTCAAAATTCTCCTATGATTGCAGGCAATTGACTGACCAAAACGTACCCTTTTTTGTGCTGTTTATTTTAATTAACGAATGAATTTGCTGAGCAGAGCTGAATTCGTGAAACATAAATTGTTTTCTTCCCCGTCTGCTGAGATAATGCCTTTGTTCTGCGTCTAGAAAAAGGAAGAGAGTTGACCAGACGTTGTGTTTTTTCTGCAAGCGAATGAGTTTTTCATAATATACAATAGCTGATGATTTTTAAATAGCATTGTATTTGGTCTAGTAGGGCAAACAGGAAATATCAATTTTGATTTTTTCAGAGAGACTTTATTTTCCCTGTTGAACATTTGCTATTAGTGAAGGAAAAAAATAGAAGAATATCAGGCTGCTTTCTTTTTAATATTAGGGGTAGGGGATGAAGAGGTACAAACTATTAGGTATAAAATAAGCTACAAGGATATATTGTACAACACAACAGGGGATATAGTCAATATTTTGTAATAACTATAAATGGAGTATAACCTTTAAAGATTGTGAATCACTGTATCGTACTTATAGAATATTGTACAGCAATGGCACTTCAATAAAAAAAATATATAAATGAAATCATATGGTAAAATAAAGGTAATGATGCCATGAAAGCAAAGCGTTTATCACTACCATTTAATACGCAACTGACGTCACTCAAGTAACATTTTCTTCCTGATTATTAATAAATCAGTAGGATATCTGTGAGAACAAACTAAAGATGAAGGTTTCCCAGCTCAGTGATGTACCATTTGATCCACACTGGGTGCAGGATAGGTTCACGGTTACAAATGGTATGAAACCAGGAATGTACTTTTGTACACTTCGAAGATTATCATAATTTGTGGGACTGTCAGTTCAATTAACCGTTACTTTAGAATTAGTTCCCTGTGATCTGAAAATAAAGGGTGTTCCTTTGAGGCATTCTGATAATATTTCAGCCATCTCATCTTAACCCTCAGTGGCTAAGCTACAAGTCATGGGTTCTTGTGGGAATTTCCTTTGCCACATATATGACTAATTCTATCTTGATTATAAGAAGAAACAAGGGTCTAAAGCAGTACCCGAAGTTCTACCCTCCTTCTCTTTGGTTGTGGTTACTTTGGGAAGAAAAGAGGTTTCAGGTTCTGCTTTTCAGTCTTCTGAGTCAAAATATAAGTAGTTGTTGAACAAATAAGAAAGGAAAGGCTATATCCCATATTTCAAATGTAGTTGGGCAGGGTGGGGAAAGGTGAGGGGATCCAGCATCCATTTCTTCAGCAGATGTTTATTGTCTGCAGACATGTCCTGGGCTTCGAGGGTCGTGACCGAGGGGTATGCTTTCTTTCTCATGGATCTTAGAGTCTAGTGGGAGAGATTGACATTAAACCAATAAACACAATATCTAAGTACAAATTATGATTATGAAAGAAAAGGAAAGAATGTTAACGAGATTCAGGGTAGCTTATATTGGGTCAGAAAAGACTTCCCTGTGGAAGTGACGCTCCCTGAGACTTGAAGGAGGGATATCCTGAGCCCAGTTGGAAGAAGGGTGTTCAGGCAAAGGGAGTGGCACATTCAAAAGCCCTTGGAGAGGAAGGAGCTTGATACTTGATAGGAACTTCAGGAAACCAGACAGCAAGCAAGAGTGGCACAAGATCAGATGCAGATGGTGGCTGGGGCCAGACCATGCTGGAGGGCGAAGGCTGTGGAAAGGCTGGATTTCATCCTACTTCAGGTGGTCAGCTGTTGATGTGTTTAAGCTGGAGAATCCCAGTGATTTGATGTGCTGTTAAAGTCATCTTTTAAGAAAATGCAAAATTATAGTGTATTCTATTTTTTGTATCAGAAGTTTAATTTATTAAATGTAAATATTTTTAGCTTATCACCACTTTCAAAGGAAAAATTACAAAGAACACCCTAGCTGCTGGGCAGACAAAAGTTTGTAGGAGAGCCATAGTAAAGAGGTAGAAGGTCACAGTGGTTGTCTTAAAAATGTGAATATCTCAGATGCTTCCAAATATTGCCCTTGAAGAGGGCATGGAAAATGTGCTTACTCATCACTTTTGTCACTTAGCCATGAACAGTGTTTTTCTTCAAAGGCTTAAGATGAGCTGATTATGGTTTTTAGTTAAGGTCTTGTGCACCTAAGATAAGATGGATAAGGTAACTCCTCCACTTGAAATTTTTTGAAAGGCAAAATTCTCTCTTCAGTTGTATTTTTTCCCCCCAATCCAGTTCTCCTCAGTTCAGCTTAGATTTTTAAATTAAATGAAATTTTGGTTAAAAGACCTCTTCTTTCATAACTTAGGTCTTTAGAAATTTACAGTAATCTTATCTGTTACAAAATCAAATGCCTTTTCAGCTTTTCCACAGAGGGTTGGGAAAAGTAGCAGAAGATTGCTTCCCATAGTGCTAAAGATGACCTGGCAAGAATGTAAAATACATTTCAGCGCGGTCGGAATTTGTTCTGCTCCAGGACATCTATGTTGGCCTATTTTAAGTGGACCATTACAGGGCTTATGCTCACATAATTACCCCTTACAAAAATAAAATGCTAAAGCCGACAAGCTCTGCAGCAGCCCCGACCCCTTCTCATGACATTCTTCCATGGAAAACAGACCGTGGACAGAGTCTTCTCTTGGTGTCAGGCACTGCACTAGGCACCTTACCTGTATTAAAGTGGAGTTGCATCTCCTATGGGTATTAGGTTTTAATGGTTAAAACAATGCAGATAGTAAGCCCTTGGGAAGCTCTTAACTTACCAGTAAAGTACATGAGACATAGTTTTGTATATACAGGCCTGAGTAGTGATTTTTATGCACAGCATAGGTTGATTCTCACCAAGTTAGAAGGAAAGGACCATCTGTGTGCTGGTGTCTGGGCATTGCAGCTCTTCTGCCTTTAAGGAAGACTTTAAATCCCTAGGTAAATGGGGTTGGGTGGGTGCTTTAGTAGCACATGTCTCTGGCCTTCATGCCAAGTCGTAGGTTTGTCTGAATTCTAAGGATTAAACAAGGTCATATGCTACAGCACCTAGCAGAGGACCTGGCACATAATAGGTGCTTGAAAAAAGTATTTGCATTTGAATCTCAATCTGTGTTGGTAGAAAATATTTTCCCCTGCACTTTCTCCTCCTCACACTTTGAAAGTTATAGGACTAGACCTTGGTCACCTGCTTCCTGTCTAATAAAGTGGGCATTGCTTCTTATTTCTTAGGGTAGAACTCTCACTCCTCAAGTCAGAATTGGCCAGATGGAAACTAACGCTAATCTAGGCTACTAATTTATCCTTGCAGCCCCTAAGGCAGGCAGAAAAATAAGCAGTGGTAGGAAATCAGATGGATATTTTGAACGATCAGACCACAGGCTGAAAAGAGGTAGAGTCAGCATCATTTCTGGGGCCTCCTGTGGTGGCTGTATGGGTCCTGAGTGAAGAGAAATGACTTGTCAGGTGTTGTCCAGACAACGTGTTCTAAAGTAAAATCCCCCGCCAAAAGAGGGCTTAGCAATTTTGGAAATTTCTCAAGTGTTTTGGGAATAGGATAATGCGTACTGTCAATTATTTTTAAAAGTGACGTTTTAAGTGTATAGAAATGGTGGGATAACAGACCTATGAACCGTTATAAATACTTATCCTACAGCTTGTCAGTCTGTTTCCCACATCTTCCTACTTAGGCAGCATACGCTTTTTTATGTCAAATCTTTGATTTTCGGTGGCATTGCTTTAAACTTTGCATGAATCATTCTGTTTACAGCCACCTTTGTTCCTGGCCATCTAAAAGTGAAGAGGAAGGAGGTGGTTCAATCCTTTCAAACTATCATGTGGTATCACTTATAGGTGGAATCGATACAAATGAACTAACTTACAAAACAGAAACAGAATCACAGATTTAGAAAACAAACTTGTGGCTACCAAAGGGGAAAGGTGGGAGGGGGTGAGGCATAGACCAGGAGGTGGAAATTAGCAGGCATACCCTTCCATAGAGAAAACAGGTAATCGATAAGGAGCTATTGTATAGCACATAGAACGCGGCTCACCACACTGTAATCACCGGAAGAGAATATAAGACTGGTAAGAGTCTGAAAAAGAATATATAGATGTCTCTCTCTGTAAGTGAATCAAGGAGATGTACACCAGAAAGAAACACAGCATTGTAAATCAGCTATATACTCCACTATAAAAATAAATTACCAAAAAAAATCCTTTCAAACGAAAACAATTTCTTTTCTACAACCTCCTTCCTTCACCCCATGATTGTGGTCTAGGCAGTAGGCAAACCAAAATCAAGAAAAGGGTCAATTCCATTTGACTCATGCTTCCAAGGAATCCTGAGGTTTGCTGCAGTTTCCAGCAGGCAGAATTTGGAGCAGGACGTGGGGCTGGAATGGGACTTAACGTTATTGAGTTTTTATTATGTGCTGGGCACTTCACATACATTATCTCCTGTCATCTGTATGAAATCGCTTGATCAGTTACAGTTGCCCACTTTAGGAATAGAGAAACAGCCTCTGAGAATCAATAAGCCATTTTCTCTCTGACTCCTAACCTTGGCTCTCACCATGCCTCTGCTTCAAAGGAAACATGAATGACACTAATCATTTTCCTAGAGCTGGAAGTTGTCATTCATGGAATCTTTATCTTACTTTGAATGCTGTGAATTCCCAGAACATTTCCCACACACCTGTAGTCAATTGTAAATATCAAAAGCTGCACAGAAATTGAAACTACACAGAAATTGTTGTTGGAAAGTCTTCTGTTTAATCAAGTGCTGTTCCCTCCCAATTGACTGCAGGGAATTATAAACAGAAGTAAATGCAGCAAGACTTCTAAGATCTTATTGAATGGTAATTATGAAAATATAGAAGAGCATCATTGATTTTTTTGGAAATGTTTTCTTCTCACTAATTATCACACCAAGTACAGAAAAGTTCTGTAATAAGGATATTCTCATCTGGAGCATGTGTGAATGCTGCATGACCCAGATTTAAGGCAATGGAGATTTCTGAAACAGACAAGGATGCAGTAGCTAAGGAACTGCTAATTCTATCCTGATCATCTTCCCATATTTCAGTCATTGTTCAATCTGTCTCTTGTAGTTACATTTCATTTTTTGATATTTTTTTCTCTATTTGATCAACTTGTTTTTCTTTTTTCATTTGCATCTGAAAAAAACGGCAGGAGGTAAACTGAGCCTTTAAATAGGAATTTAGTTTGGTTTCCATGAAAGGCTGTTGTACTGATTTCCTTGAGTTATATAATCCTTTGATTTTTTTTTTTCCAATTAATAGAAGTTGCAGGGAATTCATGAGGATGGATTATGCAGCCAGGTATTGATAGGTTCACTACCAGTGAAGAGTGTAATATTCTTAATAACTAATATATTAAAATACAGATGTATCATTGTCCTTGTTAAAAAGTTTAGATTTCCTTTCACAAAGGCTAAATCAACGGAATCTAATAGTTTTAGATTATTTTAAATAAGCCTCTAAATAATCCCTAAAAATTAGAGTTGACAATGATTTTCTATTAATGTGTCTCTCTCCATAAGTGCCTGGGGGGTAAATCTTTCATGGACATTCTGAAAAGTGCATTGGGCTTCCTTCTGTAGTGTCTTGACAAAATAGTGAGACCTCACTGGTGGAGTTCAGAAGAAACCTTCCATCATCTCTGCTTGGTTAGATCCATGCATTTTGTGCCTGTTTGGGGAATGGTAATACGATGGGAGTTTGTTTTGAAGGAATGGTAGGTCGGACAATTAATGGAAGGACGTCAGAAACCCTTAACGGGAATTGTTAATATATTAACTTCTTAATAAGTTTAAATGTCAGACAGTTGCCTATTGAGATTAACTGTAGGCTCTGAGGTAGGAAAGGATATGATAAATGCAGTGTCTAAGGGACATTATGTTAACTACTTTTGGAAGTATATTGACAGAAAAAGGGAGAGAAGTTATCTGAGGAAGCAATTAAAATTGATATTTATTAAAGTATGGGTTCTGTAAAACTCTGAATTCTAGGTTATGGCTCTAAATGTAGCTGAAATGCTGTTGAGTATTAAAGGGACTTGAATAGATGGAGAAGAGATTGTGAATAAAAAGAACTCTTCCAGCATAATAGAGCATTATTTTCTAACTTGTGACGGCAACCAGTTATTTCTAAAGCAATTTCAGTGTCAGGGTATAAACCTTTTTTTTTTTTTTTTAATAAGGATATTGTGTTTATGCCCCATGTGAATCGTACTTAAGTAATTCAGGCATCAACTCCAGTTCTCCCAGTAGCCTTTTTAGTGCTAGTCTTTCAACATTCATCCAACAAATATTTATTGAGTGTATTCTATCATGCCTTGTGCTGGACACTGGAAAGAGTGTAAACTAGCCAGTTCCTGTACTCATGGAATTTATTGTCTAGGAAAGGAGATTAACAAGTCCCGTTTGTGGTAAGTGTAGCAAAGGAGAGGTACTAGGCACTGATTATGTACCATAACTGTTATTTTTCTAAGACCCGTTATAGAAGATCATGTAAAAATAGGGTCAGAGTAAGAATACTAATAACTTAGCAAAATATTAACATCTGTAATATATTAAATAAAAGGAAAATAACCATGTTTCTCTGGTTTGGTCCCTATCTACTATGTGTCCCTAGATTTTGTGCAACTCCCCATGAGAAGTTGTTTCGCTTTGTGCATCAGCTGCTATGCTCTGTCTCCTGCGCTTTCCTTAGATGCAAGTGGTGGCTTCATGAATTTCTTGCTTTTCAAAGTGGATGTTAGTCTCCCCTATATAGCATTCATTGGGTTACTTGAGATTACAAAGCAGTACTGCTACTTGTACCGCTGACTTTATAGAGGTTTTTTTTTTTTTTTAAAGCTCCCTTTATATTTATTGAAGCCTCAGTTCCTTAGGGTTCTGCCACAACTTTAGTGGGGGTTAGGGGAGATGAGGACTAAGGTCGTGTTTTTCTTAGGTTAAATTGAATTTTCCCGGGGAGTTCTGTGTTTCCTCACAAAGAGAGATCCCTTGGGAGGATCTTCCCTCTAGAAGTGTCTGAATCTTGTGATCAACACTCTAGAAGGTCCTAACCTATGATCCTGTCTGCTGGAGAGGAGAAAGGATGCAAAGATAATAACATTTTCCTGCTTTGTCATCTCTTGCTGTGTTACAAACCACCCGGAGATGTAATGGTTTTAAAGAACAACAATCATTGATTTTGCTCACATGTCTGCAGTTGAGGCTGGGCTTTTTAGGGACAGCTCACCATCTGCACCTCACGTGGCAATGGGAGTAGGGTAGGGGGGTGGCTGGAGGATCTACTTCAAGATGCCTCCCTCATGTGCTCGCTGCCTGCTGGGAGATCAGTGGAGACTATGTGCTGGGGGCTTGGGTTCCTCTCCATGGGCTGCTTGGGCTTTCTCATCACAAGGTGGCTAGGATTAATCAGTGAACATCCTAGGGGACAGGAAATAGAATCTTGTAGTGCCTTAAAGTTTGGGTCACAAGGTCACTTTCCATTATATTCTGTCGAGCAGTCACAGGAATCAGATTCAAGGGGAAGAGATATAGACCTGACCACCTGGGAGGAGGGTCAAAGAATTTGGGGATAATGTTTCAAAAACTCCAGAAAAGTGATACTTACTGAGCCCTATCTGCCAGAAGTACTATTTAGGACTTTATGTAGATTATCTCATTTAATCCTCAGCTGTCTCCCTTGAAGGAGATGTACTGTTATCTCACTTTAAGGCTCGTGGTTAAGAAATGTGTTCTGTGTCACACAGCTGATGAGTGGAGCCAAAACTTGGACCCAGGCCTTTCTGACTCTAAGTGCATCTTCCTAACCACTCTCCTGTGTAATGTAGTGGAAGAGAGTTGTGCAATGGCTACTAATTATAATGCAAGGCAGGCTTGTATATTGGCCTAAAGCATAAATGAAAGAGGTTTTTTTTTGTTTTGTTTTGTTTTGCGGAACGCAGGCCTCTCACTGTTGTGGCCTCTTCCGTTGCGGAGCACAGGCTCCGGACGCGCAGGCTCAGCAGCCATGGCTCACGGGCCCAGCCACTCCGCGGCATGTGGGATCTTCCTGGACCGGGGCACGAACCTGTGTCCCCTGCATCGGTAGGCGGACCCTCAACCACTGCGCCACCAGGGAAGCCCTGAAAGAGTTTTAACGAAGATGGATGGCTTCTGGGAAGAGGTGGCATTCCAGGAGTCCTTTGAAGAATGATTAATTTCTAGAGCAATGAGAAGTGGATATGAGTCAGAAAGACAGCATGAGCACAGGATGTTTGTGTGCTCTGGGCAGAGTGAGGATGTAAGGGGGCCTGGAGCACAGGCTATGGACTGAGGTAGTAGGAGCTGGGACAGGCTTTGTCAAGGAGGTTTTGAAGGCCAAGCTGAAACATCTGTGTGACTAATAGGATAGACAGGGCAGAGTCCCTAAAGATTTTTAAGCAGGGAAATGGACTGACCCTGAGGCATTGGTTTTCTTTTTTTAAAAATACATTTATTTATTTATTTTTGGCTGCGTTGGGTCTTTGTTGCTGCGCACAGGCTTTCTCTAGTTGTGGCGAGCGGGGGCTACTCTTTGTTGTGGTGTGTGGGCTTCTCAGTGCGGTGGCTTCTCTTGTTGTGGAGCATGGGCTCTAGGCACGCAGGCTTCAGTAGTTGTGGCACGTGGGCTCAGTAGTGGCTCACAGGGTCTAGAGCACAGGCTCAGTAGTTGTGGCACACGGGCTTAGTTGCTCCGCGGCATGTGGGATCTTCCCAGACCAGGGCTCGAACCCATGTCCCCTGCATTGGCAGGTGGATTCTTAACCGCTGCACCACCAGGGAAGCTCCCAAGGCATTGGTTTTCAAAGTGTGGTTTCCAGGCCAGCAGCATCTGCATCACCTAGGAACTTGTTAGAAAAGTTATTGTGTTAATTGAAAAAGTCAGACAGAGAAAGACAAATACCAAATGATTTCACTCATATGTGGAATCTAAAACAAATGAGCAAACAAAAGAAAAACCTCGTAGATACAGAGACCAGGTTGGTGGTTACCAGAGGGGAAGAGGAAGGGCATTGGTGAGTGGGCAAAATGGGTGAAGGAGCTCAACTATATGTTGGTGGGTAACAACTGGATTTGTGGTGGTGATCACAGTGTAATGTAGAATGATGTTGTATTATAATGCTGTACACCTGAAGCTTATATTAAAAAGATGCAAGTGTTTAGCCCTGCACTATAGACCAACTGACTCAGAAACTTTGGGGGTGGAACAAGGTATATTCTCTGGTCTCACAAGCCCTTCAGGTGATTGATTAGTGCTCAAGTTTTAGGACCACTGGTCTAAGGGGTGGGTGGGCACTCACTGTAAAGCAGGTATGTTTTATGTAACATAAAATCAGGGTGCACTTAAATCCCTGGTGCTGATTAAAATCCCTGAAAGCTGGAAAGGCTTTCTGCCCAGTAAGCAGAATGGCCAGCAAATTGGTGGCTACTGCTGATTCTAGTTGTAAAGAGATTTTGATGAGAAAAAGACAGCCAATGGCTGGTCTCAGGACAGCTTCTCCAAAAGCCGCCATCAAGTGGCTCAGCCCAGACATGTTCTCAAAGAAGCTGTGGGAATCATGCTAAAGGAGCTTTTGTGAATTGTTGGACTAAAGTAAAACACATTATCAAGACACTAAGAACTGTGTGTAAAAAATGGGTATTCTGCTACGGTCAATGTGATTGTTTTATTTACTCCTTATACCCCTGATTGTTCCACAGATGGTGTGATGTAGCTTACAAGAATAAAAACAGCAAGATGGAAAAATACAAGTATGTAAAAATCAAGATTAGGGGTTAAAACAGGGGCACACAAGCCTTGTAGTTATAAGACCCTTTCCTCGAATGAAATCTTTCTTGGGGGCCCAGTACATAAAACAGAAGCTGAGCCACTGAGTTGAAGCAGAAATCAGGGTTCTGTGCTTCCTGATGGGAAAAATAAAACAGCAATGGGCAAGTTATGTGATTTGTGTTGTTCATAAGGAAAACTGCCATGGCAGTTACTTCCACAGGGAAGGCAGACTCTTGGTTACTGAGGTCGAAAATTTCTGTAGTGCCTCTTCAGATGGGAGGTGTTTTCAACGGTGTCCACATAAAGTGTGATAGCTGGGTGTAAATGACTGCTTTTGCCTACCATCCAGAGACGTAAGTGACAGGCAGGATGCTTAGGTGAGGTAGCCAGGGTGGAAGTGAAGGGCGTTGGGTGGTGGGAGTGGGGCAGGGCAGCAGGGGGTTAATGCACAGCTTCCCCGGGGGTTTGCTGTGAAGGAGGCAGTCAGTAGACACTCTAAATAAGCAGATGGGCTGTGTCACCTTCAAACCATTTGCCAGTGTGATCTCATATCATTTGCTGCTGTTCCTTGTTTAATCAGTTCATGTACACGTTTTTCAGACTGAACAAGTCATTTATATTCAAATGTGGTTAGGCAAAGCAGTAGCTCTAAAAATTTGAGGGGCTTCCCTGGTGGCGCAGTGGTTGAGAGTCCGCCTGCTGATGCAGAAGACACGGGTTCGTGCCCCGGTCCGGGAAGATCTCACATGCCGCGGAGCGGCTGGGCCCGTGAGCCATGGCCGCTGAGCCTGCGTGTCCGGAGCCTGTGCTCCGCAACGGGAGAGGCCACAACAGTGAGAGGCCCGCGTACCGCAAAAAAAAAAAAAAAAATTGAACATGGGACAAAAAAGTGTGAAAACGGTTTATATCGGTGCTTCCACAAGAAAAGGAGAATTGATGTTAAATAATTATGGCTTATAACATTTTCTAAGAATGTCTGATTACTGCCTGTAACAAACATTTTTGTGTCACGAATTTATGAACGTCCTTTGTAGTTTACTGTTAGTTGACATTAAGCCCTGGATGTACCACACTATAGCACTGTAATAATTTCGCTAAATATTTCCTCTAATCAACTGACTTCAGTTTGGAAGTTCATCAGTTTGAAAGCTTATCAGTTTTCCACATGCTTGGTTTTGGACTTTCCAGTTCCCTTTATTGTACTTTTCATGCTTTGAAGACCAGTTTGTGCCACATTTTTTCTGGCACACCTCAAATGGTTTAAAATGTTACAAGCACTTTGGTAACCCTGCAGTCTAGAATTTCGTTACTCATTTCTTTTCTTCCTGCCAGTGGATTGTGTATGGATTTTTACAGGGCCTTGTTGCTACTCTCTGCTGTGTCTCCAGATGGATAGTATGTTTTCAAATTGAACTAACCAAGTATAACTGTTGGTAAATATTCACTATCATTTTTGCTTCCTAGCACGTTAGGCTACCTTACCTGAACTAAACTAACTACTGTACCCTGACGAAAAATGAGAGTATTTTTAGTGAGACAAAGAAGCTAGCTTTTAAATCTTGACATTTTTAACAAAGGAGTGAAGATTCCCCGATAGGAATAATAATGGAGCAGCTTTTAAACGTTTTTATTAGTAAAAATAATTATTAGAATTGGAAGTTTATACCAGCTTTGTAAAATGTAACAATTTACAGGCTATTCAAATGTCTCTTCATTAATCATTGTCCTGACTGTATAGATAACATTGTATGATATTTTAAAGTCACAGTTTTTGTTTTGTTTTGTATATGATCTGTAGGACCCATATGGGATTAGTCTTTCTCTATGACAGTTTTCCTCACTAATAAGTGAGTTTTAATTCTTCATATACTAGAAAGTTACACTACTTTTTCTTAATAGAAGCATATATCATTTGATAAATTCTGACTTTAAAATTCATCCATAATCTTATCCCCATAACATAGCTGTAGCTAGGTTATTCAACACCGTTTTATATTCTCCATTTTTATCAAACATTTTCAATATTTTTAGTGTTCCTAGTGCTCATCATTTATAGCCTTTTAAACTATACTGTATTTCATAGGTTTGAAGAAGTAAAACCTAATTATTCCTCTGTATTCTCTCATCTGCAGTTTTTCTTTTAGTGGTGGGCAGGGATGACTTTCAAAATGTTTAATAACACTACACAGGCACCAGTGAATCAAGAATGCTTAACTGGGCTTCCCTGGTGGCGTGGTGAGTGAGAGTCCGCCTGCCGATGCAGGGGACATGGGTTCATGCCCTGGTCCGGGAAGATGCCACATGCCGTGGAGCGGCTGGGCCTGTGAGCCATGGCCGCTGAGCCTGCGTGTCCAGAGCCTGTGCTCTGCAACGGGAGAGGCCACAACAGTGACAGCCCCACGTACCAGAAAAAAAAAAAAAAAAAAAAAAAAGAATGCCTAACTAATGAGGACACATGACATCCGTTACACCATCTTATGCATACTGGCTGAACAAGAGCCTTCGTGATGGGTGTCTTTTGGAAACATTTTAGCTTGGAAAGGCTTCCACGGAGATGTGTAGTCCAATCAAATACATTTCCTGTAAAAATCTGTCATCGTAATACGTCTTGGTAACACCTGTTAATGATTTTAGGATGACCCTATTCATATAAACTAAAACCTGTAATTTAATTGGATGCACTTTTTTTTTTTTTTTTTTGTGGTACACGGGCCTCTCCCGTTGCGGACACGCAGACTCAGCGGCCGTGGCTCACGGACCTAGCCACTCCGTGGCATGTGGGATCTTCCCGGACTGGGGCACTAACCCGTGTCCTCTGCATCGGCAGGCGGACTCTCAACCACTGCGCCACCAAGGAAGCCCTGGTGCACTTTTAAATGACGTAATTTACAAAGAATTTTAAGTTATGCTGTTTAAAGTAGCATGTATATTTTCCGAATTATTAAAGCAATGCATGTTCTTTGCAGAATACCTTTAAAAGGCCCAAGAAAGGAAACTTTATCATTCAGAAGTAACCATTTTTCTCTGCATTAATGAGCCTACATCGTATATATCTCTCAAAATGGGATCATGCTCTACATAATAATTTGTTTAACCTGTTTGTTTTCTCAGTATACTGTGAACATGTCACTAGATATTTATCAACATTGCGATTTTTAACCACGGTATATTTGATGAAACCTCAGTTGCCGGAAATACGTGAGGTATCACCACAATTCCTCCTCTGCAGATCCCCCCAGTTCCCTCCTCTCAGTTTTCCCCATTCACTTGGCAAAAAAACCCCAATGCTTGCTAAGTTCAACTCTCTGCCTACCTCATGTTCACACCCATAGGGTAGTAGAGGCTGGAGAAGGACCATCCCACCTTGGTGACTGGACTCGCTTTAAATTCATGACCATATGTGCCTCTCGTTGGCCCTTGGTTCTGGTTGGCAGTGATAGCACATTTCTTAGTGCTTTACTCGCCTGTTCCCCTAGATTCTTTTACACTTTCTTCTCCTTCTGAGACCTTTCTTTAGCACCTCCTCCCTTTGCTTCATTCTCAGCTGCTTTCAATTTCGCTGAGAGCATAGAAGTAATCAGAAGGAACTTTCATCCTCTTTCACCATCACATCAACCAACTCACAGGCATCTGTACCCGCATACTCATTTTTCCTTCTCTCACTGTGGAAAGATTACCCATGTTCCTGGCTCAGGCTCAGCTGGCCTATGTGCACCCAGTTCCATGCCTTCTCAAATATTCTGGGACACCTCTTCAGCAGTTATCCCCATCCTTCTGTGTCATCAAATCTTTCCTCAGATTGGCCCTGCCTCCCGCTGTTGCTTTATTTCTTTTTGCCATGTTACAGCAAAACTCCTTGACATAGTTGCCTACCGGCTGATGCCATTACTTTTCTTCCACTCTCCCTTGGACCTAACTCTCATCAGGCTTTTCCTAGCACTATCCCTTCCAAAAGTCAACCCCATTTTGTAGTTGCCAGGAAACAAAAAAAAGAAATCAAAACAAACCAAAAAATAACTTTTGGAGTAAGACTTGGTTCCTCTTTTTCTTTCACACTTTCCGTATCCAGTCTTTGTAAATCTTGTTGGCTCTAACTATACGTACAACCTGTTTCTCCCATCTCCACCGACACTTCTCTGTATTAGTTTCCAGCCAGAGTGCTCCTATTAAAACAGGAGTCAGATCATGTCATCCTTCAGCTCACATCCGTTTAGTGGCTACCTTCCCTCTGAGTCAAAGGCCAAGACCTTTCAGTGCCCTCAGGACTGTGTGATGCGCAGACCCCCGCCCCAATCTCATAGTCCCTTTTCCCTCCTCCTCTGCAGCTCTGCCTAGAAAGCTCTTCTGAATGGACCTGTGGCCTCTTTCCCTTGCCTTTGAAGGTCTTTGCTGAAATGTCATCCAACCTGTTTATATTGCCACCCTGTCCACATCGCATGTGGTCCCCTTCCTCCTTTCTTCCTTTATTTAGGTCCATTACACATATTACCATTTGAGATGCTATATATTTTTACATGTTTAACATACTTACTTGTTTGTTTTCATTTTCCCACTAGAACACAAGCTCCTTGAGGGCAGGGATTTTGTTTTGTTTCACTGTTTTATGGTGCCTGGCTCGATAAATATTTGTTGAATGAATTGATTTAGATGGACTCCAAATTTCCCCTGTGAAATAAACGTACTTTTATATCAGAGGTTAGATTAATGAATATTGTATAGAAATGGACGTATCCGGTTTTTACTTTTTTCATGTCATACAGAAATACTCATTTTTTGATTCTAGGTTTATACATTTTTTTGCTCTTTTCTTTTTCCATAGATGATAGAGCCATTGGGGAGGACAGTTTTTATGTATTGCTTTGTTCTGGGGTGTTACTTGAGTCTGCATTTCTAGGGAACATGGATTACTTTCCTATATTTCATGGTATCTTCTCCCCACCCCCTCTTCACTCTGTGGTATATAGGGATTAGTGGTTAGTGTGGTACCATGAAGCCTGCAAGAGCACTTGAGAAATTGTGCTCTGATCAGGTGTCCCTTTCCCCCTGTTCACCAAGCCAGGGGAGCTGTTGGTTCTTTTATTTATTCTCTGCATGTAGCATTCCTACCATTTGCTGTTCTGATTCTAATGGCAGCTACTTCTAAATTGTTACTGTTCTGTTTTTTTCTCTTTTATGCCTTGATTTTCTATTCTTTTGTACTCCATCGTTTTTCAGCCATCATGCTGGAAAAAGTGATCTTTTATCTGACCACACCATTTAGTGTCTGTATGTGGCATACAATCATGTATTCATCAAGCCTTTTTTTTTTTTTTTTAGATGTTGCGGGTAGGAGTTTATTTATTTATTTTTGCTGTGTTGGGTCTTCATTTCTGTGCGAGGGCTTTCTCTAGTTGTGGCAAGTGGGGGCCACTCTTCATCGTGGTGCGTGGGCCTCTCACTATCGCAGCCTCTCTTGTTGCGGAGCACAGGCTCTAGACGCACAGGCTCAGCAGTTGTGGCTCATGGGCTTAGTTGCTCCGTGGCATATGGGATCCTCCCAGACCAGGGCTGAAACCCGTGTCCCCTGCATTAGCAGGCAGATTCTCAACCACTGTGCCGCCAGGGAAGCCCCCATCAAGACTTTTTTTTATTTTTTGCGTTCTTGAGCACATCATTTCTGGTGGAAAGAAGGGGTTCCACAGAAAGTCTGTCTTTTTGTATTTGAGACTTAATTTATCCTTGGAGAGGTATGGGACAGACTATTTTAGGCTCCTGAGGCTACCACCACATTGCCATTTGATGTTTGGAAGTTGCTGTTCTTTCATTAATTTTCTGGCACAAGTGTCTGTAGAGGGTTCTTCATTCTCTGTAGCAAAGCTGGCACAAGTCTGAAATGTTCCAAAGACTTAGTGAAAGGGTGAGGATGAAAGGGAAATAAAGACAGAGTAGTAGAGTCTGAACGAGCAGCTCTCAAGGTGTGGTCTAGTGTCCCTAGAATCCGCAAGACCCTTCTAAGTAGTTCAGGAGATAACAACAATTTTCTTAATAATAGGAGACATTTTCTTTTTTTTTTTTCACTCTCATCCTGTCATGAGTATACATTAAGAGTTTTCCAGAGGCTTTATGACGTACGATTTTGTAACAGATCAAATGAAGAAGCAGATACGAAAATCGGGCTATTTTCTATTAAGCCAGACAGTAAAGAAATTGGCAGAAATATAAAACAATGCCATTTTTCTTTGTTTGATTTGGAAAATACAGTGATTTTTTTCCATAAAAATTTGTTTATGTTGACATTCAGTGGCTTTATTATTATCTCAGAATAAATTAATGAATAGACATTAATTTTGTGTCTTAATTTCTTGTAAGGTAAATAGCAAAAGCTACGACCTGAATAAACAAAAGCTCTTTGGTTCTTTACTAATTTTTAAGAGTATACAGGAGTCCTGAGATCAAGACCTTATAAAACCACTGGTCAGATAATTTGGGCTCGTTCATGTTCAGCTGTGTCCTCCCTAGACCCATTCTTCCTGCGGAGCCCATGCTGAGCAGTCTCTCTTGATTACTTAGGGTTTGCCGTCACACCTGAAATTTCCTTCTGGAAAATTTAGCTTTGTCCAATGATACTAGAAATAATTGCCTGCAGGAGAAACCCAGACTCCTTTCCAAAGAGAGCGAGCCATACTGTTTGCAGCCTCAGGAAGCTATAACTGTAGAAGATGACAGCACAGGATCCCTGGCATGTGCTTATAAATGATGCACCTGTGTGATAATAGTTTACATCTGTGGGGAGGGTGTGTGGGGGTGGGAAGAGGGCAGGGGAAGTGTTTTTTTTTTTTTGATCTTGTGATGTGCCTGACCTCGACTTGACACTTGGGTTACTGACAGGAATCAAAAATATCCCCTCCCCTTGAGTCTTTGACAGGGGTTGGGTCTTGCTGAATGTTCCACTTTTCACAAAAGAAAAGATTTTCCCCTTCTAGCCTATTTCTGGAACTAGAAATGTTTCAGAAGCCTACAGATTCAATAAAGCTGTGATGCTTAGTTGTGGTTTTGTACTTTTCAGTCTTCAAAAACCTTTAAAATATGCCCTAAATATTTATGGAATGTATGAACAGGTGTTTTTGTGTGTATGTGTATATACTCGTCTGTGTATATACATATGTGTATAAACATATGTGTTTATTAATTTTTATACTCCACATAAATTGGGAGGCATGACTCAGTTGGGAGAATAATTTGAGTCATAACTTTAGAAGTTTAGACTAATCGGATTTGATTACTTGGTAATTTACTATTATTATTATATAGTAATTAATGGTTATAAAATATTTTATAGGTAAAGCCTGTTTTTAAAACCATTTTAGGGTAATTTTGTAGAAGTAAAGATGGGTTACTCTGTGGAACACCGAGGTAATAGTGCAGTAGGTGATAAAGCCGAGGTGTAGGGAAGTGTGGCCGTGACCAGGGTCCTGCAGGGTTCAGCACGACCGGTACCGAGCACAGAACCAAGACCAGGCTCTAGGTTCCTGCCCATCTGTCACGTGGCCCCTAAAGTCAGAGGCTTGATCTTCCTTTTTAGATAGAAGTAGCATTTTTATTAAATTAACCATGTCGCTGACATGCTCACAAGAAGACATTAACAGGAGTAAAGTGCTTGGATCCCATTAAAGTGAGTAATTTACTAGCATCATGAATATAATGATTTGTCATATTATGTGTGTTGAAGTTTTTCATTTACTGTGATACCTTTAGCTGTTACTAGAGGATTTTACTAAACTACAAGATGCATTATTAAGGCAGTTGCGAGGTATTAATGCAGACTTTGCCTTTATTAGCTGGGTGCCTTTAGGAAATTTATTCCCGTACCTTCAGTCTCTGTTTACCACTCTGACAAATGGGGTGTAAAATAGCTCTCTTAATGTGGTTGTCAGGATTTAATGAGGCTACGTATATAAACTCTTTAATAGCCCTTATGATGTGCCAGACAGGGAGATGGGGTGAGGGGAACAAACTGTGGGGAAGAATTACTAATTGTGACCAGATTTTGTATTGAGAATAATAGGCAGGTTCTTATTTTAGATAGGGTGGTTAGAAAAGGCCTGAAAATGAATTTTAATGTTTCTCTGGGAAATGACCATAAGCTTGTGGAAATTGCATTTTGGAGGATTTTTTTTTTTTTAAACTCCCATTTGGAACATTCGTATACATTATATAACAAGAATGTGGAAAACACTTTTAAAAAAATGAAGAGATTCTAAATAATAAAATGGTACAGTGGTTCCCAGATGCTTCATAAATGCTTATTATTAAAAAGATTTATATAAACAAGCCTAGAGAAACTATAGTAAGTCCTGAAATCT
This sequence comes from Phocoena phocoena, assembly GCF_963924675.1. Taxonomy (NCBI): domain Eukaryota; kingdom Metazoa; phylum Chordata; class Mammalia; order Artiodactyla; family Phocoenidae; genus Phocoena; species Phocoena phocoena. The sequence continues at coordinate 74,280,996 of NC_089227.1, read as the reverse complement.
TTATTCTAGTGCAGTTTCTTTCAATATTTTATATGCCACTGTTCTCATTAACATTTTGGTAAAAGCAGAATCAAAGGTGGTATGTAAAAGTTGAACCTCATAAATGAAATAGTAGATTCTGGAGAATCTCTGCATCAGATCTTCCAAGCTGGATCACTTGTTAAATACCTGGTCATTTGTTTAAAAAAAAAGTCTGAATTCGAATATATAAATCCTTTCAGTAGCTAGGAGAGTTTTCAAAGATTGGGCCTGTGATTAATGCAGAGTTCATTTGTAATGATTGAACAGTGTCTAAAGGGAACAATTGCCTGTAGTCTAAGTTGCACCCCCAAACAGGGTGTCAGATACAACATTAAGCGCTTTAATAATATTAGCATTAGAGACCATGCTCCTGGTTTGTGCTATGTATTCTTTATAACATTCCCATACACTAGATGGGAAACTGCAGCTCAGCGGGTCGACTGTCTGCTGATCTTAGTGGCAGATCTCTGATCTTTGGGCTCAGAGTCTAGCTTTTGTCCGTTTCACCATGGTGGTAGCTCACACCAAAGGTGGACTCTGATGCTCGAGAGGGTTCGTAGGAAGCAGTAAAGTGCTGAGTGTTTGTAGAAAGCATTAAACTAAGCATCTTGTTACCTGGTGCTTACCTCTAGGTGGAGTCCATGTATCTCCCCTCAGGAGACTGGGTCCCTTAGACCCATATTACAGTTATCTCTTGCCACATCACAAACTTTGCCAAAATTTTGTGATTTTAAACACTGATTGGTTCTTGTCTTGATCTCTGTGGGTTGGCTGGGTTCAGCTGGGCTAGTGTGAGGGATAGGGCAGTAAGAGGTGAGGCTGGGAAGGCAGACAGACGTCAGATGATGAGGGACACCGTGGGCCACAGCTTCAGGTGGATGTCCCTTTCTAGGTCTTTTAGGCCATCCTTTTTATACAGGTAGTTGGCATTTCTATAACTGGGAGAGACTGGTTAGAGCCATTGACAGGAATTGTGTAAGCGCAAAGAAGGTAGCCAGGGTATACCAAGACAAGAGAAGTAGAAATCAGAAAGAATCTGGAAAAGATGCTGACAGAGAGGATTCATCGTGGTGAGAAAAGTTTGTCAGGCTAGCAGATGTTAAAAAAGAACATTTTGTTGGTGGTGGCAGTGGGGGTGTTACCAAAGTGTGGAGTTCAGTGCCCTGTTATTGAGAAATTTTTTTGGTTGCAAGTGAGAGAAACCAAATAACTCCCAAGAAGTACGCAGTCTCACTCTCTCCATTTCTCAACTACGGTTTATTTCTTCAGGTTAACTCTACTCAGACAAAGACGCACTGGTTTCTCTGAAAACTATGACATTGGTTGAATTGGAGGATTAGGGTGTCTGCTACAAGAGTTGCATTTATTAACCTTCCCAGCTGTATTCTTTTTTTTTTTTTTTTTTGCGGTATGCGGGCCTCTTACTGTTGTGGCCTCTCCCGTTGCGGAGCACAGGCTCTGGATGCGTAGGCTCAGCGGCCGTGGTTCTCGGGCCTAGCCTCTCCAAGGCATGTGGGATCTTCTCGGACCGGGGCGCGAACCCGTGTCCCCAGCATCGGCAGGCGGACTCTCAACCACTGCGCCACCAGGGAAGCCCCCCAGCTGTATTCTTAAAGATCACCCTCTTCAGTTTTAATACAAAGAGAAACGTAAGGGAGAAAACACCCCATGAAATGATAAAAATTTAGCAGCATTGCACACCTATTAGAATGGCCAAAATCCAAACACTGGTGCTACCAAATGCTGGTGAGGATGTGGAACAATAGGAATTCTCATTTACCGGTAATAAGACTACAAAATGGTGCAGTCGCTTTTGGTACTCCAGTGTGGAGGTTTCTTACAAAAATAAACATACGTGGACCATACAGTCCAGGAATTGTGCTCCTTGGTATTTACCCAAAGGAAAACTTATGTTCACACAGATGTTTACAGAAGTTTTATTCATAATTTTGAAAACTTGGCAGCAGCCAAGATGCCCTTCAATAGGTGAATGGATAAATAAACTGGGGGATATTTATGGAATATTATTCAGTGCTGAAAAGAAATGAGCTGTCAGGCCATAAAAAGACGTGGAGGAACCTTAAGTGCAGGTTACTAAGCGAAAGAAGCCAATCTGATTCCAACTACACGAGATTCTGGAAAAGGCAAAACAGAGGCGGTCGAAAGATCAGTGGTTGTGGCAGGGCTGAGGAGAGAGAGACAAACAGCAGCAGCACAGGGGAATTTTAGGGCAGCCAGGCTACTCTGTGTGATGCTGTAATGTTGGGTTTATGCCGTACATTTGTCGAAACCCATAAAATGCGCAAGACCCAGAGTGACCCCTTGGATAAACTGTGTACTTTCCGTGAGGATGTGTCAATATAAGGTTATTAGTTGTACCAGATACACAACTATGGTGGGGTTTGTTGCTAACGGGGGAAGCTGTGCCAGTGTTGGGGGCAGAAGGTAGATGGGAAATCTCTGTACCTTCCTCTCCATTTTGCTGTGAGTCTAAAACTGCTCTAAAAAATAGTCTTTTTCAAAAAAAAAAAAAGTCAGCAGTTTTTAGCTTGCTAATGCAAGAGCATGGCTTGTGTTTAAAACCTGAAGTAGCAGGAAGAAGTAGAAGCATCACCTTGGTAATGAAGCCTCCTGTGACCATCCCTCTGACTTAGCCTGGGTAGTTTATAAGTGGTATATAAATTATCCTCTTTTACTAAGAGCGACAGAACTGCACACTTGTCCTTGTGTCAGGCAACATGCTATGCACCACATATTATCTCTTTAAACCTTACAACAGTCCTATGACTTAGGTATTATCTCCATTTAACACATGAGAAACTGAGGCTTAGAGTGGTTAGCAAGTTGGGAGAAGTCACAGAGCTAGGAAATTTTAGAGCCAAAATTCAAATCCAGGCAGTTGGAGACCAGAGCCTCCATCCTGGACTGAATTATGTGGCTTTGCCTCCCTAGAATCTTCAATCTCTTTCCAGATGCTCAGGCCAGACCCTCTAGCTCTAAGCAAGGAGAGCCGTGTGAGTTACTGTGCCCATTTTCTTGAGGACGAGGCACCCTGATAACTCACTATGGCGTCTCTGGGGCCCAGAGGGAGGTTGGTTCCTACAAGCACCATTCAAATGCACCTTCAGCTGTCCCTTGTGGGAGGCTGGACGGTTAGGGCATCCATCCACCCATGGCAGCTGGCCCTCTTGGGTTCAGAATTCCACCTGAGGATGTGAGCATCGTAAGCTGTTTTTCCTTCTTTTGATGCCGGCAATTACCTGAAGAGAGGAGGAAAACTGGAACACTCTTGTGTAACTCTGAAGCATTCCCATGAGGCACCTCTGAATAAGTAAAACCTGAACCTTTTGCTTGTGTAGCTTTTTTTTTTTTTTTTTTTTTTTTTTGCGGTACGCGGGCCTCTCACTGCTGTGGCCTCTCCTGTTGGGGAGCACAGGCTCCGGACGCGCAGGCTCAGCGGCCATGGCTCACGGGCCCAGCCGCTCCGCGGCACGTGGGATCTTCCCGGACCGGGGCACGAACCTGTGTCCCCTGCATCGGCAGGCGGACTCTCAACCACTGCGCCACCAGGGAAGCCCTTGTGTAGCTTTTAAAGGGCCAGAATTGTTTGGTTCTGAGAAGATAAGTAAACCCAACCTAATACCTTCCATGTGGACCAAAGAATTAACATTCCTGTGTTGAAAAGAAAATAGAACAAATTATAAAATCTCATCACTTCTTGGGGCTTCCCTGGTGGCACAGTGGTTGAGAGTCCACCTGCTGATGCAGGGGACACAGGTTCGTGCCCTGGTCCGGGAGGATCCCACATACTGCGGAGCGGCTGGGCCCGTGAGCCATGGCCACTGAGCCTGCACGTCCGGAGACTGTGCTCCGCAACGGGAGAGGCCACAACAGTGAGAGGCCCGCGTACGCAAAAAAAAAAAAAAAAAAAAAAATTTCATCACTTCTTGAAAGCAACAGACTTGAATGCTCTAAATGATTTTTCTCCAAATGTTAAGATGGAGAAATTTATTATCAGCACTTTAGAAAGTAATGCTTGTTCATTTTAAATGTTAATATTATACAGTACTTCTTTACTAAGTTGACATAAGTAAGTATTCTTTCCCTCAAACTGTGTACTTACCTTGCATTCTTACAACTTACCATTGACATTTTAAATTGCTTCTCATGAGGAAGAAAAGAGAGATCAGCTTTATATCTTTTCCTAACTGGAGTGGATCATAAGAATCTTAGGTAGGCAGATAAAACGGAAATTAGCCTAAGTTCCTGTTAGTTCAGAATCAGATTGTCTTCTGAGGTATTGTATTTTGGATTCTTAAGTTATATCACATACTCTTAGCCAAATATATGTACGAGATACATTCTAAAGACAATATATTCGATTGAGCCACCATTAAGATGTCATTTCCCTTCCTCCCTTCCTCTCTCGCTCTCTACCTCTTTGAATAGTTTAAATGGCTGAGAGTAAGTTGTGTGCAAGGTTGTTACTGATTAGCTTTTTTTTTTCCAGCTGGAAATTCTTAATCGGAAAGCTTTATGTCAAAGTAGCAAAGCTAGTCATTAGCACTACTCAATACTAACACTATTGTTGTACCTTTAAATTAATTCATAAAGAATTCATTGTTTATTGTGTACTAAGCTCAGTACTCATGATAACCATGAGTAGGGCCCAGTCTCTATCTTGTAGTTTACAGCCTAGCCTAGGAGGAGAGAAGGGCCTTCAAGCAATTAACTATGTTGTGTTGGAATAGCAAATGTTCAGCCAGGACCTATATACAAAATATGGTGGTGGCACAGAGAGAAGGGGCTCAGCATTGGAGGGTCAGGAAAGGCTTTACAGAGAAAGACAAACTAGAACTCAGTCTCATTGGGAAAGTGTAGCTTACCAGCTCTACATACAGTGGCATGAAACAGCATGGTGAATTAAAGGCCTGTAAATAGTTTTGTAGTGGAAACTTGTTTTAAAATGTACCCAGGATTTGTTTTAATCAGATGTGGTAAGACACAGACATGGCAATGACGGAAGAAGTTTTTATACTCAGATCCTGAGAAATAGAAGGCACGGCATTGCCACACAAGGCCACATGGGGAATCACCAGGGTCGGTCTGGAGGCAGAAGGAGCAAGGAGAAAGGATGGGCAGAAAGCCTTTTATTATGGTTTCTGTGAGAAGGAATGGGTAAGGTGACTAGTTTGAATAATTTCAAAAAGCTCCAGCAGGTAGGAACTGCCCCTGGTTGGCTGATACCTGTGGCTGGAGTGATTAGGACAGGGGATAGTGGGTTTAGTGGGGGAGAGTTTGATAAAGGAGGTGATAAAGGCAGGGGAGGGGTGGGGCATGGGCTGCAGGTTGGTTGGTTTGCATATGAAAAGCACATTTGCAGAAGAGTAATTTGCTGTCTCTACAAATTGGCTAGCCCTGAAAGGGACAGTCTTACCCTCCTCAGTGAAGCCTCAGATGCTAGAACAGCAAGAATACGGAAAAAAGAAAATATAGTTAATAAAAAACTTAGGAGATGAAGAGGAGGAGGGTGGGTGGTAGTATGTAAAAACAAACAAACAAACGAAAAAAAAACGCAAGAGGGGAGACACTAAGGGGTCAGCTCATGGAAGACCTTGATGAGGGTTTGTGCTTCATTGTTATGTAATGAAGAGCTCTTGACAGCTTTTGAGCAATGCAGTAATACCTTCGACCTGCATGTTGGGGTAATTCTTCTGGTCAGCAAAGAGGAAGATTGACTGGAGAGGTATCAGGCCTGGAGATGCGGAAACCAAGCAGGATACTGTTGCAAGTGTTAGTGAGAAAGACGACAAGCAGAGTAAGGCAGTGGTGGCTGGGATGGAGAGGAGGTGATAAATGTGAACAGTTTTTAGGATGTGGCAACGATAAGTCTCGACTGATACGCTGTGGGAACGAGAGTGGTGAAAGTGGCAACTGCCGACACTCAGGTTTCAGGCGAGCTGTGGTGATGCCACAACCAAGGCAGAGAGAGTGTTCGGTGAGAGGTGTTCGGTGGAGAAGATGAAGACTTCAGTTTGGTACCTGCTGATTTTTCTGGGCTGGAAAGACCTAAGGTAAGTTATTTAGCGGCAGTTGAATTTAAGGGTCTGTAAGAAGGAGTTTTGATCACAGAGTACTGTTTGTGGCAGCTTAGAGATAAAAGAAATTAGAGAGGGAAAGCAAGGCATAGATAGAATACATAACCTTAGAGAGGGCCAAAGAAATGGTTTCCTTTGAAAAAGATCATAAAGGAGGGAACAGAATTTTGAGAGTGCTGTGGGAAAAAATGATCACCAGCATGAAGAGGAAAGCAAGGCTTGAGTGCCATGAGGGGGATATGGATGGATTAGGAGCACAGAGAAGGTTTGCAATGGTCATCGTGGAACCAGAGACACATGGTGAATAGGCCTCCTCCGAGCCAGTATCGTTCACTGAACCTGTAGTAGCCTTGGCTCCTTGGGCCGAGGTGAGTTTTGAGACTTCAAATGTGTATTGGCTTTAAAATAAGTTGTTGGGTGTTTCGGCACAGCTCAGTCTCCTGAGAGACACAGATGGCAGACTCTAGGTGGATCCAAGCTGATGGTACTGAGAAATAATGGCTTGAAAAAATAGAAGCATATGGACAAACGTGAGCTCTACACTGCAAGGACAGAAGAAGTGGTTGGGGAGTGGGAGATGAGCTGAGCGAGAAGGAAGCCTCTGAGATCTCGGCGTGGTCACGATGAAGTCCAAGGGCGTGAGGATGTCGAGGGAGGGTTCTGGTGAAGGCTGCTGGAGCCAAGGACATTAGGAAACGGTGAGCTCCGGGCCTCCTGGATAAAGGCAAAGTTCTCAGTGAACAGGGGGCACCAAAGTCGTAGAGAAACCATTTTATCTTTTCTCTTTCTCTAAGTGTTGGAAGATAAAATGAAAGTATCCTAACTGGTACATATTTCATCCACAGTTAGAATTATTCCTTACCTTACCCTAAGGTTCATTACTTTAAAAAAAAAAAAAAGAAAGCTTACATGTGGAAACATCTTTAGCCTTTTCCTAGCCAATAGGATTCTTTGACTATTTGGTAATCTAGGCTGTTCATCCCAAAGAGTGTTCAAACACAAGTTGCTGTTATCTTCTTGCGAAACAGAAACAGTGATTACTTTTTCAATTCATTCAGACTGAGAGGTGTTTATTTCCTGGGAGGAGCAGGCAGCCTCCAGGCCATCCAGCCAGCGAGCGGTGCTGATGCTGCCTGTGGGGCTTTGTGATGAAGGAAGAATGAGCCGGTACTGTTGGAAAACCATCAGCAGTTCAGTGACTCTAACGCCTCCCTGGGCCCCTCTCCCTCTCCTTCCAAATAATGCATCAGCTCTGAGGACAACATTCCTCCCAGTGGCTGTATGTTTCGAGTTCGAATTCTTTACTCTCATTTTCAAATCTGGTTCTTGACTCTTGAAGAAGAGGAAGAAAGGAATAGGAGTAACAGATGCATAGCGTGTTTTGCTGTGTCTCTGTCCTTTCACTCAGACGTGGGCACACAGGTTCATTAATCCTAGGGTAGATTCTTAATGTGTCATGGTGCTGATGATTGACCTTAGAAGATATCCACCGAGCACTTGCTCGTGGCCTCCTAGCGTGACTTTGGCTCAATAGAATCGTAGCAAAAGCACTGTAACGTAGATCACCTACAGAGGTGCATTGATTCCATTATTATCCTCCTGGACATAAAGAGAATTTGATTGCCTTTTGTACACGCCGTATGTGTTGTGTGTGTGTTTAAAAAAATCTGTTGTCTGCTGGGGTCATTTTAGCACTGAGAAGTAGTAATAAAATTAAGATGGTACTAAATCAACTTCAAAACGAACTATTTTGGAAATGGGCTATTAAGATTTTTCCTTGCATAAATTAATTTTTTGGTCATTTTGGTGGACTTTTCTGTTGATACTGTTATTTATATGTAATGCAGTAGGAGTTGTTTCTGTGGATGCCAGGCTTGATCTCAAGTGCACGTTATCCTTTACTTCTCAAACACAGCTGCCAGTGTCCGTGTGCCTGGTACCAGTATTTAAAAAGGGACTACACAGGCAAAGCCGTCTGTCCGTCCACTGGCAAGCATGATGTTCTAGAGGGATCTCTTAAATGCGCAGCTGTACCACGTCATCGCAGACAGCCATCATGATGCCTCAGGTGGACTCTGACAGCTCCTCTTTTATAAATTCTGGTACGCAGTAAGGTCAGTCAGTTCAAGGGTAGGGCTACCTGTGACCAGGGCTGTGGATGTGATTCCTATCTGGGGCATTTACTCTGGAGGCAGTTAAAGTATACCCACATCCTTTCCTGCTGGCTAGCCAAATGGGGAGACAGCCGCTTGCAACAGTGGTTGAACCAGCATGTGTGGCTGCCCAGTCCTAGTCCTATAGCTCCTAGGGATGTGTGTCTTCTGGGACTTTGATAGCATCATCTGATCTCGTATTCATCATCAGATGAGAATGACTGTCTTTAGTGTGAATGATAGTGTTGTCTACTCTGGTTGAGAGACTGTGACCACGGGCTTTAGTTCTACTTAAACAACATTCTGTGTAACTGACCAGAGTTTAAGAACTGACATGTTTTTGGCAGAGGGGGACAACCTTAGTCCCATCCTAACTTTGTTATTTTTACTCTTCTTATATTCTCCGGGAATACTAATGGGAGACTAAGGGTACTAAAGGACAGAAACAGATGCCTTCAGTAGCTGCTCCAGGATAGAGGGGGTGGGAATGGCAGGGTCCTGACCTCCTTCCTGCAGCAAACTCCAGCGAGCGCTGTCATGCGCCACCTACACAGAAGGGTGGTGTCATCTAGTCTGAGCCCACAGATGCTTTCAGACCCGTGCTCACTTTCACTGAGAAAGTGGGTGGCATAGCTTGGAGAAGAGAAAATAGACTTTTACAAGAATAGGCTTTAAAGCTCGAGTTCAGGTTTACTCTTTTCAGAAATTGACCATAGCCAGTCATAAATCATGTTGGAGACTCTGGAAATGATTATCATTCATCTTGGCCTAAACTCCTTTGGAGGAGACGCCACATTTTAACTGTTTCATAATGTGTAGCACATGCTTACAGTATTCTATAATTCATTCTCTATTACAGACTATTTAAGATACACTACCCCCTCCCCATCCTGCCCACAAAGCAGAATAAAGAAGACAAAGGCAGCTGATTGCTAGAGAGAAATGTCCCGCGCACAGACGTTGCCTGATGCACTCTCATTGAATAAAGGATGTAAAGAAAAGTCTAGCAGAAACATAAATAGTTGGGCATTTTCAGCAATGTAAACCAACACAGACCTCTGCTAAATGACCTATTCGATTTTATATTAGTAACACCAAACAACCTATGCACCACAGTTAATCGTGTATAAAGTATTTTCACAGCTGTTCTTGTATCACATGCAATGAAGGAAGACAAAATTGCATGATCTGAAATGGATGCTTACCCTCTTCCTGCAAATGACACTTGTCCTGCTGAGATCTGCCGGTCCCTGGGATAAGATCAGCTCTTCCCCCTCACCTGTTCCTTGCTAGGTCCCTGACTCTGACTTGAGAGTAGTGTCCGACCTGAAGTTTGCACATCTGCCACCATCTGTGGGGGCACACACACCGTCTTTTATTGCTGGTATGTGATGAAGTTACCCTCCAATGACTGCTTTCTCCCGGGACTGCCCAGTGATCTGTGTAGTGAGTGATCCTTTTCTCTCTCGCAGCTGCGGTGGTTTTCTGGTTTGCTGCGAGGAGTACAGGAGGTACATTCTTTTAGGGACTGGGGAACATTTAATGGTGGTCAAATTACTGACGGGGTTTGAATAAAGACTGCTTTCAAACTGTCGACATTCCATTTCCCTTGATGGTTGTTGATAGGGAGTGAGTCATCTTCAGCTGGTAGACGGTGAGAATGTTGAGATCTTTCTGTTTATGTTTTCCAGATGCTCAGCAGGCCTTGTGATTGGTGAGTTGCTCTCAATGACCAGGGCTGGTTCTGTAGGGAGGTGGGAGCGGGTGCAGCACCGAGAGCAAATCGTCACCACCGTCCTCTCTCTTTGTCCTGGGGAATTTTATTTTTAACTGAGTCAGCTTATGTTTCCTGCAGCTATAAGAGGGACCGTATTTTAAATTTTTGATCACAGCCTCTGCCCACAGAAATTATCTATTATATTGTCCCCAGGAGACAACACTGCCTTTTTTTGTTTTTCACTTTTTAAATTTTTCGCGTGGGGATGCTTATGTTAACACTGTTCCCACACCCACTCCTGTTTCCACATTTCTTCACTTGAGTCACAGATAAGTAGGCATTTCCGGAATCATCATATTGGTGAACTACATTATTCCCCAAATATTGAAATCTTTCAAGGAAGCTACCATGCTTTCTCTTGAGGTTCTCTGTTTGTTTGTTTGTTTGTTTGTTTGGATAACTACTTGTATGTTCATCTTAGACAAGGCGTTTAATGCTGGTTTTTTTTCTTTTGTTATGAGTCAAAAGTTCTAGGTGATTAAAGCCAAATCAGAAAATGCTTCTGTGTAGCTATGATAATGCGAATAACATGCAAACGGGAGGAAAACCTGTTTGAGAATTTTCAGAACAGGAATTTGGTCCAGCAAACATGAAGAGTGTACCTGCCAAATCCCTGCCAGTGTGCTTGGTACGCAAATATTCAGTACCCAGAAGTGGTAATTGCTTCCCTGGATAGTATCAGACCACTCTACAGAAGCCTTATTTTTCAAACACTTGTTTTAAAATCAGTGGTTGAGTAAATTTTACTTTCTTTTTAATCATCAGAAGCATATCTTCTTTTTTAAAATTTTTATTGGAGTATAAAAATGTTGTTAGTTTGTGCTGTACAGAAAGTGAATCATTTATACATATACATATATCCACTCTTTTAGATTCTGTTCCCATATAGGTCATTACAGAGTACTGAGTAGAGTCCCCTGTGCTATACATTAGGTTCTTACTAGTTATCTGTTTTATGTATAGTAGCGTGTATATGTCAATCCCAATCTCCCAGTTTATCTCTCTCCTCCCCTTCACCCTTGGTAACTATAAGTTTGTTTTCTACATCTGTGACTCTTTCTGTTTTGTAAATAGGTTCGTTTGTACCATTATTTTAGATTCCACATGTAAGCGATATCATGTGATATTTGTCTTTCTCTGTCTGACTTATTTCACTAACTATGACAATCTTTAGGTCCATCCATGTCGCTGCAAATGGCATTATTTCGTTCTTTTTTATGGCTGAGTAGTATTCCATTGTACATATGTGCCACATCTTCTTTATCTATTCCTCTGTTGATGGACATTTAGGTTGCTTCCATGTCTTGGCTATTGTAAATAGTGCTGCAATGAACATTAGGGTATATGTATCTTTTCTCCGGATATATGTCCAGGAGTGGGATTGCTGGATAATATGATAGCTCTATTTTTAGTTTTTTAAGGAACCTCCATACTGTTCTCCATAGTGGCTGTATTGGTTTACATTCCCACCAACAGTGTAGGAGGGTTCCCTTTTCTCCACACCCTCTCCAGCATTTATTGTTGTAGAGTTTTTGATGATGGCCATTCTGACCTCTGTAAGGTGATACCTTGCTGTAGTTTTGATTTGCATCAGAAGCATATTTTCTTACGGATGTTCTAAGTAGTCTGTTTACCAGAAGCTACTCTTTCGCTAGTTTACTATAATGCAACAAACTTTGATAGGTTTTTTTTTTTTTTATTTTTTCTTTTATTCATTTTTTGGGGGGGGTTGATTTATTTTATTTATTTTTGGCCGCGCTGTGTCTTTGTTGCTGCACATGGGCTTTCTCTAGTTGCGGGGGCCTCCCCTCGCTGCAGCGGGCAGGCCTCTCACTGCGGTGGCCTCTCCTGCCTCGGAGGACGGGCTCCAGGCATGCGGGCCTCAGCAGTTGTGGCTTGAGAATGCTCAGCAGCTGTGGTGCACGGGCCCAGTTGCTCCGCGGCATGTGGGATCCTCCCGGACCAGGGCTTGAACCCACGTCCCCTGCATTGGCAGGCGATTCTCAACCACTGTGCCACCAGGGAAGCCCTGATAGGTTTTTTGATGGTTATATATTTTGTTGGAAAAATTCTACCAATTTATTCAGCATCTAGAAGTTTTAGAAAACAGTGTGATTTAGAGCTTCAGCAAATGAGTGGCTAGTGTACATTTGTTATTTTAAGGCTACAGATAGAATATTTACATGTTGACATCTCAATTTACCCTGAGAGCTGAAAAGCACATCCATTAATAAGGCAAAGCTTATAAAGTTAAAGGCACAACGGTATCTCCTTTCTGTAAATGTGCTGTTTGAGAACATATCATTGGACTTACGTTAGAACTGATTTCATGTATCAAAGAGTGGTATTGAAATAGGATTCTATTGTATTTTGTTCTAGGTCTTTGTATTTTGCTTTGTAATCCTTTAAAAAACTCTCAAAGGACTTTGTATCTTCTCTATCCCTGGACTGTCATATTCATGTGCGTTTCTGTAAGTGTCGGATGATGAGTTCATTTCCATCCACAGGCATGTTGATTCTACTTTACTGCACGTGTAGCATCTCATGAGCGCACCCTCAGTGCTTGACCTTCCACTACACTGAGGGGTGTCTAGAATAATGGACCATTAGGAGCACAGGGCTTTTCCCTTAAGGAGTATGATGCAACCGAAGAGGCAGGATAGTTCTAAGTGTGTGAATGCACACATGAACACAATCACCCAGCATGCTAGAAGCTTGATAAACTTCTCCTGGGAGCTCTAAATAACATGGTGACTTTGGCACTGGCCTCTGACTCCCAACTTCTCATTTCTCTGATGAGATAGGCTAAAGGATATAAAAATAAGCAAAAACTCACAAGCTAGAAAGAATGCCATCATTAGTAAAATGGTAGCTATTGTTTATTACCCTTGCACTATTGTCCAGGCACCCAGCTAAGTGCCTTACGTGCATTATTTCATTAATCCTTCAAAACAACAGTGACAGCTCTCTGGGTTAAGTACTCTGTTAACTTCATATAAGTGGAGAAGACCCAGGGGAGTAAAGTAACCAGCCCGAGTGTACATACCTTGGAAGTGGCAGAGTCACTATTCAAATCCTTTCTGTCTGATCTCGGAGCCCACTCTCTCAATTGTCGTACTTGCCGTGTCCTGAAAAATAAAGGAGTATCTTCTAGGTAGAATGTTTGTGTGACCACACAGAGGGATGAATGAGGACCGACCGACTCACTTCCTGGGTCCCTGTGATGCTGTCTCAGGAGGTGGACCTGTAACATTCAAAGAGCCAGCCAACTCCTACCTCCTAGGATTTGGAGAGGCGAGGACAGGCTAAGGGGTAGGTAGGGAGTTGTCACTTGAAATCCCTCTCTATGACTGTGAAGGAGAAGCATCAGAAAGAAAGGTTGCTGCAAGGACCAGAGAGCTGTCTGGGCAGTGGGGCCACTACCTAACATTCTGTCAGGACAGAGGATGCCACAGACAAGTACTCATGCCTAGTGGACAGGTTCAGCCAAAGAGACTTCTTGTCCTTAACACACAGGCTGGGGGGCACCTAACAGGAGCCCATATCTCTCATGGGGGCTGTGGCTCTGACTTCCTGTCACTCTCAGCTGAAAGCAGCCTTGCGATGTAAATTTGCACCAGTCTGCTCACTGCTCCCAATATTAGAGGAGCATTTGAATGGCAACTGGCTGGAAAGTCAGGGTATTCAGGGAGCTTCTTCCTTACCTGCTTATGGATAAACACCAGATCTGGGTTGACTCCTACTGACCCAAAGATGGAGTAAACAGAAAAAAAGAAAAGAAAGAGAGAAGCCCATAGGGCCTATGAAAGATTTTGCAGCATAGAACAAGGAAGATAACACTTAAAATGCAAAGGAACAACCTACATCTGACAAAAATTATTATGAGAAACGAGTAAATTTTAGAAAGTAATTTTTAGATAGCATCTGCTTTGTGTCTTAAAATTCAAGGAAACATAGGCTCTGAAGTGAGACGGAATGGTGGGTGAGCCAGATTGTGATGGAGAGCTGACTGGCTGCACAGCTGAGGGGAAGAAAGCAGAGAATGGGGCGTGGATCTTGGAGGCAGATTGCTGGAGTGAGTCCTGGCTGCACCCCTTGTAGCCACACAACTGTGGACAAGCCCCTTGCCCTCTCAGTGCTGCAGTGCTCTTACCTGTAATGTGAGGACAGCGGTACCTACCTAATGTGGTCATTACGAGACTTCAGAATGCGCTAGGAGAATTAAAGTATCTATTAGAAGCAAGGGTGAAAAAAATCAGCACTATAAAAACATTGAACCCATGACAAATTTAAGATTTCCTAGAACCCAGAGGAAGGGATTAAAGTGACAGATTAGAAATGAAGATACATGTGTGTAGAACATAGAGAATGGAGATCCACTGGGAGAAAAATTGGTGCTCCTCAGAGACTAAGACGAGTGAAATGGTTGCTGTAACCAAGGTGTAGCAGAGTCTTTAGATGAAAAAGCTACATGCCAGGAAAATACCAGCCAACACCAGGAATAATCTTAAATGTTATTTATTAATTTTAAGGTTAGAAAATTGATGTAATCAGGCAGAAAAGCAGGAGGCTTACCTGAAAGGGAACAAAATCCACGTGGCCGTGGACTTGCTCCTGTGCACTGTTGGATACAGAAGGAGTCTTAGGATACCCCCTAAGAATGTTTTTACCCAGACAAAGTAAATGTAAGAAGGAAATAGAAGTCATCTTCAGATGAGCAAAGATAGAAAATATTCCCATCCGAAAGCTGCTTGAAAAGTAAATGAACTAAAGATTTACCTAGTTAGGAATAAGCATAAAGATATTAAGTGTGGAAATAATGGTAGGAAAGTGTACAGAGAAGCAGGAAATCGGTTATTCTTACCTTTGGCTGAGGCATCAAAGTGCTTACGAGAATCTTTATAGACTTACTGATTGTGTTGGGCCAGAGCTGTGTTTGAAGAGTTACATAGATGATTCTGATGAGCAGCTAGGATTGAGAGCTACTGCTTCAGCAATTTTAGTCAAGACAAAGTATGTACTGTACAGAGATAATTAGGGAAGTGGGGATATTAACAAAGATTTGTAAAAAGTATCCCTTTATTCTCAAATTTATGGTAATTGATTTGAAAATAGAAAACTATAATATATAAAAGCAAATTTTAATAAAAGATTATTTTCCAATGGCAAGAGTTAATTTTATGAAAAAGTTTTCTTTCCTCAAATGTGTTTTTAATTTATACATAATTTCAATCAGAGGTATCATTGCTTTAATTTTTAGAAGTTGTAAGCCTAAATTTCATCTAGAAGAATAAGCTGGTAGTATAGCAAAGAAATTCTTAGAAACTGATATTGTGAAGGAGGCTTCTCCTTTTGGTGGATAGCATTTAATAATACAAATGAAAACATTCGTACTGGAGAATTATGGATAGGAAGATAAATGAAACAGAATAAAAGATATAAAAGACCCAGTATTATAGAAGTAAGGCAATTCATAATAATAAAAGGATACTTCTTCACAAAGATATTATAAATGTATATGCAACTAATAACGGATCTCAAAATATCTGAAGCAAAAATTGATAGAATGAAGGGAGAAATAGGCAATTTCATAATCATAGTAGATTTTAATATCTCTCAGTAGTTGATAGAACAATTAGTAGTTGATAGGGAAAAAGAACATAGATAATATGAACAACACTATCAACCACTTTAATTAATTGACATTTGCATTCAGTGACCTCAATAGAATTAAATGAGAAATCAGTAACAATAAGCTATTTGGGAAAATTCCAAATATCTGGAATTTTTTGGAAAAAAAAAACTTCAGTGTGACAAAGACAGAATCACAAATTTAGAAAATGAATTGAATGGCAGCAAAATACATCAAAATATTTGAAATACAGCTAAAACAATGTTGAGAGGGAAATTGAGAGACTTAAATGCTTGTATTAAAAAGAAGAAAGATCTAGAAATCAGTGACCTAAGATTCTACAGTAAGAAACTACAAGGAGGAGAACAAAGTGAAGACTAAGTAGAAGGAGATTTTTGTTGTTGTTGTTAAAGATCAGCAATTAAGAAAATACAAAATAGACAATACAGAAAATTAATGAAGCCGAAAGCTGGCTATTGAAAAAGATCAACAGAATTGACATATTCCTGGCTAAAATGAGCAAGAACAAAAGAACACAAATCACCAATATTAGGAATGAAAAAAAAGGATTATCACTATAGATCCTACAGATAGTAAAGTGATATTAAGTGAATACTGTGAACAACTCCAACACCCCAGGGGAAGTGGTCACATTTCTTGAAAGATACAACTTACAAAATTGATACAAGAAGAAATAAAAAATCCAAATGGCTCTGTATCTATTTTAAAAATTCATTATTAAAAACCTTCCCCTAAAGAAAACTTCAGACCCAAATGGTTTCACTGGTAAATCCTATCAAACATTCAAAAAATAAATAATACTAATATACACAAAACTTTTCAGAAAATACAGGAGGGGGCATCATGGCCCAACTCATTTTTTGAGGTTGGTGGTATCCTAATCTCCAAACTGACAAAGATATTTTAAAAATACAGAAGAAAAACATGGACCAATCTCCCTCATAACTATAGATGCAAAAATACTACTGCTGGTGGGAATAAAATTGGTGAACACCTGACGAGGAATTTGGTAATGTATTTCAAAAGTCTTCATTATGGTGAGGTATGTTCCCTCAATGCCCACTTTCTGGAGAGTTTTTTTGTTTTTTAATCGCAAATGGATGTTGGATTTTGTCAAAAGCTTTTTCTGCATCTATTGAGATGATCATATGGTTTTTATTCAATCTGTTAATGAGGTGTATCACACTGATTGATTTGTGGATACTGAAAAACCCTTTCATACCAAAATGTTTTTATTTTTTAACCCAGTAATACTACCTCAGTAAATTTTATAAATATTCCCACAGGTTTACCTCCAGGTATGTTAGAACAATTAAAAGCGAAATAAGTGATAAACAATGAGCTTTTTTAGTGTGTAAGGGTTCATTTATGGAATACTATTAAAATATTGATATAGATCATTGAAGTGGGAACTGTTTAGCAAACTAAATGAGAAGGTTTGCTTAAAACATATTCCCTTAAGTCCTTGATAGCTATTTTTAGTACGTGCTTGGAAAAAATAAGTTGTAGAGTACCAGGCAAACTTAATAGTAACTACTTTCTGATGATTGAATCATGGATTTTTTTTTCTTTTTCCCTTTTATCATATTTTCCCAAGTTCAGCAAACGTGTATTGTTTTAAATAAAAAAATAGTTCAAATATGCTTATAGATGTGGATAAACACACTTATTTAGTTTTTTATTAATGTTGAGTAATAGTGCCTCTTTTATGAAATTTAAAATTATTGATTTTTGATATGAAAAGTTTGTTTCTAGTCAAGGGTCATTGAGAATGACTAATCCCAGTAATAGAAGCTATTACTTCTATCAGCCTTAAATAAGTAATTGGTACATGTGGTGTATTGTACTGGTAGTACAGAGACATAAAAGGCATGGTTTTAACTGTCTAGTAGAGGTAAAGATATAGCTAATTGTAGCAATTAACTGCCCAGGGCAGAGTTGGCAGGTCGTTCATCTGTGCTCCAGTTCTGACTGATGGGTGGTGACTGTCTGGAGAGATGTATTAAGACAAATTGGGAGGCCAGTCCTGGATTCGGCGTAAAGTGTGCTGATAGTTTAATAAATGTCTACTCCGAGCAAGGGAGCAGAACAGCGAGGCATTGTGTACGATTCTTGACCTAGTTAGGCAATAAAGGTAATCTTATTTTTACAGATGAGCGTGGGCCACTGAGATGAGCACTGATGGGTGTGTGCAAGGTGGTAAATTGCAGGCAAGGTCAACGGTAAAGGATTAGGAGATTAGTTCTGGCTCTGGCTTCTGTGGAATCAAGCCATTTCATAGATTCTGTTAGAATGGTCTACATTTCTGTGAGAAAATTGGTGGTTTATTGAAGTATGACTTCCAGATTTTAGCCTCAGGAACCAGATAAATCTAAGTCAGTCTTGATATATGAGTCACGATATTCATTATGTAAATGTATTCCTAGCATGACAGTTTCTGCACATCCAGATTATTTTGTCCATGAGCAGGTAGGATGTTATGGCCGCAAGGTTGGGGCATAAGAGTGGGAGGGGAGAGAGCAGGGAAAACTTGCCTCTTCTCTGTCATACTCCTCCTGCATTGCAGGAAAGCTCACGTGATGCCATGACATGCCTTCATTTCTGTGTCCCGTGTATGTCTTGCCACATATAAGCAATGTCTGAAATGTGTTCACTCAGCTGAACTATTTAGACTTTTTGACATTTTATTCTTATTCCAGGAAGTTATATCTTGTTCCTGGCTAGTGAATTTCTAAGCCTTTGTAATCATTGAAGGGCAGTGGCTGTCCTTCTCCAAAAGACTGTAACTTTCACATAGCTGTTCCCACCCTCTGGGCTCTACTTAACCACTGTGTGTGTGTGTGTGTGTGTGTGTGTGTGTGTGTGTGTGTGTGTGTGTGCGCGCGCGCGTGTGTGTTGTATATGTAAACCCACTCCCAGAATATTTCACCCCTCTTAGAGTGAGATTTATTTGCAAGTAGGATTTTTTCCCCTTACTTCTTAGAAGAGCTCTTAATTTTAGTTTCAAAAACATTTTGGGTCTACTGGAACTTCTTACCACTAAGACAGAGATTTAGAACTAGATAGATGAATTTTTGTGTTGGCTTCTTGGAAAAATATGTATTTTCCATCTCTCTTGATTTAGAAGCCAACAGCCTTCCTGATTTTTGAGACCCCTGCTCCCCATTTCTACCATTTCAGCCGATGTTTGAAACACAGCCAGAGGCAGATTTCACTCCAGTCCAGTGCAGCCTATTGTATCTTTGGAACAGCTTTGACCCTTAAACATTCCTTATTATAATGGTGATAATTCTGTTCCTTGGGAATCAGGTAAATAGTTAAATACCTCTTTAAACATGAAATGACTTCAGATATTGAAAGAATACTATCGTGCTGCTCTAAGTCTTTTAAGCATTCCTATTTTCTTTTTATACTCAGTTCTGTTTTCAGGTCCTTTTTCTGTTGATCATTCTTTAAATATTTCACCCAGAAGTGAGCCCAGCAGTCCAGGGATTGTCTAGTTCTGACAGCTATTTTCTATTAATTAATGAAGCCTGATGTGGAGTCCTGATTTGAGGTGTGGTGGAGGAACAGTGTTCATTTCATGGTTCAATCCTTGAATGTAGTATTGATTGCAGCCCCTAAGTGATTTTCATACTTGCCTCTGTGTTTCTACTCAAGAACTGACTCATATTTATTCCTGTGAAAGTCCATCTTGTCAGATTGGGTTCATCATTTCGACCATCCCTCCCTTGCAGTTTTGTATCATTGGCATCCACGACAGTGGCCAGTGTGTTGAGTAGGCTGGAGCTGAGGACAGAATTCCTCTGCAGTCTTCTTGCAGTTAGATCTCTATTAACGCTAGTGGGTTTTGGGTTTGGTTTTTTAATTTTTAGGTAGTCAGTGCTTTTTGATAGTATGCTTTTGGGGAAGAGCATATTTAGAAACCATTTTTCTTATTGAACTGTCATTTGCACTTGTATAAAATCTCTGAAGAATCTTGGGGGAAAAACGATTAAGTTTGATTACATTATGTTAGTATATGGTCAGTAACAATGAAAGTACGTATAGAGCATATGGAAAGCTGTTAACTACTTAGAATATTGTCATATTTTTGTCTTTCAAACTTTATTTCTTTGTATCGGTTTGAATAGTGTTGTAAACAATACTTATTTTTGAAGCCTTTTCTAGTGTTCCATAATACTCTAGTCATAATTAAAAAATACTTCAGTGAGTAGGCTTTGGAGGAAGACTGCCTAGGTTGAATACCAGCTCCTGTTGAAATGACCTTGGGAGAGTAAGTTAATCTTTTCTGAGCCTCAGTCTGCTTGTCTATAAAATGTGAATTTAAAAAGTGGCTATCTTCTGGACTTAGTTTTAGGAGAAAGTGAGTATGAAAACCTAGCAATAAAAAATAGGCTCTCGGGCTTTCCCGGTGGCGCAGTGGTTGAGAGTCCGCCTGCCGATGCAGGGGACACGGGTTCGTGCCCCGGTCCGGGAAGATCCCACATGCCGCGGAGCGGCTGGGCCCGTGAGCCATGGCTGCTGAGCCTGCACGTCTGGAGCCTGTGCTCCGCAACGGGAGAGGCAACAACAGTGAGAGGCCCACGTAACGCAAAAAAAAGAAAAAAAAATGCTCTCAGTAAAAGTTATCTTTTATAAGTATTGATATTTTTTAATGTTACAAAATCATTCCAGCTTTTCATAAGACAGAATAATTTTAGCTACAAGTTTGTCAATATGTTTTAAAATTAATCGGTGATATGTTTTAATTGTGACTTACAATCCAAGTTGTAGGGTTTTTTTCCTAAGAGGATTACATGCTATAGAAAAAGTTGAATAGCTAAAGTACTTTTCTTTTTATTATTACTGGTCAGGTCCAACCTACTTCAGTTGATCTTACAAAACAATGAAAGCCAAAAGTAGGAACTCTGTATTGGTCAAATCCTTCATTAGTAATGGACATGGTTTTATTTCTTGCTTGTGATTTTTTTCAAGATTCTATAAAGCTTCACATTCTAATGAAATTATATTTTTACTTATCAGTGTAGCCGGTTTTAAGAATTTGAGTCTGTTTTCATAATTATAGTTAGCCTGTGTCTTCAAATGACTCATTACCCTGAAATGCATTTCATTCTCAAGTAATTCTGATGCATAAACCAAGAAGCTATCTGCAGATTCAGCTCTTCCTTTTTTTTAAGGATCGGCCTCTTCAAGCGCAGTATGATACACATTTGAAGTCCTTTTTTATTACACAGTCTCCTTCAATATTAACACTTGTATCTATTGTTGATCTGCCCTTTTTAAAAGTAATGTGCTACATTCAAAATTAAGCACGCTGTTACAAAGAAAGATCTGCTAAGAAAGGTATACTTCTTACAAGAATGTTATAAGAAATAAACATTAATAGTTGAAAACTGAGAACCCCTGCTTCTAACTTTGAGACAAGGATATAAAAAATGCATGTTGAATATATGTAACATGTATAAATAAATTCCTATATGGCTATAGAGTAGAATTATTACCTGGCATCTCTTAAAGCAGGGGTCGCCAACCCCCCAGGCTGCACAGCAGGAGGTGAGCGAGGGTGAGCGAGTGAAGCTTCATCTGCCACTCCCCATTGCTCCCATTACTGCCTGAACCATCCATTTCCCCTGCCACCCCCAAGTCCGTGGAAAAATTGCCTTCCACAAAACCAGACCCTGGTGCCAAAAAGGTTGGGGACCACTGTCTTAAAGCAATAAACATGGGATCAGGGGTCAGTTTAATGGAATGTGTAAAATCTTTCACATTCATTTTACCTGAGGTTTCCAGGCTTTTAGGAACTTAAAAAAAAAATAAAATCATATTTGTTGTGTATACTCTAGGGGTCCTAGAGACAAATGTGGCTGCTTCATTGATCTCATTTTGAAAATGAAAGATACTGGGGACAAAGTTGCATAGCTTGTTAGCCCTACTTCTTCCCTTAAAAGAAGCTAATGTAGGTGTCTTGAACTTCGTCATAAAGGTTAAGCGTCAGTCTATATTGGCAAAGCAAATGAGTTGGCAGTTTTATGTTTATGATCCTGTAGACATATAATTATACAACATTTTCAGCAGAAAAAAAGATTGCCCACACTTGACAATGCCACAGTTAAAGCTAGTAATTTTAAAATAAAGCCAAAATACAATGAAAAATACATTCAAAACTTTCACAGTAGTAAAAAGAAAAAATATTAAAAATTTTCAGGGGACTTCCCTGGTGGCACAGTGGTTAAGAATCCGCCTGCCAATGCAGGGGACACGGGTTCAAGCCCTGGTCCGAGAGGATCCCACATGCCGCAGAGCAGCCGAGCCCGTGCGCCACAACTACTGAGCCTGCGCTCTACAGCCCGCGAGCCACAACTACTGAGCACAAGTGTCACAACTACTGAGCCCACACACCTAGATCCCATGCTCCGCAACAAGAGAAGCCACTGCAATGAGAAGCCTGCACACCACAACAAAGAGTAACCCCCACTCTCCGCAATTAGAGAAAGCCCACATGCAGCAATGAAGACCCAATGCAGCCAAAAATAAATAATTAAAAAAATTTTTCAGACCATAAAATCTGTTTAAACTGGAAATAGCCTATGATATATGTTTACCTCTTATATAAAAGTTAATTTTAACCCATTTATCAAAAGTTCACTCTGATTTAAGAATAACGTGTGTGGTTAAGAAATGGCTTGAGTTAGTGTTACAGATATTGTACATCATAAAATACGTTGGATGTGTAAGTAGACATCAGGTAATTTTAACTGGTTGTTAAAATGTAAGTTTCAGCAGAGGACCCATAGTGATATTAGTTTAGTTACTAAAATGAGGACCAAGATGCAAAATTTTCAGAAGGCAGTTTGAAATCCAGCTTTGACTTTTAAATTCCTTACCCACTTTAAGGGTATAAAAATACCTAATTTTTGGAGATTAAAGAGAGAAAGGTTTTTATGAAAGAGCATTTCTCTGGAGAGAATGCTGGGCATCCCCCCATTTAGTTGCTTTTCCCTTCACCTCAAGAGGAAAGTGCTTCAGCCAGACTATTTAATGACTTACTAGGTTTCTCCTTATGAGGTCTTAGTGCTCTGAGTGGAGGTGGGGCTGAAAACAGCAGGCATTCTGTGGAAATGACAAAAAGATGGTTGCAGTGGTCATCTTGCACTCCCAGATTTTCTCTAAATGAAGATTCAGGAGTGTTTCCCATAGACTAGGTTGGGCCATAGGCATCAAAGAGTAGGAATGAGATTGATTCAGATCCAGTTCAGTAGGGCTTCCCTGGTGGCGCAGTGGTTGAGAGTCCGCCTGCCGATGCAGGGGACACAGGTTCGTGCCCCGATCCGGGAAGATCCCACGTGCCGCGGAGCGGCTGGGCCCGTGAGCCATGGCCGCTGAGCCTGCGCGTCCGGAGCCTGTGCTCCCCAACGGGAGAGGCCACAGCAGTGAGAGGCCCGCGTACCGCAAAAAAAAAAAACAAAACAAAAAACCCTGCTCTAAGATCCAGTTCAGTAGAGAAGTCTGGAGAACATGGAAGCTCAGCTGACAAAAAACTGGATTCTAGATGCTACAGAAGATATGTATGCAAGGCTGGCTTCATGGGTGTGCAGGCTGTGTCACAAAGGGCCATGCACTTAGAAGGACCCTAGACTTGGTTAAAGGGTATGCTGTTACCATCTTGAAATTCTTAATAACTTTTAGCAAAGAGCCCATGTTTTCATTTTGTACTGGGCTCTGCAGGTTATGTAGTCTGTCCTAAATTTATGAGTTACATTGGGGAAACTGTAGATGAAGGGTCCCCAGCAGTGAGAAGGGGGGTGTGGCTTTCTCAGGCTACCAAGCACTTCATGGGAAAAGAGGAGGCTTTAAGTATTTGCCACACCCAGTTGGTAAGGCTAGTTTCTCGACTGAACCAGTCAGGTAGAATGCTCCTGTTCTCTCACCTCCATCTTCATCATCATCCTCTACCTCTGGTCCCTTCCAACCCAGAGAGGACTAAAACAGCTAAGAAAGAGGGGGAGAAGATTGGATAAAAGAGAGGTTTTCTTTTCTTTCTTTTTTTTTTTTTTTGGCGGTACGCGGGCCTCTCATGGTTGTGGCCTCTCCCGCTGCGGAGCACAGGCTCCGGACGCGCAGGCTCAGCGGCCATGGCTCACGGGCCCAGCCGCTCTGCGGCATGTGGGATCTTCCTGGACTGGGGCACGAACCCGTGTCCCCTGCACCGGCAGGCGGACTCTCAACCACTGCGCCACCAGGGAAGCCCAAGAGGGGTTTTCTTAAATGCTTCCTTCCCAGGTGGTGCAGATCTTAGTTGGGGAAGGGAAGCCATCATACCACTGAAGTTGGATATTCTAATAACCAAATTGAGAGTTTTATATTTTAAAGTGACTATAGGAATTGTATTAGATAAAAGTAATTAGAAAAACCATGGGGGCTATCCCAAGTTTTCATCCAGAGGTGGGGGATGAACTACTGCATTGAATAAAAATTAATAGAAAAGTGAAGGACAGAATGAAATTGCTTTTGTAATTGCATCTCTGAAGTGATACTTATTCAGCTTATCGATTACATAATTGAATTTGGAGAATCTAGAAATATGAAATACTTTTTGATGTCATAAACCACTTTGACTTTTAAGTGTAAAATGATCCTCTGAAAGCTAGCTTAAATTTATGGTGAAATTGGACTTTTCTTAAATTGTATTTCCTAATCTAATTTGGTAATAGGAGAAGAAACATTAGATTTTCCCAGTTTTGCACTTGTGTTTATCTAGTTTTTGGCTTGCTGATAGTGGTCTTAAAATGGAAAAGTTGAGTTAGTCAACGCAGTTGCCTTTAAATTAAGGAAATGTATGTAATATTTCTTCAGAAAGCATGTTTAACATTTTGGACAGTTAAGCTTGATTTATTGTAATTTAGTTTTTCCACTGGCAGTGACATAGAATAATTTTTTCTGGTAGCTATTCCAAATGACCTGAGTTAGGAAACTGTTGCTTGTTTTCAATACATTTCTACTGCTATTTTCCATATTATGCAAAGGCCATTCACTGTAGGCTAATTATAGAAAATTGCATTTAGTGTCAAGTGGATGTGAAATTTACTTCAACGCTGATGGACTGACATTTAAAGTAAAATGAGGCTATGTTCTTTCCTGGGACTCTGTGAACTATATTTTAATGTCCTTCAATGATGAGAAGACATTTACATCTTCCTAATTTTCTGGAGGTTTTTTATTGTAGTTGGTTACACTTCACAAAATGTGAATATTGTGATTTTTGACATAAAAAATTCATGAAATATTTTCTTCTTCAAATATTTATAAGATTCTTTCTGTATAAAACTTGGAGATTTATATTTTGTGATTTAACGTGACAAGGATTATGTGTAATGTAAGTTCGATAAACATATTATTTTGTTTTTGAATTTTTGCTAAAAGTTAGTTTGTTGTTGATATTTTTTATTTTACTCTAAATGAGAACAGACTGTACCTAAAATTCAGATCCTTGAAGGAGTAGGCGTCATGGGAAAAACTGTATTTGCAGCTTTTGTAATTTAAAAGACAATATTCCAAAGGAAGAAAATTTGAAAGTAGACTGAGTGGCATGGCAAGCTGGTCAGGCTTTGGGGTCACAGTCCCCTTACCTCTCACTCACCACCTGACATCACATGTAAGCTGTTACTCATGACAGTTGTGAATACCATTTGGAGCAGTAATCACAGAACCTTCGTATAAATAGCCTTCTGTATATTTTCATTTCTTTCTTGAATACATTCCTCTGATTTTGTTCTAGGCTCGCAGGAAGGAGGTATTTATCCAGGAACGGTATGGGAGATTTAATTTAAATGACCCATTCCTGGCACTGCAGAGAGACTATGAAGCAGGTGCTGGCGATAAAGAGAAGAAGCCAGTTTGTACCAACCCCCTCTCCATCCTCGAAGCAGTCATGGCCCACTGCAGAAAAATGCAAGAAAGGATGTCCACACAACTGGCTGCTGCAGAGAGCAGACAAAAGAAGGTATTGAGACTTTCAAACAATTCTTTTTCCCATAACACAGTGTAGAATGAAGAGACCATCTCTGAGGTTGTTGTTTTGTTCTTAAATATTTTCAAGAAGAGTTGGGATAGGGACTTAGAAATTCAAACTACTGACAAATTTTGGTGGCCCTTCTCAAATGTAACTCAAAATAAACATAACACTAAATCATAAAAGAAGTATGACAAATTATGTTTCCCATAATATTTACTGTGATGCTTTCATTAAAATAATGGATTTTCTTTTTGGAGGGGATGGATTTCCCTTTCCTAGTGCCCTAAGACATGCTTAACTGTCAGATGAGTGATCCAGTAATGCAACCAGGACTGATCATATGGTGGCATCCCCAACTTAGTTTATCCAACTTTTGTCTCCAGTATTTCTTTGCAACTAGAAATTATTTTTTTTTGAAAATGAAAATAATATGAGAATAGAATGAAAGTTTGCATAGTATACGCAGTCTCACAACATGTCATCTTGAAGTTCTGGTTCATCTCAGACTCACCTCTGGGGTCTGATGGTGTGTCTGCTGCAGACCTCCAGGCTCCTATTCACATGTGTTTCATTTAAACCAGCCTCCTCCCCCCTCCTCACCTCCCACACCACACACATACATATTATTGCACATGAACACATGCTTCAAAGATTCCTAAGTGATAAAAGCTTACTGCGATCAGCCATAAGTACATAGAAGTTTAAATTTTGTCCTTCTGATATGCCGCTGAGACTACTGATTCCCTTTATTAGAAAAGAGAGTGAGGAAATCAGAGAAGGTAATGATGTCTAATTACTAGAATTAAAAGTAACATGTTCTTCCAACCATTATTAAAGCATAAATTAAAATGTTTCTTCTGTTTGTCCTTTTCAGAGAACTTATTATAGCTCACATTTAACACCTGGTTAACAGTTCACCTGAATGCACTATACTGTATAAATGTCTATGATACTGTCATTGAATGTGTAGGTTTTCTCCCTGTAATTGTATCCTTGCATTAATGTATATATGCCAGCATTCTGGTATAGGTGTTGAATAAAAACAAACCTTTTGCTCAGTATGTCACAGGGTAGAAAACTAAAGCACTGGGTAAAATAGTAAAGAATAGAAGGCCTTCCCTGCCTGGGAGACCGAATCACACAATTTTACACTGGACTCTGCACACCCTCTACAAAGCCCTGCAGACAACCACTGAGGTCTCTGGAGCTTTTCAAAAATCCCCACAAACCGCATAAGCAAGAGCCAGTGTGTTTCCACTGATGTCACTAAAACTCATTTGTATGTCTTGGATGAGACACATTTCAATTATGTTCTTAATGTGTCAAATGAGCTATTTCATGATAAAGTACATCTGCTTGGTTTTATGCTGTGTTATCAAAAATCAAGAAAATATTTTTTATTGTAGTTTTCATTCAATACATAAAATGCATGCTTTCCTGAATTTTACTTGTTTTGCATTGTATCTATCATTCCTCTTATAAGAGAGAAAAAAGAAATTCATTTCGAGTTGAATCAAAGATTTTATTATCTAGTTGATTTTTTTAAAATCAGCTTACATCCTGTTTATTTCTGAATGACTGGGTCATTTCCAACCTGGCTGGAAGTGAAAGGAAATTGTTTCTGTCCTAGGGGTCCTGAGAGACTAGTATGAAATGAGCCAGTGATCTGTCTCCTGCCTATAATGGAGATACAGGGGTCCTTTATGGCCAAATTCACTGGCTGTGCAGTCTCAGTGAAGGGTCTGTCTGAGAGGCAGTGCTACCCTTTGTCCCTAAAGGATATTCTATTACGGTAGATTGTAGCATGTGAGAAGAGTTACAGTTTGTACTCTTATCCCAAGTCTTTATTTATAAAGAAAGTATTAGAGCAGCTAATAAGGCCAGTAACAACAAAGTCATTTTAGCAACAAAATTACCTGTCACCTTTACTCTTGAAATTAAATATATTAACCAAACATCTTCAGTTCTCTTGCATGTAGAGTAAATTGGAGCTTTAGAAATCTAAAAGCATTAAGACACAAAAATCGATTATTTTAAATGAGTCCAGGTCTTTAAATCACTGTCACAGCAAAAGTCAGGGAAAGCAAAGTTCCCATTATCTACAATCAAGTATTTATTATCTGACACTGGGCATAGCTCTGTGGTGATTCTAAGACATTTGGCCTGAACACTGCTCTGGTTGCCCTCTCAAGGCGGGAGAAGAGACTTCGTGCTCATTGATGCGTTGGTTCCTGCTGAGACTACTAATAGGAGGGTTAACTGTTTGGTAATGTGTGTGCCAGGAAAATTTGGGCAAGAGTCAATTTGGCAAATGGCCTAAGCCTCAAGCCGCTTTGAATAAGCTAATGAGTAATCATCATGGGGAACTTTGCCTCTGGTAATATACTCCCCCGTTTAGAACCAGTAACCTAGGGTGCTTGTTATTTGGGTTTTTATTATTTATCTTATGCACAATCTGTTAATACAGCTTCTTTTCTAATTTATTTTCCGTCATTTTATTCATACATAGTATAATTTCTAGCCCTGAGATAGGAAAGATCTTTTAATTTGATCAGAGCCTTTAAAAGAAAGAAGCCAAAATAACAACTAGGAAATTCAGAAGGGGACAGTTTTTTTCACCAGAGGAAAAACTAAATGTAGTTCTGTGTATTAGACAGAGCTCCTTCTAGGCGGCTGCTCGGTATGATGTGGTCAGTTGCATGCTGGTAGCTGCGTCAGGCAGAATTTGTAGTTGCGAGCAAGTGAACCCAGTATTCTTGAGTTAAGAGGAACAGCATTCATTTGTTCGCTTACAGCATGGTAGAGCACGGCTGGGAGAACTAGGGGACAAGCTTGTACCAGCCAGCATCACTGACAAATGCTCACCGTAGATCTAGTCTGCCGTGGCTGATCCTTCTGCTGAGAGCTAGATACTGAAGTTTGTTGACGCCAGACAGCACCACTGCCATCACTGCTCTGGGTCTTGAGTGGTGCCTCCCCCTGGCCCTGCTTCTTTGCATTACTCATTTCCTAGTTGAAGCCTAAGGGCAGGTGCATTTGGTTGGCCAACCTTAGGCCCCATGCCCTCTCCTTGGCTACAAGACTGGGAAAGCAACTATTGGCCGTATTTAACTACTATAGGAGAGAACGAGAGGTGGAGAATTCTCCTGACATAGGAAGGAGTTTCAGGTGCTAGACGACCAAAGAAATGACAAATGGACGAGAAAAGAGCAATCAAAATAATGCGTTTTGTTTATTTCATATGCCTTTTCCTTCCCATTATAAATAATTGTAATTTGTTTTGCCGTTTGTATTCACTGTTTTCTACTTCATTATATAATGGTTATAACATCCAAATATAATTTAATTTTAAATTGTTTTCATGATTTTCATTCAAGGATAACATGGTAGAGAAACAGCTGAAATAACAATCTTAGGAAGAATGTTTAGGACGCTTTGTACATGAATGATTGTTTTTAGCTCCTTCCTCTTTTTTTTTTTTTTTTTTTTTTTTGCGGTCGCGGGTCTCTCACTGTTGTGGCCTCTCCCGTTGCAGAGCATAGGCTCCGGACGCGCAGGCTCAGCAGCCATGGCTCACGGGCCCAGCCGCTCTGCGGCATGTGGGATCCTCCCGGACCGGGGCACGAACCCTTGTCTCCTGCATCGGCAGGCGGACTCTCAACCACTGCGCCACCAGGGAAGCCCCTGAGTCTTTTTTGTATAACTCATTATTACGTTTCAAGATGCATTTGGACTCCCCAGGAGCACTGCAGAGTGGGCATTAAGGGGAGCTGGAGACTGAGGTCTGCAGCTCTGAGCAGGGATTTAGAGGAGAGAACAACTTGCCTCATCCATGTCTTCCCTTTTCTCTTTTGAAACTAGATCAAGAGAAAGGGGCACTTCATCCCAACTTACCCTTCCCCCTCCCCGTGTCCTCAAGTCCATTCTCTGTCTGCGTCTTTATTCTTGTCCTGCCCCTAGGTTCATGAGAACCATTTTTTTAGAGGGGTGGGATAGGCAGGGTGGGAGGGAGATGCAAGAGGGAGGGGATATGGGGACATATGTATACGTATAGCTGACTCACTCTGTTATACAGCAGAAACTAACACACTATTGTAAAGCAATTATACTCCAATAAATATGTTAAAAAAAAAAAAAGAGGAAGGGGCAGATGAGAACTACAGAGCCCAACTGCTGACTGGTAGCTCCAGCCCCTATAAAGAAGAAAATCTCAATATATTTCATCGTTATGTGTTTGTTTACCAGGATTGGGCAGGTGCCAGTGAGGGTGACCGTGTGGAAAAGAGGACAAGGGTGCAGTGAGTGTTAAAAGACGTGAGGGAGTAATAAAGAATATAATAAAATGTCATAAGAATATTTTGTGGTTGTGACAGACATGTAGTCTGCTTTCTCATTTTACAAATGACCATAATTGCTTGCCTCTCTCTTTTTCACTTTGATTTAGAACTGATCGCCTTTACATTGCTGCTCTGTTCCACCTACAGAGCTTTTCCTTTCATTCTGGAAAAAGTTGTTTGGTGCTCCCGTCATTCAGAGCTCCCAGTCTGCGTGCTGTTCTTGGAGCCACCACCCACTTCTTCACTACCAGTGAAGTTGTGTTAGTTCTTCTAAGCTCTTCCACATAAACCGCTGCTTTTTGCAAAAGGCTTTGGTCATACTGCTCCATGCAAAATTCCCCTTCAGCCATTACTTGGAAGTGGTTATAAATTGGACAATAGTAGCGCAGAGTCAGCTGGAACTCGTAGTCTTTATACACAGGAAGCGCAGAGTCAGCTGGAACTCGTAGTCTTTATACACAGGAAGCGCAGAGTCAGCTGGAACTCGTAGTCTTTATACACAGGAAGCGCAGAGTCAGCTGGAACTCGTAGTCTTTATGCACAGGAAGCGCAGAGTCAGCTGGAACTCGTAGTCTTTATGCACAGGAAGCTGTGGTTCCTTTATAGTCTCCTCAGTGTGCAGTTTAGTTGGGGGTGTCTGTCCCTACCCCTCCCCATCAGGTCCACGGTCCGTGGATCACTGCTCAGAATTGTCCCAGATTTGGCCAGTGAGAGCCCTTTCAAGCTACTCCTTTTGATATATTCCCATCATCCTTTGAGCACTTCCTTATTTTCTTACAGCAGGGTATTTTTTTCTTGCAGGCTCATCGTATACTTTTCTTTTTCCAACCCCTGCAATTAGCTCTTACTCCCAGAAGCTGTTACTTCCATTCCTTTTTAATGGAAAATAGTGTTTAGAAATGAAACTAAAGCTAGGAAATTATGTATAATTATCATATTTATACATATATTTTATATACACACAAATCTATATTTTATTTATCTGTAGTTCTGTCTGTATGAAACCATGAGTTCATACTTATATTGACACCTCTGATTCTAATCCAAAACCATAGGGGGGGTACATTCTTGTCCTTTCTCTATTTAAAACTAACTTCTCCAACAGTGAGAAAGCTGAAACCCATTATACTTCAATATATTACTCATGTACTCCAGCCTAGAACACACAGAGAGTAGTTTCAGAATTGTTAATCCATAGCACTATGAAAAGCAAACATGCAAACCTGGAATTTACTATTGTTATAGCTTTTAAAGAGATATTTACATTAAAGTGAAATTTACATCTTAAGCACACAAATTGATGTTTTAAAAATGCATACACTTGTGTAAGCTGTACCCCTTACAAGATAGAAAATGTTAACATTACCATAGAGAGTTTCCTGGAGTGTCTTCTCCATAAATCCCTCCCCCACTTTAGGCAGCCACTGAACACTCTTCTGATTTTCTCATCATGGATTAGTCTTACCTCTATACTACATCTTCAGGTAAATGATGACTGTAGTTAAATAATAAGCCTTAAATGCACAAACCACAGGTCTTTCAACTTTGTTATTCTTTATAAAAATTGTTTTGGCTGTTTTAGGTCGTTTGCTTTTCCATAAAAATTTAAAATCAGTTTGCTGGTTTCTCTGAAAGCTTTCAGGGATTGAAGTTTCATTGACCCTTTAATATGTTGAGAATTGGCATCTTTAACAAAGTTGAGTCTTCCAACCCATGATTATAGTATTTTTCTTCATTTTTTTCAGGTCTTCATGGTTTCTTTTAGCAGTGTTTTACTGTTTTTAGTTTAGTAGTCTTAAATGTCTTTTGTTGGGTTTATTTCTAAATATTTGATGCTGTTATAAACACAATTAAGTTTTTGCCAAACATTTGTTGTTAGTATACAGGTATTCAATTGATTATTTGTATGTTGACATTGTATCCTGTGATCTTGCTTATCAGTTTTAGCAGTTGTTTTGTATATTTTATATGATTTTGTGGGTAAACAAGCATGTTACCTATGAACAGAACCCATTTTACTTTTTCCTTTCCAAATTGCCTGCCTTTCTCTTTTCCTTTTTATCCCCATCATTGCGCTGACTAGAACCTCCAATACAATGTTGAACAGAAATAGTGAGAGCAGACTTCAGAGGCTTTTCCTTTATTTAGGGGGAAAACAATCTGTTTCATGGTTAAGTATGATGTTAGCTATACTTTGTTATGGATGCCCTTTATCTCATTAAAGTTTCATTCTATTCTTTGTTAAGTGGTTTTTATCATGATTGAGTTTTGAATTTTGCAAAATGGTTTATCTTTATCTATTGCTGTAGTCATGGTTTTGCACTTTATTCTTTTAGTATGATGAATCACACTAATTGATTTTCAAATATTAAACCAACTTGGATTCCTGAGGTGAACTTCAGTGGGTCACCTTTTATTACTCTTTTTAAATATTGCTGGATTCAGTTTGCCTGTATTTTGCTAAGGAGTTTTGTATGTGTGTTCATGAATGATAATTTTTCTGTAAATTTTAAAATAATACTTGACTGGTTTTGATATGAAAGTAATCCTGGATTCATAAAGGAAAATGGAAGCATTTCCTTCTTTATTTTCTGAAAGGGCATGTATGAGTTTGGCTTTCTTTTTCTTTTTTTTTTTTTTTGCGGCACGCGGGCCTCTCACTGTTGTGGCCTCTCCCATTGCGGAGCACAGGCTCTGGACGCGCAGGCTCAGCGGCCATGGCTCACGGGCCCAGCCGCTCCGCGGCATGTGGGATCCTCCCGGACCGGGGCACGAACCCGTGTCCCCTGCATCGGCAGGCGGACTCTCAACCACTGTGCCACCAGGGAAGCCCCTGGCTTTCTTTAACGTTTGGTAGAAGTCACTAGTAAATCCATATGAGTTAGAGGTTTTCTTTAGGGGAAAATGTTTATTTGTGAATTCAGTTTCTCATAAAGATATAAAGCTATTTCAATCTTTTATTCCATTTTATGTCAATTCTGAAAGTCGTGTGTTTCGGAGGAATTTGATTTGTTGAATTTATTGGCACAAGGTTTTCATTATTATCCTTTTAATATTCATTCCATAGTGGTACCCCATCCTTTATTCCTTTTATTTGTAATTTGTGTTTTTCTATATTTCTTAATCTGTTCTTTAAATGTTTAACAATATTAATGATATTTTATTTGAAAAACAACTTTTGGCCTTGTTAATTTCTCTATCATTTGTCTTTTGTATTCCATTGATTTTTACCTTTATTTCTTTCCTTTTACTTTGTCTTTCATTCACCTAACTTTTCCTTGCTTCTTAAGGTAACACTTAGATGATTGATTTGAGACAACTCTTGTTTTTTAAATAATTTTATTGAAGTATAGTTGATTTACAATGTTGTGTTTAATTTCTTCTGTACAGCAAAGTGACTCAGTTATACATTTATATATTCTTTTCCATTATGGCTTATCACAGGATATTGAATATAGTTCCCTGTGATATACAGTAGGACCTTGTTATTTATCCATCCTGTGTATAATAGTTTGCATCTGCTAATTCCAAACTCCAGTCCTCCACCCCCACCCACTTCCCCACCCCCAGCAAACACAACTCTGTTTTCTATGTCTGTGAGTCTGTTATTGTTTTGTAGACAGGTTCATTTGTGTCATATTTTAGATTGCACATATAAGTGATATCATATGGTATTTATCTTTCTCTTTCTGACTTACTTCACTTAGTATGATAATCTCTAGGTCCATCCATGTTGTTGCAAGTAGCATTATTTCATTCTTTTTAATGGCTGAGTAATATTTCATTGTGTGTATGTATGTGTGTATATATACACACACACGCACACACACACACACACACACACACCATATCTTCTTTATCTATTCATCTGTCGATGGACATTTAGGTTGCTTCCATGTCTTGGTTATTGTAAATAGTGCTGCTGTGAACATAGGGGTGCATGTATCTTTTCAAAATATAGTTTTGTCTGGGTATATGCCCAGGAGTGGGATTGCTGGGTCCTATGGCAACTCTCTTTTTAGTTTTTTTAGGAACCTCCATACTGTTCTCCATAGTGGCTGCACCAATTTACATTCCCACCAACAGTGTAAGAGGGTTCCCTTTTTTCCACACGCTCTTCAGCATTTATTATTTGTAGACTTTTTAATGATATCCTTTCTGACTGGTGTGAGGTGATACCTGATTGTAGTTTTGATTTGCATTTCTCTAATTAGTGGTGATGAGCACCTTTTCATGTGCCTATTGGCCATCTGTATGTCTTCTTTGGGAGAAAACTCTTCTGATGTAAGCAGTTAAAGATATGTTTGTCTGTATCCTCTGCTTTTGGGCCTTTAAATACTCCTCTTTTACTGCATCCCACAAATATTGATATTTTTTATTTTCAATCAGCCCAAAATATATTCTGACTTCCTGTGTGATTTCTTCTTAAACTTTTGTACTATTTAGAACTATGTTTTATTTTTGAATTTTGGGGTATTATTAATATCTTATTGTGATTTATTTATAATTTAATTCTGCTGTGGTCAGAGAACATATTCTGTAACATTTTAGTCTTTTGTAATTTTTTGGTGGTTTTTAATAGTTCAGCAAGGGCATCTGGAAAGACTGCATCATCTGTAGTCCTAGGGTGTTCTGTTCCATAGTGTCAGTTAGGCCAGGTGATTTTCATAGTGTTATTCGGAGCTACTGTATTCTTGCTGATTTTTTAATCTAGATGAGAGAAAATTGTTATAGATTTGTTTTTCTCCCTTCTGTCAGTTCTCGCTTCCTGTATTTTGGAGATAATAATTCAGCCATCATTTATATTGTAGTTTCTCTGTATGTAATGTGTCTTTTTCTCTGGCTGCTTTCAATACCATTTCTTATCTTTGTTTTCATCAGTTTTACTCTGATGTGCCTAGGTATGGTTTTCTTTATATTTATCCTGTTTTGGGATTTCTGAGCTTCATGGATATGTAAGTTTGTTTTCTACCAAATTTGTGAATTTGGGGGCCATTTTTTTCTTTTAATATATTTTTCTTCCCCATTCTCTCTTTCTTCACCCTTTGGAAATCCAGTTATGTGGAATTTAGACCACTTTATATTGTCCTACAGGTCACTGAAGTGCTCTTCACTTTTTCAGTCCTTCTTTTCTGTGTTCCTCAAATTGGATACTTTCTTTTGCTCTATTTTCAAATTCATTGTTTTTTCTTTCCTTTTTAAGTTTTCCTCTCTCAAATCTTCTATTAAGCTCATTCAGTCAACTTTTTTTTTTCATTTTAGATTTTATGCTTTTCAGTTCTAGACTTTCCATTTGTTTCTAGTTTGCATTTCTATGCTAAGACTCCTATCCTGTTCAGTCACCGCAACTATATTTTCTTAGAAAATGGCTGCTTTAAGATTCTTGTTTGCGAATTCCAGTATAGATCATCTTAAGATAAGTTTCTGTTTGAGTACATTTCTCTTGACAGTGGATCACCTAAAATACATTTTTTGCATGCCCAGTAATTTTTTATTGCATACTAGACATTATGGATGATGTGGTACAGAGACTGTGGATTCTGTTATCTTCTGAAGAGTGTATTTCTAGTAAGTAGTTAACCTGGTTAGATTCATAGTCTGAACTCTGGCTTTTTGCAGTTGGCAATAGCTGAAGTATTTGCTCAGTTCTCCATTCAGCAGCCACCTCTGTCATTCAGTATTGAATCTCTCCTATGAATGTATAATTCAAGAGTTAACCAGTGATGCTGGTGAGGTTAGTTGCAGTGGCTCCAGTTGCTTTCATCCTCTGGCTCCTCAGGCCACTGTAAGGGGTGCTTTGTGCTTGAGCTCCTGCTGCCAGAGCTATCAGCACAGGGAATGGCCCTCACTTGAAAAGCTCTACAAGGAGAAATCTCATCCAGTGCTGTTGACTTCTTCCTAATGGGAGGGTGTACTCCTCTCCTATTTTTATCACTTTTATTGCTCTCCAGAGCCTTCAAATAGTTATTTTCTTAATGTGTTTTCAAATGTTTATCGTTATTACCTGCAGGAGAAGATAGTCTAATAAAAGTTGTTTCACCATGACTGGTAGTGGAACTTTCTCTGTTGTACTTTTTATTGTTATATTATAATTGCTATCAACCTTATAAAAAACATCATCTGTATGTTTGATATGGTCAGCTCTCTAGATCTTTGTTTGCCTGTTAAATGTGTTTTCAGAGGAAAAACACTGTGTAAAACTGACATTTTAAAATAGCACAAATAGTTATTATGTTGTGAAATGAAAACTTAACATTTTTTAGTGCCAGGCACAATGGTAGATACTTGACATGTGTTTGCCTCATTTAATCCTATAATGTAATGACTGTCATTGCTCTGTTGTGCAGATAAGAGAACCAAACAGAACTGATCTTTAGAGGGAAAACTTATCAAGGTGACATGGCCAAGAAGTTGGGATTAGAACTTAGTACTATAGTTCTTACTCTTTCAAGGACAAGAACTTTGTCTCTGGGCCAGAATAGTCAAGGACTTTTTTTAAAAATAAAAATTAGTTTTTAAGCATGGGAATATGTTTATATACTGATTGGAAGGAGCTGATAGAGAGGAAGACATTTAATATTTATAAAGAGCAGTGTGATCACTGATGGAGCAAGTCAGAGGTGACAGGGAGTAATGAAGTTAATTGTTGAAGAAAGTCTGACCTTCAGCAGATGGAAACCTCTCTCCCTTAGAGTGAAGGGAAGGACATATGGATTGGAGTGGCTATAAAAAAGCTTAAGGGACGAGACAGGATGTAGAGGGAGTGAGTTAGTCTGAATTTTCTTGATAAAAGAGTCTATTAAGGTAGACTGAGAGTCTCTTGAGTTGTCATTGGGTGAAGTATTGGGGAGAGTAGCAGAGGTTTAAATATTCCCTGACGTAGTAAATGGTAGAGGAGGCTAAACAGAGTTAGGTACAGTGATTGATGGTTGGGGCTCAGAGCTCAATTGAGTTTGGAACCATGTGTTGTAGGTGCATGGTTATGTGGTTTCCTCTGTGCTTTGCTATCTGTAGTGAGATTAAAAAGACTCATGTTCCTCCGAGACCAGATCTATAAGGCATGAATGATGGAAGGACAAAGATGCAGAAGAATTATGGGTGCTTTTATAGGAGTATAGTCTTCTGTATAAATATCTGAGATTAGTTGAGTTGATCTCCTGTTGGAAGTCTTTAATTTGATTCTAAAATGTAAGATGAAAGTTATTTCAAAAGTAAAGTGTGGGGCTTCCCTGGTGGCGCAGTGGTTGAGAGGACGCCTGCCGATGCAGGGGACGCGGGTTCGTGCCCCGGTCCGGGAAGATCCCACATGCCACAGAGCGGCTGGGCCCGTGAGCCATGGCCGCTGAGCCTGCGTGTCCGGAGCCTGTGCTCCGCAACAGGAGAGGCCCCAACAGTGAGAGGGCCATGTACTGCAAAAAATAAAATAAAAATAAAGTGTGGTGACCCATAGTATAGAAATTCTATGGGCAGCGTGTGTGATGTGGTGGGAAAAACTTGAGACAGTTGGAGACCTGAATAAGTGCTGGGATCCTGACATGGAATAACTGGATGACATCAGGGAAATCACCAACTTGGCCTCTAGTTAGTTGTTTCAGAAAGTGCAGGTAGCCCTTAAATTCTACAAGAAAACTTTTTTTCCACCTTCAGAGATAAATTAGGAAAATCATATTTTAAAAATAAGCTGAAAATTGACCTGATATGTGCTTTTTCCTACATTGCTCTAAGAATTTGGAAGGGGAGGGGGTAATACAAAGCATATTTAATATTTTCTTTATAGCTCTAATTTTCTGTATGCCTTCCATAGTAACCTATTGCTTGATGCATTTAGAAGAGTTAAAAGTGCTTTAGCTATTAGTAAGTCCAATTTTCTGTGAGACACCCAGATGAATAAAATATACATATACATCTAGTATAGGACAGCACTATTGTCTCCCAAATCTTACGTAATCTACTTATGAAGTCACCCCCAAATTTCATATAGTAGAGTAGAGTGTATGTGTATGGATAGTTGTCTCTAATTATTCTTGGGGAATTATCTGTATTCCTGATCACCTCTTTATAGGACCCATTGCATTGCTATTCGGCGACTTCTTCAAAGCAGGAAGAATCCCCAAGTAAATGAGTAATACCTCTGACTGCTGGTTGGGCAGTGAGCCGTTCTCTGCTTTTGGTCTCGTGCATGACTGAGGGGAATGGGGTCAAGAATTTCATGGTGAGGAACAGGAGCACGTTCTCAACTGATAGATCACATGCGAGCGTTTCCTTCCTCTGTCACTGATGACTTGGAACTGGCTTGAATAATCCTTGTCTCTCTTGAGAGTATATTTGTGTTTAACATCTGGGGGTTACGGGAGTCCTTTCCATGTCTTTCATCAGGTAGATCTACTTTAACCTTAAACTGTAAGGCCCTTTATGGACCACTAAGGGAAAGTTTCTCTAGTTGAGAAGGTAAGGCGTGTGGACCGGCCTGACGACTACAGCCCAGCTTGGGATGTATCCCTCACAGGCACCTCATGGCAGATGTTTCCTGGAGAGAAGTGGGAAACCTGGGCGAACATGTTAGAATAGTGCATCTGTAAGGCCTTCGTATCCAAAAAGTCCATCAGCCTTTGGAAGTTTGATGTCTTTGTGAACTGTGTTGATTTCATTCGTTCAATCAGTAGTTTATTAAGCACCACTGTGTGCCAGAGACTGTTCTAGGTCTTGGGGACACAGCAGCAAAGAAGACACAGTCCCTGCCCTGGTGGAGTCCTGTTGTAGTCGAGGTAGGCAGGTGCTAACCAAAGAGTGATAAGTACAAGGGTGGGAAAGACTGTTGGCTTCCACAGGATGGTGAGGGCAGCCTCGCTGTGAAGGTGACAGTTGAGCAGAGTCCTGAAGGAAGAAAAAGAGCCAGGCTTTTGTGCCGTTGGGTGTTTTTGTGTATATTAGAAAGCCCCACCTGGAGGTTTAAAAGTTTTTAAAAGCTTCTCCTCTATGTTGATCAGTTAAGGAAATGTTGCTTTGGAAAGTCTAAATCCTAGGGACCTGTGGCTCAGTGAGCAGACAGAGCCTTTTTCCTAAAGGAAAACGCACCCTTCTTTCCAGACAGATACAACCCCAGGCCTGGGCAGACGCGTGGTGAGAAGGCAGAGCTGGATTTCGGTCCCTCTCACCCCTGCAGCCGGTCACCCTTGTGCAGTGCACAGACTCCTCAGTGCAGGCGCCCTCTGTGATGGGTGGTGGTGGAATTTCTCGGCAGAGAGAGCAGCAGGATTAGAGGCGCTGAGGCAGGATGGTGTTCAAGAAACACCGGGGAGACCAGTGTCATGGGAGCCAAGTGGGCAAAGTGGGATTGAAGGAGATGAGGTCAGACTTGGGGTTCACTGATACTGATTGTATTTCTAATAAGATATTTCGTATATATTAGTTCAAAGAACTTTCATATATGATTTTACATGACTTTTACAGCAACCCATCATAAGCTCAAAGAAGTTTACAAAAAACTAAGTAATATGATTAGCAAGTATAGGAGTTTAGAAATTAACTGAAGTCCTCTGTTTTCAGCACTTTTTATTAAACAGTGCCTCAAAGATGAGTAATTTTAAGGCATTAAACCTTAAAAAAAAAAAATCAGTTCCCTAACAGAGTTCTGTTTTTACAAAGCAGACCTTGCTAAACTCTGTGTTGTGATTTTGAAGCATCAGGTAACTATTCTCCTTTTCTACAGTTAACTTTAATACATTAAATTTTTTTTTCTATTGCTGTAATTTAGATGTTTTTTTGTAAAACCGTTTACATCTAGTTTCTTATTTTAATGAGTCTCTAAAATATTATCTGTCATCTCACAACACATTTCAGAAATGTGGCACTTTAACCCAAACCATGTAATTGTTACAAAATTAATAAAAATCTCTCCACTTCTTTGGCTGAAAGAATCCTCTGCCTATTAATCAGGGCTGTCCTGTGCATTTCTTTCAGCTGGAGATGGAAAAGCTTCAGCTCCAAGCCCTTGAGCAAGAGCACAAGAAGCTGGCCACCCGCCTGGAGGAGGAGCGAGGCAAGAACAAGCACGTGGTCCTGATGCTGGTCAAGGAGTGCAAGCAGCTCTCAGGCAAAGTCCTAGAGGAGGCCCAGAAGCTAGAAGAGGTGATGGCCAAACTGGAAGAGGAGAAGAAAAAGACGAGTGCGTTAGAAGAGGAACTCGCCGCTGAGAAACGAAGAAGCACAGAAATGGAAGCTCAGATGGAAAAACAGCTCTCAGAGTTTGACACAGAGCGGGAACAGCTTCGTGCCAAGCTGCACCGAGAAGAAGCACACACCACTGACCTCAAAGAGGAGATAGACAAGATGAAGAAGATGATCGAGCAACTGAAAAGGGGAAACGACAGCAAACCCAGCCTCTCTCTCCCCCGGAAGACAAAAGATAGACGTTTGGTCTCTATATCTGTGGGAACAGAGGGACTGATGACAAGATCTGTTGCATGCCAGACAGACTTAGTGATAGAGAGCACTGACCCCGTGAAGAAGTCACCTTTGACGGTGCCTGTAAAGCCTGCCATGGGGAGCCCCCTAGTTTCCTCCAGTGCGAAGGGGAATGCGTGTGCCAGTGCCGACTTGGTCAGGCCAGGTATCGACAGGCAGGCTTCCCACGGTGACTTGACTGGTTCCTCTCTGCCCACTGTCCCACCTCCAAACGCAAACAGAATTGAGGAAAATGGACCGAGCAGCGGCTCAACACCAGATTTAACCAGTAGCACATCCCCGCTTCCCAGCACCGCCGCCCCAGCCGCAGGGCACATGCCCGCCCCACCTCCGCACAGTTTACATTCACCGTGTGCCAACGCGCCTCTGCATCCAGGCCTGAACCCGCGAATCCAAGCGGCTCGGTTTCGATTTCAGGGCAATGCTAATGACCCAGACCAAAACGGGAACACCACCCAAAGTCCTCCATCCAGAGATGTATCTCCTACAAGTCGTGACAACCTAGTGGCCAAACAGCTAGCTCGGAGTACTGTGACCCAAGCACTGTCAAGATTTACGAGCCCTCCAGCGGGAGCGCCCCCGAGACCTGGAGTGCCCCCCACGGGGGACGTTGGCACCTACCCCCCGGTCGGTCGGACCAGTTTAAAGACTCCCGGTGCCGCACGAGTTGACAGAGGAAACCCTCCTCCCATCCCTCCCAAAAAGCCAGGGCTCTCCCACACTCCTTCTCCACCGCACCCGCAGCTCAAGGTTGTCATGGATAGCGGCAGGGCCTCCAGTGCAG
The DNA here is from genome assembly GCF_963924675.1 of Phocoena phocoena. Taxonomy (NCBI): domain Eukaryota; kingdom Metazoa; phylum Chordata; class Mammalia; order Artiodactyla; family Phocoenidae; genus Phocoena; species Phocoena phocoena. The sequence goes on along the minus strand of NC_089227.1, from coordinate 74,239,694 downwards.
GGGCCAAAGTTGATAACAAAACTGTGGCTTCGCCTCCTTCCAGTTTGCCACAAGGGAACAGGGTAATAAGTGAGGAGAATCTCCTTAAGTCTTCCTCCCCTCAGCTGCCACCAAAACCATCCATAGATTTAACTGTGGCACCTGCAGGCTGTGCCGTTTCAGCCCTGGCCACGTCTCAGGTGGGTGCCTGGCCTGCTGAAACCCCTGGACTGAACCAACCTGCATGTTCAGAAAGTTCCCTTGTCATTCCCACCACCATTGCCTTTCGCTCTTCCATAAACCCTGTTAGTGCCTCATCCTGTAGAGCAGGTGCCTCAGACAGCCTCCTGGTAACAGCATCAGGTAAAGGGATTGGAATGTTATACCCTTCTTTAAGAATGTGGCCTGTCCTCTCACTTGCCTTTGTTTCCTTCACATTGCCTTGAAACGTTTTTTTTAATTTGATACTTTTTTTTTTTCCTATTTCTTTCCTCTCTTTTTTTGTGTTTTTCTTTAAAGGCTCCGGGGTATGGTGATTCATCTTGCTAAATGAATTGTGGTTTTGTTATGCTAAGTGTTGTCTTCTTTTAAAAATAACCTGAAAGTAGTGGTTTTGGAGCACATGGAGACCATTAATTTAGAGAGACTGAAGCATTTCCATGGGAGGAAGGGCTTGTCCTTCTTATTAAATATCTGTCTCAGAAGACTTCTGTATTAGTGAGCCATCGCCAGACAGTCAGTTCTGTCCCTTCTGAGATGACATTTGAAAGAATGCTTTCAAGTAGTTATTGACACTACAGTCAACCTTGGATTATCAAATTGATTAGAGGTGTTCTGTAATTGGTATATCCTAAGTTTTTAATATCAGTTTGGTGTTTATTTTTTTTAACCTCAAAAATAGTGTGTATATTTGTAAATCTCTGTTCTAAGTTTAGTTTATTTCAGAAGTTATTTAGAGCTGTCATCTCCTAACACTTGAGCACAGATGGATAACATAGCATGTGGGCTATATTAGAGAAGGTTTCCATTGCAGATGTGGTTTATGAAGTCACCGAATCTGGGACTCTTGAACAAAGAATCGATAAAGAACTGGATTTTTCCCTTTCGTTATATAGTGCTAGAGGAAGCATTGCTTTTTATTGGCGTTCATCTTTCACTGAGTAAATGTGGCTCTAAAATAATGTTACGGTGTCATAGTTCTGTTGAAACTTTGCAGGGTCTCTTCTACCCCAGGATCTTAGTGGTTAGTAGAGACTGTTGGTTCTAATGAGAGAGAACTTTAAGAATTAAAGGAAGATCTGAGCTGTGTTATATTTAAAATTTAGGGAGAAGCATGGGAATAAGAAAAACAGGTAGTACTGTACTTGCTAAATATCAGGTAATGAGAGCATTATAACGGGACTTATTTATCCAATTATAAGCTGTCTCCTTGAAATCAAGCTCTTTGAGAGGCTAGATTCATATTTTAAGGGGCGAAATTGGGAATTGGAAACAGCATGGACTTTGATGTCAGTCAGATCTGCCTTGGAATCTAGGCTCTGCCATTTACAACTGTATGTTTTGGGGGATTTTTCTTGAACTGAGCAACTTTTCTCATCCTTAACATGGAGCTTATGCTGCTCATATTGGGGAGGGTGGCTGTTAGGAGGATTTAATATCATAACGTACAAAGAGCATGGTATTGAGCTTAGAGCAGCATGAGTGATGAACAAAAAGAGGTGCTATTACTGCTTCAATTTACTGTTGCTTAAAGCATTTTGAAAATTTGCTTTAGAATTGACTCTGGTATTGCTTTGGGATGTCTTTCCAGGCATTGAGCATTCCATATATTTTTTTAATCTAAAATGGTATTACTGAGCTGGATGGCCTTTCTAATGGCCTAAAATGATGTTAGCTGTTTCCCACAAGTTAAATCCACCCTCAAAGGAGGAATTTTTGCTACCATTCAGGAGCATCAGAGAATGTGCTGTAAGGACTTAAGGTAGTTGCAAAACACAAGTTCCAAAAATGTTTGGGGACATGGCAGTGCTGTTGACATAAATGCATAGACTATAAAACAGAAAACACTTCCTGGGATATATGAATTTTGCCAGTTTTTTAAAAAATACAAAGCCATCTTTGCTTTATACCCCAGTGATTTGCCAGTAGTTGCCTTGGTCATTACTGTGTTCCAGAGTTCAGCTCCAAATGCCCTTTGTTTCCCATGGAAAACCTTTACAATCAGGATCCGTGACTGAAGAACTTTTGACAGCAGGATTTTAAGTTAACCTTTAAAGTCAGAGAATTCCTAGTCCATTATTTATTCACTAAAATGCCCTGCCTAGGATACAATGGGATTTTGGATAAAGGAACCATAGCTCCTCTGAAGAAACACCTTTGCTTGTGTCTAGAGAACAAAAGAGGATAAATAGTGGAACCAAAGAAATAACAGTCACTGAAGATCCGTGAAACTGGTTCCTCATTTTCTGTTCTCTGATTTTGCAGTTTGGCCAAAATATTCTTAGAACTGCAGGATTGCATTTGGTGCGGTAACAAGCTTTTTTGTTGTTTGATTATAAGATATAGTCTATTAGGAGAAAATGGAGGCAGTGGAAGTTGTTAGTCATCAGCAAGAATTTACTGAACATCCATTCTATTGGGGGATAGAAATGTTATTGCAGTTACATAGTTGGGGTGTATAACTCAACCGTGGATGTAGGTCAACCTAAACTTTCCAAATGAGATATAGGATTTCACCTGTTTTCCATTTAGATGCCCCTGTTTTTGCTGCTGTGCCCACTGCAACTAGGAAGCGCCCCCCATCCTCCTTCCTAACCTACCTGTGCCTGGATCAGCATGTGCCTCGCCAAAGCATAGGCTCAGTGAAGGGTATGCATCTTGTAAATAGCCACTAATGTCATTGTGATTGGTAAGAGCAGGACATGGGGACAGAGCATGTCTATCAAATACCTGGTTGATGTGTTTTCCAATGTCGGTGATGAAAAAAGCACTGGACTGAGTATAAAAATACAACGTTAGTCCATTTCTGCTCCTTGCTATGTATTACCCTAAAGAGCAAATTCTCTCCGAGCTATTAGTTTTTCCATCTAAAAATGAAAGCACTGAACCAAAAAAGTAGTAATAGTTCCAAACCAAAAAGATGTATTAAAATTGCCTGTTGAATTTTTCAAATAGCATCTCACTACCTCTCCCTCTTTGGAAATCTAGATCCTATGATCTTTCAAACTCTAAAAATCTGTTTCTGTGTCAGCTTATATGTATGATAAACAATTATGGTTATATGAAAGCACTGAGGAGAATTGCAATGACGAAAGATACCACTTTAATGAATTGTGTTGTAAATTACTCTAACTCGATTAGCAGTTTTATAGCCAAATGTTAAATTTTAAAATAACCTTTAAAATTATAAACAAATTAGAATTTCTTGCTGCTGCTGACCTTGTCAAATGAACACATTTTAATTGTTAGGTGAACAGAAGCCTAAACCAGAAATCACCCCAGGCAACTGAGTTTCCATACCCTTGCAAGTGTTGTTTCTGTTTTTTTAAAAAAATTATTATTTGATACATTTTATTTAATTTGGTTCAGATTTTTTTCCTTAGGTAAACATATATTTAAAAAATTATCCTCCATGTTTAATTGGCTTAATGGCTAAGTCAGAAAACGAGATTGATCTGAGCTATGAATGAGATTAACCTTCTCCACACTCTGAAGCTGATGCCAGAAGCTGTTCTTCACTCCTCTGCCATTGCATGTTCTGTCTGTTCCCTTCATCACTGCACGTTCTGCCAGATGCTCACTTTTACTAATGTTTGCACATGATACTGCAAAGCTGAATGACCTTTTTCTAACATCATTAAAGTAGCTGTATGACTGCAGGTCTGTTCTATCATTACTTAACCAGTCAACTAAATATTATCACTTTTATCATTGTCCGGAATTTCAAATGAACAGTAAAGTCTCATGGTGAAGTTTTATTTTTCCCATCTTTATAGCAGGATTTATTATAATAACTTAAGCTTGCCTGTGCTGGAGAAAATTGAAGTGATAGTGGAGATTTAAAAAAATGTAGTTAAACTTTAAGAATACTTGGTATTTATAAAGCATTTTTCACTTTTAAAAGATTATTAAGTGTATTTAAAATAAGAAAATAAAATTGATATATATTCTTCTGGAGTTTTGTATAACAGAACTGTAAGACTCTTGAGTGGTCTAGAGATTGAGAAAATTTTTGAGTAAAATATTTTGTCTTAAGATAGCTTAACATTAGAAATGGAGTTTCCCAGGAAATTATCTCCATAATGGAATATTTCCATTAAAAATGTTAAAATATATTTGTATTTTAATTGTCCCCCAAAGTCTAGAATTGTATTAAAAAAAGAAAAAACAAAACCCAAAAGAATAGGAAACCATTTAATATATACCAGTTGATATTCTTAAAAGGGTGTCGAGAACTGAGACCCCTGGGGTGAGGTAGAGGGATTGAGAGAGACAGACAGAGGGAGAGACAGAAAGGGGACTGGGGTCAAGGTCGGGAGGGAGGAAAGGGAGAGAGACAGATAGACTGACTGAGCATGAGCCACAGTCCCTCCTATTCCACAGAGGACCACAGTGCCAATGTGTTTGAATTGCTTTTGTGTTTGCTTTGCAGTCAAGGTTTCATACCTTGGTGTTTATAATTTCTCTGTTTATTTCTAATAAGTACTGATTTAATTTTTGTGGGCTTGTTTTTTTGTTTGTTTTTAAAAAAATACAAAAGGTAAAATGTTATCAGAGAGGAGCCTTCTTGTAAGTATGAAGTAAAAAATCTTACTTTTGTAAGAAGAGCTAATGAATATCAATGGGAAAATATTGTAAAGTTTAGATAAATATTTAATTTTGTGAGCAATGAATTTTATGTTATTGCAGTCTAATAGGGTAAAAGCAATGAATTACTCAGAGACCCAAATAATTGATTCTGAAGATATAATATCCAGTTTTTAATAAGCAGTTTCATTTGTAGAAACTGCTTTGTTTTTTTTCCCCAAAGAATCTTTAAAGTACTGAGAAATACTTTGATATGTACTTTTTTTAATACTTAGTGAAATAATTTAAGGCCAATAATTCAAGATTCAGTTATGAGTTTATTACATATTAATATAACACCCATGTACTTAGAATATTATCCTGTTACCAAGGTGCAGGGAATATGAAAGCTCCACTGTTGTATCTTACTACAGAGAATGTTACCAGACAGAGGTAGAAAGCGTACCCCAGGAGTGAATATGTGCACGTATGCCCCATATACACACCAACTTTCAGGTTTTTGGGGCTCCATAAGGAAGAAATAAAAATGACTTATTTTGAAAGTTAATTGTATGTAAGCCTAAAATACACTAAGTACCTATATATCATGTTAAATAAACATTTTTACTTTACTGTTTTTACAGCCTTTTGATCAAGGAAGAATTCAGAAAATTTTCCATGCTATATGCAACCGACTTCACACACTTAACAGATTCTCTTCTAAAGCTGCTAAATACTGATGAGAAATCTCTATGATAACTCTTAACGACTTTTGTTAAAACTATATGGTAGAGTGTTCTGTTTTGTTGGCTGATGAAAAGTTTTTGGTACAAAATGTGAAGGTGGTCAGGTGACATAGTCTTCAAAATTGTGTATTGAATATTTGTTCTGGTATAGTCTATATATGTTGTGCTTCTATTAGCTCTTGACACTGAATAGAAGTTGGCTGCCCATTATTTTTCTTCCCAAATAAGGGAATTCAAGGAATGTAAATAGATTCCTTGAGAGTATTTGGTCCATCTCAGTGGTTTATGTAAAATTTATATTAAGTACCTTGGAAACATTGTAGAAAAAGGAAAATTTCTATTTTTTAGAATTATCTCTATCTTATACCTAAAGATATCTATCAGTTGATACCCAAAATTGAGGAAATCTGTACATAATTTTAAAATTCAAATTGTTTTGAAACCCTGAGGAGGAGTTTGAACTTTCAAATCGAGACAGCTTTCTTAGTTTCCTAAAACCAATCACCCCTTTAACACTTATCTGTGCAAGACTGACGACTAAAAGTAATTTGTCACCATGTATGTTAATTTAACTAGCAGTAGATATAAGATTGAAATAACAGTGCAGATTTATGCTAAAGTAAATATTAACAGATTGATAATGTTAGAAACCACGTAATCCTCTAGGGGTACATGTTCATGTGTCTGTGTGTGTGTGTAATTCAGAAAGGAGTGGGTAATATCTGTCTCTTGACCTTGCTCCTACTCTCTAACTAGGGTCACTTTAACCCACAGGCTGGTCACCCTCCCTAACCCCTTTGCTAATGAGTGGTGGTCCTGCCCCCCTGGCTGGCAGGCCCACCCTTCTTCAGCAAGCTGCTGCCCAGGGAAATGTCACTTTATTATCAATGCTGCTTAATGAAGAAGGACTGGACATAAATTACTCCTGTGAAGATGGCCATTCTGCCTTGTATTCTGCTGCTAAGAATGGACATACAGGTAAGATGGTGCCATCTTACCTCACTGTATCACCCTCTTGCAAAAGGATGCAGAATCAAAAGCACCTGTAACCACTGTTATGAGCAAAAGGTGAATTTAGGTTTCAAATTTTCTCTTTCAGGTAGAATAAATAACTTTTTTACATGATTTAAAGATTTTATAAGCATTTTAAAAATCCAAATTGGACAGTTCCGTAACAATCTAAACTTTTACTGCAGATAGCAGAAAGTTATCTCTGTTTTACGCACAATGAAATGTATTCAGTTTGTAGAAATTTGGGGTCTAGTAACTGTAAAGCACATTTTCAAATAAAGCCCCCCCATATGTTATCACTTTGGCCAGGACAAAATAGCTCTAATTTGTCTGTTAGAAATAGCTGGTGTCTGTGAAAGCAAAGCCTTAGGGCTTTAGCACATGCTGCAGTGAGGGAAAGTTTGAGTAGTTAGGAAAGGTCATGGGTCTGAAATTGTTCTGTAGTTGGAACAATTCATAGTTATTTGGATTTTTTTAAGAGAACGGAGAGGTTGTACAATTACAAACGACATATCGATGAAGTCGGGAAATTAATCTTGTTCCTTGAAAAGCAAATCTTAGAGTCAAATATACTAAAACATACAGTAGTGCAGATAAAGAGATGATTCGATGGCAAGCAAAAAGTCAAATAGCATTGCATATGTAAGCCATGTGATCCTTGGATAATTCACATAATGTGGCTTCCTTGGAAGTTTTCAGAGCTTCTCTCTGTTCGAGTGGACTACATGCAAGATTCTAGTGAACTACGAGATGATAGCTTTTAAAAGTATTTTGGAGTACTTCTTCAAAAGTACTGTGGGAATTTTCTCTAAAGAAATTCAGTCTAGTTAATAACATGTGGAATGTGAGGTCTAGGTGCTATTTTTGCCTGAGTCTGATGACTTTGTGTGGGTTCTCCTTGATCTTCATTCAGGGAGTTAAGTATAAGATGACCACAACATGAAAGCATTTTAAAGATTAAATTAAACATCATAAAGTAAGAATTTAACTATTTAAATACAAAGAATGGTATATCAATTTGGTGAATGGATTTTGTACTCCATCCAGTAATATTATTTTTGGGAATTGACTTATGGGAAAATCTGATAAAACATTTTCTGACATATGACAGTCCTTTCACTCATCAGCAGCTCCTCTCCCCCCGTCCCGCCAAAAAAAAGAGAAAGAAATCATGTCTTAGGTGGTGACTCTGGGGTATTACAATCCTGGGGGAAAGGGGCCGCTTTTCCTTTATAATAGTCTATGGAGTCTCACAGCGGCCCTGAAAAAAATTGTCAGATGAGCTGTGCATGAGAGAGGTCCCTTGGGGTTAGTGTTTGTCTACAGCTCGTACAGAATTTGGTTCATCATGACTCTAAGTGGGGAATTAAAATGGCTTTCTATTAAAATCCATAGACTGTGTGAGATTGCTGCTGAATGCAGAAGCCCAAGTCAATGCTGCTGATAAAAATGGCTTCACACCCTTGTGTGCTGCAGCTGCTCAGGGACATTTCAAGTAAGTGATGCTCTTAATTCTTTTTTTTTTTTCCTATGAAAAGAGCCTCTTTATAATTTGCACACATATTTTAGTTCTGGCTGAATGTGTAAACTAGTGCTTAAGATCCATTGGCAAATAAATTCAACTAAACATATTTGAGAATTTAAATGCAAAGTAGGATCCTAAATTTGCTCTTCTTTTTTTTTGTTGTTGTTTGTTTTTTATACAGCAGGTTCTTATTAGTTATCAATTTTATACACATCAGTGTATACATGTCAATCCAAATCTCCTAATTCATCCCACCGCCACCCCCATCCCCCCACTGCTTTCCTTACTTGGTGTCCATACGTTTGTTCTCTGCATCTGTGTCTCAACTTCTGCCCTGCAATCCGGCTCATCTGTACCATTTTTCTAGGTTCCACATACCTGCGTTAATATACGATATTTGTTTTCCTCTTTCTGAATTACTTCACTCTGTATGACAGTCTCTAGATGCATCCACATCTCAACAAATGACTCAATTTTGTTCCTTTTTATGGCTGAGTAATATTCCATTGTAGATATGTACCACATCTTCTTTATCCATTTGTCTGTTGATGGGCATTTAGGTTGCTTCCATGACCTGGTTATTGTAAATAGTGCTGCAATGAACATTGGGGTGCATGTGTCTTTTTGAATTATGGTTTTCTCTGGGTATATGCCCAGTAGTGGGATTGCTGAATCATATGGTAATTCTATTTTTAGTTTTTTAAAGAACCTCCATACTGTTCTCCATAGTGGCTATATCAATTTACATTCCCACCAACAGTGCAAGAGGGTTCCGTTTTCTCCACTCCCTCTCCAGCATTTGTTTTTTGTAGATGATGATGCCCATTCTAACCTGGTGTGAGGTGATACCTCATTGTCATTTTGATTTGCATTTCTCTAATAATTAGTGATGTTGAGCAGCTTACCATATGCTTCTTGACCATCTGTATGTCTTCTTTGGAGAAATGTCTATCTACGTCTTCTGCCCATTTTTGGATTGGGTTGTTTCTTTCTTTAATATTGAGCCGCATGAGCTGTTTATATATTTTGGAGATTAATCCTTTCTCCGTTGATTCGTTTGCAACTATTTTCTCCCATTCTGAGGGTTGTCTTTTTGTCTTGTTTATGGTTTCCTTTGCTGTGCAAAAGCTTTGAAGTTTCATTAGGTCCTATTTGTTTATTTTTGTTTTTATTTCCATTACTCTAGGAGGTGGATCAAAAAAGACCTTGCTGTGATTTATGTCAAAGAGTGTTCTTCCTATGTTTTCCTCTAAGAGTTTTATAGTGTCCGATCTTACAATTAGGTCTCTAGTCCATTTTGAGTTTATTTTTGTGTATGGAGTTAGGGAGTGTTCTAATTTCATTCTTTTACATGTAGCTATCCAGTTTTCCCAGCACCACTTATTGAAGAGACTGTCTTTTCTCCATTGTATGTCTTGGCCTCCTTTGTCATAGATTAGTTGACCATAGGTGTGTGGGTATATCTCTGGGCTTTCTGTCTTGTTCCATTGATCTGTGTTTCTGTTTTTGTGCCAGTACCATATTGTCTTGATTACTGTAGCTTTGTAGTATAGTCTGAAGTCAGGGAGTCTGATTCCTCTAACTCTGTTTTTTTCCCTCAAGACTGCTTTGGCTATTCGGGGTCTTTTGTGTCTCCATACAGATTTTAAGATTATTTGTTCTAGTGCTGTAAAAAATGCCATTGAAATTTGATAGGGATTGCATTGAATGTGTAGATTACTTTGGGTGGTATAGTCATTTTCACAATATTGATTCTTTCAATCCAAGATCATGGTATATCTCTCCATCTGTTGGTATCATCTTTAATTTGTTTCATCAGTGTCTTATAATTTTCTGCATACAGATCTTTTGTCTCCCAAGGTAGGTTTATTCCTAGGTATTTTTTTCTTTCTGTTGCAGTGGTAAATGGGAGTGTTTCCTTAATTTCTCTTTCAGATTTTTCATCATTAGTGTATACGAATGCAAGAGATTTCTGTGCATTAATTTTGTATCCTGCAACTTTACCAAATTCATTAATTAGCTCTAGTAGTTTTCTGGTGGCATTTTTAGGATTCTCTATGTATAGTATCATGTCATCTGCAAACAGTGACAGTTTTACTTCTTCTTTTCCAATTTGTATTCCTTTTATTTCCTTTTCTTCTCTGATTGCCGTGACTAGGACTTCCAAAACTATGTTGAATAATGGTAGTGAGAGTGGACAGCCTTGTCTTGTTCCTGATCTTAGAGGAAATGGTTTCAGTTTTTCACCATTGAGAATGATGTTTGCTGTGGGTTTGTCATATATGGCCTTTATATGTTGGTTCCTATAAAGAATCAACCTGGTTGGAACCTTGAGGTAGGTTCCCTCTATGCCCACTTTCTGGAGAGTTTTTTTTTTTTTTTTTTTTGCAGTATGCAGGCCTCTCACTGTTGTGGGCTCTCCCCTTGCAGAGCACAGGCCCCGGACGTGCAGGCTCAGTATCCACGGCTCACGGGCCCAGCCACTCCATGGCATGTGGACCAGGGCACGAACCTGTGTCCCCTGTGTTGGCAGGCAGACCCCCAACCACTGCGCCACCAGGGAAGCCCCTCTGGAGAGTTTTTATCATAAATGGGTGTTGAATTTTGTCAGAAGCTTTTTCTGCATCTATTGAGATGATCATGTGATTTTTGTTCTTCAGTTTGTTAATATGGTGTATCACTTTGATTTGCATATATTGAAGAATCCTTGCATCCCTGGGATAAATCCCACTTGATCATGGTGTGTGATCCTATTAATGTGTTGTTGGATTCTGTTTTCTAGTATTTTGTTGAGGATTCTTGCATCTATATTCATCGGTGATATTGGTCTGTAATTTTCTTTTTTTGTAGTATCTTTGTCTGGTTTTGGTATCAGGGTGATGGTGGCCTCATAGAATGAGTTTGGGAGTGTTCCTTCCTCTGCAATTTTTTGGAAGAGTTTGAGAAGGATGGGTGTTAGCTCTTCTCTAAATGTTTGATAGAATTCACCTGTGAAGCCATCTTGTCCTGGACTTTTGTTTGTTGGAAGATTTTTAATCACAGTTTCAATTTCATTATTGTGATTTGTCTGTTCATATTTTCTATTTCTTCCTGGTTCAGTCTTGGAAGGTTATACCTTTCGAAGAATTTGTCCATTTTTCCAGGTTGTCCATTTTATTGGCATACAGTTGCCTGTAGTAGTCCCTTAGGATGCTTTATATTTCTGCAGTGTCTGTTGTAACTTCTCCATTTTCATTTCTGATTTTATTGATTTGAGTCCTCTTCCTCTTTTTCTTGATGAGTCTGACTAATGGTTTATCAATTTTGTTTATCTTCTCAAAGAACCAGCTTTTAGTTTTATTGATCTTTGCTATTGTTTTCTTTGTTTCTATTTCATTTATTTCTGCTCTGATCTTTATGATTTCTTTCCCTCTGCTAACTGTGGGTTTTGTTTGTTCTTCTTTCTCTAGTTCCTTCAGGTGTAAGGTTAGATTGTTTATTTGAGATTTTTCTTGTTTCTTGAGGTAGGCTTGTATAGCTATAAACTTCCCTCTTAGAACTGCTTTTGCTGCATCCATGGGTTTTTCAATCGTCGTGTTTTCATTGTCATTTGTCTCTAGGTATTTTCTGATTTCCTCTTTGATTTCTTCAGTGATCTCTTTTTTATTTAGTAGCTAGCCTCCATGTGTTTGTGTTTTTTACGTTTTTTTCCCTGTAATTAATTTCTAATCTCATAGCGTTGTGGTAAGAAAAGATGCTTGATATGATTTCAATGTTCTTAAATTTACTGAGGCTTGCTTTGTGACCTAGGATGTGATCTATCCTGGAGAATGTTCCGTGCGCACTTGAAGAAGAAAGTGTAATCTGCTGTTTTTGGATGGAATGTCCTATAAATATCAATTAAATCTATGTGGTCTATTGTGTCATTTAAAGCTTCTGTTTCCTCATTTATTTTCATTTTGGATGATCTGTCCATTGGTGTAAGTGAGGTGTTAAAGTCCCCCACTATTATTGTGTTACTGTTGATTTCCTCTTTTATAGCTTTTAGCAGTTGCCTTATGTATTGAGGTGCTGCTATGTTGGGTGCATATATATTTATAATTGTTATATTTTCTTCTTGGATTGATCCCTTGATCATTAGGTAGTATCCTTCCTTGTCTCTTGTAACATTCTTTATTTTATAGTCTATTTTATTTGATATGAGTATAGCTACTCCAGCTTTCTTTTGATTTCCATTTGCCTGGAATATCTTTTTCCATCCCCTCACTTTCAGTCTGTATCTGTCCCTAGGTCTGAAGTGGATCTCTTGTAGACAGCATATATATGGGTCTTGTTTTTGTATCCATTCAGCAAGCCTGTGTCTTTTGGTTGGAGCATTTAATCCATTCATGTTTCAGGTAATTATCGATATGTATGTTCCTGTGACCATTTTTTTAATTGTTCTGGGTTTGTTTTTGTAGGTCCTCTTCTTCTCTTGTGTTTCCCACTTAGAGAAGTTCCTTTAGCATTTGTTGTAGAGCTGGTTGGTGGTGCTGAATTCTCTTAGCTTTTGCTTGCCTGTAAAGCTTTTGATTTCTCCATTGAATCTGAATGAGATCCTTGCCAGGTAGAGTAATCTTGGTTGTAGTTTCTTCCCTTTTATCAGTTTAAATATATCATGCCACTCCCTTCTGGCTTGTAGAGTTTCTGCTGAGAAATCAGCTGTTAACCTTGTGGGAGTTCCCTTGTATGTTATTTGTCTTTTTTCCCTTGTTGCTTTTAATAATTTTTCTTTGTCTTTAATTTTTGTTAATTTTATTACTATGTGTCTTGGCGTGTTTCTCCTTGGGTTTGTCCTGCCTGGGACTCTGTGCTTTCTGGACTTGGGTGGCTATTTCCTTTCCCATGTTAGGGAAGTCTTCAACTATAGCCTCGTCAAATATTTTCTCTGGTCCTTTCTCTCTCTCTTCTCCTTCTGTGACCCCTATAATGCAAATGTTGGTGTGTTTAATGTTATCCCAGAGGTCTCTTAGGCTGTCTTCATTTCTTTTCATTCTTTTTTCTTTATTCTGTTCCGTAGCAGTGAATTTCACCATTCTGTCTTCCAGGTCACTTATCCATTCTTCTGCCTAAGTTATTCCACTATTGATTCCTTCTAGTGTAGTTTTCATTTCAGTTATTGTATCGTTCATCTCTGTTAGTTTGTTCTTTAATTCTTCTAGGTCTTTTTTAAGCATTTCTTGCATCTTCTCGATTTTGCCTCTATTCTTTTCCCGAGGTACTAGATCATTTTTGCTATCATTATTCTGAATTCTTTTTCTGGATGGTTGCCTATCTCCACTTCATTTAGTTGTTTTTCTGGTGTTTTATCTTGTTCCTTCATCTGGTACGTAGCCCTCTGCCTTTTCATTTTGTCTATCTTTCTGTGAATGTGGTTTTTGTTCCACAGGCTGCAGGAATGTAGTTCTTCTTGCTTCTGCTCTCTGCCCTCTGGTGGATGAGGCTTGTGAAAGTTTCCTAAATTTGCTTTTCTTAATAATAGATGTTTGTATATGAGGGAAATGAAGAAGAGGAATATCCTGTTTCCAAACCTCATGTGAATGAACTTGCTTCCGAAGAAGATTATTTTTAGCATATCAACATAAAGTCATCCCTCCTGTCTATGGGGGATTGGTTCCAGGACCTCCTACAGATACCAAAATCGAGCATGCTCTAAGTCCGTTATATAAAATGGTGCCGTATTTGCATATAACCCACGCATGTCCTCCCGTATACTTTAAACCATCTTTAGGTTACTTATAATACGTAATACAATGTAAATGCTATGTAAATAGCTGTGAGCATGTGGTAAATTCAAGTTTTGCTGTTTGGAACTTCCTAGGATTTTTTCTAAGTATTTTCCATCTGGGGTTGGTTGAATCCGCAGATGTGAAACCTGCAGATAAGGTCAGCCGACTGTGTATGTGGTTATATAACGGATTGTTAAACACTTTGCTGTTCACTGTTTTCCACCACCGCAACCTAAAAACCTTTTTTATGTGCGATGGCATTAAACGTAAAACATAGAATTATATTAATTGTAATAGTCTTATAGCTTCCTACTGGCAGTTTATTCAGTATTAAATCCCAATTATTCACTTTGTTTTATCATTAAAAAAAAATTGAAGCAGAGCTTACATACTGAAAGAAATTACAGCACAAAACCAAAAAGAGCCTATCAAGTAAAATATACGTAAGTTTAGCAGTGATTTCTTCAGTAGCTTAATAAGTCAGTTGACTATAGATATAACTTTCTAAAATCAAGTAATATTTTAATAATAAAATAGAATATAGCTAAATTGCTTTATTTGCCTGTGATGAAATGGCAGGCTCTGGAGAATGAAAGCTGTGTTCAACTTTTTTATTTTACCATCCCAATAGAAATGTTTCCTTTAACAAATCTCAGAATTCTTGAAGTACGGGTTTTGCATTTTACACTAATGTTACTAGTCCTAAAGGTAAATTTTTAAAAATTCAAAATGCATCCATAAAGTACACTATTTTTTTTTTTTCTGTGTGTCTAACTTGTCTCATCACCCTCATTTTATTGTTGAGGATCAGAGCTACTGATTTTGCTGCTACTTTTTGCATGTATCCTAAGTCCTCCAAGAGAGATTCTTCTTCTGGGCTACACTTTTACCTTTACTGCCAGCAGGCAATCTGTAGGGCCACTTGCTTGGATAGTATAACAGTCATGGGAACAGAGGCATGGATGGTTTTGCAAAAAAGGAGAACCCTGGTGAAATGCAGGGACTTTATTAATTTAAATGTATATTAGATACACATTAGTGTGTAACTTACTTTAAAAATATGCATAAACAAAAAAAAATATGCATAAACAAACCAAATGTTGCCATGGGAAGCCAAGAAAAAAACATGCATCTGAGCAAAGAAACAAAGATGTGAGTTCCTTCTTAATTTGATGATTTATCACTCTTCTTTAAGTTTATTCTCATCTAATTTTGCAAACTGAAGTTAGTTCCTAAGTGCCGTGAAGTCTTGAATTTACCTCATTGCTTTCCTTCTTGATTCTCAGGGCAATGTGTTTCTGCTTAGCTGTGTCTTTTTCCTCATAAACTAGCCCCACTTCAGGAGACAGGACAGCCTCTGCTGTCTTTTCTCCCCAAGATGGCCCTTTTCTGTCTCCGTACTGCCTTTTATAGTGGAGGCAAATGGTGCCCTGCTGTCTGTGCTATTTTTAATTATTTTCTCAAGTGGAAATCTCAGAATGACTCAGCAGCCTGACT
The DNA here is from genome assembly GCF_963924675.1 of Phocoena phocoena. Taxonomy (NCBI): domain Eukaryota; kingdom Metazoa; phylum Chordata; class Mammalia; order Artiodactyla; family Phocoenidae; genus Phocoena; species Phocoena phocoena. The sequence goes on along the minus strand of NC_089227.1, from coordinate 74,224,404 downwards.
TTTTTCAAGGTTCAAACTATTTTGAACCACAAATAATATATATGTCAAGCACGGTTAAACATTTTCCAAGGACTACTTTTACAGTTTGGTTGCAGAGAACTGTCATAAACCACGTATTCACACTTGATCAAAGCTGCTATTTTAAATATTCATGGGAGTAGTTAAAATACATCTTCTAGGCTTGTTAAAAACAGTATCTGTGTAATAAGACCAGGAATAGTTGATACATATATATGTTTAATAATTCATGTAAATAAAGATGCAGAATTGCTCTAGCATTATTTTCTCTATTTAATATCTTGGTCAGGTGGTACTTCAGAAATCAAACCCAGTTTGTATATAATTAATCATAATCTTGCATTTAGGTGTGTAGAATTATTAATTGCATATGATGCTAATATTAATCATGCTGCTGATGGAGGACAGACACCTCTATACCTGGCCTGTAAAAATGGAAATAAAGAATGTATTAAACTCTTGTTGGAAGCTGGAACTGACCGAAGCGTAAAAACCAGAGTGAGTACCTGTATGTTGGGTTTTGTCCTATAATTTACAATATGTCTCCAAACTCTACAGCTCAAAATACAGTTGCTTTGTTTTGTTTTGCTTTGAGGATATTGGGTGAGGACATTGTCTTGTTTGAGCATCTGATTATTAGAAGCTTGTTCATTAGCCTTTCTTTTTAAAGGTAGTTGGTGTAGTGCCTGGGAATTGTAAGCAATGGACAAAGGTCACCTGTCATCGAGGTCGTCGTCAGTATCCACAGTAGTGCTCATTTGTAGTATGTGTAAACAGGAGGGAGTTTGTGGCAAGACAGTGCCCATTGCCAGTACTTAAGAGGAAGGTTATTTGTGCTCACTGTTCTTCCCAGGACTGACGTTTATTGTTGCTAAGATTATGCAACACCTCACAGAGTTCAAGGTCATTGTCTGATTTGAGTCAGAACTTGAAGCACTGTGTGTGGAAACCCACTATGAAGCCTAACAGGCTGAGGTAGCTGTTGACTCCATCCCACACAGTTATGGTACCTCCTGTACAGGGCGCACAGGTGAAGTCAGGGACTTAGAAACTGAAGAAATTTGGAGTCTGATCCACAGAAGAGTCCTTGGATAATACTTCTGGCTCCGCCACACAGAAATGCATTTGAAACAAACTTATCAATTCAGCTTCCTAAACTGGTCTTCATCAACTATCATGATAGATTTAAGGACCAAGAAATCAGCCTTCGTACACTGGCATGCATTTCTCCAGTGGGGGCCCATCTAAGGACTGGTGGGTTTAACGGAGCCCACTCTTCACTAGGATCAGGAATTTTTTTTTTTTTTTTTGCAGCTTCCCAGAATGTGAAAAGCGTAATAATCACCACCCTCCAGGATATTCCTGATGAAAGACAAGTGTAGACATCTTAATCTCCAAAGGTTATCTGAACCTTGGATCTCTTCTGTTAATAGAGAATTGACTATATTGTGCATCCATTTCAAAGGAAACACCCTTAAAATTTTCTAGGATAAAAAGGTGCATTACCTACTTTAAGGTCACTCTTAGATTTTGGATTTTCTTAATTTCTCAGAAAAAAACAAACAATTAATGGTATAACCAGAGATATAAGCAGGGTATAGACATTTTCCATTGAGTCCTATTGCAAGGGCTTTTTTTCTTTAATTTCCTTTCTATTTATTTTTTGAAAATCTGAGAAAATAGTCCAGATTCGTGTTTTTATATATTTTATTTAAGAAATCTGTGGTATTACACATTCATTATAAAATTCTGCCTTACATATGAAAAAGGAATGAATTTTACATCATTATCTGAATGAAAAATAAGTAGTTCAACATAAAAAGTCACATCCTATAAGTTAGAGAACACAGAAATCCATGCTCTCAAGCTAGTTGTTGATAAGCTGAATGAAATTGTTAGAAGTACAGAGGCTCCAAAGTACAAAGATAAATAGCATAATTGATAAAGGATCTTAAGGGAATAATTATTTCTCCTGACTTTTAATAAGAAATCAAAGGAGAATGAAAGATTTTAAGTTTTTCAGAAGTAACTGCATGGCCTTTGTAATATAAATTAAGGAAGGTCAGGAGCACTTACACCCTGTTGCCTAATTAAGGCTGATACCCATGTAAAGGTATCTACAGCCCAACAAAGAACAAGCCATGAAACACTTTATCTGCCTGGGGTATACCAGAGGACTCTATGGTATTCCAGCTACTGCCCAGCCATGGTCTGCTGTTAGCCAAGTCGATTCCCTTGATACGAAGTACAGAACCAGAGAAAAAGCCACATCGTTCACTGAGAGCTTTAGCAAATGATCAGATGACTCAGTCTAAATGTAGATGGTTACCATTTATTGTTTGTTCTTCTCCCTGTCTTCTACCCCGTTAGTTTTTTTAAAGTGTACTGTAACTCACTGAAAAAATATTTAGTGTAGCAGTATGAAATACCAAATGAAAAAAATAGGCCAAAGGGAAAATAAAATGAAGCCAAAATACGTATCACCGAAATAATTCTCAGTTCTTTTATGAAAGTCTTAAAAATCTAATGAAGGTGGATACCTGAGTAGAAGGCAGACCTATCTTTATATAAAAATGAGAGACTACAGAGGGGATCAGGATTTCCCCTAGAATAGTGTTTGTCAAACTTCAGTGCGGCAGAGTTGCCCAGGGGGCTGTTAAAACGGATAGCGGGGCCCAAGCCTTGAGGTTTCTGATTCAGTAGGTCTGGGATGAGGCTCACCAATTTACATTTCTAACAAGTTCACAGGTGGTGCTTATGCTGCTGGTCAGGGGACCACACTTGGAGAACCACTGTGCTAGGAAAGAGTTGTGAGTCTGCTCTAGCAACCAGCGAAGTGGACGGTTGAGGCTTCAAAGTATAATATGTTCTAGAGAATGGGCCCAAGCGTTTTAGTTGGAGCATTTTCTAAGCTTGCATTTATCAATATCCAGCTGCAGTCACAGAGAGCTCCATAGAGGCTGATAGGTATCTCATGAAGTTACTTGACTTTGTTTTTCCTTTATGTCTGCCTTCTCCCTGTTATCTAGAATCTTTCCTTCTGAAATCAGTGGCATAAAATTTTAAGATAACTAGAATTAGGACTCTTCCCTGTAAGTAAAACTGGCTTATAACAGCATTCATTTAGTACAGTAGTGGTAACTTTATATTTGCATATAAATTTAAAAAAATCTTTATGCTAAAGTTCATTCTCTCTCATAATATTAAATTGAGGTTCTGTTTTACCATATATAATGCTTAGTTACCATCTTGAGCAGTACGTGTTCACTCCAAATGGTCAACTGTTAAGAGGAAATTCTTACCAAATAGCAAACACGAGTCATAGCAATGGAAAATACGCTAATTGACAATGGTCTGAGAACTTAGCTCATCTATGATATTCAGGATCGGAAGCCTGATTTTCCCAGCTCAGTGGTCCATGGCCAAGAACATGTAGAGGTGAACTTTAAATAACACAGTTCTCAACATTGATGTTGTAATCAACCCTTTCCCCCGGTCGTTTTATTTTCAGGATGGCTGGACACCAGTTCATGCAGCTGTGGACACTGGTAATGTGGACAGCCTCAAGCTTCTCATGTACCATAGGGCCCCAGCTCGTGGAAACTCGTTGCACGAGGAGCCCGAGTCGGGCGTCTTTGACTTGGACGGAGGAGAAGAGAGTCGTGAGGGCACATCCAAGCCTGTTGTTCCTGCAGACCTCATCAACCACGCCAACAGCAAAGGCTGGACTGCTGCCCATATTGCTGCTTCAAAAGGTTTTAAGGTGTGTCTGGTAGCAGCTGGCCTCGTTACACAGTTGTAATTTGATGAGTGGCGAAGTTGTCTGCTATTGACTGAGTATGTTTCACCTGAATAATTGGGGACTGAGCAGTACCATTGCAGGAGATGATCCGCTTCCAGTACAAACCAACATTTTTTTGTCCAGCAGATATTTACGGCCAAGTGTATATGTGATTTAATCACAAAAATCAGTTTGGAGTTTGTTAACAAATGTGGGAGTAATTCCAGACATTTTGTCTCATGTCAAATTAGAGGAAAAGTTGGCTATTGATAGAGTCCACAGGGTTGTTTGATTCCGTACCAAGACCATGCCATGAGTTAGAGGGAGGGCCAGGATTCAAGTACACATGTCCTGTACTCTGAACTCCCTCACTAGCCCTACCTGTGCTGTCTTATGATACATAAGAGGGCATTCTAGATTTCACTCATCACTTAGAAGAGAGAAAGGTTCTGATTATTAAGGAAATAACATGAAATAGTAAGCCATCCATTCATGCTTCTTTTTCTATGTAAATCACTTGAGCAATAATATTGCTTTAACAATGGAAATCTATCAGGAAGCTCCTGAGTGCAAGGCATTGTGTAAGCCAACATTTGCAGGAATCATTTATGCGATTAGTTAACTCCTAGTTCAGTGGCAAGGGTGCAAGATACAAGACAAGTGTAGGATAAGAGAAGTTCAAAAAATTTAAAACAAGGGTAATAGACACGTGGTTGGAACAGTACAAAAATGTAAATTTTTACTTTTTGGAAGAGAGAGTGCACGTATTTCAGAGAGCAGAGTTGTGGAATATTAGGCTCAGGAACGGCTCATTCTGGAGGAGATGGAAACGATTTTGGCCTTGCAGTGTGGGTTAAATTTGTCACCCATCACTGGAGAATAGTTCAGATGGAGGGAGCAGTAGGAACAGACCAGAAGTAGGGAGGTGGGTAACAGCTCCAACTGAGCTAATGAAGAGTAGTGAGAAGTTTCACAGTATGGCACCGGCCTTCAGTGATGTATTAAGAAGTCTGAGCTATATTTACTAGTCAGAGTAAAACCATTGAAAGGTTTTGTACAAAGGAGCAAAAGAATCAGCTCTGTAGTTTAGATTGATTGACTTAGCAATAACATTTAGAAGACTGGGGATTATGAAAACATTGGTGGCAGGGGAGAGACTAGGTGAAAGATGATGGGGGTGGTAGAAATACTAAGATCACAGAGTACAAATGTCCAAGAATTGAAGACAGATTAGATACAGGCAATGAGTGAGCTAAATAGAAGGATCATAGTGCCATTCTCAGAAAGAGAAAAGAAGAGGCGTCATTGTGATCAAGATAGAACGTGGGGCTTCCCTGGTGGCACAGTGGTTGAGAATCTGCCTGCCAATGCGGGGGACATGAGTTCGAGCCCTGGTCTGGGAAGATCCCACATGCCGCGGAGCAACTAGCCCCGTGAGCCACAACTACTGAGCCTGCGTGTCCGGAGCTTGTGCTCCACAACAAGAGAGGCCGCGACAGTGAGAGGTCCGCGCACTGCGATGAAGAGTGGCCCCCGCTCGCTGCAACTAGAGAAAGCCCACGCACAGAAACGAAGACCCAACACAGCCAAAAATAAATAAATAAATAAAATTAAAAAAAAAAAAAAAAAAAAGAAGATAGAATGTGGATTTAAGCATGCTGAATTTAATTCTGGGATATGTTCAACCAGATGGAGATATCTGGAAATAGCTAGAAATGTGCATTTGGAGCTCTTGGTTGGGTAACTTCCTGTTGTTATGATCTAGAGCAGAAGCTGTTCATTTTGGACTTCGGGGTTTTTTTTTTAGTGAGAAAAAGGCATGATTCAGTTCAACGTGGAGGTATTGCTTGCTAGTAGTAGTTTACTCCTATTTTATCCTTAAAAGAAAATACCTACAGAAATTCTGTGAACTTGATATATATATATATTGGTTTGAATGGAAGGCAATGACATTTGACATAAAAGTGCTTGGAAGACAAAGATGGAAAATATGAAAGCTTAAATTTGAAAATGCATAGTTAATCTAAGACAGTGAATCTCATTTGATGGAGGAAAGGTACATGGAAGGGGTAGTTCTCAACTGACTTCCCCCTTCAAGAAAATCTGAGGATAATGCAAGAGGTTACTGACAGCGGTAGGTTGTTCACGCACTCAACCTGAAGGCAAGAAAAAAAAAGGCAAAACAAAAAACAATACCTGAGCATCACTGATCTAGAATGTTCAGCCACTGACCCTCTGATGCTAGGCAGAGAGAGGAGCCCACTCTCCAGGGTGAGTTACCCTGCAGGGTGGGGGGCTTGTGTTGCCACTCAACTCCTTCATTATGAACTCCTCATAAGTCCTGGTGTTTTTATAGCCGAGGATGGCGTCTTCATGGCTTCCCAGGCCCCTGGCAGCGTGGATGCTCTGTCATCATTGAGTAAAGGGAAATAGGATTTCTTTCTCACATGTAATATGACTCTCTCTGTATTCTCTTCTTATGTTAAGAAGCTTAAGATAAATTTTGAACAAGAAGAGAGAGATTTTAGAAAGTGAACGTGACTGACAACATCCACACACTGCAAAGAAAAATAATAAATTAAAATAATAAATTTTTTTTTTTTTGCCCTGGAGTAGATATATCATCTTCTAGGCTAACCTCTTCATTTTATGGTTAGGATATTTAAACCCTGGAGGGATTAATAGATAGAAGTTGGAAATGAAGCCCAGAATGCCTGGTTTCATTACTTGTGCGGCCTGCCTTCCTAGTCAGTCATGGGTATTGGAAAATATTTTTCATCCTTTGCCTAATACAGTGTTTATATCCTGGCTGACTCCATAGAGGTAATCCATTCACAACTAAGTTGCTAAGACCAGTTTTCTGAAAAAATAAATGACAGTTCTGAGTTAATCATTGTGTGGGTGAAGAGATTCTACACTGACCACAAGCAGAGCTTAAAAGGTGTATGTTTTTTTTCTCTTTGCAATAGCATATATGTGTCCAATCCGCATAAGGTAGTAGTGCCGTTATTATCCAAGAAGATGACTTCAGTTTCCATGTGTTTTTCAATGTAAAACGAAGTGGGATTTCAGAGCTTGAAGACACATAGCTCATCTAGTCCAGCTGCCTTGCCTTGCAGATGAAAAAATTAAGTTTTGGGAAATAGTGTAACTGATTCCCCAAGGTCAATTCATAGGAGACCAGATTCCCAAATCAGTCCTTTTTCCACTTAGTTCTTGGTCTTTTTCCCAATGTTTAAGCAATTTATGCAAATCACCATTTAGTGTTTGGTAACAAGAGTAGCTCTCTCTAAAGCTGGTCTGTGACTGCTCCGAAGTTGAACTCATCACTGAGGATAAACTTGTTTTCATCACTTACGGTGAGTGGATAGAAGAGTTTCTTAGTGAAACTCTGTGTTCTGTCATGAGAACTCTGACATGTCAAGTTCCTGCTGCAGAAATAGATTAGGGAGAGTGTCTGGATTTGAGCAGCTAGTTGTTGAAGCTCTCGTTCAAACAGATTCTTTATTTGGCGGATTATGTGTTTTGAGTAGATGATAATTCTAGCTTACGTATTGCCCAAGCCAGTGGCTTCCTGTCACTCATGCTCTTACTCAGCCTTTCTGGGTTGTTTAACATGTTGACTCTAATGCAGACTCCTCCTCAGCTTCTAGAACACTGCTTCTTCCTCACTTCCCTTCTGAATTTGATGACCAGGCTTTCTCTTTGTTTTTCTGGTTTTTCTCTTTCGTTTTTTAACCCTCAGCAACTCCCATGCTCCTTCCTAGCTGCCTAGTCCTATTTTTTTTTTTTTTTTTTTTTGTGGTACGCGGGCCTCTCACTGTTGTGGCCTCTCCCGTTGCAGAACACAGGCTCCGGACGCGCAGGCTCAGCGGCCATGGCTCACGGGCCCAGCCGCTCTGCGGCATGTGGGATCCTCCCGGACCGGGGCACGAACCCGTGTCCCCTGCATCGGCAGGCGGACTCTCAACCACTGCGCCACCAGGGAAGCCCCTGCCTAGTCCTATTTTTAAGAGTTTATCCAGTCTTTCAACTTTAACTGTGGCTTCTACAGTAACTCTTCCCAAACCCAGATCTCACACCTGGCTTTTTACCTGTCTTCCAGACATTTATTTCCTCCATCCTAGAGGTCATCTCTAGGCAGTCCCACAGTCCTCTGGTCAGGCAGTAGCCTTCTTGTTGCCATCTTTACGCCATCCTCACAGTGTGTAGGAACTGTGGACTGATGGATGCATTTTTACCTCTTAGCCAGGCGAGTGTCAGGCATTCCCTCCCATCCTCCAGCATCCACCTGACTGGAAAGTCTGAATGTGGTATGTGTCTTAAGCACAGAGACCCACATGGAGCCCCAGGATTTAGATTTCCTCTCCCTAGGTCATGGCTGCAAAGAGAAAAAAAATGATAGGAGTCCCTAAATGTCTTCCTTGTCACAGAGTTGGGTACCTGGCTAGGAGAAGACAAAGACAGGATAACCTGTGATGTTGGACCAAGTCTTTGGGACTAGATGATAAATAGAAATCTGTGCTTTTGATTCTGCATGATAATTTTTTCCCCTTAATTTTTATAAAATTATTTTCGAAAAGGTCAGACTGTGTGTAGATAAAGGGAAGGCTATTTTTTAAAACTCTCATTCCAGAGTGTTCAGTGCAGAGTATTGCATCCTTGCTTAATTTGAACAGCAATGACTCACAGAATCCTAAAGGATTCTCACATAAACTTGGCCAACCAGAGTTTTGCTCCACCCATCACCCAAGACATACACTTTCTGGTGTTTTCCACTAACACCTTTCATGGGTCTGGTTTTGACCCTTTTCCTCCTTTCGCTCTCTACTTTCCCCCTTGAATGATCTTTTTGGTCTCCAGAATATAATCTATAGAGATTCCAAAATCTTCTCTCTAGCCCACCTAACCATGTCCTGAGTCCATTCAGGAAGGTCTTATCCAGGACGCCCACGGTTTTACAGGGCATCTCCTTGATAACCCAGTTGGCCCAGTACAGTCCTTGTTTATGCCCATCATCCCAATGTAACCATTAACAGTGCCCCTTTTTACTCTTAAAAGTGTCCCAGTTTAGCCAATTATATGGTAACCCTATTGATGACCATATTCATGTTTACTTCCACCAAACAGCTCCATGAGGATGCATGCCTGGGCTCCCGTGTTTAGGCTGCATCTCTTGTTCCTCCTCTCAATCCACTAACATCCCCTGACATTTGTGTTTATTGCTCCATCTTTCTAAGATAATGAGTTAAAATGATTGATAAAACTCTAGATTTTATTCCCTTATAAATGAACATGTAAACAAAGGGAAGGCTATTTTTTTAAATGTCCCTTGGGGAGCCCTCATCATGGGCTGTCTGGACTTGTGTAGGCCCTGGTGTGATCTCTTCATCTCCAGTCTCTCCAGCTCCTTTACAGTGTCTTGAGAGGGGCCTTCCTAACAGGAAGTTGGTCATGTAATTTACCTTTCGTCTTTACAAGGATAAGTGACCTTTCAGTCGCTTCAAGGATAAGTGCCAGATCTTTACATGACAGACAAGTCCCGTCCAGATCTGGCCTCAGCCTCTCTCCGCAAGCACACTTGTCTCCTTTCCTCATGCACTCTCTGCTCTGACCCTGCACTGCTGGCTGTTGTGTAGACATGCTGTCTCTTCTCTCCCTGCCTTTGCATCTGCTCTTCTCATTACCTCAAATGGCCTCTTCTGTCCTGATCCCTCCCTGCCTGGAAAACATCTCAGCTTAAGTCTTGGCTTCCAGGAGTTCATTGGTCCCCAGAGCACCTCTTCACGCTTCACTTAGGGAGCTTGTTCTTTACTGTGATTATTTGTATGCCTCCCTCCCTTTCCATCTCCTCCAAAAAATCACTTTTCATCGTTGTATATGTTGTGCTCAGCAGTCTCTGGCCCACAAGTACTAAATGTTTGTTGAATCAGTGAGTGAATGGGCTATTTTATGAGAGTTCTGTCTTAACTGGTCTCCTTTCTGTATGTCTTCCAATTGTACCAGTTGGTTTTCAGAACTGAGCTGATCATGGCATTTCCTACCCGAACATATCCTCATGCCTCCAGAAAGACATTCAGGCTCCCTAGCACTCAGCCCTTCACGGCTGACGCTAGCTGTCTTCATCTCACCCCTAAGTCCGCCTGCTTCCTCATACTGTTATTTCCCATTGTGATAGCCTCCATCTCCCCTGCCCTGCAAAACAGTGAGCACACCCACACCCCAAGTTGTTCCCAGCACGTGTGCCAGACCCTACCTGTGCATTTGCAGACTGCTTTCCCTCCCACTTCCTTTGCCCAGTGTCAGACCCTCAGCTCCCTGTCCTGACTAGGATCTTATCTCTAGCTCCTTGGACTTGGGGTTTCAGCTTATTCTCCCTGGCACTGGTACCTTGCTTCTCAGCTCTTAAAGGCCCCTGGCAGAGGTGGCTCATTGTCCCTCAACATCTTTTCTACCCTCTTCTACAATAACGGACCTCTCAGAGTTCAGCTGGGCTCTTGACCACCCAAAATAAAGACTACATTCTCCAGCCTCCGTAGCAGGTGACCATGGACACCTACCTAAGTTCTGGTGATTGGGATGTGAGTGGAAGCAGAAGTTGAAGCCTAAGCCACCGCTTTCTGAAGTCTCTGCTCTAGGGAATTCCCTGGTGGTCCAGTGGTTAGGGCTCCACGCTTTCACTGCTGAGGGCCCGGGTTCGATCCCCGGTCGGGGAACTTAGATCCCTCAGCTGTGCGGCGTGACCAAAAATAATAATAAATTAAAAAATAAAGTCTCTGCTCTAGCACATGTATCTGTATCATAGTTAACAGCACTTTGATTTAGACTCATTCATCTAGACCTCTTGCTCTGCATCACTTGGAACAGCCTGCCCAGTTTAGGTCCCCTGAGAATCCAGTTCCAGAAGAAGCAACTAGCATCACAGCAAGTGTTCTCTTCACTCGAAGCCCACCTTCAAGGAGAGAGCTTAGATTCTTTTCTCTGCCTTTCCCACCTCCTCCTCTTCCCCTTAGTAAAACTTTCTCCTCACTTCAATAGCCCCCTCTTCTGGGCACATTTTCCCCGTGGCTCTTGACTATACTTTGCGTCTCTGCCGGAGAAGCAGAAACTGTTACCCATCTTCGTCGTCACAACCCTGGGCTCTAACACAGCGCCTGGCACAGAGGTGCTTAGTATCTCTTTCATAAAGTTGTGAGGATGTGTGAGCACTAAATACTTGTGCTGTGTTGGAACGGTGCCTGGAGCTTAGTATGTGCTCCAGTCGTTCCTGTAGCTGCTGCTGTTCAGTGTCAGTTGGGTAAAGTTTTCATCTTCTTTGTGTTCCCCACGGAGCCCAGCATAGTGCTGTGGAACTCACAGCTGTGACCCTGTTTGGATACGCGTTATCCTGCTATCTTTCCAACATTTCTTGCTTCCTTATAGAGAAAGCTACTGCTTATGTTATTGCCTACTGACCTACCTGAGTGTAATAAAAATTATACACAACCCACTTTATAGGTCAGACTTAAAAGAATCTTGCAGATTTTGGTTGCATCTTTTATCATTTCTGTTTGTAATTTGAAGTACCATCACCTAGAATTATGACGTTTGCTGATGTGCTGTAATTCCTCACCACTTACCTGAATATTTGGGCTGTGTTCTAACTGGTGATGATTATGTTGATTATAACAAAAATAGCAGCTAATAAATATTGAGAACGTTTTACGTGCCAAGAATTCTTACGTGCCAAGAATTTACGTGCCAAAAAGCTTTTTACCCATCTTTTCATTTAAGTCATGTAACAGCCCTATGAAATACACATATTTGAGACACAGATATGGAAACTGAGCAGGAAAAGGTTAAATGATTTACCGAAATTCGTAGATAAAACCATTTATATTGGCAGGCTTATTAGACCTCCCCCACCCCCCGGTCTGTTTTGGCTCTTACCTGCTTTTGCTGCAAGTACTAACTTGTGTAATAAATGTATTATTTTTATCTCTTATCATCTGGGAATTCATAAAGTTTAACGCTCAGATTGCATTCTACTTAAATCTTTCATTAGAGTTAATTTTATTAAATATTTTAAACATTTATTGATTTTGTACAAATTAGTAATAACAATTGGACAAAAAATGTATGTATTTGACTTAGTTTTCAGTTCATTTCTTGGCTTAGTGATTATTTTAAACCTGAACCCCAGACCAATGAAAGCTAGACTTTGATTACAATTGTTAGAGAAGATCCCTCCTTCTTGAGCAGTGAGAAACCAACGCCCAAGTCAGTCCCTTTGCAGAAGACAGATTTTCTTGATTCAAAGGTCCTCTGGCTCGGCGGCTCCATTGTGCAGGTACGAAGGCCTAGTTTCCCATCCCCCCAGCATCCAAAAAGATTCCCTATATTGGCTTTGTCCTCAAACCAGCACTGGCTTCCTGTTCAAATTTCACTTAACTGGTGGTCTCAGCTTACTCTTTGTTTTTCTTTCTGACCCTTAGGGATTTCCTGTATTTCCTTGTGAACTCATGATTTAAAATATATTTTGAGGCCAATATGAAGCAACTGGAACTCAAGTATACTCCTGGTGGGAGCAGAAATTGGTATAGCCACTTTTGAAAGCTCTTTGCAGTCTATACTTATACAGAACATGTGCATACCCCATGACCCAGAAGACCAAGTTTGTACATTTACCCAACAGAAATATGTACATGTGTCCGCCAAAGGACACGTACCAGAATGTCTATAGTAGAACCCAAATGTCCACCAACAAGAAAATAGATGAGTAAATTGTGGTATATCCATATGATAGAATACCACCCAGTAATTTTTAAAAAGAATGAATTGAATTATAACTGTTCCTAACACATGGATGAATTTTACAGACATTATGTTGAATGAGAAGAAGCCAAATATAAAAGTGTATCTGTAATATGGTTCCATTTATATAAAATTCATAAATAGGCTAAGCCAATCTGTGATCTTAGAAATCATAGTAGTAGCTACCTTTGGGGGGAGAAGGGGAGGGGCTAGTGATTGAAATGGAACATTAAGGAGGCTTCCAGAGTGCTCCTTACACAAGTATGTTCACTTTGTGATAATTCTTCAGGCTGCACACTTACTTGTGTACTTTTCTATATGGATATTATATGTCAGTAAGAAAGACATATGTTTTACAAAACAAAAAAAGTTTTACAGCACAATTAGAGAAAGCTGTTCAGACTGCATAGTTTACTGTGTTGTCAGAAGTGGAAGTCAGTCCAGAGCCTGTGTGTGTGTGTGTGTGTGTGTGTGTGTGTGTGTGTGTGTGTGTGTGTGTGTGTAGGGGAGCGAAGAGAAGGACAGTGCTTGTTTTGGTTGTTAGTTCCTTTTCATGGTTTCTGGTTTATTCAGTTTTGTGCTTACTGTGGTGGGAAATCAACAGACAAATCATGAAGTGGTAGAAGCTGAAATAGCAGAGTTCCTTGATAAATATCCTGATGTAATATCCTGCCATGCAGTTCCTTATTTGAAAATGTTTGCATATAAATTGTCTACCACTTTGAATTGAAAATTTTTGGAAAACTACGACCTTTCAGTTCGTAGGTTAGTGATATTTTTTAAATGGAGATTTCCTGGAGCAACACAAGAAAAAACTAAAAAAGAGAGGGCACCTAACTTCAATATCTATTGAGAATGTTTTTCTAAGACTTCAGTCAACGTGGTGTTCACAGCTATTTCTCAAATAAATAAAGTAAGACAGTGTAAGATCTCAAATATATATGTGCTTACAAGGACTCTGGGACAGACTTGTTACAGTTGGAGCCCAGCACTTGCATGACCAGGAAAGCAGTGCCTGATCTAGAAGATAGCAAGGTGCATCTGGTTGTAGCAGAAGTCTTTTTGCTTTATATTTCCAAATTACAGTAAAAGGATACTGTCTGCTGAAGTCTTTTCTCCTTAATTTCACTCTGCAAACTGAGTGATTAGTAAGCTAATTTTTTTTTCTCTTGAAACCTAAGAGGCTGTTCTGTGGAGCAGTGTTTTGATCCTGTGAATCACATGTAAATGAAGCACTGTTTGCTTTTCATTTGGAGACAGTGTTTAGATTAATCTGTGTATTTGGGTTGCTGGGAAAGAAAGAAGCTTTCTGGCTGAGAATTCCTGATACGCTTGCTACAGGCAACTGAATTTTCCCTTGGAGTTTTCGCTTGAGTTTATTCACTTGGACGTGAGGTAATGGAGTTCGTGTCTTTACAGAACTGCCTACAAGTCTTGTGTAGGCATGGAGGGCTGGAGCCAGAAAAAAGAGATAAGTGTAATCGGACTGCACACGATGTCGCCACTGATGACTGCAAGCACCTGCTGGAGAATCTGAGTGAGTGCCCTTTGCAGCTGCATTGCTCATCCTGCATCCACACTGCTGGGGCCTCTGGGACTGTGGGAAAGAGAGTAATGCAACTACAGTTTTCTCACTCTCTTCTTAACCTTCTTTGAACCCTAGCTGCTACAAAAACACTTAATTGGTTATAAATGAGGTAATTATATTTTTCCACATAGAATGGCTTTTTACAGAATTAGTTGTTATTGAAATAATGCTAGGTCTTCCTTGTATTTGACTGACGTTGGACAGCTTTTAAATAATTATTGCTCTTTTCTTCTGACTTAGATTGTCTTTCTAGGCATGAGACTAGGAAGCTATGAGAAATCATGGCCGTCTAGTGTGCTATATTAGCTGATCATATGAATGTAGGCAGGCAGGTCAGTTATCTCTCAATGTCTGGTTGCCTACCTGTCTAGGAAGATAATTGATGATCTTTTGGGTCCCTTCTATCTTTAAGAGTATATACTTCTGAACATTTATGAAAAGTTCACTTGTGGGTTTATGAATATGGAGTGCTAGATCAGATGAAATATTGTGACCTCTTATATCAGGCAGCCAGCTGTATCAGTAGTTGGATTTGAGCTTACATTCTAACATTGAGTCAGAAAGTGAACAATAAACATAAGCAGTAATTCATCGTATGGTATGTGAGATGGTAATACGTGCTATGGAAAAGACTAAGAGGGATGGGGAGTGAGAGGGTGGGTTTCAGTTTTTAAAACGATAGACAGGGTAGCCTCACTGATAAGACATCTGAGCAAACACTTGGAGGCGAGGAAGGGGCAGCTCTGTAGATCTCTCAGGTAAGAACTTTCCAGGCAGAGCATCAAGCGGGCGGAGGCCCTAACAGGTAGGAGCATATCTGTTGTGTGTGAGGAACCGCAAGCAGGGCAGAGTGACTGTTATCACGAGTGAGGGGAGAAAAGTAGGAAAACAGGTCAGAGAAGTTGCAGGAGGGGATGGGGATTGAGCCTGATCTAACTGGAATTTGTAGGCCATTGTTGGGACTTAAGGTAACCATTTCAGTGTTTGAGCTTACGAGCGATGGGACCTGGTGTACATTTTTTTTTTTTAAGAATTTTTGTCATTTTTAAATTCAGGAACATTGTAAGTATCCCTACCCTGTTTAAAAAAAAAAGACATTTGTTAGCTATCATTTTCTTTTATTTATTTTAGCTATCTCATTTAAAATTTTGCTTTTATCAACTTAGTAAACATAAGTGAGCTTCTAAATAACACAACATTGTAAGTCAACTATACGCCAATAAAACGTTTTTTTAAATAACTATTAAAAGATAAAATCAAAGAGATCTCATACTAATTGTAAAAGGCCAACCCTGGCAATGTTCCTAATTAAGAACGGTGTACGTTTTAATGGTATCTCTGGCTGCTTTGTCAAAAAAAAAAAACAACTAGGAAGTCACAGGCCTAATGTTAGGCCATTAATGTAGTGTTCCAGGTGAGAGCCAGTAATGACAGCTCCGTTCAGGATTGTAGTAAATGAGGACGTTTCGGTTCCGGATACAGCCAAAGATGAGCCAACAGAACTTTCTGATGGGTTGGGTGTGAGGTACGAGAGAGGGGATTCATGGATAATTGCAAGGTTTTCAGTCTGAACAACTGGCAGGATGGCATTGCCATCAGCTGTCTAGGGGAAGGCTGTGGGTGAAGCAGATTTTGCTAACGAAGATTAGGAGTTATGTTCTGAGTTATGAATTTGAGATGCCTGTTAGGGCGTCTATGTAGGAGATGTCAAGTCAGCAAGAATTCTGGAGTGAGTATGAGCTGGATTTATAAATCTGAGAGTCAGCAGTCTAGAGGTGGTACTTAAAGTCATGGGACTGTATGAGGTCTCGAAGGCAGTGAACACAGATAGAAAAACTAAGAGAAACAAGCCTTGCAAGACTCTCATTAAGAAATCTAGAAGAAGGGGAGGGACCAGCAAAGGAACAACATTAGAGGGTGACCAATGAGGTGTGAGGAAATCCAGGAGGAGTGTATCAGAGAGCAGAGAGATTAGCTGTGTCACAAGCTGCTAAGTAACATGAAGACCAAAAATAAAATCTAGTAGGTGGTCAGTTAATGGAAAAAAGTCAGTTCAAGAAGAGGATCATAAAAATATTTTTAAACATTTCATTTTAATTTAAAACACACCAAGTAGTTCTTTCATCAGCTTTTAGGTGAAGCTCTTTATATTGATATGGTTCTGCTGATTGAAGTGCCACATATTTTTATTTGAACAAACCACATCTTTAATGCTTTGTCTGTGGTTTCTGTTGTTTGAGGACGTAAACATATTTATGAAGCAAACTAAAGGCAGTATCTGTCTAGAGATAATTAAATTTTTTCTAATTTTATGTAGTTGTCTCATCCATATCTCACTAAAAACTTGTTTATAGCAACTCCTGTTCAGTCTCAAAAGTGTTCTCATTTTCATAGGAATAGTAACTCATTTCATCAGTATCTGGAATATTTAATTTACTAATTATAGTAATGAGTTCAACAGACATAGAAGATTTGGGATTAAACACAAGTGGTTCTTGGTAAGCATATAATTCAGTTCATGAAAACAAGTACATGGGGAGCTATCCACCTGGGAGGGGGCCCCAGTCCGCTGGTGTCACAGAGAGATTGGAAGGATCATTTTAAAAGCTTCTACTGCACTGTTCACCAGTTATCAAGTACTTACTCGTTCTTGTGAGATAGTGTGTTAACAGATAATGTGTTAAACAAATAGTATGTTAAATCCCTTCCAAACATGAGTTCATTTATTCTTCATAGCATCTCAATTGTACGTTCCTTCCATTTTATGGAAGAAATTGGGGCATAGAGAGATCAAGGCCATTTACCAAGTACACATGGCTAAGTAGAAAGCTGACCCTGAGGCCCAGCCCGAGGTCTGTATGAGTCTGAAACCACTGTCCTAAGCACACTGACCTACGCAGCTGTAACCTGCCTTCTTCATGATGTTATCAATGAAAGTGAGGAGAAAAGGTGATACAGAGAGGTCAAGAGAGGGCTCTTGTTTTCTCAGATGCTTTTTGAAAGAATTTGAGAACCTTGCTGAAGGGAAAGAATCAAGGAAGTAGAACTGGCCAAAGAGACAAGGAAAGATAAACAGTTCAAGCAACATGGTTCCAAAGAAACTGTGAAGAGATTGGGAGACCAAAATTTACTCCAGTAGACGAATATTCAATTGATGATATTTAAAAAAGGATAGCTGCCCTTTGCTTTGTTTTTAAAATGTTTATATCTGTTTGTTTCATGTAAGATTTTTGCTGGTTTTTATCCTGTCAGGATTTTTTCCCCCTAATTCTTTCATTCTTCCAACAGATGCTCTTAAAATACCCTTAAGGATTTCAGTGGGTGAGATTCAACCAGGCAACTACGGTGCCGACGGTTTTGAATGTGAAAACACAATATGTGCTTTAAATATTCGCAAACAGACATCATGGGATGATTTTTCAAAAGCAGTGAGTCAAGCTCTGACAAATCATTTCCAAGCAATCTCTTCTGATGGATGGTGGAGTCTGGAAGACGTGACGTTTAATAGCACCACTGACTCTAGCATTGGCCTCGGTGCAAGCAGCGTGCGATCCATCACGTTAGGTATCAGCAGTCCAGCAATGAAGGGAAAGTTAAATTTCTGGGTTTATTTACATTCACGGGCTCCCTAACCTGATAACGCAGCTCACTGATGAAATACATTCAAAGCTCACTTGTGGCAGCTGCTGGCGCTGAAAAACTTGAGTATTCATAATGCAACCATTACATAATGTTGCCTGTTGGTATAAAAATGCTTTTATGCCTCAAATAATATCCAGAGAGTAAAGAACATGAAAGCCCTTGATGAGGCTTTGTGATTGCACTTGCTATTTAGATAAAGGCAAGAAACTAACCACATTGCAGCTGCTTGCTAATACGCAAGCTCTGAACACAGCTCCAAGTTTGTACTCGGGCTGTGCCAGAGATGCAGTAGTGTATGAACACCGTACCTTTGGACGGGAGTCCTAATAAAGTCTAGAGTTAGAAGAAGCACTTTAATGAAGATAGTCAGGGCTCCCGCTTGGGATGAGTCAGGGTGATACCTGGTCATTTCTGTTTGATAGGACTCCAAAGAACTTCAAAAGATAAGATTTGCTTTCTGGTAAACATAGTAAGTGTACTGTAAATGTTAGTTGTCCCTGGTTAGTTTCTTTCCTGTCGAACTAAGAGAACTGACATCTATGGGGAACCTCCTGTGATGGCAGGACTGTGCTGGGAGCTTTATTTATATACAGACCTTAGTGAGTCCTTAGAGCAGGCTCACTTACAGATAACTGGTTACAAGTTAACTTGCCTGAGGTCACACAGTCAGGACTCAGATTCCAGCCTGTCTGATAGGAAAGCCTGTGTATTTTCAATAGCACCAGGTTGCAAAAGAATAGTCAAGGTTGAGGGAAGGGCAATTTTCACCGTGCGATTAATGTATCAGCGTATTATATTAGAAAGTATTTTATTTTGTTCACACATATATGCTAAATCACTTTCGAAACATATATTACCAATAGCTTTTAAAGCAAATTATTCACAACTTAGTTTTATGGATCATTGTTATAATCATAAAATAATTATTACAGAAGAATTATTAGATTATATTTTATTATAATCTAATAAAGATTATAATAAATCTTTATTATATAATTAATTTAGAAGTGCATTAAAAAAATAAGTCATAAATGATTCTCAGGAACACATTTGCCCAGAAAATGCAGTATTATTTAAGGTGTGGTTTTGCCCAGGGGTCAAATAAACGAAGTCCTCACGGCTATGTTTTGAACGAAATGGCCCTCCACCCTCAGCCCTCATCCAGCTGATCTGGAAACTGGGGAAGGCAAATGGGTATTCACCAGCATCAGATCCAGGTACTTCTGTGAGCAGTGGGTGCTAAGGCCTGACCGTTCTGGTGTTCATTCTTGTCCCAGAGGTGCGGGGCACCCAAGAAGCATTTCAGATCTAAAAATCATTGAGTTTTGTGGGTAAAGGCTTTCGTTTAGTACCTGGCTGTGGCCACTTGATAACTGGTAGTTACAGGCATACCTCAGGGATATTGTGGGTTCAGTTCCAGACCACCGCAATAAACAATACCCCAGTGAAGCGAGTCACATGTATTGGTTTCTCAGTGCATATAAACGTTATTTATAATGTATTGCAGTCTATTAAGTGTAAAATAGCATTGTCTAAAAAACTATGTACATACCTGAATTTAAAAACTTTTTTTGCTAAAAAATGCTGACTATCATCTGAACCTTCGGCAAGTCATAATCTTTTTGCAATAGTAACATCAGAGATCACTGATCACAGATCACCATAACAAATATAATAATAACGAAAACGTTTGAAATATTGTGAGAATTACCAAAAATGTTACACAGGCACAAAGTGAGAAAATGCTGTTGGAAAAATGGCGCTGATAGACTTGTTCCATGCAGGGTCAAGAGCTTTTAGTTTGTAAATAACACAAGCTCTGCAGTGGGCAGTAAAGCAAAGCACAATAAAAGGAGGCATGCCTGCACACCACTGTTATTATGTATGTATATAAGTAACTTTATTGATAACCTCAACTGGATTAAAGGGACCAAGGGCAACAGAGAAGCAGTGAGTTACAGGTAGGGTATGCACGTGTGTTGGAGGTATGCTGAGAAGAGGTATTTGAGAATTGATCTGTGGAAGGAAGAGATGGAAACAAGTACTGAGGACTAATGCCTCCCCAGAGTGGACACTTACGAACTGGGACCCTTTTCTGAGCAAGAGTGAGCAGGGGGCCCAGACTGTGAAAAGGTTTGCTTTATTCTGAGCCCCTGATGTTAACTGTTTTCACTAGAATCCAAAAATTTGTTGGAAAGTGGGGCAAGGACCAGATCATAAAGGACCTGTTATCTCATCCAAAGTGCTCGGGCTTTGTGAAACAGGCACTGGAAGAACCATGAAAGGTTATGATCTGCTTTGTCCTTGAAAACTCCACCCTGGACATGTTTGGTTGTATTTTCACCAGGTTTCTTTCAACCCCTTGTAAGAACAGCTTTGGAGAAGGCTGTAGCTTGAAGGCCTCCTCTTGACCATCCACAAAAATTATATGAGGGAGTTAACCCTTTGTGTGACCCTTTCCATAGTCTGTCTGTGTCTCTGACAGTCTAAGCTCTGGAGTCCTTTGGGGTCTCACACAGGACATCGTTCATTGACTCTTATAAGAAGAATTACTTTTAAGCTTCTCTTGATATTTCATTTTATCTTTTTTGCACTAGGAAATGTGCCGTGGTCAGCAGGTCAGAGCTTCACCCAGTCCCCGTGGGACTTTCTGAGAACGAATAAAGCAGAGCAGGTCACTGCGCTTTTGTCAGGTAAGGATATTCCAGACTGAGGTGATGTTGGGAGACTTTGCATCGTGAGTGTTTCACAGCACAGGCTCTGAATCTGCATGGTTTTGTCCTGTGTCCTCAGGCCACACATGTGTGACTCCCACTACTAATTAATTAGATGTTTTTTGAAATGTTTAAGAAGAGGAAAATCAAAAGCCATGTTTCTGATACCTGTGGTAACGCCTGTCCTGATCATTGATTGCTGAGATTCTGATTGTATTTCTCTTTAGGAACAAACTGATGTGCTTATAAGAGAGTGACAGATACCATGTTAAGAGCAGTGTCTTTTATTGCTGTCAAATCCATGTGATTATTAGGGTACAGGCTAATTTCAGTGAGCATCTACTCTGTGCTAGGCTCTGTTGTTTACAACACAATACAAGTATAAATTCATGTAATCCTTACAACAGCCCAATTAAGGTCCGTATTTATGTTTATCCTCATTTTATGTACAAGGAAATTGAGGCTCAGAGAGATTGATTTTCTCGTCTGAGTACATAAAGCTAGTACATAGTATAGAAATTCTCAATTTCTCAGCCCTTAACTCTAAAAGGCTACTGATTTCATCATGCATTTCCCAGACTTGGGAATGGAGCTTTTCAAAATTCAGTTTGAACTAATAAAATTCTATTTTATTGCTTGAATGATACTTAAGTTTAAAACAAGTGTGAGACCATTCCACAAAATTCCTTCAGGCTGAAACACCATATTGAGAGAGTGGCTGAACACGGAAGGGGGTCGGGGGCAGGGGACAGAGTTTGGGAATGCACCCATACATTAGTGCTGGCAAGGCTAGAACTTTCTGAGGATTGGGATTATCTCTGATGACATTTGCTTATAAACAGTAAAATATTGAATCCAGCAATCAGAGCAAATACAAGCTATAGTTTTGGAGCCTGGATCTGAATGCCCTGGTAGTGATTGACAGGAGATGGGTGGGTTCCCGGGGGAAGGTAGGGGCAGCTGGGGAGCTCTTGGGAGGCCAGCGGCAGGGGCTGTCAGTCAATACAAAGTGTTACAGTATTTTCACGATGGTAAAGGCACACTGGTGCCTCTTGGCTAAATGTCAGCTCTGCCTACATAAGTCAATAAACATGTTGTATCTTTTATGATAGGCTCTTTTATGTTTTGATCATTTATACAGTTCACAAGAAGAGCCCATTTTTCCTTCCATTTGCTTCTTTCTCACAGGGCCGCAGGAAGGCTGCCTCAGTAGCGTGACCTATGCCTCTATGATCCCTCTGCAGATGCTACAGAACTACCTCAGGCTGGTAGGTGGACCTGCCAAGTAGGGTCTTACACTGCCAGCCCTGACACGCACTCTGTGCTCTGACCTCATGACTTTCCTGAACAGCCCCCTCCCTGGACAATTGCTGGTACCTTCCTTCTCGATTTCTGTCACAGTCATCCAGGTGTCCGTTGCCAGGACCCAGACAGTACCTGTGACCTGCCAAGTGTTTTAATTTGGGCAGAAGGAGGATGTCTTCCCCTAACAAGGACTTGACATCAAGTAATTGATCATCAGTATGGAAGAGAATGACTATAGATTTCAAGATGCCTGGCTGTGAACTTTTATAATTTAAAATTGAGTAAATATGCTAGCATTAATTAGTGTATTAATTTGGCCACTTCAGCAGAAACAATTATAGCATAAACAGTATAGAAGTTTATTTTTCTCAAACACAGCAAGTCCCAGCAGATGAAGGACCCAGGGAGGAGGAAGGCTCAGGGTGAGCCCTGCGGGTCTTAGCACCTTCCCTCTCCAGGGCTGCTACCCCTGGGCGTCATGTGTGTGGTTTTGGTCAGACAGTCGCCACTCCTGCTCTCAGGTTCCAGCCTGAGGGAGGAGAGCCAGGAGGGCAAGTTCCTTCCTTTCAGAGGAGTCATACACACCTTTACTGCCCACATCCCATTGACCAGAATTTAGACACTTGTCCACGCCTAGTGGGAGTGTGGTCTTGCTGGGCCGCCATGCACCAAGCTAAAAGACGTAGTTCTGTTATTAAAAGGAAGGAGGAGAATATGATTATCAGGAGAGAGTAGTAAATTCTAGATACAAAATGGATAAATTCAATGCTTTGCATTTGTCCAGTACTTATTACATGGCAGGCAATGTGAGGTGGAAAACACCATCCATTTTATAGACGAGGAACTTGAAGCAGAGAGGTAAGATAACGTGCTCAAGGCCACAGAGCCAGTGAGAGATAAAGCCAGGATTGTGCAAGTCCCTGACACACACGTGTGTCTCTGTGTGTGAGACACATCTAAAACTAATATTGAAGGTATAAAACATTAAGTAAACAATCATTTTGTCTTAATTTGGAAAGCTTTTTTAAAAATGAATGGGTTTGACCTTTTACAAACGTTGTTTCTATTAACTGTGAATTGATGTCTTTGTTCCTGATATAAAGAAGTTTTCAAAATTATTCGGTTCATCTCGGGAGGCGGCTCACCATTGGGACTGACCTTTGTAAAAGCAGCCACAGTAGCATGTAAACATTCAGAGGCTTTGCAGTTTAGGAAAGATGGTGTCTTCTAAATCTGATACATTCACTCTTTCTTTTGCTTTTGCAATTTGCTTCCTTCTTCTTGAAGCAACACAGTAAGCCTGAGTGTTACATAGAAATGGGAAGGAAGCTGTCTTATTCCTTTGCTTCAGTGAAGGTTGAAGTTGTGTGACCAACTGGTTTTCAGGAATGTGAGCCTAGGCTTTCAGTAGAATCAGCTGGTGGAATCAGGGCTTTTCACTTACCTGTCTAGACGATAAAATGACTAGAAAGGTGATGCAGCTGATTACAACTGCACCTTAGCCTTGACTGAGTAGGTCTGTCAAATGAAATGTCTGCTAGTCACGCTATATACGGCACCTTCCAAGTACATTTGTGTGTGTGTGCCTCGTAAGGCAGAAAACAGTTTAGCTCCAGATGACCAGCAAACCAGAGGCTAAATTAACTCAGCTGTGAGTTCTATTGTCAATTTAATGAGCATACACAAAGGGCTTTTTTAAATCCAACAATTAACCCTTGGATGCAGATAATGAAAATTTGTCACTCATCAGCAATCACTTTAAAGTGATTCAGGCAATAATAACACAGAATCCTTGTGACTGTTTCTTCTTCCATACAAGATTATAAACCCCTTATGGAGATCAACCACGTGAGATACATTTTTGTATTCAGTTTAGTTATTTAATTCAGTTGTTTGACACCTGTTTGTGGAGAGCCTCCTAAATGCAAGCAGTGTTTTAGAAACTTAGAGGATATAGCTATGTATAAGATGCATTCCCTGACCTCATGGAGCTTACGTTCTAGTGGGGGGAGACAGATAAAAAACAAATGAATAAATACATCTGTAATGTGATACCCAGTACTAATTATAAGCATAAAGAGAAATAAAGCAGATAAGGAGGTAAAGAGCTAATGGAAGGGATGGCAGAAAGCTTTTGAATGGAGTTGTTAGGAAAAACCTTCCTATAATGATACGTAAACAGAAAGCTAGATGAAGTGAAGGTTGTAGCCTTGGGGAGGGTGTTTGAAGCAGAGGGAACAGCTGGTACAAAAGTGTCTAGACTGGCAATGAGGTCTGAGAGGTGACCAGAAGCCAGATCATGCAGGACCAAGGTGGGAACTTTGAATTTTATTCCAGTTATGATAGGAAGCCACTGGGTAGGACTTGAGCTAGAGTGACATATCCACCCGGTGCCAGAGTAACTATAGTCCTACTGATGTGTCTTTGAATTGTTGAAAATCTGTATGATAGATATGCAAACCTAGTAATACCTGACTTTTATTGAGTATTTATTGCAGGCATACCTCACTTTATCACACTTCATACGCACTGCATTTTTATTTTTTTAACAAATTGAAAGTTTGTTGGCAATTCTGTGTAGAGCAAATCTGTTGGTGCCATTTTTTCCACCAGCATTTGCTCACTTCGTGTCTCTGTGTCATATTTTGGTAATTCTCCCAATATTTCAAACGTTTTCATTATTATTATATTTGTTGTCATCGATCTGTGGTCAGTGACCATTGATGTTACTACTACCACTCACTGAAGGCTCAGATGATGGTTAGCATTTTTTAGCAATAAACTATTTTTTAATTAAGGTATGTACATTGTTTTTTAAACAATGCTATAGCACACTTAATAGACTACAGTATAGTATAAACATAAACATAACCTTTAAATGCACTGGAAACCAGAATAGTCATGTGACTCACTTTATAGCGATACTCACTCTATTGCAGTGGTCTGGAACCAGACCTGCAGTGTCTCTGAGATATGCCTGTATATGCCAAGCTCTCTTCTAAGTTTATAGATTGTCTCATTTAAACATGCTATGAGGTAGCTACTTATACCAGTTACTCCCATTTTACAGGTGAATAAACCAAGACTCAAAGTAATTTGCCCTCAGCAAGAAAGTAGTAAAGTCTAAGGAATTGAACCTAGGCTGTCTTCTGTTCTCATGCGTGTTATCAGAGTTTATGCTAGTTATTAACCTGTTGGTTAAGGCATAGTTGTAGTAAGCAGTTTTTACTAGGTGTGTAAATGTGCTAAACAAAATGCATGTATTAAAGCCCTTATGCAAGAAACCAAACGCAGTGAAACCTTTAAATCAGGCTTTTTGGTCTTGTTTAAATGATGTTAATTTTAAATACTTTCATTGAATAATTACATAATACAAGTGAATTTTAAGTCTCCATCCTTGAGATAATAGGAGACATTTAACTTAATTGAGTTTGAATCACTAATAACATTATAATAGTTGAACTTTTTATTAACTCAAACTTTTCTCTTAGCCAGTTTGCAACTTTTATTAGCTTATTAATAACCCTGTAATTTAATAATTCAATGAATGTGAATAATTATTATATTTAGAAAAATACATGAGATAACCCTGATCTGAGCTCTATTTTTTTTTATTCTTTTTTTTTTTACATCTTTATTGGAATATATTTGCTTTACAATGGTGTGTTACTTTCTGCTTTATTATAACAAACTGAATCAGCTATACATATATCCCCATATCTCGTCCCTCTTGCATCTTCCTCTCACCCTCCCTATCGCACCCATTAGGTTGTCACAGAGCACCGAGCTCATCTCCCTGTGCTATGTGGCTGCTTCCCACTAGCTATCTATTTTTACATTTGGTAGAGTATATATGTCCATGCCACTCTCTCACTTCGTCCCAGCTAACCCTTCCCCTTCCCCGTGTCCTCAAGTCCACTCTTATGTCTGTGTCTTTATTCCTGTCCTGCCCCTAAGTTCTTCAGAAACAATTTCTTTCTTTCTTTTTTTTAGATTCCATATCTATGTGTTAGCATATCGCATTTGTTTTTCTCTTTCTGATTTACTTCATTCTGTATGACAGTCTCTAGGTCCATCTACCTCACTACAAATAACTCCATTTCGTTTTTTTTTTTTTTGCGGTATGCGGGCCTCCCACCACCATGGCCCGCCCCCATACAGCCGCGGAGCACAGGCTCCTGACGCGCAGGCCCAGATCCCCCCGGACCAGGGCAAGAACCTGCGTCCCCCGCATCGGCAGGCGGACTCCCAACCACTGCGCCACCAGGGAAGCCTCGTTTTTTTTTTTTAACATCTTAGTTGGAGTATAATTGCTTTACAATGGTGTGTTAATTTCTGCTTTACTTCATTCTGTATGACAGACTCTAGGTCCATCCATCTCACTATAAATAATGCAATTTCGTTTCTTTTTATGGCTGAGTAATATTCCGTTGTATATATGTGCCACATCTTTATCTTTTCATATCTCAGTGGACATTTAGGTTGCTTCCATGTCCTGGCTATTGTAAATAGAGCTGCAGTGAAAATTGTGGTACATGACTCTTTTTGAATTATGGTTTTCTCAGGGTATATGCCCAGTAGTGGGATTGCTGGATCATGTGGTAGTTCTATTTTTAATTTTTTAAGGAACCTCCGTGCTATTCTCCATAGTGGCTATATCAATTCACATTCCTACCAACAGTGCAAGAGGGTTCCTTTTTCTCCACACCCTCTCCAGCATTTATTGTTTGTACATTTTGTGATGATGGCCATTCTGACTGGTGTGAGGTGATACCTCATTGTAGCTTTGATTTGCATTTCGCTGATGATTAGTGATGTTGAACATTGTTTCATGTGTTTGTTGACAATCTGTATATCTTCTTTGGAGAAATGTCTGTTTAGGTCTTCTGCCCATTTTTGGATTGGGTTGTTTGCTTTTTTGATATTGAGCTGCATGAGCTGCTTGTAACTTTTGGAGATTAATCCTTTGTCAGTTGCTTCATTTGCAAATATTTTCTCCCAGTCTGAGGGCTGTCTTTTCGTCTTGTTTATGTTTTTCTTTGCTGTGCAAAAGCTTTTAAGTTTCATTAGGTCCCATTTGTTTGTTCTTGTTTTTATTTCCAGTTCTCTAGGAGGTGGGTCAAAAAGGATCTTCCTGTGATTTATGTCATAGAGTGTTCTGCCTATGTTTTCCTCTAAGAGATTTATAGTCTCTGGCCTTACATTTAGGTTTTTATTCCATTTTGAGTTTATTTTTGTGTGTGGTGTTAGGGAGTGTTCTAATTTCATTCTTTTACTTGTAGATGTCCAGTTTTCCCAGCACCACTTATTGAAAAGCCTGTTGTTCTCCATGGTATATTCTTGCCGCCTTTAGCAAAGATAAGGTGACCATATGTGCATGGGTTGACCTCTGGGCTTTCTCTTCTATTCCATTGATCTATGTTTCTGTTTTTGTGCCAGTACCATAGTGTCTTGATTACTGTAGCTTTGTAGTATAGTCTGAAGTCTGGGAGCCTGATTCCTCCAGCTCCGTTTTTCTTTCTCAAGGTTGCTTTAGCAATTCGGGGTCTTTTATGTTTCCATACAAATTGTGAAATTTTTTGTTCTAGTTCTGTGAAAAATGCCATTGGTAGTTTGATAGGGATTGCATTGAATCTGTGGATTGCTTTGGGTAGTATAGTCAGTTTCACAATGTTGATTCTTCCATTCCAAGAACATGCCATATCTCTCTATCTCTTTGTATCATCTTTAATTTCTTTCATCAGTGTCCTATAGTTTTCTGCATACAGGTCTTTTGTCTCCCTAGGTAGGTTTATTCCTAGGTACTTTATTCTTTTTGTTGCAGTGGTAAATGGGAGTGTTCTCTTAATTTCTCTTTCAGATTTTTCATCACTAGTGCGTAGGAATGCAAGAGATTTCTGTGCATTAATTTTGTATCCTGCAATTTTACCAAATTCATTGATTAGCTCTAGTAGTTTTCTGGTGGCATCTTTAGGATTCTCTATATATAGTGTCATGTCATCTGCAAACAGTGACAGTTTTACGTCTTCTTTTGCAATTTGGATTCCTGTTATTTCTTTTTCTTCTCTGATTGCTGTGGCTAAAACTTCCAAAACTATGTTGAATAATAGTGGTGAGAGTGGACAGCCTCGTCCTTTTCCTGATCTTAGAGGAAATGGTTTCAGTTTTTCAGCATTGAGAACAATGTTGGCTGTGGGTTTGTCATATATGGCCTTTATTTGTTGAGGTAAGTTCCCTCTGTGCCTACTTTCTGGAGGGTTTTTATCATAAATGGGTGTTGAATTATGTCAAAAGCTTTCTCTGCATCTATTGAGATGATCATATGATTTTTCTGCTTCAATTTGTTAATATGGTGTATCACATTGTTTGATATGCATATATTGAGAATCCTTGCATCTCTGGGATAAACCCCACTTGATCATGGTGTATGATCCTTTGGTGTGATGTTGGATTCTGTTTGCTAGTATTGTGTTGAGGATTTTTGCATCTGTGTCCTTTAGTGATATTGGCCTGTAGTTTTCTTTTTTGTGTGGCATCTTTGTCTGGTTTTGGTATCAGGATTATTATGGCCTCATAGAATGAGTTTGGGAGTATTCCTCCCTTTGCTGTATTTTGGACAAGTTTGAGAAGGATAGGTGTTAGCTCTTCTCTAAATGTTTGATAGAATTCGCCCGTGAAGCCATCTGGTCCTGGGCTTCTGTTTGTTGGAAGATTTTTTATCACAGTTTCAATTTCAGTGCTTGTGATTGGTCTCTTCATGTTTTCTCATTCTTCCTGGTTCAGTCTCAGGAGGTTGTGCTTTTCTAAGAATTTGTCCATTTCTTCCAGGTTGTCCATTTTATTGGCATATAGTTGCTTGTAGTAATCCCTCATGATTCTTTGTATTTCTGCAGTATCAGTTGTTACTTCTCCTTTTTCATTTCTAATTCTGTTGATTTGAGTCTTCTGCATTTATTTCTTGATGAGTCTGGCTAGTGGTTTATCAATGTTGTTTATCTTCTCAAAGAACCTGCTTTTAGTTTTATTGATCTGTGTTATCATTTCCTTCATTTCTTTTTCATTTATTTCTGATCTGATCTTGGTGATTTCCTTCCTTCTGCTAACTTTGGGGTGTTTTTGTTCTTCTTTCTCTAATTGCTTTAGGTGTAAGTTTAGATTGTTTATTTGAGGTGTTTCTTGTTTCTTAAGGTAGGATTGTATTGCTATAAACTTCCCTCCTAGAACTGCTTTTGCTTCATCCAGTAGGTTTTGGGTCGTCGTGTTTTCATTGTCAGTTGTGTCTAGGTATTTTTTGATTTCCTCTGATTTCTTCAGTGATCTCTTGGTTATTCAGTAGTGTATTGTTTAGTCTCCATGTGTTTGTATTTGTAAACAAACAAATCTGTAAAAAAATACAGATTTTTTCCTGTAATTAATATCTAGTCTCATAGTGTTGTGGTCAGAAAAGATACTTGATACCATTTCAGTTTCTTGAATTTACTGAGGTTTTATTTGTGACCCAAGGTATGATCTGTCCTGGACAGTGTTCCATGAGCACTTGAGAGGAAAGTGTATTTTGTTGTTTTTGGATGGAATGTCCTATAAATATCAATTAAATCCGTCTTGTTTAATGTATCATTTAAAGCTTGTGTTTCCTTATTTATTTTCATCTTGGATGATCTGTCCATTGGTGAAAGTGGGGTGTTAAAGTGCCCTACTATGACTGTGTTACTGTCGACTTCTCCCTTTTATGGCTGTCAGCATTTGCTGTATGTACTGAGGTGCTCCTATGTTGGGTGTGTAAATATTTACAATATTATATATTCTCCTTGGTTTGATCCCTTGATCATTATGTAGTATCCTTCTTTGTCTCTTGTAATAGTCTTTGTGTTAAAGTCTATTTTGTCTGATGTGAGAATTGCTTCTCTAGGTTTCTTCTGATTTCCATTTGCTGGAATATCTTTTTCTATCCCCTCACTTTCAGTCTGTATGTGTCCCTAGGTCTGAAGTGGGTCTCTTGTAGACAGCATATATACAGGTCTTGTTTTTGTATCCATTCAACCAGTGTATGTCTTTTGGTTGGAGCATTTAATCCATTTACATTTAATGTAATGATCGATATATATGTTCCTATTACCATTTTTTAAATTGTTTTGGGTTTGTTACTGTAGGTCTTTTCCTTCTCTTGTGTTTCCCACCTAAAGAAGTTCCTTTAGCATTTGTAGTAAAGCTGGTTTGGTGGTGCTGAATTCTCTTAGCTTTTGATGTCTTTAAAAGTTTTAATTTCTCCATCGAATCTGAATGAGATCCTTGCTGGGTAGAGTAATCTTGGTTGTAGGTTTTTCCCTTTCATCACTTTAAATCTTTCCTGCCCCTTCCTTGTGGCTTGCAGAGATCTGCTGTTAAGCTTATGGGGATTCCCTTGTATGTTATTTGTTGCTTTTCCCTTGCTGCTTTTTTTTTAGCGGTACGTGGGCCTCTCACTGTTGTGGCATCTCCCATTGTGGAGCACAGACTCCAGACACGCAGGCTCAGTGGCCATGGCTCACGGGCCCAGCCGCTCCGCGGCATGTGGGATCTTCCCGGACCGGGGCATGAACCCGTGTCCCCTGCATCGGCAGGCGGACTCTCAACCACTGCGCCACCAGGGAAGCCCTCCCTTGCTGCTTTTAATAGTTTTTCTTTGTATTTAATTTTTGATAGTTTGATTAACATGTGTGTTGGTGTATTTCTCCTTGGATTTATCCTGTATGTCACTCTCTGTGCTTCCTGGACTTGATTGACTCTTTCCTTTCCCATATTAGGGAAGTTTTCAACTATAATCTCTTCAAATATTTTCTCAGTCCCTTTCTTTTTCTCTTCTTCTTCTGGGACCTCTATAATTCGAATGTTGGTGCATTTAATGTCCCAGTGGTCTCTGAGACTGTCCTCAATTCTTTTCCTTTTTTCTTTATTCTGCTCTGCAGTAGTTATTTCCACTATTTTATCTTCCAGGTCACTTATCCTTTCTTCTTCCTCAGTTATTCTGCTATTGAATTCTTCTAGAGAATTTTTAGTTTCATTTATTGTGTTGTTCATCATTGTTTGTTTGCTCTTTAGTTCTTCTAGGTCCTTGTTAAATGTTTCTTGTATTTTCTGCATTCTATATCCAAGATTATTTTATCATCTTTACTATCATTACTCTGAATTCTTTTTCAGGTAGAATGCCTATTTCCTCTTCATTTGTTTGGTCTGGTGGGTTTTTATCTTGCTCCTTCATCTGCTGCATATTTCTGTGTCTTCTGATTTTGCTTATCTTACTGTGTTTGGGGCACCTTTTCACAGGCTGCAGCTTCGTAGTTCCCATTGTTTTTGGTGTCTGCCCCCAGTGGCTAAGGTTGGTTCAGTGGGTTGTGTAGGCTTCCTGGTGGAGGGGACTGGTGCCTGTGTTCTGATGAATGAGGCTGGATCTTGTCTTTCTGGTGGGCAGAACTGCGTCTGGTGGTGTGTTTTGGGGTGTCTGTGACCTTATTATGTTTTTAGGCAGCCTCTCTGCTAATGTGTGGGGTTGTGTTCTTGTCTTGCTAGTTGTTTGGCGTAGGGTGTCCAGCACTGTAGGTTGCTGGTCGTTCAGTGGAGCTGGGTCCTAGCGTTTTGATGGAGATCTCTGGGAGAGCTTTCACCGTTTGATATTACATGTATCTGGGAGGTCTCTGGTTGACCAATGTCCTGAACTTGGCTTTCCCAACTCTGAGGCTCAGGCCTGACACCCATCTGGATCACCAAGACCCTGTCAGCCACATGGCCAGGTACGTGGGCAGTTTCTTGCCTTTTGGGAAGTCTGAGGTCTTCTGCCAGCATTCAGTAGGTGTTCTGTAGGAGTTGTTCTATGTGTAGATGTATTTCTGATGTATTTGTGGGGAGGAAGGTGATCTCCATATCTTACTCCTCTTTCATCTGGAAGGTCCCTTGAGCCCTATTTTTTTTTTTTTTTTTTTTTTGTGGTATGCGGGCCTCTCACTGTTGTGGCCTCTCCCGTTGCAGAGCACAGGCTCCGAACGCACAGGCTTAGCGGCCATGGCTCACGGGCCTAGCCACTCACGGCATGTGGGATCTTCCAGGACTGGACCACAAACCCGTGTCCCCTGCATTGGTAGGCTGGCTCTCAACCACTGCGCCACCAGGGAAACCCAAGCCCTAATTTTAAATGTACAGCACAGAATCCCCATGGACACAATTCTTGAGAATTAAATTGGCTATCCACTCAAGTATGTGCCATGCTCATTATCAAGAATTATCACTAGGAGATTCTACTTAGTCTTCATACATTCCCAAAATAAGTTTGCTATGTTCCCATAGAAGTAATGTTGTAAATGATGGTTACATATCTAAGACGGCCCACAAAAGCTCATCAACCCCTTTAGCAGATGACCAAGTTTAGCCTGAGCTTATTCAGAGTATGGAGGGGCAATGCTGGGTAAGGTCGTAGTGGAAGAATGATGCCAGTTCCCTGGTATGAGGAAGAGGTGATTCCAACACCAGTGGATCCTTGGCTTCCCTGGCTACAGTGCAAGAAGATTCTGGCCAGTAGGGCAAGTGTCAGCCCAGAGGAGGTCTGGAGCAGCAAGAGTTCATGAGTGCCAGAGGTGAGGTGACCAGGGGGAAATTATATCCAAGAATTATATCTTTTAGTTTTACTTTTTAAATAGTTATGACACCCAAGTTACTACTTCTGTGTTAATAAGTGAGGGCCTATCTTTATTTGAAGTTAGTAACCAAGTCTGATCTTGGCTTTATTTTTTTTTTTTTTTTTTGCGGTACACAGGCCTCTCACTGTTGTGGCCTCTCCCGTTGCGGAGCATAGGTTCTGGATGCGCAGGCTCAGTTGCCATGGCTCATGGGCCCAGCCGCTCTGCGGCATGTGGGATCTTCCCGGAATGGGGCACAAACCCGTGTCCCATACATCTGCAGGCGGACTCCCAACCACTGCGCCACCAGGGAAGCCCTGATCTTGGCTTTTATGGTTTCACTAAGCTAATTTTTAAAAGCATATAGTATGGGTGTCCCTCTGTGTGTGAAGTATAATTTCTCTTGAATTCCATTATTCTCTTACACCTATTCTATAAAGAGGGACCTCAGCAAATGCTTAAAACCCCTAACATGAAAGACTGGTTTTGTGTATCCCTGATGCTGGATGTGCCAATATTGTTTGGAGGGATTTTACATGAATAAGTTGACAGTAACTGTATTGTATGTGGCTCTAAAGTCATATATAAATCAGTTCTTTAAAAATTAAGTTCCGGAAGAGGTTGGAATGAACATCTTAGCTATAAAGCATGTCCTTTTATTTTATAACCATTCCAATTTTATTAGCTTGGTAATGACCTTTTATTTTTCATTCTTTTTTAAGTTCAGCATCTCAACACAACTTGGCCTAAAACCGTCTCAGAGTAGTAGAAGCTCTTCCTCAGACTCTGACAAGTGACGCTCCAAACGAAAGTTGAAGTTTATTGCTTTAAAATAATGCCACAAGTCTGAAAACACATTGCAGGTGCTACATTGACCCTAGTGGAGACTATAGCTCCTCTGGTAAACTCCATTCTGCAGAAAAACACTGTGGAGGGAAAAAAATAAAGGGATGGATGGGATTTTGTGGAGGTCATTGTTTCCATTTAATCCAGAAGTCATTTGCCTCACAAAGCACTAATTGACATGTGATAAGAGCTTCCTGAATAGGCTGTGAAGACACAAGAATAAAAGGGATTGGTACCAACTGCGATCAAAAAGCCCAGTGTCTGTTTCTTAATGAGCAGAAATGTCACACTGTAAGCATGCACTTAGAAGATAATTCTGGTGACTACAATTCACATTTTAGAAGTTGAATTTGTTTTTCAAAAAAATAGATCTCCTTTCAACAGAATTCAAATATTTACCTCCTCCTCCCCCCCAAAAATCTGTCTGCCTTCCTGTCTGTCCATCTATAATACCTACCTACCTACCTACCTTGTCCATTTTTAGAGCCCTCTGCTGGAAGCATGGAGCATGTGTATTTATTATACCTCAGATTTTGCTATTTGGAGAAATATGGTAGCACTAGAACAGATAAATATGTTTTCTTGGCATAGCTTTGCATGTTTGCACCCGTCTCAGTAGAGCAAGAGGCTTCCATAATTAATTTTTTGTTCAGATCTTAAATGGTAACCAACACAACTGTATCATTTGATTAGGCAGAACAAAATACCATTAACAAAAAATTGATAATGCCTGAAATGAGGAGAAACCCACTAATAGGATGCATGCATTAGAATGTCTGAATGATCGGGAGGTCTTTTACCTTGATTTACGTACTGAATTCATTTATTTATATTTTACCTTATTCCAGAAAGGATAATAGAGTGTGTGAACAGAAATGCTTATTGCTAGTGATGGCCTTTCAATGAAATTTTAAATGGAATGTTTCCTGTACCTGAGAACCAACAATCTGAGGAAAAATGAGGTGTTGGAATTGAAGACAGCTTATCTGTGAAGTTGGGTCTCTTGCTGTTTATATGATTTCAAAATCAATCTTAAGAAAATGTAGGCATTTGACACGATGGCTATAAAGAACACTCGTGTTTTCAAAAGTGAGACAGGATTAAATAGCAGTGCTAGTTGAAAATCTCAGGGCTAGAATATTCAGTAAATCTTGAAAAGCTGTATCCTGTTCCACTGGTGTGAAACAATCCATTCCTTGTGAGAGAATTTCTACACTATAAGTCATGGCAGTTTGGGATTAATTTGGAGAGCTCAAGATTTCTGGTTTAAAATTGCACCTGGCAAGTACCTAACACACAATTTCCCACTAAAGTACTTTTTAAAAGTGATAAAACTTCACAATAACAGAGAAAAATAGAACTGAGGTCTTCCTTTGTCAAGAATCTAGAAAAAGTTTTCACTAACTTTAGGGGCAAGAGAGTGTTGGGTTTACTTTATTTGAGACCTACCTGAGATTTATTAGGAAACCACTTTTATCTTTCTCTTACCATCTTACTAATGATTCAAAAAAGCAAGATTTACAGCAGTTAGAAAATTGGGCATGTTTCCTTTACTGCCTCTGCTTTTTGCTACACCATGATATTATCCTCCACCCCCTGTCAGCACAGGTCCTTCCACAGCCATTCAGAGTTTGGATCCGAGAAATCCCTGAGCAGGAAGTCGGCGGGTTTTGGTGAGACACTGCTGCATCCAGGAAGTATATTATATCAGCACTCTCGGTGGGACGGGTACAAGAGCATCCTGCTTCCTGTACTGCAGTTCATCTCATGCATTTGTCCGCCAAGGTGGACAGCAGAAGTTCAGTCCACTGCAGCCAGTGCTGGATGCTGGAGTTTAACTAGAAATTATAGACACCAGCCCGCCATTTGTCCAGTGACCTAAGGCAGGAGTTCAGCTGGAAAATCAGTGGACAGCGAGTAAAATCAGTGATGGTCCACACATCCTGCTTCACTGAAGAATTCTTCCTGTGGTTTCACAGTATATGAATACCAATGGCAAGTTAACATTATACCTACGGAAGAATACTGCAGAAGAGAACAGAGTTATCCTTCTGAAAACTCAGAAGAACACAGCTTAAAAATAAAGAACAGAGGAGTTTGGAAAATTATGTCCATTCTCTAGAGAATGCAAGGGGTTAGACTATGAAAGCAGGGCAAGAAAGCCATGATAGAGTGCAGGCTAAGATTAAAAGGAAGAAAGTTGGAAAGGAGACGGATGAAGCAAGGAACTATAAGAACAACTAAAAATGCAATGGCATCATTAAAATTGCCCTTGAGATCACAGAGAGCAAAAGTGAGATGGTAAATGAATGTTCCATTCAGGGCTATGAAAGACTAACGTGAGGAGTTCACTCCCAGAAGGCAGAAGAGAAGGACAGAGAGAGAGAAATGAAGAGAGAAGGGGACAGGTGTCTTTACAGAGAACAGCAAGGGAACTTAAGCCTTGTAGGTGTTCCTTAGAATTAGAACTAGAAGAGGAGAAATTAACAAAAACATAATGGAAGAAAAATTTCCCAAGCCAAAAAAGTTTGTGCATATCAAAAGGATTTACCATATTGCATTTAAAATTGGGAGAAAGAGGCCGTAACTATATAAATCTGGGCAACTTTTTTTTTTTTTTTTTTTTTTTTTTTTTGCGGTACGCAGGCCTCTCACTGTTGTGGCCTCTCCCGTTGCGGAGCACAGGCTCCGGACGCGCAGGCCCAGCGGCCATGGCGCACGGGCCCAGCTGCTCCGCGGCATGTGGGATTTTCCGGGACCGGGGCACGAACCCGTGTCCCCTGCATCGGCAGGCAGACTCTCAACCACTGCGCCACCAGGGAAGCCCTGGGCAACATTTTTTAATGAAAAGTATAATCTGTGTATCCCCAAGCTTCCCCATCACATAGGTACAAATGAGAACATATTATTCTTTAACAATTCTTCTTTAATAATAACTTACCCCTGAAGTCTTATGGCTCTATGGCCTCACTGTCTAAGAAGCAGAACCTCAACTGAACTTTTTAGGTTACTGTCTCTCCCATGTCTCTTTAAGAGGCCCTGTCCCAGTCTTGGTCCTGGCCGGCATCTCTACCGTTGCTTGGCTCACAGATTCTCAGTACCACGGAAAACAGCCCAGGCCAGCCACTGCTGAGTTCATCCTGTGGCTTTAGGATCCTGATGTTCCTCAGGCAGCTACAGCCACTGTCCTGTGTCTTCCAGCCACGACTCTCCGTGTTGGTGCCCTACCCACAGTGTGAATCCAGCTCTTCCCTTTTTTATGGAAGGCTTAGCAATGGTGGAGTAATATTTAAACTCAGAGAAAATCAGTGGTGGCCACCAGATAAATTGTCTTTCAGAGCCTAAAACCCAGTCCCAAGTGCAACATCAAGGGACCCCTTTAAGAATCACTTCTCTCCTTAGCTCATTTTCAGACACCCAGTGGTCAAGACTAGTTTTCTTCCACTTTCTAGGAGTTCCTCTAAGTTTATGTCATGGTCTCCTGGGACGACAAAGCTCAGGTCTTAAAGTCCCCAGGTAAGGAAGGAGTTCCCTCTTCCTTCCAAGGCTTTCCCTCAAGCCTTCCTTTCATATCTCAGAATCTGCCTTTTCCTGTAAGGATCCAGGGGCATAGTCACTGTCTTCGTAGAAGTCTACTCTGGCTATCCTCAAGGATGTGCCCTTCGCCTGTTATGTAAAAGGGACAGACTCATCAGAGCACAGCAGAGCAACAATAGCACAAAGATACACATGTTCTTACATTGTCCTACTACAAATTATAAAGAGAGAACAGACCCTGTTGTGTCTAACACTTCTCTAAGTATGGGTGGCTCAATCCTCATATATGAGCTTCGTCAACCATACTGGTTAGGTAGGTGCTACACCTACACAGGTGCTTTTCTGCAAGACCTTTCCAAGAAGAAAGCTTCTCCCCAGCACGTGGGCTGGGAGTGGGAACTCAGCCCTGGGATCATGGATGTGGGAGGCTGACCTCTTCTCCACATTTTACTCCAAACGTCACGGCCCTTGACATACATAAAAGGTCATGGCTTTCTGTCCCAGCACCCACTACATCTTCACATGTTCTTAGGCGAGATATCCTTATACATGAGGATAAAGATTTTTTTTAGACCCTATAGGCTTCCAGGCAAGAGATTTTCATTTTTACAAAGTAAAAGTATCAGTCATTCTCTACCTAGATTTCTGGAATTCAGTGCTTTGAAGAATGGGATCACATAGTTAATTCCAGAATTGAATGCTCACGAAGATGTCTTTTATGCAAAAAGTCAACACAAAGATATCCTCTGATATACAATAGCTGTAAGAAGATTACACCACTGTATCCTTCTTAAAAACCAAATACAGGCGCCTGCGCTTTGAGCGGTGGCGGCGGCGGCGGTGAAGAGCGCTCGGGCGGAGCACTCTGCTTTCCTGCGCGGCCCCGCCTTCTGCTCGGCCCTCTGGCTTCTCCCCATACTGCCCTCAGCCCGCGCACCAGCTGGCTCCCGCAGCCCCAGCGTCATAGTTAATGATGATGAGCCAGGTTATGACCTAGATGTATATTGTATACCTAATCGTTTCTGCTGAGGATTTGGAAAAGGTGTTTATTCTTCATGGACTAATTATGGACAGGACCGAACGGCTGGCTCGAGATGTGATGAAGGAGATGGGAGGCCATCACATCGTGGCCCTCTGTGTGCTCAAGGGGGGCTACAAATTCTTTGCTGACCTGCTGGATTACATCAAAGCACTGAAGAGAAATAGTGACAGATCTATACCTATGACTGTAGATTTTAGTAGACTGAAGAGCTACTGTAATGACCAGTCAACAGGTGACATAAAAGTAATTGGTGGAGATGATCTCTCAACTTTAACTGGAAAGAATGTCTTGATTGTTGAAGATATAATTGACGCTGGCAGAACAGTGCAAACCTTGCTTTCCTTGGTCAAGCAGCATAATCCACAGATGCTCAAGGTTGCAAGCTTGCCTGTTAAAAGGACCCCTCAGAGTGCTGCATGTAGACCAGACTTTGTTGGATTTGAAATTCCAGACAGGTTTGTTGTAGGATATGCCCTTGACTATAATGACTACTTCAAGGATTTGAATCGTGTTTGTGTGATTAGTGAAACTGGAAAAGGAAAATACCAAGCCTAAGATGAGAGTTCAATTGAGTTTGGAAACATCTGGAGTCCCAGTGAATCACCAGGAAAATTATCAGATGTTCTAGTTCTGTGGCCAGCTGCTTAGTAGAGCTTGTGACATGTGTCTTCTAAGAATTTCATCCGTTTTGTATTTTAGAAAGGTCAGTTGCTGCGTTCCCGAACTCTTTATTTGCACTATGAGCCTATAGACTATCAGTTCCCTTTGGGTGGATTGTTGTTTGACTTGTGAATGAAAAGTCTCTTAAACCACACCACTATTGAATGACAATATTGAAATTGTATCTGTAAGAAACATTGAAAGAGAAGAATGTATTAGTTTTTTAATTGCTATTTTAATTTTTATATATTCAGGAAAGAACAGAAGTGATTGAATATTGTTAATTATACCACTGTGTGTTTAGAAAAGAAGCAGTCAGTTTCATAACAGTGACAGCATTTAGAGGTATTGTTATGTCGGATAAACCATATGTCCTGGAGTTATTTTAGTAGGTTTCAGTAGTATTAACTGTATTTTCCCGCTTATTCAGGTTATTTCTGGCGAATCTTTGTCAACAGTTCCTTTTAAATACAGGTCAATAAGTTCTAAAAACCTGCCACTTTTTGAAGTCTTCAGTGTAAAAATCCTTAAAATAAAGGTTGTCTCTTTAAAAGAAAAAAAGAAAAAAACCAAATACACGCGCATCAACTATGCAGAGAAAAAAGCTGGAAGGAAACATAAAAATATTTACAGTGGTTGCTTCAGTGATTTCTATTCTGCTTCTTTATTTTTCTTTGTATTTTCCAAAATTTCCTGAAAAACATTCATTGCTATTTTAACCTCTGAAAAGTAAAATATGCATTGGGAAAATTCAAACTAAAGAGCATCTGTAAGGGATAATAAAGAAAAAAATTATGGAACATCTGCAAGGGACAAAAACATGCTAGGAATTGTGTTCCCAGCTAATATACTGAACCTCAGTGTAGAAAATGGAGGAAGAAGAAGTATGCTCTTTAATAAAATGCCATCTCTTGCTATAAATATGTAAGTACTATATAAAATGTAAAATACTATATAAACAATATGTTTATCAGTGTTTCACATTAAAATGAAAGACTTCACATGCCCAATGAATGAAGCTAACCCCTAAAATAATTTTTTTTTTTTTTTTCCCGGTACGCGGGCCTCTCACTGTTGTGGCCTCTCCCGTTGTGGAGCACAGGCTCCGGACGCGCAGGCTCCGCAGCCATGGCTCACGGGCCCAGCCGCTCCGCGGCATGTGGGATCTTCCCGGACCAGGGCACGAACCCATGTGCCCTGCATTGGCAGGCAGACTCTGAACCACTGTGCCACCAGGGAAGCCCTAAAATAATATTTTTAATCTTTTGAAAGGCTGGTGACAATCAGAAAGGAAATTCTACACTTGTGTACCACTTTTCTCTCTTCATAGCATTTTTACCTAAGGTTTCTTCTTGTTTTGGTCATAGGTCGAGCAATATCATAATGTCATTTTCCACGGCCCAGAAGGAAGCTTGCAAGACTACATAGCCCATCAGCTTGCACTCTGCATGAAGGTATGGATCACTCACATACCCTCTTCTTTTCTTTGAAAACACAAAAGCGTATAGAACTAATCACTCTCTTATCACAGCACAGGCAAATGGCTGCAGGATTCCCCTGTGAAATAGTGAGAGCTGAAGTGGATACTGGTTTCTCCAAGGACCAGCTAGTAGATCTGTTCATCAGTAGCGGTAAGACCATCTCAGCAAACTGAATTGTGATAACCGAAAGGCATGCCCTTCAAATAAGCCGTTATACGGAAATAAATGTTGTTGCTTGGGGATCAATTTAAGTTGACTTTTCAATTATGGAGCAGCTGCGGGATGAAAACTGGGAACCCAGGTGAGCACTTGCAAAAAATTATTTTCATGTACATACCATTGCATCTATTGCACATCCTATATTTTTCTTCTTTTGTTTATAAATTATCTGTTGGGAGCATACTACATAACTGGCACTAGGGGATACCAAGGGAGGTGGTGGTGGGAGCAAGTCCACCTTAGCAGAACTAAGCATTGTGTTATTAGTGCAGGAGATAATAAGGAGATAGGTTTTTAATAAATATTATTATTATTCATAAATTCTCTACAACGAAAGCACCCTTATTGCTGCACCTGGGGTGCACTTCTTTCTCCACGTCATTCTTAGTATGCCATTTGCTGGCACTTCGCTAAACACATGACATGCGTTAATTAACTCATTTAATCTCCACAACAGCCCTATGCAAGTTGGTATTATCTCCATTTCAAAGGTGAGGAAAACAGGCATAGAGAGTTTCAGTAACTTACCACAACTACATAGTGGCAGAACCATGATTAAACATGTTTATTAATAAAAGTTTTCAAAAATTTTCTATCTTAGGCTCCAGAGCATAACACCCCAAGCTTCAGCACAGGTGGAGTTAGTGTAACTCTGCATAGTATATAGCATGACTAGTGAAGTAAAACTGAAATGGACCAACCTCTGGTCTCCAGAGGCTCAAAACCACAGGGACCCTGGGGAGCGGGTGAAGGAGGGAGCTGTGAGCTGGGTGAAGGGTGAGTTGAAATGTGAATTCAGGTCTCTTTTTTAGGGAGAGTGGTGATTCTTATCTTTGGAGCTGTGATCAAGGGAGATACCTTGTGGCTGGGACAGCTGGTGACCAGGTTGAGGAAGAAGGAAATTACCAGGAGTTCCTAAGTCAAGAAATAAAATTAAGAGGCAGGTTTAGAGGGGAACTGAGGAATCCACAAGCCTAGAAGCGCATTTTGGGGACAAGAAAATCCCACCAGAATCTGAATGTTGCTCTAGTACTCAGGCCAGTCTTTGGCCAGAAACTAGTGAGAGTAAGCTACAGAGAAAAGCTGTTTTCTCTGATGATGATACTAACAATAGCTAATGTTTATTAAGCTTTGACTCTGTAAACACCCTGATTTATAAACACTTGAGACAAGAGGTTAAGTACGCTGCAGTGAGGACGCAGTGGATCCTGCAGTGAGGACGCAGCACAGTAGGACTCAAACTAGGCATTCCGGCTTCTCAGCCGGACCCGAATCACCGCCCACCGCTGCTCCTCAAAAACTCACCTGCGAAAATTTTTTTTTCTCCCCTTAGTTTTATAACAAAAGCCCCCTATGGTTTTCAGCATTCAGTCTTGCTTCATTTCAGAGTAAGAAGTTAAAATATTGTGCTCTCACCCTATCAGAGTAGATAGCAATTAGACTGAATGCTGCTCTAAACTTAGAGAGCTAGAAAAAGAAAAATGAGAGCAGTGAATTAGGTCAAGAAGGATGCGAAGGTGACCAACTCAGCATTTCTAAATCCTTGGGGAGCATCTTCTTAGAAAGAACTCTTCTTCCTAATTTCTCAGTTTGGTGAGTCTCTTGGCACCCCACAGTTGGAACTCAGGTCCCCCTGGCAGAATCGAAAACCTAAATGCCCACAGGTGCCAAAAAGCCACGTTAAGGGGTGAAGCAGGCTGGTTGGGGCTGGAGGGGAGGGGAAGCCTGTCTCCATCGCCACGAGGGCAGCAGCTCCCAGCTGCGAGCAGCTGAGTGTAGACTCAGTGACGTGAGGTCTTGTGACTTGGAAGAAGCCGGACATCCTGGTTTTTAAGTGAAAATTTGGGAGGTTTTTCTTTCAATGTTTTCAACTGTCTTAATTTTTAAGCCGTGTTAGGACCATCTAGAACCCCCAGGTCCTCTGAGTCATGGACGCCTCACTCCTGTCCTACAGCCAGTCCATGGTCATGTCCTTCCAGATGGATCTCAGTGTGCCTTTATGCCTCCTTTTACTATATTTTGTCTACTTTCCTGTAAGTGGCTGCTCCGTCTACCTCTTGTGCTCCCTGAACAACCTTCACGGACCACCAGACACCTGATTAAAAGCACTCTGTGATTCTTGACTCCCACATGCC
The DNA here is from genome assembly GCF_963924675.1 of Phocoena phocoena. Classification (NCBI taxonomy): domain Eukaryota; kingdom Metazoa; phylum Chordata; class Mammalia; order Artiodactyla; family Phocoenidae; genus Phocoena; species Phocoena phocoena. Next base: position 74,181,997 of record NC_089227.1, on the reverse strand, counting down.
CCAGTCACCCACTGAACTACGTCAGTCCCATTCAGGGTCTTCCATTCTAGGACACTGATCCACTTAATTTGCTTATCGGACCCTTTTTAATTTAATTTTTTGAGATATAATTGAGATACAACATAGAGTAAGTTCAAGGTATACAATTCGTTGGTTTTTTTTTTTTTTTTTTTTTTTGTGGTACACGGGTCTCTCACTGTTGTGGCCTCTCCCGTTGCGGAGCACAGGCTCCAGACATGCAGGCTTAGTGGCCATGGCTCACGGGCCCGGCCGCTCCGCGGTATGTGGGATCTTCCTGGACCGGGGCACGAACCCGTGTCCCCTGCATCGGCAGGCGGACTCTCAACCACTGCACCACCAGGGAAGCCCCAGTTCGTTGATTTGATACACTTCTATATTGCAAAATGGTTACCACTGTAGCATTAGCTAACATCTTCATCACGTCACATAATTACCATTCCTTTCTTACAGTGAGAACATTTAATATTTACTCTTAGCAACTTTCAAGTATACAACAGATACAGTATTAACCCCTGAAACTTATTCGACTTACAGCTGAAAGTTTGTACCCTGTGACTGACATCTCATTTCCCTCACCCTCCAGCCCCTGACAACCACCATTCTACTCTTGTTTCATCAGTTTGGCCTTTTTAGATTCTACGTACAAGTGATATCATGCAGTATTTGTCCTTCTCTGTCTGACTTATCTCACTTAACATAATGCCCTCAAGGTCCATCCATGTTGTTGCAAGTGGCAGGATTTCCTTTTTTCTCATGGCTGAATGACATTACATTGTATATGTATGCTACATTTTCTTTATCCATTCATCTCTTGATGGATAGATTGTTTCCATATTTTGCTCTTGTGAATTATGTTGCAGTGAACACAGGTGTGTGGATAATCTCTTCAAGATCCTGATTTCATTTGCTTGAGATATATACCCAGAAGTGGGATTGCTGGATCATATGGTAGTTCTATTTTTTGTTTTTTTGAGGCGCCTCCGTACTGTTTTTCGTAGTGGCTGCACCAATTTATATTCCCACCAACAATGTGAAAGGGTTCCCTTTTCTACGCATCCCCACTAACGTTTGTTAACTCTTATTGATGATAGCCATTCTAACAGTTATGAAGTGATATTTCATTGTGGTTTTGATTTACATTTCCCTGATCGTTAGTGACGTTGAACCTGTTTTCCTGTACCTATTGGTCATTTGTATATCTTCTTTGGAATATCTGACCCTTTTTAAAAATAGGTATCTAAGCTCCAGCAGAATACAGTATTTCTTCCTCACATGTCCTTTGCTTTCCCACTGTCCATGTCTTTGTTTATGCTGCAGCTTTCATCTAGAATAAGCATACAAACTGCCCCCCCCCACACACACACCCATAACTACTGCATGGCAGGTACTATGTAAAGTACTGTGTGGTACAGGCCTGGTTAAAATAGACATGGAAGCCCCTGTTTAAATACTCTGAGCACACCCCCAAGTGAAGGCTTGTCTGAGCCCTCCAGGTATGCCACCTACCTCTGATGAACTGCAGTAGGCTTTGTTTACCTCTGTGCCCCACCTAACTATAGTTCAAGGCACTGAGGGTATTATTTGGGCTTTTGTGTTGGTCCACACACGTTATGAGCTCCTTGAAGGCTAGTAATGTAGCTTATTCTTCCATTCCACCTCGTACACTGATGGCCAGTAATTACTTGTTGAATGAGTGCATGAACCTGATACAAGAAGTAGCATGCATAAAGAAAAAGGGAATGTTAATCATATTTAGTTGTCAGCAAGTGGAAGAACTTGCTAACAGTGGAGGTAGAAAGAAGTAAGATTAGAGAGTGTAGTTGTTGAGACAGTAGTTGATGATAGGGCATAAAAATAGAGTGAATTGGATTTGAAAAAAGGAAGTTTTCAAATGACAGACTGAGGCCAAAAAATCTCCACTCTACTCTCTTATGTAGGAAATATTAAAGGATTTTTATTCTGTATTGGGCTTAGTAATTTATATGTATGAAATCCCTCTTTCTTTTTTTTTAATAACAAAAGTAAGGTATAAACACAAGATTCACCTGCTGAGGTCTTGAGTGCAGTTATCCAAGTTAGCAAGTGGAGCTTATCATAGATCCCTCATTTGACTTATTCCCCACGTCTGGTCAGTCCTGAGTTCTTTTGAATCTGCTTCCTATATCTCATCTCCACCCTCTGCTCTCTAGTCCCCCTACCACCTATCATTTCTTGCTCAAGGGCCTATGGAGGCCTCATCACTAACGCTTCTTATTTCCTCTGCTTTCGCTCCTTCCACAAGCCCTCTGCAGGTTTCCAGAGGGCTCACCCTAGAATAAAAAACTGCTCATGACAATTTCCTCCTGTTATACTCCAGTGGCTCCAGAATAAACGCTGAAGGTCTCTGAATGTTATGTCAAGAGCATTACCGTCTGGCTTTGGATCTTCCCCTTGCTGCTGTCCATCCTCATCTTCTAAAACTCCATCCACTGTCACCATCATTTTCATAGCAGTAGGCCCCACTGCTGCTGACTGGTGGCCAATGAAGAGATCATGGAGAACGGAGAACGTACACTTTGAGTAGATGGGGACATCAGAAGCTTCTGAGCAGTGCCAGGGAATCACAAGTGAGCCAGAGGGAAGGACCGGTGGTGTGGTGTCACTTCTTTTGTAGTGCAGAAAGCCCCTAGCAGGGAATTTTCTTTGGTCAAAGGGTGATGGAAAAGGACAGAATGTAGAGAAGGCTGAGATCTGGATCAGAGAAAAGGAGCTTCTAGGCTGTTCCACTTAAGCTTTTAGAATAATTAGAGGACAGAAATTATGTATCAGCTACTGTCTTGCGTTTTTTTTTTTTTTTACGAAGAAAGTAAACTGATCAAATCATATGACTACCAAGTGAGGAATATACTGATTCATAAGGTGTTCTAAACTTATTCCTGGTTTCTAACTTTATTTTCTTAAAAAAAAAAAAGTTTAAACTACTTACATTCAGCTAGAGGATAGAACGTTGAACTTTCATCTTCCAATGGGCATAGCACATACATTACCTTATATGTTCCTCTCTACGACTCTGTAGAAGAAAGCCAGTGAAAAGAGACACAGAGAATGAATAAAAGACATGTATGAGTGAAAAAATACAAGAAGGAAGAGTAGCAGATTTGTTTTTAAATAATTAGCTTTAAGAATCTAAAACTTATATGGAGACTAAAATGGTGCCAGTGAAGAAAAGAATGTAGAACAGAAGATCAGTTCAAAAATAATGGTGTAGCACTTATGCAAGCAGTGGGTGTTTTGTGTTTATTTAAAAATAACATCTTCCTTCTCATATTGACTTTTGTGAGAGACCATCACATCACATGGCTCCATTATTTGGTAAGGAGGGTCTGAACGTGTATTCGAATTGGGTCTTATTTCTCCTCAGTATAAGGTATTGAGTTAGGTTAGCAAGACAGATACATTTTAAAATTACATGTGACAGTGGTAGTAAAAAAAAAAAAAAAAATTAAACACTAGATTGGTATTTTAAAATAATACTTAGGATTCCTGAGAGAACTTTCTACTTCAGAAGTAATAAAGATAGAATTACTGTAATAATATGTAATTGAAGTCTACATAAATGAGTTTCTTCCTTGGACCCTGCGTTACCGGAGGCTCTTTGGAGGTCCGTCCCTTGCTTCTCATCTGGACTCAGAGCATCATCCCTGCAAAGCCTTGTTTTAAGTGGACAGTGTAAAAGATGGGCTGCTTCCATCTCCAAAGAGGAGATTATGGACTTGGGGTCACCTTAGATATAAAGGAGTTTGGATTTAACTATAAATGTGATAGGTTAATTATTTTTAAGCCAATGAGTCTTGCTCTAGAACTAGCTATCCAGAACTTATAATACAAGGGTATGAAAAACTGGACTGTAGCCCTGAGACTAGCCAAGTGAGTGTCTGATTAAGATTACTGACCTCTGGAGAGGGGCAGAGCTGACATACCTATAAAGTTGGAAGCAGGGGAAAAAAAGGGTAGATTAGTTTCAGAAATAGGGCTTTGAATTAGCACGGGGCAAAGGGAATCCAAATGGCTGACTTTCCAACAATAGGCCGAAAGGAATCTCTGGCTATAACATGGGGTGAGTGGCCATCTTATGTCTCCATGAACCCTGATCAGAGGCTGAATAATCCTTCAAACCCAAAGGTGTAATGAGTTTCTGTTTCTATGGTTGGTTAATATTTTGGAATTGAAACCATGTTAAATAACTTGAACTAGACATGCTATTTTACAACTAAAATGAAATTTACATTTGGACCAACTTGCTTTAGGTTGTTGAACTTAAGTGGTCCGATGGAGAAGCAGATGTTACTGAAAAAATTGAACATATGAGGCCAGCAGTGTTGAAGACAAAGCTTTTCACCAAAAAACCCAGTCTGTTTGACCCTTGATTGGTACCTCAGAGGAGACCAAGATGAACAAAGATGAGGTGGAAACCCAACCCAACTGTTATGAACAGCACCCCACACCCTTTTTGTCTAGGGCACAAGCTGTGCATTAAATGTGGGGTTAATTAAGTCACTGACAATACAGTCCTTGCTTGTGGACTCAGGAGAATGAGTTTGTGTCTTTCCAAGAGACCTCCTGCAATCCTATAAACTCGTTTATTTCCAGCCTGAATCCTCCCTTGCTGCCTCCATCCTTTTGTCCCAGCCCCTGCTGGACATCTCAACAGCGATGCCTCACTCATCACTCAGGCCTGAAACATAACCCATCACCACCTCCCCTGCCTCAAGTGTTTTCCTGCTCATGTGCTCTCTGTCTCCATTCACTGCATGGCCTCTTCTCCAGTGGGAACTTCTGAGTTGTCTCTGCTATTCCCTCTCTGCCCCTCTCTCAAGACATCAACCACTGAGCTTTGCTCACTCCACCTCAGACTATCCTTTTGTTCTGTGCCTTGGCCCTGGATGAGGCTCCTGTTACCTCTTGTCCTCACCTCAGCAGTAAGAGCCTGTAGATGTGTTTTCTTGTTTCTTTGCTCTCCTATCAATTCTTCACACCAGAGTGAGATCTCAAAGCAGGAGTCAAATCCTGTTTATCCCCTCTTTAAAGACTTCCACTGATCCCCAGAGCTGGTAGTTACTCCCTTCTGACATGACATCCTGGGCCTTCCACTTTTCACTTGTGGCTGGGTTCTGAGACTTCATATCAGCAAGTATTACCCTGACCGCACATAAAATGCCAATGCCCCAGGCCCAGCACTGACCAACTACATCACAACCTCTGGGGCTGGATCCCTGGTGACTGTAATGTGTAGCCCAGAGTGAGGACACAGCCTGCTGCCCTACTGCCGACAGATGGGGCTCCTGGCTTCCATTCCACTGATGTGACTCTGTACCCAAGCTCCCAGCCTGTCCTGACTAGACACATGTATCAGCTTTGAGCTGTCTGTCATGCTACTCTTGCAACTATTCTGACCTTGGTTTGAAGCCCTCGTCCCTTCTAGGACTGAGCTCTGCCTGGCCTCCATTCTTCTGCCTATGCCATTTCTTAAACCTAGAAAGCCTTCTTCTGATCTGTCAAGATGCCATTCCTCATAACGGGTCCAGTTTAAAATGCCACATCCCCCCAGTTAGAATCAGTCACCTCCAGCATGCCATAGTGGGGCACTGGAAAACATTTGTTGAGATGCAATTACATGTTCCTGCAGACACATTCTAGCTAGAACTAGCCATACACTTAACACAAATCAAGGCAAAACTGGAGACCTTCAGTCGTTAGTTACAGAAAAGCAGATACATGGACCATTCATCCTGGTCTGGTTTTGTTGTTGCTGGGCTTGGTTTTGTTTTTTTAAATCACTGGGTATAAAAGATTTGTTAGTTTATCGTTGTTTTAAAAAACTATAGGTTTATCATGTTTCATAAAAAACATATTTTTGAAATAACACTTGAACCTGAGAAGCATAGAACTGTAGCACTCTTTACTAAAAAGCTCTGTGGAAGGGGATGCAGCACACGCCAGACACTAGTGTAATAGCCCCAACAAATACAACTCAGTTGAGAGGTGGCTGGCTCTGTTTCCTGTCTTCTAGTTTTTAAAGCTTTATAGCATCCAGAAGAGCTATTTCAATTTCAGAAGATTCATTTACAGGGACTTCTTTTGAAAGTGAAAATGTATTTGTGTCTATAGTAACTAGGAGGTGGAATGGAGTATAATGTACTCTCATAAGTGTTTGTGAAAAGTGGAATACTTGACAAAATCACTCTCAAGCATTTTAATCTTTTTTGCAAGGTTAACTTACCTAAGACTAGGGCATCTTAGAATCTTCTAAAATGTTAAAAAGTGATTTTTTTACTCATTGGTGTATAGGAAGTATTATTTATAAATACATACATATGTGTATATATATATATTTCAACTACAATATTAACAACATTGGACTGTTTCCAGTTGCCAGGGCACTGTTTCAGTTACATTTTATCCACTGACTTGTCTCCTACATATAGTAGCAATCTTCCATTTACTTTCCGTCTTTTACTTTCGGTTGACATGCAGTTCAGCCCCCCCGTCTTTAGTGTGAGGACCCCTAAAATAAGACTCACAAGTCCAAGATCGCGGTCCTTCCTTACCACTGTTTCTGAAACCTGAGTCAAATCTCTTTAACCTCTCTGAGATCTGTAAAATGAAAGGAGGAACCTGCTGGTCTCTGAGGTCCTGTCTCCATAATTTTATGAATATTTTACATATGTGTAATTTAAAGATCATTTAAGGATTTTAACATTTTGTATTCTGAAATACCCATCTATAAAATACATACTGCCTATTTTTACAGATCAATGAATAATTTAAAATAAAATTGTCATTTAACCACTGACCAGGTCACAAAATAGAACATTCCCAGCTTCCAGAATGGGCCCATGTGCCCCACCCCTGTTCACAAGGGGTGGGGCACATGGAGGTAACCACTAGTCTGTCTTCTGTGGTAATCATTTCTTTGCTTTTTCAAAATAGTTTTACTATCTATGAATCCCTAAATTATAAGGTTAGTGTTGCCCCTGTTTGAACTTCAAATGATAGCATCATATTGTGTGTAGCCTTTTGTGATTTGTTTCTTAATATATCGTTTGTGACAGGTCTTCATGCGGTTGCCTGTATCTGTAATTTGTTCACTTTCATATCCGTTGTATGAATATACTCCTATCTAGTCTATTGTTGGTAGAGATTCGAGTTGATTCCATTTGGAATCTGGTGTGGAACTAATGTTGGATCGTTGTGTCTGTGTATCTTCAACCGTATTCAGTAATGCCAAACTGTTTTCCAGAATCCTGTACTCTCCCAGCAATGTCAGAGCATTCCCATTGTGTCACGTCTTTGCTAACACTTAAATCTTTGCCAGTTTTTATAGGTTTTTGTAAAATCTTTAATCACTGAATTTCCTTTTTGACCACAGCATGTCTGATCCCAGTGAAACAATCTCCTGCTAACAAGAAAATCATCATCATCTTAGAGAATTTGGAAAAATCTTCATTGTCTGAGTTACTGGGGGACTTTTTGGGACCTCTGGAAAATCGCAGCACTGAAAGCCCCTGTACTTTCCAAAAAGGTAAAGATGGTAGAGAGACCATGCTGAGAAGCAGGCTGCTTTGAGATCCTTCTAATCTTTCTGTTTCCCAGAGCACATGTTATGCTTCATGGTCGTCTTTCTTGCATGTATTTGAACTTGTCCCCTACTGTGGCTTGCTGAGGTTGGACTGTTGCTTTTGGTTTGTTTCAGGAAACAGAACGTCCGAATGTTATTACTTTCATGAGAACTGCTTTTTGTTGGGAACCATTGCCAAGGCCTGTCTCCAGGGCTCCGACTTGCTGGTGCAGCAGCATTTCCGCTGGGTACAGCTGCGGTGGGATGGCGAGCCCATGCAGGGGCTGCTGCAGAGGTTCCTAAGGAGGAAAGTCGTGAATAAGGTAACAAACCACAGGCACAGCCTATTGCTGGGAGAGGGGCCTTTAGTGTCAGGTGACCCAGGCTTGAGCTGTACCACTTACTGTGTGGCTTCCAGCAAGTAAAATTTGGGGATATGCAAGGGTTAAAATAGGATAATGCATGTAAAACCCATAGCAGTTTCTGGACTATATTAAGTATTTTAAAAAGCAAACAGGTTTTATTTTTTTTATTAACTATTCTCGAGGCGTCTCTCCAAGTTCTAAACGCTGTGGGAAACAAGATGAGAAAATTAATCACTCTTCTTAAGGAAAAGCTCCTGCTTCCTTGGAGCCTTCATTATCCATCACTCAAGCTAGTTTTAATATTTGTTACAGTGCGCTATGAAAACGTCACATGAAAAAAATTAGAAATCTCTATCTGTTGACACATTTTCAAGAATAATAATCACTTTTAGTGATTTTTCAGAATAATAAAATATTCTGTATTCTATCAAGATAACAAAATTAATTCAGTGCTGACCAACTCGAGTATATCACTATTTAATTAATATTCATAAATTGGGCCAGTAGCTGAGTGTCTGGGTGGACTTGAAATAAAAGAGCTCGATTTAGCAAGATTTTATCATTTAATCCTGCACAGTTGGGCCACACTTGGAGGACAGGATCTTCATTGTATCAGCACAGGATTTTAAGCTGTAGGTAACACAACACCCCACTGCTAGCTGCTTCACACACACAGAAGGCTTTTTTCCCTTACATAACCAGATGCCTTGCAGTAGGTGTTGATGATGTCCATTCACACCTCTGTGATGTCAGGTCCCAGGTCTGGGTGAGTCTGTTGACCTCCCTTCAGGATTGCAGGACTTTGGGCATCACGCCCTCACACGAGCTTGTTCACAGGCAGGAAGCAGGATTCTGTGCAGAGAGGGAACTTCGGCTTCCTTTGTCTCCTCCTTATCAGGGGGAAAGAATCTTTTTCTGAAACTCCCAGAAAGAAGATTTCCCCTGAATGGTTTCATTCACCAGACTGGTTTCATGCACACCTCTCCACCAGAGACCTTGGCTAGAACTACCTTCCCAAGGCCAAAGCTCTCCACCAAGTTCCTGAACAAAATTCAGTCTCCGTTATGTTAGAGTGTGTGAACGTACATGCGTTTGTGGAGTTGGGGCCATGGGAGGCGGGTGGAGGGAGAAGTGTGGGATGGGAATGCCTTTGGTAATTCAGTGAACAGTGCCTGCTAGTGGTGATTTGTGTTAATATCTGAAATTCCTAATTGAATCAGAAGTCCTCTGTCCCAAGCTCTGCTAAAGTCAGTTGCCTGGTCGTAAATATATTCTTTTGACCAAAGCACATCTATTATATGACCTCAACCAGTAGGAAGAAAGGGGAGGCAAAGACAGTCATAGGTATACAGCTTTTCAGATTATTGATACTTCCATTAACTTCATCACTATTAATATTTAAATCTTATTGCCAAAAAAGTCACGTAAATAATTGCAAAAGATACCAGTTTTTTTCCTTAAAGACTTTATTATTTTTAGAGCAGTGTTAGGTTTACAATAAAATTGAAAAGAGCGTACAGAGATTTCCCATCTACCTCTTGCTCCCCACACATTCATAGCCTCCTCCATTATCACCAGAACGGTGCCTTTTCTTATCAAGGAGGAACCTACACTGACACATCAAAATCCCTGGTTTATCCAAGAGAAAAACATGGAACGCTTCACGGATTTGCGTGTCTTTCTTGTGCAGGGGCCATGCTAATTTTCCTTGAAACGTACATCTTACCTGGTAAAGCATACCTCTTTTCCCTCCTCTGGCTCTCTGGTAAACATAGTTTGAAAAGGATTGATTTTACTTATTTGGAAAGGAAAGTTCCAAGCTTCAGGCTCTACACTTTCCTCCATTTTGTTTGCGAATGGGCCAGTGGGGTGTGCTGTGAAGAATAGAAAGGGGAGGGGAGGTGTAATGCCTTTCATTTATCAGGAGTCACTTCAAGTAGGTTAATAAAACGGATTCCAGAGTAGGAGTACAATGGGAATGAATGACTCCTGCAAAACGCCAGAAATCTTGTAACTGCAGGATGGAACCAAATATTTGGGGGCACTTAGAAGCACACTGGCACGTGATCAAAATTTCTTTTTCCAGCTCCTTACAGGGATATAAGTAAGCAGACCTTTTTTGGACAATACCAGGCTTCTAGTATTTAATAAAAAATAGTTATACTTTCTTTAGTAGGAAGTTAATATTCAGCTGTTAATTGTAGCACATGATCTCATTCTCGCTGGAAGAGGATCAGAGAAAGTGGGAGAAATATGATTGTTCCTCTTTTGAAGAAAAGGGAAACTACGATAACACATCCCAAAGCCTCATGTAACACAGTGCTGTTACTTTAACGGAGCTGCTAGAATCACTGAACCACTCTTTCATTTTTTTCTAGGCCAAATTCTATCCCTTCATGTAGGACATAAAAACATTCATGTATTATCCTCAGTCTTAATATCATAATTCCTTGGTAAAGTAGAGATTTATGTGAATCTGCTTTCTTATAAAATACAGAGTCAATTGCTGTATCTGACTTCTAAATATTTGAGAGATTCCTCCTCATAGTAAATAAATCTTTGTCCTTTTGTGACTCCTCTGTACTACCAAAAAGGGACCTTTTATAAGATATAATTCAACTATTCAACTATAAGATATAATTCTCCCATTCAACTGTGTGTGTTATACAGTATTACTTAAAATTTGCACATTTTAAAATTTGAAAACATACTTCTTTATGCTGTCAGAGCATTTTGATGAAGTTAGCATTTTAGCTGAGCCTTCTAGGGAAATTAGAAGTAATACAAGGTGAACATGCCACAGATCCAGGTATGCCATCTTATAACTTACCCAAAATATTAAAATATTTAATGTAATTTTAATTTCATTTATTCAGAATCCTTTTTTGAACACCTGCTATTTGCAAGACCTTGTGAGGAATTCTATACACATGTGAAAAATGATTTCTTCCTGAATTGATGTTTAAGAATTCATCCAAGTAAGACACCTCATCCAAGGTGTCTTACTGCACTATCATGTCTGAATCCTTTCATTGCATGTAATAAGCTACAGATCTGTATCTCGTGCTAACACACGTCATAGAGTGTTATTACCTAGCCCTCTTCCAGCCACCCCAAGTGAAGGTAAAATCAGATTTGGCTACAGTTTTTACAGTTTGAATTTTTATATTTTTAGTTTTGGAGTGTTCGAAACAAACTGTTCTAAACCAAGCCCCCCCCCCCCGTCTTCCCCCTTCCCTGTCTCTAGTTCAGGGGTCAGGTGCCCTCTCCCTGCGACCCCGTGTGCAAGACGGTCGACTGGGCCCTGGCTGTCTGGCGCCAGCTCAACTCGTGCCTGGCCCGCTTGGGCACACCGGAAGCACTTCTTGGGCCAAAGTATTTCCTGTCTTGTCCTGTAATCCCCGGGCATGCCCAAGCGACAGTGAAGTAAGTGTCATTGATCCTTCTTTGCCTATTTAAAGTAGAGCCCTGGCTGATTGGGAATGTTTGGGGGTGAGAAAGCTGAAGGGGCCACCTTGGGCCACCTCTTGTCATGAACATGGAAAGCCATTGCCCTGTGCTCTTGTCAGAGGACGACCATGACTAGTGTGGTGGGTGCTTCCTAAGGAAACTATTTTGCTAAGACTAGATGGATCCCAATTTCCCTCTGTTTACAAAACTTTCATCAGACTCATGTGCGACTTGCTGGGCAGTGTCTCCTGGGGAAGGCCCACATGAGACAGTAGGTCAAGTATCCTGTAACCATCCCCCTACCCCACCTCCTAAAAAACCCACTTACATTCTGTCGATGAATTGAAAAGCTTCCTCTTTTATTAATGAGACTTACGTACTTACTGTGTTTTAGAACAGCTTATGAAAACAGACATATATACAGTAAGGTTAATGAAACAGAAAATTAGAAAAAATTTGTCACCATCCATCCAGCTTACTTAGTAAGGGTTCTGTGATTCGCTGTTAGATTTGATTCTGTACTTTCTGGCATCCTGGACAGAAATCTGTTTTGGAAAGCGGGGTATGCAGATAATATGTCTTCTCTATTGTAAGACAAACTGTCAGTTTAATAACAGCTAATTGAGGGAACACAAGAAGTGCTATATTAAAAAGTACACAGCAATTTCTTGTTAAAAAGCAGAAATACATTTATTCATTTAATTACCCCTTTCTTTATCAATATCATGAGTAAATTGAAGCCTTTTTTTTTTTTTTTTTTTTTTTTTTTTTAACATCCAGAGCTTCAGGATTCTTAGGAACCAGTTTTGGCCTTTCCTGTCTGCTGCATGGTCATTGTCAAGAGCTAGAGGCTCTGAGATTGTTACCTTATCTGCAAGCTGACAGGTTAGCCTGCCACATTCAGGATGTGGCTTCTGACCCAGCACTGCATCACTCAGAGCTCAGCCACAGCCTAGGCTTCGTATTTGCATTGGTTTCCCCACCTCCTCAGGCCCTATGGGGTGATGCATAGTGGCCCAGGTGGATGCTGGCTTTGCATCAAAGCTGTGGAACTGTGAGCTTGGGAATCACCCAGTTTTCTAACGGGGATGCTGGCAAATCTGCCCAGGAAGGAAATATAACTTTCATTATCGTCAGGAAACAAATCTGCCCTCTGCTCCAGAAGGAGACACTGTCTCTGTTTTTCTAAGTCGGTTTACGATACTAAAACAGCCTTGAAAAGATAATCCAGAGCAACAGCTGACACAAGAGGTACAGAAATGCCACGGAGAGTTCACTCCCAACAGCCATATTAAGGAGCTGCCTTTTTTAAAAAAATTATATATTGTTTTAGCCAAAGCTTATATCATCTTTACCCCTTCAACACCTTTAGGAGTACTTTTTTTCCTGAACTGTGTGTCACTAGACATTAACAAAGCAGCTGACAATAGATGCTTGATACTGAGTAAATAGTTTTAAGGGTCTTGAAAGGCTTACGTCAGTATCTAATAACTTTGAAAACTTTCCTATTCTGGGAGATGGAGTTTTGTCTACAACCTTTAACTGTATTAACTGTTTCTTAATGCTGCAACAAAGTGTAATCTTTTTTGAAGGAATTTTGATTGGCACTAAGTGCTCAGCATTTGGGCTGAAGTCCCGCAGCAGCTACAGCTATTAATGCAAAGAGTCCACCTGAGGCCATAGCTGGTTGATCCCATCCCCTCTCTACAGGGCTAACCCACCACTGTGTAGACGCTGAGCCCCTGCCTTGGGGCAGGCAGATTTAATTTGCCAGGGATCATAAAATGTATCCCAATTGCAGAAATACTAAAATACAATATATGCATCTTATTAAGGAAAATGGCAAGTAAGTTTAAGCTATTTAGACACAGACTTTCAGGAAATCTTTTTCCAGACTTTTTAGTCTATAAGGTTTTCCATGTATTTTTTCCCTTTCCATATATTTGATTTTATTTGTGCATTCATTTACTCAACACTCCAGCTCTCCAGGATCTTATAAAGAAAAAGGTGAGAGACATGTTAGCAGTTTCATCTGAAATACATTGTGTTTTTAAGGCAAATTCAAACTACTTTGGTGTTGGATAATTTCACATATTCCAAAATGACCTGGGAAAGGTAGCCTGTCCATAGAAACACTTAGGTTTTGTTTCACAGTCTTCCAACCTGTTCCCTGTAGAGTTGTGTGTGATTCCTGAGAGGCTTGGTCCTAACTGTGAAACCCACTCCTCTCTCGGAAGGTGGATGTCTAAGCTGTGGAATGCTGTCATTGCACCCAGAGTTCAAGAAGCAATATTGTCAAGAGCCTCTGTGAAAAGACAACCCAGCCTTGGGCAAATGACTAAAAACCCTAGCCAGGGACAGCAGGCTGTGGTTAGAGCTGCTCTCAGCATCTTGCTTAATAAAGCTGTTCTGCATGGCTGTCCCCTCCAGAGAGCAGGTATGTGGGTTCATGCTGGGAGGAGAGGAAATTCACACTCTTATGTAATGCTTGCTTGAATTTGTTTTTAGGGCGCTCTATTTTCTCTCTTTGTAATGAGAGAAATTATCTCCATGTAATGGATGTTGCACAACACAGCTTTAGAACTCTCTCTTTTTTCATTACTGGCTCATGTTTAAATACCAGACTTCAAAGTAAAGTTTGCTGGTTGACAAAACGCCTGCTTGGGTATTACAAGCCTGTGATTTTGAAGAGGCTGTTTCTTTAAGTATTGGAAATGTTGGATTTTACTTGACTCTGAAACTGCATTATTGCTTCTGTCCTTTTGACAAAACATGGTTTATGCTATTTCAGAGCTAGACCAGCATACAGCTGATTTCAAAGGAGGAAGTTTCCCTTTATCCATAGTTTCAAGTTACAACAGTTGCAGCAAGAAGAAAGAGAGTGGTGCCTGGAGAAAGGTGAGCACCAGTCCTCGCAAGAAGTCTGGCCGGTTCTCTTCACCGACCTGGAACAAGCCGGACCTGAGTGAGGAAGGTAAGGGGGGCAGGCATGTCACCCACACGTATGTGGGCATCCATGAGGTGGTTTCTGAATGCAAACGTGCTTTATTTTTATCACTCTGCATTCAACAAAGCAAAATTCTGAGTATTTCAGATACATATTTTCATGGAATAAAACACGTGGTAGTTAAACTCCAAAAATATTTGAGAGCCCCCTACCTGAAAAAATAATCTTTCATACTAGAATTCTGAAATTAAATCTTTACCATGTTAACGGTCATCTGCTTTTTATTAATTTGATTTTCCTGGGATGCACACAATTATATTTATGTAATACAAATTGACACATAAAAGGAAAGAAATATGCCAACATGCATTCCTGAGCCAACCTTAAATTTTTAGAAGTATGTATTATAGACGTATTTGATACCAGTTTAAGGTCTTTACAAGTGAGTCAGCTTTACACATTTATTTCATACATGGGATGTACTGTGTACCAAGTTTTATTCTAAGCACTGGAAATAGAGCAGTGAAAACAGGAGATAAAAATACCCCCCTTCATAAAGTTTACATTCTAATAAATTATTAGACCTCTTCCTTTTGGCTCTGATAATAGCATAATCAGTTGTACAAATTTTAAATGTCCTCCCTAAAGGCAATCATATTTGAAAAGATGTTCCAACCTCATATGCATTGTGGATTTCTGTTACATGTAATTGAGGTCTTCAGGAGCCCCTTGCACCCCAAAATTTTCTGTTTTATGTAATTTTATGGCAAGTTGACAGCAATGGGGTTGACTAAATAAAAGAATACGATGCCTAAAATCTTTCTTAAAGCAGAAAAAGTTGCTTTTATTACTATATTTTTATATTGAAGCTTGTATTGATTTTTAATAAAAATTGAATACGGTTTTAACCGTATCAGTACATGCCAGAGTTCTGTAATTACCCCAAGTATGTGAAAATAAATTGTGAGCACTTTTTTAAATGACTGAATGGACAGTCACTGAAAAACAATATAAACTCTCATTGTAAAGATAAGTTTTATGTATTTATAATGGGATACATTCTGATCCCAAAGGCTTGCCCTTACTTCCTAAAGTTAGAGTGTTTGATTCAGGGAATAAAGTCATGAGACTCTAGCCCCCCAGTAGAGCCAAGAGTCTCCCTCAGATGACTTTCTGTAACAAGGATTATACCTTTTACCTGTTGATCCCTTGAGAGTATCCAGAAGGGCTCTACGATGAGGATTATCATCTCCATTTACAGAGAGCAAAACTGAGGCTCAGAAACCCTTGGTTACCTGCTCCAATTCACTTCTACAAACAGGGGGTTCTGCAATCCCTGTTTTCTTTCCTGGCGAGTCCAATGCTGTTTTCTTCAGTCTGTGCCACTCATAATAATCCATGGCACTCAAAGAAGGACACCCGTGCAGGCTCTCTTCACTGTATCATTTCCAAGTGCATTAGAATTCCTTTAGGGCTCAGGACCAGCTGCTTTCCTGAACAATAAGCATTGCCAATATAGATCAATACTTTAGAGTTGACAAACAAAATCCATAAAGTGAATATGAACTGAAAACAATATTATGGAAATAAGTCTAACTTGGCAGACTGTATCAGGCAAAACTGACTTATAAATTATTTTAAATTCATTTATATTTTTAAAATAATTATTAGTTGTACAGCTATTGGATATATCAAATATTCTTTGAAACATGAAAACTTCGATGAATAAAATTGTGTGCAACCATAGTTTACACTGACTTCAACGCAGAGATTTATAAAACGCATTGGCCAGTGTTTAGGTGCATGAACCACTGATTGGTTAAGGACCAAAGGTGGACATGCCTCTAGTTTTTAATTTTTTTTATAACAGTAACTTTTTCTAATAATTACATTTGATATAAAAATTATTACAACAGGGCTTCCCTGGTGGCGCCGTGGTTGAGAGTCCGCCTGCTGATGCAGGGGACAAGGGTTCATGCCCCGGTCCGGGAAGACCCCACATGCCACAGAGCAGCTAGGCCCGTGAACCACGGCCGCTGAGCCTGTGCGTCCGGAGCCTGTGCTCCGTGACAGGAGAGGCCACAACAGTGAGAGGCCCGCGTACGGAAAAAAAAAAAAAAAAAATTATTACAACCACGTTTGGGTTGATTTTTGATTTTTTGACATCATTGGTTTAAAAAAGAAAAAAACAAACCAAAAATAGAACCCTTTTGCATTCCATGCAGACCACTATGGAAACTCATAAAATTTAATAAAGACACAGCCTTTTTCTTTCCTGACCTAAACCAAGGCTGAGGGGTTGGTCACAGGCTTCTGGAGAGCAGGGCCCAAGGCTGTGTGCACTTACATGGTAATTAGGGGAAACCTACTAGTCATGGCTTTCTGACAATAATGACAAAAGTATGGATGAGGAAATATACAGAGATTCTTTGATGATCTGCTTTTGATCTGCTTTTAATCAGGATATATCAAATTCGACTTACTTTTCAAAATCATTCTTTAGAGATTAATCTGTGCTAGCACCATTCGTACAATTTTAGAATTAACTCAGAAGCAACTGTGTTAATGAACTTATAAAATTACAGTGTGTATTATAGGAAGACATTTTGAGTCTAAAATGTTTTAGTGTTTCTCAAACTTTTTTTTTTTTAACATCTTTATTGGGGTATAATTGCTTTACAATGGTGTGTTAGTTTCTGCTTTATAACAAAGTGAATCAGCTGTACATATACATATGTTCCCATATCTCTTCCCTCTTGTGTCTCCCTCCCTCCCACTCTCCCCATCCCACCCCTCCAGGCTGTCCCAAAGCCCCGAGCTAATATCCCTGTGCCTTGCGGCTGCTTCCCCCTAGCTATCTACCTTACTACGTTTGTTAGTGTGTATATGTCCATGACTCTCTCTCGCCCTGTCAAAACTCACCCTTCCCCCTCCCCATATCCTCAAGTCCGTTCTCCAGTAGGTCTGCGTCTTTATTCCTGTCTTACCCCTAGGTTCTTCATGACATTTTTTTCCCTTAAATTCCATATATATGTGTTAGCATACGGTATTTGTCTTTTTCTTTCTGACTGACTTCACTCTGTATGACAGACTCTAGGTCTATCCATCTCATTACAAATAGCTCAATTTCATTTCTTTTTAAGGCTGAGTAATATTCCATCGTGTATATGTGCCACATCTTCTTTATCCATTCATCCAATGATGGGCGCTTAGGTTGTTTCCATCTCCGGGCTATTGTAAATAGAGCTGCAATGAACATTTTGGTACATGACTCTTTTTGAATTTTGGTTTTCTCAGGGTATATGCCCAGTAGTGGGATCATAGTAGTAGTAGCTGGGTCATATGGTAATTCTATTTGTAGTTTTTTAAGGAACCTCCATACTGTTCTCCATAGTGGCTGAACCAATTCACATTCCCACCAGCAGTGCAAGAGTGTCCCCTTTTCTCCACACCCTCTCCAGCATTTATTGTTTCCAGATTTTTTGATGATGGCCATTCTGACTGGTGTGAGATGATATCTCATTGTAGTTTTGATTTGCATTTCTCTAATGATTAATGACGTTGAGCATTCTTTCATGTGTTTGTTGGCATTCTGTATATCTTCTTTGGAGAAATGTCTATTTAGGTCTTCTGCCCATTTTTGGATGGGGTTGTTTGTTTTTTTGTTATTGAGCTGCATGAGCTGCTTGTAAATTTTGGAGATTAATCCTTTGTCAGTTGCTTCATTTGCAAATGTTTTCTCCCATTCTGAGGGTTGTCTTTTGGTCTTGATTATGGTTTCCTTTGCTGTGCAAAAGCTTTGAAGTTTCATTAGGTCCCATTTGTTTATTTTTGTTTTTATTTCCATTACTCTAGGAGGTGGATCAGAAAGGATCTTGCTGTGATTTATGTCATAGTGTTCTTCCTATGTTTTCCTCTAAGAGTTTGATAGTTTCTGGCCTTACATTTAGGTCTTTAATCCATTTTGAGCTTATTTTTGTGTATGGTGTTAAGGAGTGATCTAATCTCATACTTTTACATGTACCTGTCCAGTTTTCCCAGCACCATTTATTGAAGAGGCTGTCCTTTCTCCACTGTACATTCCTGCCTCCTTTATCAAAGATAAGGTGTCCATATGTGCGTGGGTTCTCAAACTTTTTTGACCATAACCCATAGTGAGAAATATATTTTAAAGCCTGACCAGTACACACAAACCTGTGCATTTGCATGTATCTAACTGATACAAATTTATATATTTACTGCAACCTGTGCAATCTGATATTTCCTATTTGTTTTTTTAAATGGGTTGAAATATGCAGTTTGAAGAAAATTGGTGTGACATGCAGTATTTGTTTTAATGCTGTGACTTTTTGTATACTGCTATTTTGTTTTCTGTAAAACGCAAAGCAATTAAAAGTTAAATTTCTACGCACCAAGGCCACCCACACTGTAATATATCATAGGGCCCAGACATCAAAAGCTGCTTCAGATCTACATAGTCAGTAACTCATCAGTAACATTGGAAGGCAAACAAAGGGAGAGAAAGGGAAATTACCATCATCAAAAGGCACCTATTAACCCCTTTTTAGGTACTTTGAGAACAAAGGCCTAAGGATGTGGGGGCTTGACTGGTTAGAATAGGGTCCATTGATGAAAGCAGAGTTGAGGGTTCCTGAATTGAGCCTCAGGTGGTGTGAGTTGTACTGTCTTTAGTCATAAATATATCAATACATGAGGTTGTTGGTCATTCCCTGACCTTCCACAGGGCTTCAAGAGATGGATTTAATCCAAAAACAATATGAAAATACAGCAGAGTCCATAGCCTGTTTCTTTTAAATACAGAGTTCAAGAGGCACAGGGACATTCTGTTGAAATGTGATTACATTTTTTTTCTTTAAACAGGTATCAAAAATAAGACTATATTACAGCTGAATTGTAACAGGAATGCTTCTCTGTCAAAACAAAAGTAAGTTTCCCTTGTAGATTTAACTCATAGCAAACTACACATTCTCATGATTAGTCTGTGCAACTATGAATTTCTTTAAAAAAAAGTTTCTTAGCCTATTTTGCTTTTAGTTTGTTAAAAGGTTAGAAATATCATTGGCTTCATTTTGTACCAAATTTGATAGCATTTGACAAAGATATGGTAACATCCTGCATTTGTGAACTTTTAAACAGACTTTTAGATGACTTTTTTTTTTGCGGTCCGCGGGCCTCTCACCGTTGTGGCCTCTCCCGTTGCGGAGCACAGGCTCCGGACACTCAGGCTCAGCGGCCATGGCTCACGGGCCCAGCCGCTCCGCGGCATGTGGGATCTTCCTGGACCGGGGCACGAACCCGTGTCCCCTGCATCGGCAGGCGGACTGTCAACCACTGTGCCACCAGGGAAGCCCCGTGTTTGTTTGTTTTTAATGATAGATTTACAGAAACCTAGCATGACTTTTTTTCTTATGTTGCTCCTAGGGAATTGTTGATTATACCTCCAAACTTGTAAGCAAGCTGAAATAAGGAATTATTTATCATAGAATAAAAATGCTTGGTAGTTTGTAAATAGGTCCCCAGTGTACCCCAGTAATTTGTGTGCTCCATCACTTGTCAGGTAGCATTTAGGGCCCTGTGCCCTGGTTCACAGAATTACAGAAGGGGGTGAGGGGGGTCATTGAATCTCCATCACATGCTGTTTCTGCCGGGTCCACTGTTAGAGCTGTTGTACTCAACAGCCTATATAATATTTGTAATAACTCTGTGTTGTAGGTATAAGGAATTTGTTAGAGAGAAGGGAACCCAGGAACTGAGTGAGGTGTTGAGGACAAAAAGAAAACCTGACCTGTGGTCATATTGCTAATATGTGGTAAATTCATATTTACTCCATTATCACACTGCCCCCTGCACACAGTGTCTTAGCTTTATCTTTGGAGACAGAGGGAAGAGTAAGACTGGAATGTTTTAAGTGAAAGTAGAGTTCTTTGTGTAGTAAAATTTTACCCTATTGAGAATTTTAAGTGGGAGTTTTCAGAGTCCAGCGGGAGTGGGTTGTTGCGTGACATTGATGGATGCCTTTAAAGGATGTTAAAAACTTTTTAGGTCTCTAGAGAATGATCTGTCTTTGGCGTTGAATTTGGATCAAAGACTCTCTCTGGGTTCGGATGATGAAGCGGACCTTGTCACGGAACTTCAGAGCATGTGCTCCAGCAAATCTGAATCTGATATAAGCAAGGTAAGCAGGACGCTTGGGGGAGGACATTGAATGGTTGCACCCAGCATTCGAGAGACTTCTTAGAGCCACATCATAACTCTCACTCCCTGACAGAAATTCCTTATCAAATAGCATGTTAATGCTCTAAATCAGAACATCCCTTACCTTGCTTAGAAAAGCCCTTTCTTCCAAAATACCCCTTCTACAATAAGGGAGCTCTATTTAGCACACGTTCTCTGAAAGACCCGAAGTGTTAATTGCGTTACCACAAATTACACCAATACATCCTTTTCCTTTTCGTATTCCTAACTTTGGCCCATAAGTCACCAGTCAGTAAGAGAGCATTACAGCAGCCTTGTGTTCTGGATAGAATGGCAACTTTCCTTACAAATAAAAAAAATAAATGGCCTGTGTAATTTGTTTAGTCAAAGTCTTCAAGCTGTGAAATTTGAGATCCGAATACGGAAATCAGTGACCCAAAATCTCGAAGTGTTAACAGCATCAAGTTCAACCTGTTTTGGCACCTGACATCTGCAGCAAATTTGACCAGACTTCCTTGATAAATGCCTTTTACTTGAAAGGGACCATAAGGAGGTAGTTATAACTTGTGCAGCTTCCGCCCAAAGACTCACCTATTGTATTTAGACAGTCATAATCTCTGGCCAAAGTAGAACTGACTAGCTTATTTAATGTTGCTGCAAATGCGTCGAAATAACCTCTGGAAAAATAAGGTAACAATGAAAATCTTGCAAATTTTATATCCTTTCATTTTGTGCCAAGTGATTTTTTTTTTTTTTAATAGGGCTCATCTGGTTGTCTTCTTCTGACTTTAAAAGACTTTTTCCTTAAAGGGTATGTCTCGTGCATTTGCCGTTCGTTTCACATGAAGACTTCAGGTCTTCATATGAACATTATGGGACTTGCAGGTCTGTTCTGTAGAGCTTCTGACAGTAAGAGAAGGATCCCACTTCTGTTGTGGGTTTTCCACAGTGACCTGATAAACTGTATATCTTCCAGATTGCTGATTCCGGGGATGAGTTAGGGAGGTTTGATCGTTCAGGAAACCACCCTGCATTTTCAGCAACTGTTAATAATCCAAGAATGCCAGTGTCACAAAAGGTAAGTGTCCCCTTTCCCTCCAAAATGGGACAAAGAAGGACTGTTGTGGAATTTGACTTCACAAATCTTTCAATGTGCATCACAGTTACTTTTAAACCATAGTTGGGAAATAAATAGGATAAAGGCAAAAGTGTTCTCTAAGGTAATCAAGGTTAGAAAAATTATTGTTTGGATAATAGCTTGAAAGAATCACATAGAAAAGCATTCTTTTTCCTTCTATTTGATGCCAAAATTTTGGGTGTCTTTTCCATTTGTTTATGCCGAAACTAGATTTCTGTCTTCTATTGCTGTATTTTAAAATGGGATATTGAATTTCATTTGAGCACTATTTTGGAAAACTAGAGTTAATTTTAGCAAAGTGCTGAGTGATGATAAAGATCTACACACAAAAAAAAATCTCATTCTGGTTTACTTTAACTTGCCATATCATGCATGTTTCAGTGAGAGACTTTCCTTTAAAAACAAATCAGAATGTCAAATAGAAGAGCCAGGATTCCAATAGAGTTCCTCAACCTCTTGAAATAACTTATACGATCGGTTAATAAATGCCAAGAGTTGAGATAGCCCAGCATGGTACTCCTGGGTGAACAGAAACAATAAAACTACTTCTTATCCGGTAGTGATTTTATGAGGATGCATATTTTGTAAGCTCACCAAGCCATGTCGATTGTGGTTCACATCCTGTTCTCATCCCCTCGCATGGCAGCCGACACAAACCTGTTGTGGGTGGGGGGGGGGGGAGTGCAGAAAGCAGAATTATAAAGTCAGGGTGGTGAGACTGTTACATTATTAACCCTCCTTTGATCACCAGACAGCCCTGGGCTCCCCTGCCCCTGCTCTCTCACGGCTTCGTTAGGTTTCAGTCCTGATTAGTTACGCGGAAGCTGTGTGTGTTGCGGGGAATATTAACAAGGCTGAGTTCTTGTATAAAAAATACATAACATGATTATCTGTGAAGAAGAACATGACCTGTCTGGCTTACTCTGTATAGTATTTGCTTTTTTCCCCCAATTGGGAACAGTTTAGAAGCACAGCAAAAGCATAGTTTGGAGAGCAGGTAAGGGAGGATGAGTAAGGAGGTGACCTGGGGTCCCTGCGGAGAATTCTGGCTGGAAAATATTTGTTCAGGAGCTGGGGTTCAGAACACCTTTCTTGGGCCTCCAGGACCCCTCTTCAGGATTCCTTCCTTGCGCAGCAGCCAGTGGGAAGGGGTGCGATGAGCCACTCTTTGTCCGCAGGGCCCAGTCACTTTCCTATATAAAAAGGTTGACTGGTAGTGAGTGGCAGCTGTTGGATAATGAAGACAGTTTTGTACCTCTTTTTTTCTCTGTCACAGGACCATAGTGGGTTGCTACAATGAGGTACTGTCCAGAAAAATAGTACTGAAGGGAGGCTAAGCTTTGTTTTAAAAGGGACCTTTTTAAAAAATGGATCATTTTATACTTTCTGGGCTCTTCAGAAAGAACCATAGAGTTGTTTAAATGTGCGGTTTGATGCGGGTATTAGGAGGACAGCTGCCCCCTATTGCTTTGCCCACTGAACGCCTCGTGAGGACTGTTCCCCGTGGCTAGATGTTCTTCTCCGAACCTGCCAGCAGAGGGTGAAGTATACTCATTTGGCATTTGCCAGCCTCCTGAGAGCTTCACAGGCTTATACCTCTTCTACTGTGATAAACTCAGCGAGCATTTCTTGGTTCGATGCCCAGTCTCTATCAGGAAGTAATTCCCTTTAGAAGTAAGAGCTGTCTGTGTTAGTTGAAATCACTTTCTCCTATGCGGCCAGAGAGGGGCCTATTAATCAATCAGGTAGCATGTCAGCCAGCCTTCTTAAACAATTTACATAGATACAGATTTAAATCAATCATCAGGAGAGTAGATACTAATAAATGTTTTCTTCTCATTAAGATGCAAATTAAACCCCCTAAAGCAGAAGTTCTCATTCTGGTGGCATAATGAAATCCACTTGAGGATTTTTTTTTTTCCAATCCCCGGTACCTGGACCACATGCCCTAGAGGTTCTGATGTAATTGGTCCAAGGTACAACCTGGACGTTGGGGTTTTTAAAAGCTCCTTGGTGATTCTCACGTGCAGCCAGGGCTTAGACCCACTCTCCAACACATACCTCTGATCTCTCATCCTCCTTATTTTCCACCCCATTTCTTTCCAGATATGTCCTTAAACGTCACATAACTTACTTTTACATGTAATTTACTATTTCAACAACATACCCGTCTTCACCCTTCCTTCTTCCCATGGAACCCTTTCCTCTTCACCTGTCATAGCCCATACTCACTTGAGCTCAGTTCTGCCACCTGGCAAACATGAAGTGAGGCCTATCCAAGTGAACTCAAGATCAGGGAAAACAGCATGAGTAAAAGGTCTTATCCCAGCATCATCACTCTCACCTATCCAACTCTGGTTCCTCGCTATCCAACTCTGGTTCCTCGGGGGCAAAATGAGAGACCTAGACCAGGTGCAGAAGAGTTCTGAAACACTAGGAAAACAAGAGCATGCAGTTTCCAAGAATGGAAGATCTTGAGCTCCTTAGTCATAGAGAATTGCTACGCAGGAACTTTAAGTCGCTACCGCAGAAGCTCCGTCAGAGCAAGGATGGTGCTCTTTTACGTTCTCTACTGCAAGCTGAGCACCTAGAACAGTGTTTGTCTTGTAAACATTCAAAAGATGTGTTGAGTAATAGTCCAATTAGATCTAAAGGCAGAAAAATTAAGTGACATGCTCAAGGTGAAAGAGTTGAATTGTAGAACTGCTTAAAGATGGTTGGAGTAGTCCAGTTTGACTTCCTCAGGCCTAGGACTTCATACAGCTCCAGCTGGTGAGGAGACCCCAGATTCTGGCACTCGATTCACTGACTCCTGCGTCTAGCACTTTTGTGATACCACAAAGGACCTAATGAAAATCAGCCAGTGGGTCTATAAGACATTAAGCATTCAGCTTCTCCCCTCCATTGTCTTTTGTTCATTTTTTCATGAGAACTTAAGAGAGAAACTCCTACCTGCGTGTTCAGGGACGGAGAGGAGGAAGTTAGGACTGATCACAGAAGTTGGGAACAATGTCAAATTGACAAGCTATTTTGTTTGCCTTTCTTACAGGAGGTCAGTCCTCTCAGCAGCCATCAAGCGACCGAATGCAGCAACAGTAAATCAAAGACTGAGTTGGGTGTTTCAAGAGTTAAATCTTTTCTTCCTGTTCCTAGAAGTAAAGTCACCCAGTGTTCCCAGAACACCAAAAGAAGCAGCAGCAGCAGTAATACAAGGCAAATAGAAATAAACAATTCAAAAGAAGATTTGAAACTTACACAAAAATGAACAAGTAGAAAAACCTAACAAATAGGCCTGCCTACAATATTCTCATTCTTCTGTATATTTCACACAGACACCAAGGACAACAAGATGTAAATACCTTTAAATGAATCAAATGTTTTCACTGCAATATAAAGTATGAGTGCAGGACCACTATTCAGTTTTTTGTAAAGTGTATTTATAATCAACATTTAGGGTTTTTTTTTTTTTCAGTTCTGTAGGATTGAACTGCAATACCAAGAAGTTATACCCACTTTTCAAGTAGTTTTATAATAGAAAAGTCATAATAGTTTTACTCAAGATGTTCAGGGGTATTAAAACAACTGTCTGTGTACTGTATATCTATATATATGTACATATGTATATTTAAGAAAGCCTGAATCATTGCATACTACATGTATGCAACATTGGCTTAGATAACAGGTACCATTTTAAAGAGATCATAATTTTATGTTCACTTGATGAGAAATGACTAGAATGGGGCAATAACAAATCATTTCTCAACAGTTACTTTTCTTAAAAGCCATACTAAGTATTTTTAAGTATTTTGCCTGTTAAAATTCTAGTTTCCAGTTTTAAATCTTTTAATGGTTGCATCATGTATATTTATGCTTATGAATTTGCATTGACTCCTGTAAAATATGAAATTATATAATGCAATAAAAAGTGTTATCTTTCTTAACAAAAGTTTTATACCTAAGTGGATATAAAAAAGTAAATGCTTCAATAAATGAGACTTAACTCCTCTTCAATTCTAGTGGCACAATGGATAATATTTTCTAGACGGTTTGTTTCACTAATGAAATGACTTAACTCAAAAATTTAATATGCCTTGACACCAAATAAAATATTGAATTAGTGAAATAATTTTGCTGTAGTTTCTATCGCTCTTAGTAGTTTATCCATGCAAAAGGTATTTGTGTTCAATTTAAGGACATTTGTAAAACTGGTCCTCCATGTTGGTATTTCAGTAGATATTCAGAGAAAGACTCACACTTGTTAGAAAGTATTAGTTGGTTTAAACTAAACAAACATTTCAGTGGAGCTCTAGGAATTAGGTGCTCATTGAAAAAAATTTTTTCATACATACAAAAAAAAAGTATAATTATATACCAAGAGTCATTTGCTTGTCTGAGAGTACTAAAAGTCCTTTCTTGGCCAGAATGGTTATTTACATTAAAGTATATACATGTGCATTGAAACTATATTACACTTTGCAAGTATCTTTTAAAAATGTATAGTGAAGATTAGGCCACATGGGGTGAAGTAGAGGAAGGATCAGGGAAGAGATCAATTCCAGTACCTGTCAGCCTTCATCTCTGCAATCCTTGGTTGTACAGCATGGACCTCACGGACAGGGAGATGAAACTAGAGCAAGGGACAGAGGGTAGATAGGAGAGAGAGGCTGGAGGAAATGGGCTTGAACACAATAACGCCTTTGAGCTGGACTCAAATTCTTGGTACCCTGGTGGTATTTGATACTCTCAAGTGTTTTCACAAAAAGACATTAATCTTGGGAACAAAACTCAATGCTCTTGATATCATAGACCAACATACATAGATTGAGGTGGCTCTAATGTGTTTCCTCCTGCTTACATACACCTTCTTAGATTGTGTCGTATTTGATTTTTTAGTGATAAGGCACTGTGCTTTATCTTAGCAGCTTTTCTGAAGATAAGGATCTCATTAGTGTATTCAAGGACCAGAGAAGAGAAAAAATTTGGAATATATTATTAAGATGACCTCTAGTAACTGATCCATACAGTTTTGATTCATTAGTAAAATTCAACACATATACTTTTTATAATTCGATGGTAGACTGGAAGATGTCTAAAGGCATTTAGATCAGGAGCTTTCAAAATACAGATAGAGACCTAGTAATTGGTCATTTTATCAATTTAGTGGGTCACAACTACCATTTTTTTGAAAATAGGATAGAATAGAAAGTGTCAGAGTACATCATGGTATCACAGTCAATAAATGAACTATTTGTGAAGATTTTGTTTCTATTATGTAGGTACACGGATGTAGGCACTGGATTGTGATGTAAAGCATAACTCTTTCCGTGGGTCATGTCCAAAAGTCTTTGAAAGTCACTACGGTATAATGGAAGCTAGTGGTGAGGGTCGGGGTGCTTTGGGGGTTAAAAAGTTCTTTGGTGATAAACAGCCTTGGGACTGAATTAAGCACTAACATTTACTAGCTGTGTGACCTAAGACAAGTTACCTGATCTGTTTGACCCAGGTTTCACAATAGTTAAATGGGACATGACAACCCTACAAGTTATCCATGAGCATTAAAATGAGGTAATATAGTGTTCCTAGTTACTCCCCTCATACATAAAAAGTAATAAATTATGTCCCAGAACTCTGTGGCAATCCAACGTCTTTTCAAGTTGTAATCAATTCACAAGCAACTACTAACAGCTGTATTATGAGCATCAGATTTTACTACAGTTGTATGAAACACCTAACAGATAGAAATAGCTAATTGGAAATTAATATAAAACATTAGCAAATTTTATTTTCCTTTATGTTAAGTCTATTTAGGAGAACCTCATCATCAAGGTAACACATTTTGCAGTTGCCTATGTAAAAGAAAAACTAGTAGATGTGTCAAAATCTGATAATGAAAAAAGCCAATTTTGATAGACAAGGCTGAATTTCCATAATATTTTTTTCTGTGCAATAAATACTTAATGCAAATTAAGTTCAGTTGACCTAGCCAACACCTGATTTAGGCACCTGTTCTTAACAACTATGAGCCATTACACAAAACTTACTCTATGAAGTTATGTGATACTTTCTGAATTCTATCTGACTCCTTCTGTAATATTTTTCTCAGAGAACATCCCTCAGATGTCACAGGAGTAAGTTAGTGAATAGATAATCCTGTTAGTTTAATTTGGTTTTTACTGTGAATAAATAGTTGAGTTGTAGACCAAGATGCCATTGTTGATTTGAAAGAGAGGACTATGGAAATATATGAAGAGAGGATATGAGTTACACACCATATCTATTCTGTCTTTAACAGTGAAGATAACACTTGACTATCAAGGGTCATGTGCTGTAGGTTCTGGCCATAAGGCTAAGACAACATGTAATATCTCTAGGTGTCAATGTCTTCACTGGAAGAAAAAATAGAGGATTTTTCTTGTTCCCAGAAAGAAAAGTACAATAGGAAAATCAGAAATCCTGATAGTTGTTCATACACATTCTGATACCTTAATAAGGGACGACATCAGCTAAACATATCCAAAAAAATGTTACTTGGATTATATTTTGAGGAAATCAAGAATATGTCAGAAAGAGAAATTAAGAAATCAATCCTATTTACAATTTCATCGAAAAGAATAAAATACCTAGGAATAAATTTAACCAAGGAGGTAAAAGACCTGTACACTGAAAAGGCATTGATGAGAGAAATTAAAGAAGGCACAAATAAATGGAGAGAGATTCTGTGCTTACAAATTAGAAAAATTAATACTGTTAAAATGTCCCTAGTACCCAAAGCAACCTACAGATTCAGTGAAATCACTATCAAAATTCCAATTTTTTTTTCACAGAAATAGAACACACAATCCTAAAATGTGTGTGGCACCACAAAAGACCCCGAATAGACAAAGCAGTCTTGAGAAAGAACAGAGCTGGAAGTGTCATGCTTCCTGATTTCAAACTATATTAGCTATAACAAATCAAAATAGTATAGTGCTGGCATAGAAACAGACACAGATCGATGGAATAGAGTGCCCAGAAATAAACCCATGCATATATGGACAATTTCTGATAAAGATGCCAAGAATATACAATGAGGAAAGGGCAGTCTCTTTAATAAATGCTGTTGGGAAAACTGGACAGCTACATGGAAAAGAACGAAACTAAACCCACTATCTTACACCATACACAAAATTAACTCAAAATGGATTAAAGACTTGAATGTAAGACCTGCAAACATAAAACTCCTAGAAGAAAACATAGCGGGGTAAGCTCCTTGACATTGGTCTTGGTGATGATTTTCTTGATCCGACACCAAAAGTAAAGGCAAGAAAAGCAAAAATCAACAAGGGGGACAAAATAAAAACCAAAAACCTTCTGCACTGGTAAGGAAACCAACACAAGGAAAACCCAACCTATAAAGTAGAAGAAAATATTTGCAAATCATATATATATGATAAGGGAATAATACCTAAAACATATTTTAAAAACTCATACAACTTAACAGCAAAAAACCAAACAATCCAATTAAAAACAGGCAGAGGATCTAAACAGACATTTTTCCAAAGAAGACATACAGATGGGCCAACAGGTCCATGAGAAGGTGCTCAACATCACGAATCATAAGGAAAATGCAAATCAA
Source organism: Phocoena phocoena (assembly GCF_963924675.1). Taxonomy (NCBI): domain Eukaryota; kingdom Metazoa; phylum Chordata; class Mammalia; order Artiodactyla; family Phocoenidae; genus Phocoena; species Phocoena phocoena. The sequence continues at coordinate 74,152,648 of NC_089227.1, read as the reverse complement.
AACCACAGTGAGATATCACATTATACCTGTTAGAATAGCTATCATCAAAAAGACGAGATAAGTGTTGGCAAGGATATGGAGAAAAGAGAACCCTTAGGCACTGTTGGTAGGAAAGTAAATTGGTGCAGTCACTATGGAAAACAGTATGGAGGTTCCTCAAAAATTAAAAATACTCTCGCAGACTCCAGGAGAGAGGTCACAAGCCACCTCTGCTCCCACTGCATGCTCCAGGGGTGTGCGTGAGCCATCACCACTACCAAGAACCCCAGAACCCGGCACCAGCCTCTGCATCTGCGTACCCCCTATCAAATTGAACAGACCAATCACTAGAAGTGAAATAGAATATGTAATCAAAAAACTCCCCACAAACAAAAGTCCAGGAGCAGATGGCTTCACAGGCAAATTCTACCAAACATTCAAAGAAGAACTTATACCAATCCTTTTCAAACTCTTCCAAGAGATTGAAGAGGAAGGAGCACTCCCAAAGACATTCTATGAAGCCACCATCACCCTGATACCAAAACTAGACAACAGCACTACTAGAAAGGAAAATCACATGCCAATATCTCTGATGAATATAGATGCAAAAATTCTCAACAAAATATTAGCAAACTGAATCCAACAACACATAAAAAAGATAATACACCATGACCAAGTGGGATTCATCCCAAGTTCACAAGGATGGTAATACATACACAAATCAATCAATGTGATACACCATATCAACAAAAGAAAAGGTAAAAACCACATGATCTTGACTTCCCAGGTGGCACAGTGGTTAAGACTCTGTGCTCCCAATCAAACCCAGGGGGCCCGGGTTTAATCCCTGGTCAGGGAACTAGATCCCACATGTATGCCACAACTAAGAGTTCACAGGCCACAACTAAGAGTTCACATGCCACAACTAAGAAGCCAGCTAGCTGCAACTAAGGAACCCACGTGCCGCAACTAAGGCCCAGCACAACAACAACAAAACACATGATCAACTCAACAGGTGCAGAAAATGCATTTGACAAAATTCAACATCCATTCAGCATAAAAAAACTCATCAAAATGGGTATAGAGGGAACATATCTCAACATAATAAAAGCTATCAATGACAAACCCACAGCCAATATAATACTCCAAGACGAAAAGCTGAAAGCCTTCCTGCTAAAATCTGGAACAAGACAAGGATGCCCCCTCTCACTTCTTCTATTCAACATAGTATTGGAAGTCCTAGCCACAACAATCACACAAGAAAAAGAAAGAAAAGGTATCCAAGTCAGAAGGGAAGAAGTAAAATTGTCATTATATGCAGATGATATGATACTCTATATAGAAAACCCTAAAGACTCCACAAAAAAACTACTAGAATGGATCAATGAATTCAGCAAGGTAGCAGGATACAAGATTAACATACAAAAGCAATTCTTTACATTAACCATGAAATATCAGCAAGGGAATGTAAAAGAATAATACCTTTTAAAATTGCACCCCCCCACAATGAAATACTTAGGAATAAACCTGACCAAGGAGGTGAAAGACTTAAACACTAAGAATTATAAAACATTAATAAAGGAAATTGGTTCAAAGAAATTGAAAGCTATCCCATGCTCTTGGATTGGAAGAATATTGTTGAAATGGCCATACTACCCAAAGCAATCTACAGATTTAATGTAATCCATGTCAAATTACCCATGATATTTTTCAATGAAATAGAACAAATAATCCTAAAATTTATATGGAAACATAAAAGACTCAGAATTGCCAAAGCAATCCTGAAGAAAAACAACAAAGCAGGAGGCATAATCCTCTTAGACTTCAGACAATACCACAAAGCTACAGTAATCAAAACAGCATGGTACTGGCACAAAAACAGACATATGGACCAATAGAACAGAATAGAAAGCCCAGAAATAAACCCACACACCTACGGACAATTAATCTTCAACAATGGGGGCAAGAATATACAATGGGAAAAAGAATGTCTCTTCAGCAAATCGTGTTGGGAAAGTTGGACAGCCACATATAAATCAATGATGTTAGAACACACCCTCACACCATACATAAAAATAAATTCAAAATGGCTTAAAGACTTAAACATAAGACATGATGCCATAAAACCCCTAGAAGAGAGCATAGGCAAAACATTCTCTGATGTAAATCACACCAGTGTTTTCTTAGGCCAGTCTCCCAAAATGATAGAAATAAAAGCAAAAATAAACAAATGAGACCTAATCAAAACTTACAAGCTTCTGCACAGTAAAGAAACTCATAAACAAAATGAAAAGACAACCTACAGAATGGGAGAAAATATTTGCAAATGATGTGACCGACAAGGGATTAATTTCCAAAATATACAAACAGCTCATACAACAACAACAAAAAAACAAAGAAACCAATCGAAAAATGGGCAGAAGACCTAAATAGCCATTTCTCCAAAGAAGACACACAAAGGGCCAATAGGCCCATGAAAAGATGCTCAAAATTGCTAATTATTAGAGAAATGCAGATCAAAACTACAATGAGGTACCACCTTACACTGGTCAGAATGGCCATCATTAAAAACTCTACAAATAATAAATGCTAAAAAGTGTGGGAGAAAAGGGAACCCTCCTACACTGTTGGTGGGTACAGCCACTATGGAAAACAGTATGGAAGTTCCTCATAAAACTAAAAATAGAATTACCATACGATCCAGCAATCCCACTCCTTGGCATATATCCAGACAAATCTCTAATTCAAAAAGATACATGCACCCCCCATGTTCATAGCAGCACTATTCACAATAGCCAAGACATGGAAACAAACTAAGTGTCCATCAACAGATGAATGGATAAAGAAAATGTGGTACATATATGGAATATTACTCAGCCATAAAAAAGAATGAAATAATGCCACTTGCAGCAACATGGATGGACTTAGAGATTATCATACTAAGTGAAGTAAGTCAGAAACAGAAGACAAATACCATATGATATCACTTATATGTGGAATCTAAAATATCACACTAATTAACCTATCTACGAAACAGAAACAGACTCACAGACAGAACAGACTTGTGGTTGCCAAGAGGGAGGAGGTTGGGGGAGGGATGGAGTGGGAGGTCAGGGTTAGCAAATGGAAGCTATTATATATAGAATGATAAACCACAAGGTGCTACTGTATAGTGCAGAGAACTATATTCAATATTCTATGATAAACCATAATGGGAAAGAATATAAAAAAAGAACGTAGAGGGGGCTTCAAAATGCCAGAAGAGTAAGACATGGCGATCACCTTCCTGCCCACAAATACATCAAAAATACATCTACATGTGCAATAAACTCCTACAGAACACCTACTGAACGTTGGCAGAAGACTGAAGACCAATCAAAAGGCAAGAAACTCCCCACGTACCTGGGTAGGACAAAAGGAAAAAGAATAAACAGAGACAAAAGAATAGGGACGGGACCTGCACCAGTGGGAGGGAGCTATGAAGGAGGAAAGGTTTCCACATACTAGAAGCCCCTTCGCGGGTGGAGACTGCGGGTGGCGGAGCGGGGGAGCTTCTGAGCCACGGAGTAGAGTGCAGCAACAGGGGTGCAGAGGGCAAAGCGGAGAGATTTCCGCACAGAGGATCGGTGCCGACCAGCACTCACCAGTCCGAGAGGCTTGTCTGCTCACTCGCCGGGATGGGTCGGGCCTGGGAGCTGAGGCTCGGGCTTCGGTCGGAGCGCAGGGAGAGGACTGGGGTTGGTGGCGTGAACACAGCCTGAAGGGGGCTAGTGCGCCCCAGCTAGCTGGGAGGGAGTCCGGGAAAAAACCTGGAGCTGCCAAAGAGACAAGAGACTTTCTTGCCTCTCTGTTTCCTGGTGCGTGAGGAGAGGGGATTATGAGCGCCGCTTAAGGAGCTCCAGAGATGGGCAAGAGCTGCGGCGATCAGCGCGGACCCCAGAGACGGGCATGAGACACTAAGGCTGCTGCTGCTGCCACCAAGAAACCTGTGTGCGAGCACAGGTCACTATCCACACCTCCCCTCCTGGGAGCCTGTGCAACCCGCCACTGCCAGGGTCCAGTGATTCAGGGACAACTTCCCCGGGAGACACACGGCGCACCTCAGGCTGGTGCAACATCACGCCGGCCTCTGCCGCCCTGCATTTGTACCCCTCCCTTTCCCCGACCTGAGTAAGCCAGAGCTCCCTAATGAGCTGCTCCTTTAACCCCATCCTGTCTGAGCGAAGAACAGACGCCCTCAGGCGACCTACATGCAGAGGCAGGTCCAAATCCAAAGCTGAACCCCAGGAGCTGTGCAAACAAAGAAGAGAAAGGGAAATCTCTCCCAGAAGCCTCAGGAGCAGCAGAGTAAATCTCCACAATCAACTTGATGTACCCTGCATCTGTGGAATACCTGAATAGACAACGAATCATCCCAAATTGAGGAGGTGGACTTTGGGAGCAACGAAATATATATTTTTTCCCTTTTTCTCTTTTTGTGAGTGTGTATGTGTATGCTTCTGTATGTGATTTTGTCTGTATAGCTTTGCTTTTACCATTTGTCCTAGGGTTCTGTCTGTTTTTTTGTTTTGTTTTGTTTTTAGTATAGTTTTCAGCACTTGTTATCATTGGTGGATTTCTTTTTTGGTTTGGTTGCTCTCTTCTTTCTTTCTTTTATTTATTATTTTTAAAAATTTTTAAATAATTATTTATTTTATTTTACTTCATTTTATTTATTTTATCTTCTCCTTTCTTTCTTTCTTTTTTTTCTCATTTTTATTCTGAGCCGTGTTGATGACAGGCTCTTGGTGCTCCAGCCAGGCGTCAGGGAAGAGCCAAGTTCAGGACACTGGTCCACCAGAGACCTCCCAGCTGCACGTAATGTCAAATGGCAAAAAGCTCCCAGAAACCTCGCTTTCAATGCTATGACTCAGCTCCACTCAATGACCAGCAAGCTACAGTGCTGGACAGCGTATGCCAAACACCTAGCAAGACAGGAACATAACCCCATCCATTAGCAGAGAGGCTGCCTAAAATCATAATAAGGCCACAGACACCCCAAAACACACCACCAGAAGTGGACCTGCCCACCAGAAAGACAAGATCCAGCCTCATCCACCAGAACACAGGCACCAGTCCCCTCCACCAGGAAGCCTACACAACCCACTGAACGAACTTTAGCCACTGGGGACAGACACCAAAAACAATGGGAACTACGAAGCTGCAGCCTGGAAAAAGAGACCCCAAACACAGTAAGATAAGCAAAATGAAAAGACAGAAAAACACACAGCAGATGAAGGAGCAAGGTAAAAACCCACCACACCAAACAAGTGAAGAGAAAATAGTCAGTCTACCTGAAAAAGAATTCAGAATAACGATAGTAAAGATGATCCAAAATCTTGGAAATAGAATGGAGAAAATACAAGAAATGTTTAACAAGGACTTAGAAGAATGAAAGAGCAAAAAAAAACAGTGATGAACAACACAATAAACGAAATTTAAAATTCTCTAGAAGGGATCAATAGCAGAATAACTGAGGCAGAAGAACGGATAAGTGACCTGGAAGATAAAATAGTGGAAATAACTACTGAAGAGCAGAATAAAGAAAAACGAATGAAAAGAATTGAGGACCGTCTCAGAGACCTCTGGGATAATATTAAACGCAACAACAATCGAATTATAGGGGTCCCAGAAGAAGGAGAGAAAAAGAAAGGGACTGAGAAAATATCTGAAGAGATTATAGTTGAAAACTTCCCTAATATGGGAAAGGAAATAGTTAATCAAGTCCAGGAAGCACAGAGAGTCCCATACAGGATACATCCAAGGAGAAACACACCAAGACACATATTAATCAACTATCAAAAATTAAATACAAAGAAAACATATTAAAAGCAGCAAGGGAAAAACAACAAATAACCTTAACCTTATGGGAATCCCCATAAGGTTAATAGCTAATCTTTCAGCAGTATTTCAAGTGAAAGAGTCCTGGTGCTCTACAAGTGTGAAAATCACTGGTCCAATGGAATGGATCCTGAAGAGAAGTCAGTAGATGAATAATTAAATGCTAATCCAGGCATGGTGTCTTTCTGGTTGTGTGACCTCTAAGCCCTTCATATCAGTAAATGCTACTCCTAAAATATTTATTCCAGAGAGATGAAAATGTATCTACACAAAGAACTTTACATAAATGTTCACAGCAGCTTTATTCCTAATAGCCTCAAAATGGAAACAACCCAAAAGTCCATCAACAGGAGAATGGCTAAGAACGTTACAGTACATCCACACGATGGGATACCACACAACAATACAAAGGCCTAGACCACACCAACAACGTGGATCAACCTCAAAAATAATTACCATGAGTGAAAGAAGCCAGATATAAGAATACAAAAAATATAATTCCACTGATATAAAACCTAAAGAGAACCTTCATCTGTGATGACAGGAAGCAGATCAGTGGTTGACTGGACCCAGGTGTAAGAATGGAAGATTAAGTGGGAAAGATGGGAATTTGGGGTGCAACAGAAATGTTTTATATCTTGGTTATGGTAGTGATTCAATTCTAAACTCACAGCATGGTATACTTAAAATGGGTGCATTTTATTGTATGTGAAAATAAAGTTGAAAAAAACAAAACAAACAAAACAAAACAAAAAGGAATGTATATATATGTGTATATATGTGTGTAACTGAATCGCTTTGCTGTACAGCAGAAATTAATACAACATTGTAAATCAACTATACTTCAATAAAAATTAATTAATTAATTAAAAATAGAACTACTGTGTGATCCAGCAATTCCACTTCTGGGTATTTATCTGAAGGAAATGAAAACACTAACTCAAAAAGATATCTGCACCTCCATGTCCACTGCAGCATTATTTACAATAGCTGGAAGTAACCTAAGTGTCCATCAATGGGTGAATGGATCAAGAAAATGTGGTATATATAAACAATAGAATATCATGCAGCCATGAAAGAGAAAGAAATCTTGCCATTTGTGACAACCTAGATGGACCTTGAGGGCATTATGCTAGATGAAATAAGTCAGAGAAGACAAATATCGTACACTGTCACTTATATATATGTGGAATCTAAAATATCAAGCTCACAGAAACAGATAAAAGATTGGTAGTTGCCAGATACAAGGGATGGGGGCTTGGGGAAATGAGTGAAGGGGGTAAAAAGGTACAAACTTCCAGTTATAATATAAATAGGCCCCGGGCATGTATTGGGTTGGCCAAAAAGTTCGTTCGGTTAATGAATATGTTAAGTTCTTGGTAAAAATGAAAAGGGTGTCTTTTATTTTTACTTAAAATTGAACAAACTTTTTGGCCAACCCAGCAATATACAGCATGGTACTATAGTTAACAATACTGTATTGTATATTTGAAAGTCCCTAAGAGAAGGGCAACTTAAAAGTTCTTACACACACACAATGTAACTGTGTGAGGTGATGAATAAGCTAACTAAATTTATTGTGGTAAGTGTTTTACAATACATACATATATCAAATCATTGTGTTGACAATAAACTTATACAATATTGTTTGTCAGTTATATCTCAAGAAAGCTGGAAAAAATCAACTCAACATTTTTTGAATATAGAAGAAAAATCATAGGATCTTCTTAATAGTTTTAGAAAAGCATCTGAAAAAATTTAACACCCACTCATGACAGAAACTCCCAGGAGACAAGGAATAGAGGGAATTACCTCAACCTGTTAAAGGACATCTAGGAAAAACCTACAGCCAATATCATATTCAATGGTGAAAGATTTCATGTATTCCCAGAAAATCAAGAGAAGGCAAGGATACTCTTACCACTTTTACTGAAAATAGGCACACACAAAACAAAGGTCTACATATTGGGATGGAAGAATTTAAACTATCATTATTTGCAGATGACATGATCATAAACATAGAAAATCCTAAGGAATCTACAAAAAAGCTTCTAGAACTAATAAGTGAATTTAGTAAGATACAAGGTCGGTATACAAAAATCAATTGTATTTTTATATTCTATGAATAAACAGTTCGAAAACAATGTCATTTGCCGTAGCATCAAATATATGAAATATAGGAATAAATGTAACAAAATAAGTATAAATCCTATGCTGAATAATACAAAATATTGCTAAATAAATGTAGAGACACAGCGTGTTAGTGGCTAGGAGCACTTAAAGTTGAGTCAATTTGTCCCAAATCTACAGATTTAGTGCAATTCTAACAAAAATCCCAGCAAAAAAAAAAAAAAAAAAATTAAGAAGTTGACAAGCTCTTTGAAAGAGCATATCTTCCCTTTTAATCTGGAAAGTTCTGGTGTATCTGCTTGGCCCTCTGACCTAGAAACAGCACAAGGATATTCAAGTCACTCTGGCTTAGAGCTGAATTCCTTCTACAATAATTGCTTTGATTTGGGGGCATTTTCTCCTCTTTAGGAAGGAAAAACAGGCTGACTGAATTCATCTGGCTTCTGGGTCTCTGTGCCAAGGGGCCTAAACAATCAATGTTCTATTTTCTTCCTGACAAATCCTCCAAGGAGTGTTCAAGTCAAAATATAATAATATTTTAGCTAAAGTATTTTTAAAAAGCAAAAGCAGCATGAGTTGGTCTTGTCAAACCAGTTTGTTGTTCAGATATTTCTGACAACTCATTCACTTTAGCCTGGAACTTTCAAGACTGGCCGTGTAATGAAATAGGCACTAGTATAATATGTAGCATTTGTGTGGTATAATTTGAGAGGTGAGGCAAGCTTTGCCTGCCCCACTCTTTCCCTTTCTCGTTTCTAAACTGTCTTAAGATGTGATATATATTGTGACATTTTGTGCTTTGGTCAAGAGAGCACAGGAACTGAAGTAATAAAATTTCCTGTTCTACCCTTGAGTGATCTGTGTCATCGACCTTGTGACACTTAACTTTCCTGGGCCTAGGTTTTTGATTTGGAAAGAAAGTACCTTCTAACTCCAGAAGTCTTTGCTTCTATAATTTATCAACTACCTCAAGTAACCTCAGGTTAGCTTTTTTTCTTTAATTTCTCTCAACTGAACACTGAAGGATGGCACAAGAATTCCTGCATTTAGTTAGAAGGAAGCCATCAGATAGGATAAAGGACATGGGTCCCTCAACATCAAGGGATGCCCCAGGTGCGTGGTGTTGGAAGGGAAACAGTGAAAGACGCTGTGCTGGTACAGGAAGGGAGTGAGGAGCAGAAAATCCAAGAGGAAAATACACAGAAGCTAGAAAAGTAGGTAATGAAAAGGAAACACAGGCAGAAGATGGGCGTTTTGGTGGAGAGATATTTCATCCAGCTAGTCCTGAGTCCAGGAACTCTGAATGAAAATAAAATATTGTGTCAAATATTAACACCAACCAAACACAAGGTTCTCTATCAGCTACTTGGAGGCAAAGGTCATTCATGCCTTCCTCACTTCTTTTTACCTCTAATACCTAGTACTACCCTACAGTAGAACAATAATAGATATATAAATATTTGACAAGAACTGATAAAAATATGATGGTGATATGATGGTAGTGTCCTAGACTAACCAGGAACCCAAGTTCAGTTCAAGTTCCTCTTAAGAAAAGTTCTAAGGGCTTCTCGCCTTCGCCCTCACCTCCTCCACCACAGTAGATAACTACATGTCTTTCATTTAGGGTGTTAGAGCTCCTGTGATTGTATGCATTAGGTTGATAACAGCAGGGCAAAAACCACAGGATAAGAACTGGCAGGTGGAAAATGTGAACCATCAGCTTGTAAACACCCCATCCCATCCAGGTTCCTGAGCATCCAAATGGGACCTTTTGCAGTGGCTCTTCCCTCCAGCCACTGGCTTCTCTTTCCAACCATGTTTCCTAATGAACGCCCAGTTTTTTAGACCCTGGGTTCCCCAACCCCTTCTTTGCTCTTTCTTCCCTACTTCCATCATTTCCTGCCCACCCAAGTTCTTTTCCCTTGCAGAAGAAAAGTCCTTAGTTTACTTCACAGAATTTTCATGGCCAATTAGTTTAAACTCAAAAAAAGTATCCATCTAAAATGGCAAAGAAAAAAAGAAAAGATTATTTATCTACTAAATTAGATAATGTTTTTTATTGATCTAAATATATTTATGCCAGCTACTGTGTTAAGTGTTATCTCATGCATTATCCCACCTAATATATTGAGAAATAGTATCGTATTGTTTTGTATCATATAGTTTATCAGATGAGTTTTGGCTCTGTAGACAGACTTGAGTGTGAGTAACAGCTCCCTCATTTCTAGCTGAGAATGACCTTAGGGAAATTACATACATTTCTGACTCCCAAGTTCCTTATCTGAACAATGGAGATAATATCTGTACTACTTCATAGGGTTTTTATAAAGATGAACTGATGAAAAGTAAATACCACTGAGAACCTATTATATGGTCAACACATTAGAAAGTGTGATCTCTAAAATATGGACAAATGAAGATGAGCAAACAAAGGTCTGTGGTTAACAGATAAAATTTTATTTGTACAGATAAAATTTTTAATTATTAAACCTTAAGGGTCAATGGAGAGGACACGGGATTCATCAGAACTTTAGAGAGATTTCATAGAGGACCTTGATTAATCCTTGGAACAATTAAATCAAGTGTCTAGGGAAGGACAGTAAAAAATTAAAGGACTATATAGATAACATTGAAAGTTTCTTTCAACACTGACCTACCTAACTCTGTGACTCAAGGCTGTGATTTAAGTTTTTTGATGTTTTTGAAGATGGATATTGTGGACAGAAAAAAGCTATTTGGGTGATTTCATGTTTTTAAGTCTTATTTTCTATTTATATATCTAGTACATTTTAATAATCATTTTTATAAGGACCATTAACTAATTTGGGGCCTGGTATAAAATTTTTTTAACATCTTTATTGGAGTATAATTGCTTTACAATGGTGTGTTAGTTTCTGCTTTATAACAAAGTGAATCAGCTATACATATACATATATTCCCATATCTCCTCCCTCTTGCGTCTCCCTCCCACCCTCCCTATCCCACCCCTCTAGGTGGTCACAAAGCACTGAGCTGATCTCCCTGTGCTATGTGGCTGCTTCCCACTAGCTATCTATTTTACGTTTGGTAGTGTATATATGTCCATGCCACTCTCTCACTTCATCCCAGCTTACCCATCCCCCTCCCCATGTCCTCAAGTCTGTTCTCTACGTCGGCGTCTTTATTCCTGTCCTGCCCCTAGGTTCTTCAGAACCTTTTTTTTTTTTTAGATTCCATATCTATGTGTTAGCATACGGTATTTGTTTTTCTCTTTCTGACTTACTTCACTCTGTATGACAGACTCTAGGTCCATGCACCTCAGTACAAATAACTCAATTTCATTTCTTTTTACGGCTGAGTAATATCCAATTGTATGTGGAGATATAATATCCCATTGTATATGTGGGGCCTGTTATAAACTGGTCATGCACAACTCTTAGGTCCTTTTTGGTAAATACTGATAGCCACCTAAAATTAAAGGTGGGTAAAGGGTAGTTACTTCCCTCAACTTCACTATCAGGTGATTATGAAAGCAAGAATCTCAGATCAAATTTTGCCTCATATTCACATGTTTTTAAAATCCTTCATTAGAAATTAGACACCAAGCAGTTCTCATAACTTTTTTTAAAGAAGTTTGATGAAGTCTCGGCTTTCTATCCCTTTCAGATGATCTAACATCTTGCATGAAAAGACGTCAGAATACAAGGATATGGAACTCACCTCCTGCCACAAATACATCAAATATACTTTTACAGATGGAACAATTCTCACAGAACACCTACTGAACACTAGCAGAAGACCTCAAACACCTGAAAGGACAAGAAAGATCTCCATATAACCAGGCTGAAATTAAAAAAAAAAAAGAGGAAGCAGGATAGGACCTGTGTCCCTGGGAGGGAGCTGAAAAACAGGAAAGGTTCCCACACACTGGGAAGCCCCCTCACTGGCAGGGAGATCAGTTGGGACAGGAAGGGAATTTCAGAGGCTCAGAGGACAGCACAACAACTGGTTTGTGGCAGGCAGAACAGAGAGAGAGAGAGAGAGAGACTTGCGCAGATGATCCCTGCCACTGCCCTGCGAGCCCCAGCCTGAGACATGCATGTCCACTGGTAGGGGCCAGGGCTGGGTGCTGAGATTCATTGTTTAGAGGACAGCCCCAGAGAGAGGACTGCTGTTGGATGGGCGGAGACAGCCAGAAGGGGCTGGAGTGTGGTATGGCCACAACCTGGGGTGTTCACAGCAGAAGCCCTGATCTGCCACAGAAGCGAAGAGCCATTGTTAAGTGGTGCACAAAGGGAGGGGCGGGGCTGCCATTACAGCCTCTTTCTCCATGCACCGGCCCCCACCTCCATGGGCTCCAGGAGAACACACCCCAGCCACTGCCTGGGGGGGCTCCTGTCTCCATGGGTTGTCATGGCCCAGCTGCCACCTCAGCCAGCTCCAGGAGCAGAAGCCAGTGGGTTGCCCACTCACAGAGGTGGGGCTGAAACCACAGCTGAGCCCCAGGGCCACGTGACTTAGGAAACAGGGCTGAAATCTCTCGCCATGGCTATGCAAGCCGCAGACTTACACTTGCACTAGCAGCTTTGTAGATTCAGCGCCTGCAGGACATCTGAGTGGACAATGGGGGTTCCCACAGTTAGGATGGGTTGGGCCTTAGCAGCTGTGGGCTTTGTGGGCATGTGCACATGGGGGCTGGGCCAGGTCAAAGTCTGAACTGCCTCTATAGCTCTCACAGTGGGTCCAGGTGCACAGTCACTACAGTCCTGGGACCTGATTTCAGTGGATCTGTGCTGGTGGACTTGTAAAAACAATGCCTGAGGGACACCAGGGCCAACTGTTGGCATTCCCAAGGTTGACAGGGGGCCAAGGGCAGTGCCAACAACAGTGTATTTTCTGTGTCTGCAGAATGGGTGACAGGTGACACAACAGAGCACACTCACTGGTGAACAGCTCTGGTAGAGAAATACTCAGTGGCTCCTCTCCCAGTGGGAGTGCTCTAATCCATCTACCTTGCACCACAGCTCAGAAAAAAATCTGGGGGCTTCTACTCCAACAGCTAGGGAACAGAGCCAGTCCCTGACAGTGCAGTGGCAACCACAGAGCAAAGAGGAGGTCCTGCTCAGTATCCAGTGAAGGCTCTGGTCACCACAACATCAGTCACACCTCCTATCAAGGGGATACTGGCCAGCATATACTGAGGAAAGAGGCAGCAGGCAAGCACACTAAAAAACAGTACTCACACCAAAAAACATTAAACCCACACAGGCTACACAGGGATGCTCCCACATAGAAATAGCCCTCCAAGACCACAGTAGAAAATTGTTTCTCCTAAAGTCAAAGAGAGAGAGAGAGATAAGTAAACTAAAGCAGCAAAGGAACCACTCCCAATTAAAAGATCAAGAGAATTCCCCTGAAAGAACAAACAATGAAACAGACCTCTTCAGTCTAATAGACTGAGTTCAAAAAGGAGATAATGAAAATACTGAAGGAACTAAGAAAGGCTATCAACAGAAATGCAGATTGCTGTAAAAAGGAACTAGAGGGCTTCCCTGGTGGTGCAGTGGTTGAGAGTCCACCTGCCGATGCAGGGGACATGGGTTCGTGCCCCGGTCTGGGAAGATCCCACATGCTGCAGAGCGGCTGGGCCCGTGAGCCATGGCCGCTGAGCCTGCACGTCCGGAGCCACAACAGTGAGAGGCCCGCGTACAGCAAAAAAAAAGGAACTAGAAACTATAAAGAGAAACCAAGAAAAATTAGAACCTTCATTCACTGAGATGAAAGCTGAGCTAAAAGCAATGAATAGCAGAATGAATAATGCAGAAGAATGAATAAGTGACCTGGAAGATAGAATAATGGAAATCACTCAATCAGAACAGCAGACAGAAAGCCAAATGAAAAAAATGAAAGCAATATAAGAGACCTACGGGAGAATATAAAGCATGCCATTCTATGCATAATAGGGATCCCAGAAGGAAAAGAAAGAGAAAAGGGGATTGAAAATATATTTGAAGAAATTATGGCTGAAAACTTCCCAAACCTACAGAAGGAAACAGATATCCAGGTATAGGAAGCACAGAGGGTCCCAAACAATATAAACCCAAACAGACCTACACCAAGACATATTATAATAAAAATGGCAAAAGTTAAAGATAAAGAGAGATTTCTAAAGGCAGGAAGAGAAAAACAAAGAGTTAATTACAAGGGAACCCCCATAAGGCTATTAGCTGATTTATCCACAGAAACGTTGCAGGCCAGAAGGAGTGTCAAGATATATGTAAAGTCCTGAAAGGGAAAAGTCTGCAAGCTAGGGTACTCTAATCAGCAAGATTATCATTTAGAGTACAGAGAGATAAAGAGTTTCTCACAAGCAAAAACTAAAAGAATAAAGCAATAATAACCTATCCTAAAGGAAATACTGAAAGGTTTTCTCTAAATAGAAAATATGTAAGAATCTATAGGAAAGAGAAAAGCACAATTGGAAAGTAATCACTTAAATAAGCCAGTACACAGATTAAAAAATAATCAAAAAATTCCTGTGAAAGCAGTGATAACCACAATCAACAGCAAAAGGATGAACATGAAGATATAAAAGAGGACAACAAAATCATAAAATATGGGGGAGGAGAGTAAGAAAATGTAGATTTTTTTCCCCTAGCATGTGTTTGAGACTATATGACTACCAGTCTAAGGCAAGCAGATATAGAAAGGGGTTAACATACCTGAGAAACGGTAACCACAAATCAAAAACATACAGTAGATTCACAAAAACCAGAAAGAAGAGAACATAAACATAATACAAAAGAAAATCATCAAACCACAAAAGGAAAAACAAAAAGAAAAAGAAAGGGACAAAAGAAGAAATACAAAATCAATGGGAAAACAAGGTTTAAAATGGCAATAAATACATATCTATCAATAATTACCTTAATGTCAATGGACTAAATGCTCCAATCAAAAAACACGGAGTGGCAGATTGGGTAAATAAACAAAAGCCTACAATATGCTGCCTAAAAGAGACCCACTTTAGGGCAAAGGAAACACATGGATGGAAAGTGAGGGGATGGAAAAAGATATTTCATGCAAACAGAAATGACTAGAAAGCAGAGGTCACAATACTCATATCAGATAAAATAGACTTTACAACAAAGGTTATAAAGAAAGATAAAAAAGGACACAATATAATGATAAAAGGATCAATACAAGGAGAAGATATTACACTCATCAACACATATACACCCAATACAGGAGCACCCAAATACATAAAACAAATACTAACAGACATAAAAGGAGAAATTGAAAGGAATACAATAATAGTAGGAGACTTTAACACCCCACTCACATCAATGGACAGATCTTTGAGACAGAAAATCAATAAGGCAACAGAGATCCTAAATGATACAACAGAACAGTTAGACTTAATTGATATTTTCAGGACATTACATCTAAAAAAAGCAGAAAACACATTCTTTTCAAGTGCACGTGGAACATCCTCTAGGATTGACCACATGCTAGGGTACAAAACAAGCCTCAACAAATTTCAGAGCACAGATATTATTTCAAGCACCTCTTCCGACCACAATGGCATAAAACTATAAATCAACCACAGAAAAAGAAACAGAAACAAGAAAAAAAAACAATTACATGGAGACTAAACAACATGCTACTAAAAAACCAATTGGTCAATGATGAAATCAAAGAAGAAATTTTAACATACCTTGAGACAAATGACAATGAAAACACAACCATACAAGATCTATGGGAGGCAGCAAAAGCAGTTCTTAGAGGGAAGTTCATAGTGATACAGGCCTTTTTTAAGAAACAAGAAAAATCTCAAAACAATAACCTAACCCACCACCTAAAAGAATTAGAAAAAGAAGAACAAACAAAACCTAAAGTCAAGAGAAGGAAGGAGATAATAAAGATCAGAGAGGAAATAAATAAAATAGAGATTAAAAAAACAAGAGAAAAATATCAATAAAACCAAGACCTCGTTCTTTGAAAGGGTAGACAATATTGACAAACCTCTGGCCAAGCTCACCAGGAAGAAAAGAGAGAAGTCTCAAGTAAAGAAAATAAGAAATGAAAGAGGAGAAAACACTAGATACTGCAGAAATACAAAAAAATGTAAGAGAATGTTATGAACAATTATATGCCAACAAATTCGACAACCTAGAAGAAATGGACAACTTTCTAGAAACAAACAGCCCACAAAAACTGAACCAAAAAGAGATAGATGATTTGAACAGACCAATCACTAAAAGCAAAATAGAATATGTAATTCAAAAACTCCCTACAAACAGAAGTCCAGGACCAGATGGCTTCACAGGCAAATTTTACCAAACATACAAAGAAGAACTTATACCGATGCTTCTCAAACTCTTCCAAAATATTGAAGAGGAGGGAACACTCCCAAAGACATTCTATGAAGCCACCATCACCCTGATACCAAAACTAGACAACGACACTCCCAAAAAATAAAATTACAGGACAATATCTTTGATGAATATAGATGCAAAAATTCTCAACGAAATATTAGCAAACTCGAATCCAACAACACATAAAAAAAGATCATACACCACAACCAAGTGGGATTCATCCCAAGTTCACAAGGATAGTAATACATACTCAAATCAGTCAATGTCATACACCACATCAAAAAAGGAAAACACAAAAAGTACATGATCATCTCAATAGATGCAGAAAAACATTTGATAAAATTCAACATCCATTCATGATAAAAACTCTTACCAAAGTGGGTATAGAGGGAACATATCTCAACATAATAAAAGCTATCTATGACAAACTCACAGCCACTCAACAGTGAAATACTCAACAGTGTAATACTCAACAGTGAAAAGCTGAAAACTTTCCCATTAAAATATGGAACAAGGATGCCCACTCTTACCACTTCTCTTCAACATAGTATTAGAAGTCCTAGCCACAGCAATCAGACAAGAAAAAGAAATAAACAGTATCCAAGTCAGAAGGGAAGAAGTAAAATTGTCATTATATGCAGATGACATGATATTATATATAGAAAACCCTAAAGACTCCACAAAAAAATTGCTAAAACTGACAAATAAATTCAGCAAGGTAGCAGGATACAAGATTAACATACAGAAATTCTTGCATTTCTTTACTAATAATGAAATATCAGAAAGGGAATGTAAACAAACAATCCTTTTAAAATCGGACCCCCTAAAATAAAATACTTAGGAATAAACCTGACCAAGGAGGTGAAAGACTTACATGCTGAGAACTACAAAACATTAATAAGGGAAACTGAAGATGATTCAAAGAAATGGAAAGCTATCTTATGTTCCTGGATTGGAAGAATTAATATTGTTAAAATGGCCATACTACCCAAAGTAATCTACAGATTTAATATGATCCCTATAAAATTACCCATAACATTTTTCACTGAAATAGAACAAATAATTCTAAAATTTATATGGAACCATAAAAGACTCAGAATTGCCAAAGCAATCCTGAGGAGAAAGAGCAAAGCAGGATGCATAACCCTCCCAGACTTCAGACAATACTCCAAAGCTACAGTAATCAAAACAGCATGGTATTGGCACATAAACAGACATATGGACCAATGGAACAGAATAGAGAGCCCAGAATTAAACCCACACACTTACGGACAATTAATCTTTGACAAACGAGGGAAGAATATACAATGGAGAAAAGACAGTCTCTTCAGTAAGTGGTGTTGGGAAATTTGGACAGCCACATGTAAGTCAGTGACTTTAGAACACACCCTCACACTATACACAAAAATAAACTCAAAATCACTTAAAAACTTAAATATAAGACATGACACCATAAAGCTCCTAGAAGAGACAACAGGCAAAACATTCTCTGACACAAATCACAACAATATTTTCTTAGGTCACTCTCCCATGGCAATATAGATAAAAGCAAAAAAATAAACAAACGGGGCCTAATCAAACTCATAAGCTTTTGCACAGCAAAGGAAACCATAAATAAAACAAAATGACAACCTACAGACTAGGAGAAAATGACATGACCAACAAGGGATTTCCAAAATATACAAACAGCTCATACAACTCAATAACAAAGAAACACAGAGGCAGAGAAAGCTTTCGACAAAATTCAACACCGATTTAAGATAAAAAACCTGCAGAAAGTAGGCATAGAGGGAACTTTCCTCAACATAATAAAGGCCATATATGACAAACCCACAGCCAACAGCGTCCTCAATGGTGAAAAACTAAAAGCGTTTCCACTAAGATCAGGAACAAGACAAGGTTGCCCACTCTCACCACTCTTATTCAACATAGTTTTGGAAGTTTTAGCCACAGCAATCACAGAAGAAAAGGAAATAAAAGGAATCCAAATTGCGAAAGAAGAAGTAAAGCTGTCACTGTTTGCAGATGACATGATACTATACAGAGAATCCTAAAGATGCTACCAGAAAACTACTAAAGCTAATCAATGAATTTGGTAAAGTAGCAGGATACAAAATTAATGCACAGAAATCTCTGGCATTCCTATACACTAATGATGAAAAATCTGAAAGTGAAATAAAGAAAACACTCCCATTTACCACTGCAACAAAAAGAATAAAATATCTAGGAATAAACCTACCTAAGGAGACAAAAGACCTGTATGCAGAAAATTATGACACTGATGAAGGAAATTAAAGATGATACAAATAGATGGAGAGATATACCATGTTCTTGGATTGGAAGAATCAACATTGTGAAAATGACTCTACTACCCAAAGCAATCTACAGATTCAATGCAATCCCTATCAAACTACCACTGGTATTTTTCACAGAACTAGAACAAAAAATTTCACAATTTGTATGGAAACACAAAAGACCCCGAATAGCCAAAGCAATCTTGAGAACGAAAAACGGAGCTGGAGGAATCAGGCTCCCTGACTTCAGACTATACTACAAAGCTACAGTAATCAAGACAGTATGGTACTGGCACAAAAACAGAAAGATAGATCAATGGAACAGGATAGAAAGCCCAGAGATAAACTCACGCACCTATGGTCACCTTATCTTTGATAAAGGAGGCAGGAATGTACAGTGGAGAAAGGACAGCCTCTTCAATAAGTGGTGCTGGGAAACCTGGACAGGTACATGTAAAAGTATGAGATTAGATCACTCCCTAACACCATACACAAAAATAAGCTCAAAATGGATTAAAGACCTAAATGTAAGGCCAGAAACTATCAAACTCTTAGAGGAAAACATAGGCAGGACACTCTATGACATATATCACAGCAAGATCCTTTTTGACCCACCTCCTAGAGAAATGGAAATAAAAACAAAAATAAACAAATGGGACCAAATGAAACTTCAAAGCTTTTGCACAGCAAAGGAAACCATAAACAAGACCAAAAGGCAACCCTCAGAATAGGAGAAAATATTTGCAAATGAAGCAACTGACAAAGGATTAATCTCCAAAAGTTATAAGCAGATCATGTAGCTCAATAACAAAAATACAAACAACCCAATCCAAAAATGGGCAGAAGACCTAAATAGACATTTCTCCAAAGAATATATACAGACTGTCAACAAACACATGAAAGAATGCTCAACATCACTAATCATTAGAGAAATGCAAATCAAAACTACAATGAGATATCATCTCACACTGGTCAGAATGGCCATCATCAAAAAATCTAGAAACAATAAATGCTGGAGAGGGTGTGGAGAAAAGGGAACCCTCTTGCACTGTTGGTGGGAATGTGAATTGGTTCAGCCACTGTGGAGAACAGTATGGAGGTTCCTTAAAAAACTACAAATAGAACTACGATATGACCCAGCAATCCCACTACTGGGCATATACCCTGAGAAAACCATAATTCAAAAATAGTCATGTACCAAAATGTTCATTGCAGCTCTATTTACAATAGCCCAGAGATGGAAACAACCTAAGTGTCCATCATCGGATGAATGGATAAAGAAGATGTGGCACATATATACAATGGAATATTACTCAGCCATAAAAAGAAACGAAATTGAGCTATTTGTAATGAGGTAGATAGACCTAGAGTCTGTCATACAGAGTGAAGTAAGTCAGAAAGAGAGAGACAAATACCGTATGCTAACATATATATACGGAATTTAAGGAAAAAAATGTCATGAAGAACCTAGGGGTAAGACAGGAATAAAGACACAGACCTACTGTAGAATGGACTTGAGGATATGGGGAGGGAGAAGGGTATGCTGTGACAAAGCGAGAGAGAGGCATGGACATATATACACTACCGAACGTAAGGTAGATAGCTAGTGGGAAGCAGCTGCATAGCACAGGGAGATCAGCTCGGTGCTTTGTGACCGCCTGGAGAGGTGGGATATGGAGGGTGGGAGGGAGGGAGACGCAAGAGGGAAGAGATATGGGAACATATGTATATATATAACTGATTCATTTTGTTGTAAAGCAGAAACTAACCCACCATCGTAAAGCAATTATACTCCAATAAAGATGTTAAAAAAAAATAACAAAGAAACAAAGAACCCAATCGAAAAATGAGCAGAAAACCTAAGTAGACATTTTTCTTTAAAGAAAACATACAGATGGCCAACAGGCACGTGAAAAGATGCTCATCATCGCTAATTATCAGAGAAATGTAAATCACAACTACAATGAGGTACCACCACACACCAGTCAGAACGGCCATCATTAAAAATTCTACAACTATTAAATGCTGGAGAGAGTGTGGAGAAAAGGGAACCCTCTTACACTGTTGGTGGGAATGTAAATTGGTGTAGCCATTATGTAAAACAGTATGGAGGTTCCTCAAAAAACTAAAACTAGAATTACCATATGATCCAGCAATCCCACTCCTGGGCATATATCAAGACAAAACTCTAATTCAAAAAGATACATGCACCACCATGTTCATAGCAGCACTATTCACAATAGCCAAGACATGGAAACAACCTAAGTGTCCATCAAAAGTCTACAAATAACAAATGGTGGAGAGGGTATGGAGAAAAGGGGACCCTCTTACACTGTTGGTGGGAATGTAAATTGGTGCAGCCACTGTGGAAAACAGTATGGAGATTCCTCAAAAAACTAAAAATAGAGTTGCCATATGATCCAGCAATTCCACTCCTTGGCATATAACCAGACAAAACTATAATATGAAAAGAAAGATGCACCCCTATGTTCATAGCAGCACAATTTACAATAGCCAGGACATGGAAGCAACCTAAGTGTCCATCAACAGATGAATGGATAAAGAAGATGTGGTACATATATACAATGGAATATTACTCAGCCATAAAAGACAGAAATAATGCCATTTGCAGTAACATGGATGGACCTAGAGATTATCATACTAAGCAAAGTAAGTCAGAAAGAGAAAGACAAATACCATATGATATCACTTATATGTGGAATCTAAAATATGACACAAATGAACATATTTATGAAACAGAAACAGACTCATAGACATAGAGAACAGACTTATTGGGCTGCCAAGCAGGAGTGGAGGTAGGGGAGGGAAGGATTGGGAGTTTGGGATTAGCATATGCAAACTAGTATATATAGGATGAGTAAACACAAGGTCCTACTGTATAGCACAGGAAACTATATTCAATATCCTGTGACAAACCATAATGGAAAAAATATGAAAAAGAACATATCAATATATATGTATAACTGAGTCACTTGGCTGCACAGGAGAAATTAACACAACATTGTAAATCAAGTATACTTCAATTAAAAAAAAAGCTTGCTTGAGGCAGACATATTCTTAAAGCAGATTTATGTTATAGTCAGAACTGGTCAACCAGAAAAACTCTTAACTAATGACTGGATCTGGGAGCACTTAGGAGATCAAGCACCGTCTTCGAGGTGCTAGAATTTCCAAGATGCCTATAATTTATTCTCTGTAAAGAATGTCTCCAAAATATTCTAACCAGGTCATAAAACTTGAATACTCATTTAACCAACAAGATATTTCTAACATTCATTTAGCTAATTGACAAGTCACTAATTTCATCAATGAAAACTTATTTCAGACATGTATTACACTAACTAGCCATGGATCTAATGTTGATCAATGGTGACGTTAGAAAAGTGCTTGTAGTATCTGCTTCTGTTGCCTGAGCTTCCTCTTTAGAATGCTGGCCGACCACCCCTGGGGTATGGATTTCTGGTTAGGAAAACAGCCTGAACTAAAGTGATAAAGAGAATATCTTAAAAACAGTCAGAGAAAGACAGACTTATTACAGACAAAGACTTAGCAGAAACTATAAAAGCCAGAAGAAAATCAAATGATATTTCTAAAGTGTTAAAAAAAAGTAACACTATCAACCTATGGTTTCAATATCCAGTGAAAAATATCTTCTGAAGGTTAAAATACAGGAGAAAAAATATTGATATATAACCATTTCAATACAGGCAGAAAAACACATTAGACAGTTCAACACCCATTCATGATAAGAACTCTCAGCTGACCAGGAAGAGACTTAACCTGAAAAAGGGCATCTACAAAAAACAAAAGCAAAACAACATGGAAGCCCTTTAAAATGGCGACACAGGAGGCTCCTGAACTCCCCCCTCTTCCCATGGATGCACTGAATGAACAACTACACGTGGAACAATTTCCTCTGAAAGAAATCCAGAAATTAGCTGAGCGATTCCTATACATAGGGCAAACAAGAAGAAAACCCACATGGAGGCGGGTAGAGAAGGAGGAGCCACACTCCTGCCAGTAACCCCACCTCAGCACAGCGCCATACAGTTGGGAGGGAACCCTCAACTCCCAGCTTCTCTGTGAGGAGCAAAGGGTTTGGAACCCAGTCTAGCACTCCAACTTTTAAGAATCCCACATGAGGGATGGGCCTCACCTATCTCTGAAACCTAACAAAGCTTGGGTCCACAAGACCCACAAGACTCTAACGGCACAAACATTCACTGAAGCCATCACCAGGGTTCGACTCGGAGAGAGCAGGCAAAAAATGCCCATTTCCCAGTTTTCCCCTGAATAAAACCTATTTGCATCCTTTAAAAGCTACTGCCTCAGGGTCAAATTGTAATTTAGCATACACCTAGGGGCTGACTGCAAACCTTCCCAGAGATGAGAGAAGCCCGCAGACACCTCACCCACCGTCTCCTCCCTGCGTGTCCCAAGTAGCCAGTATTTCCCTGGAGGGAGCTGGTACACACATCTGTACCCCACTTTTGCAGCTGCCACCTAAGAGGTGGGTGCCCAGATTACCTTAGCTCTGATCACCAATGGGGTTTCCATTCAGGAGTCCCACAGGACTGTAGGAAACAAAACCTTAAGTTTTTACTGGTTCACCTTACCCCAGCTACCCTGACCCCAGCACAGAGGAAGAAAATAAAAACTACAATGAGATATCACCTCACATCTGTTAGAATGGCTATATTATCAAAAAGTCAAGTAAAGACAAATGTTGGAGAGGGTGTGGAGAAAAGGGAACGCTTGTGCACTGCTGGTGGGAATGTAAATTGGTGCAGCCACTATGGAAAACAGTATGAAGTTTCCTCAAAAAATTAAAAATAGAATTATCATATGATCCGGCAATTCCACCTTGGGAATCTTAGAAAAACAAATAAAATTCATGGGTACAGCAAACAGATTGGTGGTTGCCAGAGGTACGGGGTAGGGCATGGGTGGATGAAATGGGTGAAGGTGGTCAAGAGGTACAGATTTCCAGTTACAAAATAAGTCAGTCCTGGGGATGTAATCTACAACACAGTTACTATAATTAATAATACTTTACTATATGTCTGAAATTTACTAATAGAATAGTTCTTAAAAGTTCTCACAGAAGGAAAAGAAATCACCATCTCAAAGAGTTATCTGCACCCCCATGTTCACTGAATTATTATTTACAATAGCCAAGATAGGGAAACAACCTAAGTGACCATCAGTGAATAAATGGATAAAGAAAATGTGGCATAGATACACAATGGCATATTATTCAGCCATAAAAAAGAAGGAAATCTGCCATTTGTGACAACACGGATGGACCTTGAGGGGATTATGCTAAATGATATAAGTCAAATAAAGAAAGACAAATACCGTATGATCTCATGTATGTGTGGGATCGTAAAAAAAACCAAAACCAAAAAACCTCCCATCAATACAGCAAACAGATTGGTGGTTGTCAGAAGCAGGGTAGGGGAGTAAAATGGGTGAAGGTGGTCAAAAGGTGGAAAATTCCAGTTATAAATTAAGCAAGCCCAGGGAATGTAATGTAGAGCATGTTGACTCTAATTAATAATACTCTATTATATATTTATAAGTTACTAATACAATAGTTCTTAAAAGTTCTCATTAAAAGAAAAAAGGTAATTACATGTGGTGATAGGTGTTACCTAAATTTGTGGTGATCATTTCACAATATACATATACATGTATCGAATCATTATGTTGTACACCTAAAAACTAACACAATATGTCAATTATATTTAAATTTTGAAAAAAAGAAAAGAGAAAACATCACTAGGAATCTCATACAGTAGCAAATGGACATTTTAAAAGATACCTTATTTATAATATCAGCAAAATTAAGAAAAAGTTAGAAATACCTTCAGTAAAATAAGTATGTAAGACATGTACACTGAAAACTGTAAAACAACGTGGGGAAAAAAAGACTCAGAAAAATGGAGAGATATACTGTGCTAGTGGATGAAGAGAGCTAGTATTTTTTAGATATCCATTCTTCCCAACGTGACCCATAGATTCAAAGCAATCCCCATTAAACTCCCTGCACTTTTTAAAGAAATTTACAAGCTGAATCTAAAATTTATATGGAAATAGAAAGGACAAAAAATAGCCAAACCAATTTTGAAAAGAAATTCAATGGGGAAAGGATAATCTTTACAATAAATGGTACTGATACAATTTTGTATCAATATGTAAAAAACAAAAAGAAAGAAAACCCTCAATCCTTACTTTCATCATATATAAAAACCAACTCAAATGGCGTATAGACCTAAATATCAGAGCTAAACGTATGCAATTTATAAAAGAAATCATACGCAAAAATCCTTAACTTCAGATTAGGCACAGATTTCTCAGGATGTAAAAAGCACTAACCATTGAACTTGACTGTTGGCTACTTTCAAGCTCCACCACTCCCCTTTCCCCTTACCCACATCTGGGCAAGATGATGAGAAAACTTGGATTCTCCTTCCGTTAGCACTGGTGAGAAATTCAAATCATATAAGCCTCACCCATACAAAGGAATCATTACCCCAGCCCTACCACCTAACCACCATAGAACCCCAAGTCCTCCCTGATTGAAGTCCACTTTTGGACTTGCATCCTGCTTGGACCTGCTTTGTCTAGAAGACCTCATTATATAAGTAATAAACCTTTCATACCTTCTTGGTGGGGTGTGTGTGTTCATCAGTTTTGATATCTGAACCAAATATTGGGTGGAGGGTTCCTACTCCCTCTGTGGGGTGACCACAACATCATCTTCTTTCCCTCCCTTTGAGGTGCTAATATTAATTTATACCTCACTTCATCCTGTAAATACTTATAAAGTACTTCACCTTTAAACCTAATACTTACCCAAAGTACTTGGAGAGCATTACTGTACCAACTAATCCTTCATACAAGGTTCATGACTGGGCACTCATGCCAATCACGGAAATCTTGTGGTAGATATGTATGTACGTATTTCAGTATAAGCCTAACATCCTGTTAAGCTCACATCTACCAACTTCCCCATTCACTGGAGCATTTGCATTGCCAAGACGGATCATTATTTTACTCCTTCTCACACCTTCCTTGACAGATGTACTTCATAACCACTTTAGACTTTTCAAAAACGTGGCCCAGATTCATGGAAGCATATACTTTGGGGTAGATCAGAGACTGAATGCCTGCTTTTTAATTTCAAATCGAGGTACATTTCCCCCTGGGAATAGTCAACCTGTAAATTGTGGAATCTGACTAGTATAGTGTCTTTAAAGAGACATCAACAGACTTATGCTTCAGGGGACACAACTTACATTGAATTCCATGCGAATGGTGCCTCCTTTGGATTGTGAAAAATGTCCACCTGCCCAGAGTACCTGCCATTCATGTCCAAGCTGAGAAAAAGCCTATCCTAAATTAAAGATGTGTTGCTTTGAAGCCCCACATGAGTGACTCATTTATACCAAAGCAAAAGCCAAGATGTATGTTGCCAATGTGACAGATGAAACGTATGAGTATTGTTGGAATTTCTAAAAGAGTCATAATTCCTGACTTTTAATTGATATCTGAGTCTCAATCATCTGTGGGGCACTCAAGTATTTGCATTTTTATTGAAAACTTATTTTAAAAAGTCCTTTATCACCCAAAGCTAGAACCTCTAGTTGAGAAAATTAATTGGCGTGCTACACCCAAGCATGAAGAATTGGTCTCCTCCACACCAAAGTCTTTCCCAGCTGCTCTCAATCACACCCTGAGCTAGCCTAACTGTCAAGTTGACTGTTGGTCTTAGCTCTCATCAAATATTTTTTTAACATCTTTATTGGAGTATAATTGCTTTACAATGGTGTGTTAGTTTCTGCTTTATAACAAAGTGAATCAGCTATACATATACATATGTTCCCATATCTCTTCCCTCTTGCATCTCCCTCCCTCCCACCCTCCCTGTCCCACCCCTCTAGGTGGATACAAAGCACTGAGCTGATCTCCCTGTGCTATGCGGCTGCTTCCCACTATCTATTTTACGTTTGGTAGTGTATGTATGTCCATGCCACTCTCTTTGTCACAGCTTACCCTTCCCCCTCCCCATATCCTCAAGTCCATTCTCTAGTAGGTCTGTGCCTTTATTCCTGTCTTGCCCCTAGGTTCTTCATGACTTTTTTTTTTTAGATTCCATATATATGTTTTAGCATACAGTATTTGCTTTTCTCTTTCTGACTTACTTCACTCTGTATGACAGACTCTAGGTCCATCCACCTCCCTACAAATAACTCAATTTCATTTCTTTTTATGGCTAATATTCCATTGTATATATGTGCCACATCTTCTTTATCCATTCATCTGTTGATGGACAGACACTTAGGTTGCTTCCATGTCCTGGCTATTGTAAATAGAGCTGCAATGAACATTTTGGTACATGACTCTTTTTGAATTATGGTTTTCTCAGGGTCTATGCCCAGTAGTGGGATTGCTGGGTCATATGGTAGTTCTATTTTTAGTTTTTTAAGGAACCTCCATACTGTTCTCCATAGTGGCTGTATCAATTTACATTCCCACCAACAGTGCAAGAGGGTTCCCTTTTCTCCACACCCTCTCCAGCATTTATTGTTTCTAGATTTTTTGATGATGGCCATTCTGACCAGTGTGAGATGATATCTCATTGTAGTTCTGATTTGCATTTCTCTAATGATTAATGATGTTGAGCATTCTTTCATGTGTTTGTTGGCAATCTGTATATCTTCTTTGGATAAATGTCTTAAGACCTTTCTTTTGGGCTTACTCTTTTCTCCAACTCAATTCTGTAGTTCTTAACTTGTGATGATAGCTCCATTTTTTTAAAAAAAAGCATATCAGAAGGTTCATTTATGCTAGCAACCTGACTCTATCTCGTTTTTTCTAACTGATCCTTGCTACTTCCAAGAATTCATTCATTCTCTAAGCAACACCACAAGGCTTGATGTAAACATACAGAAAGTGCTGGAAGCAACTTGATATCTAGTATGACTTCTTCTAAATCATAAGGGATTAAACTTCTTTAAACAGACTGGAGAGTTCAACAATGAGTTAGAAACCTTGCACTCTTCTAGTTAATATTCAGTATCAAAGACAGCACACAACCTCATGACTCCAGGCAGAACCGTGCTTGCTATAGGATATATTCCATGAAAGTCATTGTACTGATTTTTATCAAAGAAACTCGGGGCTAGTCATGCCTATTTAATACCAAAATATCTAGCCAATTCATCACTGAAATAGAATTTTAAACAGAGACCTTTAAGGACTACTTATGCAAGTCTGTAGTTTTACAAAATTTGGAACCAATGTCTACAGAGTAAGTGATTTGTTTCAGGTAATAAAACTACTTAGTGGCAAATAAGACTAAAATCCAGATTTTATGACTCATACTGCAGCAGTCTTTAATCATGATCCTTTCTTTTTACCGGCCCCAAAGCCATCCCTTTGACCGCTTCATCTGGTAACGCACCCAATTTTCCTTGGGAAACAATTCTTCCCCTTTTCTGTCAAGTGGACCAGACAGAGCTGACTCCCTCTCTGGTGCCAAGAGTTGGCATGTGACCCAGTTCAGGCCAATCAGAGCCAAAGACACTCAATTCTACGACTATGTTTCTGGTTCACATAGAGGTATTCTCCCCACCACTAAGGTTGTTGAGAGGATAGATTGTACGTCTGGAGCTGCTGGCGGTCACGCTGCCACCTTAAGGAGCAAGCCTGCCTTAGAATGGAGTCAACCAAGAAAGGCAGAGGGCACAAGACTGAACCTTGGTGATCGTGTTTGAGCATCTAATCTGGCAGTGCCTAAGAACCCTGGGTTCACATGAGCCAATAAATTCCCATTTTGCTTAAGTCAGCGTGAGTCAGACTTCTGTCTCTCGTGATTGGAAATTCTAAGTAATATAACTTCCAACTATACCATGCCATACATGATCACGTTTTGTAAAAAAGGAAAGAAAGCCTATCTAAAACTAATCAGGCATTCCCTAATCATAGCACAGATCTCTTTTCCTTCTCAATGTTATGCTTTGATACTATGTAGAGTGCTAAAAAATATATTTTGTTCTGCTTTAATTTTGAAGTAAATGGTACGTTTAGTCACAGGTGCTAATCCAACTGGAGTGCAGAGAACAGAACCCAGTGTCTGTTTCTCCACACCAAGGGACTGAAACAGGGAAATCCAAGCCAGAGAATATATTAAAAAAAACCATTTTTTAAATCTTCTTACAGAATGCTATGTATTTTAAAAAGCCAAAAAACCAGTAGCTGTGAAGAGATAGAGAGTAGATTAGCAGTTGCTTAGGCCTAGGGGAGATAGAGGGGTTGAGGGAGGTAATAGCTAAAGGTGTAGGGTTTCTTTTTGAGGTGATAAGAATATCTCAAATTGATTTTTTTATGGTTTCATAATTCTAAATATACTAAAAACCATTGAATTGTAGTGGTTTCAAATGGAAGAATTGTACGACATGCTACCTATATACGAATTATATCTCAGTAAAGTTGTTACCAAAATAAAATAAAGTAAAATAAAAAGTTGCAGTCTAAGTATCGTACTCTTTCAAGGACCACACGGAATTGTTTTCCTTTTAATGTGGCAATGATATTGTAAAATTTTCTATAGAAAAAAATAGAAAGATAATTCAGTTTTTACCCTAGCAGAGTTTTTCAGACTTTATTTTAATTATTGCTGCTTCTGGCTGTGGGCAGGATGGGCCAGTTGGTCATATAGGCTAAGTCACGGTGGTCTGGCTCAGAGAGCAAAGCAGTGACTCATTCAGATTCTTCTCCTTGGGGCCAAAACAAGATTTGATCCTGGATGAGGTCTATTGGTCTGGGGTAATCAAAGCTTCTGGATAACAACACTGTACCTCTTATCACATGCTGTGGCTATTGTGTTAACCCGCAACCACTGAGGAGAATATTTGGAGGTTTGGAATGGGTCAGTATAAGAGAATATCCATGAACTTAAGCTTCACGGTAAGTTCCTTTGGCATATTTCTAACCCTAAGCCTGGAACTAGCCATTCACCTAAATTATAAAAGTCTCTAAGAGTGAGTAAGAGGAAGGGGAAAGGAAGAGGACCCAGCTACCAAGGTTTATGTTATGATGAAGTTCAGGGACCAACTTGGACATAATCCACCAAAGGGCTTCAGTGGTCTATAAATTGGTCATTTTGAGGCACTGATCAAGTAACCCTTTTATCACACATCATAGGTGAGAATAAGGTTGTCTAAGGGTAGGATGTCAGCCCAGTGTCACAAGTAACTGAGCAGTCACAAGCAAACTTGAGAGGTGGTTGAATATTATGTGAACTTCCTACAACCATGGGTCAATTATCCATGTCTTAGATGTTTGTCAAGGCAGCATGGAAAGTGGCCTTTCCATGCTTATCTACGTGGCACTTAACACAATGAAAAGGATGGCTGTAAGCTGTTTGGAAAATATTTTGAGAAGGATTGTCAAATTCTGGTTCTAGAGGATTATTGGATCAAAGATGCAATCACTTGTTGAAATGGAGCTCTAAATGGCCTTTGTGTGCAGAACCAGACAGCCAGAGACTCTGCATATTGAAAGCTAAAATAGTAAGAACCTTAAATCCAAGGAGGGGCAGCTCACCTCCCCAACCCTTAAAGAATAAAATAAAGTGCAAAGAAAACCCTTAGAGTTAGACCTATGGATACTTAAAAAGAGTTTTCATATGTGTTGGAGAAGACTCTCACAGGGAAGGTTCTACCACATCTAAGATAGAAGAGTAAGCCTCCCTCAGAGTCCTTTTCTCAGCTACTCTAAGGTCCTATCCATCTGCATCTTCCTTTCCTTTATGACATTAAGTTTCCAGCCTTTTCGCCAACACTAACAAACTCCACTTTTTTTCTGAAGTGGCAACAGCCCAGTTTGCTATGTGGGACGAAAATAGATCTTAATAACCTTAAAAGTAGATACTGTTAATACAAAAGGATTATTCAAATAAATCCACTCTGTTCTGTTGACCTTGTCAAAGTTTCCTCAAAGAAGATGTCTTTTCCTCTGAAGGAACGGAACCCTGAGAGACCAATGGTAGCTACATAACAAGCAGAAATTGGAACTGAAATCTAAGTCTTCAGAGTTTACCTCTAGATAGAGAGAAAAATATTAACCTTCAGAAAAGATGAAAAATCACTAATTATGAAACATCTAAGTACTGGTTATCTGAGTAAACCACCAGAAAAGTCTCTTGGAGGGGCTTATCACATTGGCAAGGGCTCTATGACTTTAATGTCATTCACAACTGTTTACTGATATTTCTGTATGACATTGTGAAGCCTGGAGTGAATTAATCAAGTGTGAAGAGTCTTAAACATGTTTTCTTGACTGGAGTCTACTGTGTAGCATTAACAGTGAAGATAATTCAGCTGGGCATATCTTGATGGACTGTATCAAGCTTCATCGGAAGAACTTAGCGATAGCACTGAATAACCTCCATTCTGTACAGTAAGTACATTTCCCTCCATTCTGTAGAGTAAGTACATTCTGTACAGCAATTCATTTTTACCTTATAAGGTAGAGGCCCTGACTATACAATATTATACTTGTATCCTCCAGTAGTTTTTATCCCAAGTTACTGAGAAGACAGAAGAGGCTTATTAATGAGGGGGAAATTTTTTAAATGGTTCCACATATTATGACTAGCTGGAGTCTCAAACGTTTGGAAATGAACAAAAGGGCCCAGGTGAAGAAATGTTATCGACTGAATTTGTGTCTCCTCAAATTCTTAAGTTGAAACCTAATCCCCAATGTGATGGTTTTAGGAGGTAGGGACTTAAGGAGGTGATTATTAGGTCATGAAGGTAAGTTTCTCCTGAATGGGATTAGTGCCCATATAAAAGAGACCACAGAGTCCTCCTATGCCCCTTCTGCCACGTGAGGACACAGGGGAAAAGACAGCTATCTATGAACCAGGCCCTCACCAGACGTGATTCTGCCAGTGACTTGATCTTGGACCCAGCAGGCTTCAGAACTGTGAGAAATAAATTTCTGTTGTTTATAAACCACCCACTCTATGGTATTTTTGTTTTAGCAGCCCAAACAGACTAATAATCAACATTCAGGATTAGCTTATTTACTGGTTAAGGTGAATTAGATAATATAGCAGGGCTACCTCCCTCCTTTCCTCTCCAAACCCAGACCTTGACTGATTTACAGACTCATTGGCAGGTAAGATAACTAAGTGAATAACTAAGACGCTGCACCAAGACTACTATGTACCAAGTATATGTAGTTTCCTGCCCACAAAATTATCACTGCCTAGTAGAGGGAAAAAGCTTGGTGCAATATGGCATTGTGCAAATGTGCAAAATTTGAAAATGTGCAGGAAGTACAAAATGTAGCAGCATCTGTTAAGCTTGGGAAATAGGGGAGAGATCCCCAAAAGCTTGAGGAGTATATGAACAACAGATTTAC
The DNA here is from genome assembly GCF_963924675.1 of Phocoena phocoena. NCBI lineage: Eukaryota > Metazoa > Chordata > Mammalia > Artiodactyla > Phocoenidae > Phocoena > Phocoena phocoena. The sequence goes on along the minus strand of NC_089227.1, from coordinate 74,120,550 downwards.
CCAACTGTGTTTGAAACTGGGCATATGAGACACCAGATTTAAAGAGTGACTGAGCAGTTGATTAGCAATCTAGACACGAGGTGGTCACCATTTGGCCCGGATCAAGGTCCTGAATTAAAAGATGACAAATGGGGAGAAGGGTCAGCACCTGGTGCTATTTTAGACATTGAAGATAATAACCCAGCCACAACTCTATCCACTCTATGAGTCCCAACCCAAAGCCACCTCCACAAAGGCTTTCTTGACCTACCTACCCTCCCTACTATCTCCTGTCCGCGTGGCTCTATACCTCTTCTGAAATCCCGTAGATTTTATTTGTACCTCTCTTATGCCACCTATCATAGCCTCCCTTGTTCAAAGTTACACATTCCTTGAGGGCAGAAACCCATGTTTATATCTCCCTCTGTGCTGTATACATAGCAAGTGATATATATATATATATATATATATATATATATATATAATGCAAATATATACATAAATATATACATATATTAATATATATATTAAATGCAAATATATACATATATATGCATGTGTATGTGTGTATATATATATATACACACACACATACACACGCATATATATGTATATATTTGCATTTAATTAAATGAGGGATAACTTACTAATAACTTAAAAAGTCCCAATGTGACTCTGCCTTGGAACCAGGGATGACATTAACAGTAAAGGGATCAGTCACAAGATCATCTTTCTCTATTCTTACTACATCCCTCCGGAGGAAAGCACATTTGTGCCTTGTTAGTTCCACTACACATCACAGTCCATTAAGTTTCCATTCTCAGTGATACCTTGTGTGGCACAAAATCATTTATCTTCTCAGTTTCTGCTGTTCCAAACCTTCATCACACAAGTCCCTTCCCCAATTCTGTTCTCTCCTCTTTTTTCATTTTAGCCAGATTAAAACGTAAAGCTCCATACTTCAAAGAAAAATGAGGCTGCCAGCTGAGACTTCCCTTATCTTCCTGTTCTCATTTCTTGACATCCAAATACAGCCACAGTTGTTTCAACATTTTACCATGAAAATGCACTGCCCAGATTTCCTGCTGCATCAAGCAGAATCCCTGAGGACTCCAGCTGCTGCCCCTAGGGGTCCACCCTTTCATTGGTTTGAGGCCACACTGCCCATATGCTGCCCCTCAGCCAGGGAGTGAGCATGGAAGGGATACTGACCGGCCCATTCCTATGAGACATAGAACTTCTTTAACTAGAGACTTTGACATTCATAGGCACTCCATAGGCCTGGCCAAAACTTCCCTGGAACTGTGTCAGAGATGAGATACTTCCTGCCTAATCCTCCTTTCTTCCCCTTTCTTTCACAGGTGTCAGATCTCCATCGAAGTCTGAAAGCTCTCCCTACTTTCACTTGCTCCTTATCCTTCACAAATGTTTTCCCCAGTGACTCTTACACATCCAATCACATCTTGGTGTCTGCTTCTTGGAGAACCCAAACTAACATACTTATCACAAAATGAGGTTTTCCCTTTTACCTGCACAACTGCCCAGGACCTAGCTCCTTCAGTGACCTGTTTGGTCTCCTTTATCTTCCCTCATTGTAGTTCTTTCCCTTAAGCCCACATGTAAGCTCAAAAAGCCCTCATTAAAAAATGAAAAGGACCACCTCTAGCAACTGACATCTCTTCCCATGTCTTCTCATCCAGCCTTTTCCTCCCCTCCTTTATCCTTTAATCAACTAAAATGGGCTCTGTGCTCATTCTATTAGTGGAACCGCTATCCCTAAAATCACCCATGACCTTCTAAATTCCAGAACCAATGGGCAGATTTTAAGCCTTGAGTTACTGTATTTCCATGCTGTATTTGGCACTATTGATCATGCCTCGCCTTCCCCTCCTGCCTCCACCACCACGACAAAGGCTTTCTCCTTCCATGGTCCCCCCCAGAACACCAAGCTCTTTCAGTCTTCTTTCTACTCCAGTGGCTGCTTCTCAGCTTCCCTCACTGGAACCTCTATCTGTTCAACTCAAAAGTTCAAGCACAACCTCCCTTCGCACTTGTTTTTCTGCTCACTAAACTTTTCCTGAAGTATCTTATCCACTCCCATGGTGTTAACAACCTATATGCTAACGATTACCACAAATTCATACCTGTACTGTGGGTTGTAAATACTTAGATCTATTTGTGAAATGATGACAGACAATTGCCTTGAAGTTGACATGGCCACATCCGAACCTACTCCTTCTTTACCTTCACAAAGACACAAACCTGAAAGTCACCCTTAATTTTTCGCTCCAGTTAGAAACAGCACGGATGATAGTTTCTAGCATAAAATGCTGAGCGAGATAGCTAGAGTGTCCTGTATATAAAAGATAGGAAACCCAGAAAGAAGATGACAAGAGAAAAGCAGAAAAATAAAGTTGAACACAATAAAAATTAAAATTGGAAAGGCTACCTGTTCACTTCTCCGCCTTTAGACAAATAGGGAAATAGTCTTATCCCCAATTTACCGATGAATAGCTTGACCCCGAGTGATTAACCCAAGGTCACCCAGCAAGTCTGTTGTAAAAGGGAAACTGAGACCCAGGATTCTGGTGTATTAGTGCAGTGCACCTCACGCTACAAGATGATGGCTGAAGGGTGACAGGGAATAAATGTACTGGAGGCCAGGTCTTTCAGCAGAGGCTGCCCTACAACAATGGGACACAGACATCTTTCAGAGAAAGCTCGCTCTCCTCCCTCCATGCATCTCTGAACACAGAGCTTAATCTCAAACACTTTCTGGCAGACAATATAGCATCTATAGAAACAGATCAAAAGGCAACTTCATCTCCTCTGCTTGTTACCTGAAAAAAAATCAGTGTTGTCTCCTGATGATAACCCACCCCACTACCACCAAGTTTGAGAAGCCACTTGGGCAAGTCAGTCTCCTAAAATCCATGGACATCTGGGAACATCATTTCATCAGAGCAATTTCACTGGCTGCAAGAAGATCATGGTGGAGGGAGTTCTGGCTGCCCTAAACTTGACAAAACAAATTTCAGAGAATTACACACTATCTGACCAAACATGATCATTGATTTCATTGAGATGTTGGAGAACGTGCTGAAGTTATTACAAATTCAATATTTAAAAGTGTACCAAATCGGGGCTTCCCTGGTGGCACAGTGGTTGAGAGTCCGCCTGCCAACGCAGGGAACACGGGTTCGTGCCCCGGTCTGGGAGGATCCCACATGCCATGGAGCGGCTGGGCCCGTGGGTCGTGGCCGCTGGGCCTGCGCGTCTGGAGCCTGTGCTCCGTGATGGGAGAGGCCACAGCGGTGAGAGGCCCGCGTACCGCAAAACAACAACAACAAAAAGTGTACCAAATCACAATATTGTAGAGTGGGCTCACAGCAGAGTCTAGAATTAGGACTTTTTAATGAACATTTTGCCCAGCCATGCAAATAAGCACACAAAATTCACCAATCCTTAGAAAAAGAACTTTTACACATGGGTAATAATATTGTGTACTGACATTCAACACAGGAGGCCCTGTGAACATTTCACCTGAATTAATCTTCTACAATCCTATGAGGGTTATTACTTTTTTGCATTTGAAGGAAAGAAAGTCTGGAATTATAATTCGGGCATTTCTAACCTCAAACATCTTGCTCTTCCACTGTGTTCCAAGATTGACTATAAAAGAATGATCCTTTGGTCAATGATCCAATCCGAGGCTTACGTTTAATTATAGCTGACCACAACCATATCCTCTTCATCTCTCACCTCCTTACACACGTACACAAAGTGCAGAAGTGACATGGGAGCTACTTTCCTCACTTAGCCAGCTCAAATATTTACCTAGCTCAGCTCTGTTGACAAATTTGTATTGTCACATTAAGACATTTTGGCTGGATAGCAGCTTGAGGCTAACGCTACTATAGGATTCTAGATTAGGTACAATCCTCTTCAAATTCATCCCTATGTAAACACTGTATCTTTATTTTCTTCATTTGCTTACACAAACCTACTCAAATGTAGACAGGTTTTATAGGGGTGTAATTTTTCAACTTTATTGAGAAAGGACTTATGTAAAATGAACTACATTCAAAGTACAATTCCATGAGTTTTAATGGTTGTATATACCCATGAAACCATCACTACAATTAAGATACAAAATATTTCCATCACCACACAATGGGTTTTTTAAAATCATTTTAGATTGTTATATAGTATTACACTTTCTACTTACATATTATTTCTGTAGGCCAGTCTACCACTCAAAATAATGTATTGTGGACATTTTTCTAAGTCAAATACAGATCCAACACATTCTTTTTTTTTTTTTTTCCCGGACGCGCAGGCTCAGCGGCCATGGCTCATGGGCCCAGCCGCTCCACAGCATGCGGGATCTTCCCGGACAGGGGCAAGAACCCGTGTCCCCTGCATCAGCAGGTGGACTCTCAACCACTGCGCCACCAGGGAAGCCCCAACACATTCTTTTTAATAGCTGCATAGAAGTCCATCTTATATATATACCATAATTTATTCATCCATTTCCCTGTTGATGGGCTTTATTCAGATTGTTTCAGGGTTTCTTTTTCCCCCTCATATTAAATCCTGTATTTTATCTCCCGCTGTTTGTACTAAAGTCATTGGTAAGATGTGACTTTTTTTTTTGGCTGCACTGGGTCTTCATTGCTGTGCATGGGCTTTCTCTAGTTGTGGCGAGCGGGGACTACTCTTCATTGCGGTGCACAGGCTTCTCATTGCGGTGGTTTCTCTTGTTGTGGAGCACGGGCTCTAGGCATGTGGGCTTCGGTAGTTGCAGCTCATGGGCTCTAGAGCGCAGGCTCAGTAGTTGTGGCACACGGGCTTAGTTGCTCCGCGGCATGTGGGATCTTCCTGGACCAGGGATCAAATCCGTGTCTCCTGCACTGGCAGGTGGGTTCTTAACCACTGCGCCACCAGGGAAGTCCAAGATGTGACTTATTTTTCCTTAAAAGAAACTTGGGGGCTTCCCTGATGGCGCAATGGTTGAGAGTCCACCTGCCGATGCAGGGGACACAGGTTCGTGCCCCGGTCCGGGAAGATCCCACATGCCGCGGAGCGGCTGGGCCCGTGAGCTATGGCCGATAAGCCTGCACCTCCGGAGCCTGTGCTCCTCAATAGGAGAGGCCACAACAGTCAGAGGCCCGCGTACCACAAAAAAAAAAAAAAAAAAAAAAGAAACTTGGGGTTTGAGTCATGGGTGTATTTTCCCTCCACTTACTTTCTTAGGTTGCATACAAGGAAAGCCTTATCTTTCAATTGTTCGTTTAATCATCTAATCCACAGTATTACCAGCAATCAGAACAGATTTGTAATTCATGAGCAAAGAAGAGAGATCTCACTTCACTGAGAAAATAGACAATTTTGTGAAACATTAGCTATTTATCTGTCAAAGTGGGTCATTATACATTGAACCACAGTAAGAAGCCACTATGCAGCTTCAATTCTTTTCATTTGTGCTTTAATAAAGCTTTTGTGTATCAGGTGTAAGTTTCATCCAAATTTTGCTATATTTCAATTTGCTTTTGACAAAACTAAGTATATGAAAATATTAATCAGGAGAATTAGAAGAATGAAGTTAGAATGCACAGTCAGCCCCAATTTTTTTTAATTAAAAAGTCAATAATTGAGAAAACAGTGAAGGAGATTGTTTCAGTTTTCTGAATGCTGTTTCTACTATTATAATCAACGGCACAGTAAAATCTTTACACTCCGTATTTAAGTATTAATAATTTTGTTTCTATAGGACAGATTCCTGGAAATGGTCTTGCTGTGTGAAAGGCTTAGATGTTTTAGAGTTAGTTGTAATGCTTTGCAGAGGGACGTCCTCTAAATGATCATATCTCACAAAGTGGTCACTCCTTCGTCTTACATTGACGAATGCTGTGCCTTACAATGGCAGTGGGAGCCCACGATCCACAAACAGCGACTTCAGGGGCCAGGGACAGTATCCTGTTCCTGGAGGGCAGCCACAGAGCCTCGTGTCCCCGCTGGTACTCTGAAGAAGCTCAGGAAATGAAGACAGGACCCACAGGGGCCCACCTGACGCTGCCCTGCCTCTTTCCCTTTGATTGCTACAGTGCATCTGATGGCTTCCCGGGCTGGAATCATCAAGGTTCTAGCTGTCCTTTCTTTCCTTCAACACACTGGGCTTAAGGCTTTCCAATTTCTGTTCCCTCAAGGTTTTTAGAAGGCCGGCTACTTCTGGTCATTCATGTATGAGCTAAGATGTCACCTCCTCAGGGAGACCTTGCCTGGTTACTAGCAGCCTAACAGAATTACCTTCCTGCACACCCCTCCTCTCCTTCATGCCAAGGTTACCTCACAGCACTTTTCACTATCTGAATCCCATTGGCTCTGTAGTCAAAATCCCTCCCAAACCTGAGTCCCTTTCCACCCATTACTCACAATAGCCAAGGGAGGGGGGGCTTCCCTGGTGGCGCAGTGGTAAAGAATCCGCCTGCCAATGCAGGGGACATGGGTTCAATCCCTGGCCCGGAAAAATCCCACACGCTGCAGAGCAACTAAGCCTGTGAGCCACAACTACCGAGCCTGCGTGCTAGAGCCGCGAGCCACAACTACTGAGCCCATGTGCCACAACTACTGAAGCCCATGCACCTAGAGCCCAATCTCCACAAGAGAAGCCACGACAATAAGAAGTCTGCGCACCGCAACGAAGAGTAGCCCCCGCTGGCCCCAACTAGAGAAAGCCCGTGCACAGCAACGAAGACCCAACACAGCCAAAAATAAAAATAAATAGCCAAGGAGGTTCCCTATCAAATCCAAGTAAATTCAAATTACTCTCCTGCTCAAAACCCTCAGACTGCTTTCCAGAGGTTTAGAGCCATAGTATCTTTTGGTGGTTTACTAGGCTCTATCTGAGCCCCAGGCTACTGCTGCTCAATCCCTTTCTTTCCATTCTTTCCCGGTTGACTCCACAGTAGTCTCCTGCTGTTTCTAAATGTACCAGGAACTTCCTTTACCTCCAGTCCCTCCCACTAGAACACTGAACTTAGACATTCAGGAGACTCATATCCTGGCTTCCTTCAGGCTCAGAACCAAAGAACTCCCGGCACCACTTTGCTCTGCCTTTAATTTCTTCATGGCATTTATCACTAGCTAAAATTATTTTGCTTCCTTAATTTATGAATTGTTTTTCTACCAATGGAAAGTAAGTTCTATGAGGGCATGGACTTTTGCTCTTTCTTCCCCTTCTTCATCCTTAGTGACCAGCACATAGTCAGCTCTCAAAATATATTGCCTGTGCGCCCAGTGAAATTGTACTTGTATCTCTCTCCCCCAACTAGAATGTAAGCTCCTTGAAAACAAGGACCTCGTGTCTCTGGTTCTTCACTGTCTTCCTAGTGCCCACCACTGTCTGTGGCGTCTGACAGACTCTCAATAAGTATTTGTTAAATGAATGGAAGTGTGGCACTTGGGAATGTGATGGTGATTATTTCTGTCTAGGTATTTGTTTGAACCACATTTAGTTTAAAAGGATTTAGCATATTAAGAAGAATATCTTCAAGACTACTTGTACTGAGTTGAATAGTGTCTGTCCAAAATTCACTTGAGCTTACGAGTGTGACCTTATTTGGAAATAGGGTCTTGGCAGAAGTGATCACATTAAGTTGAGGACGAAGGTGGTGGCACTTAATCCAGTGCCCGGTGCCCTTATAAGAGGTAAATGCCGATACACAAAGATACGCAGGGAGAACGGCATGTGATAAAGGAGACAGAGACTACAGTGATGCATTTGCAAGCCGAGAACACCAAGGATTGCTGGCACCTACCAGCAACTAGGAAGAAGCAAGGAAGTCTCCTCCCCTAGAGCCTTCAGAGAACATGGCCCTGCCAATACCTTGATCTTGGACTTCTAGAACTGTGAGAGTAAGTTTCTGTTGTTTTAATCCACCCAGTTTGTGTTACTTTGTTTTAGCATCCCTAGGAAACTTATAATACACCGTCTCTCTTTTTTTAAAAAATGTTATTAATCAAAAGATATAATGGTGTCAATATCAAAAAACAGTTAAGAGTTTGATAGTGGTTTAGAAGTCCCTCCATTCTGAATGTTGGAGATTCTATAAAAGACAAGATTGTTCAAGGTGAGAAACTAATGACAAACTGGCTTGGCCTGTTAAACATTTGCCTGAAGAAATGAGAATCTATTTCCAGGGAAATCAGTGCTCAGTGTAACAGCTGGTGTGGTGAGCAAACACACATTGCTATTAGCTTGACTGACAGAAAGTCAAGAACACAGAAGTAGTTGAGTCATATGAATATATCCTGAGACAGCCTCTAGGAAAGCCAAGATTTATGTAACATGTAACACACCTAGACAGCTACACACTCATTAAACAGCAGCCGTATGTAAGGAATGATGCTTACTTGGCCTACACTCATTGGGTAAAACAATCTTAACTGAAATCATCAGTTGACGTTATAGATATATATCACTAACAATACCTGAAGGAGTTCCTTCACCCAAGACATTAAAAAAACATTGAGAAAATCAAGCCTATCCTATGGAAAAGTAACTTTATATATGTAGAGAAAAACAGCTCCATGTCTGTCCCCACACTCCCTCTGCCCCAGCAAACATGAAGCTTAATTAGGAGAGAATGTTAAGGCCAATCTGGATGGAGAAGTCTGGATCCCAGGAGAGAGCAGGCATAATACTGAAGTCTCATGGGATACTTCACGATATTTTGTGACACTGCAGAGAATGAGGAAGGAAAAAACAATTCCTTGTCTCTCCTGGGAACAAAGCAAGTTTTACTCCTTACTGGGAATTTCTGCTCAAGCATATAAGAAAGGAAAAAGTCGAAATGGTCACAGTCCTTCTTACAGAAGTTTCTGATTCTCTTGTGTTAAATAATACGAAATTGTTCTTTTTGTCTGGCAGAAATGGTCAGTATCAGCAATATCATATGGTTCAACTTAATGCATTCCACCTGGATTTGCGGGGGAGGTGCTTTTCTTCTCTGATCCTTTGGGTGGGAGGATTAACTTCCACATTGAAAAGTGAGGATCTTCCCAGGGTGCATCACACTGTTAACCAAGTCCCCTGATGCAGCGCCTGGGCATTTAACTCTTTCACCTTTCTATGCCACATTAGCAAAGCTCAATAATCCTTAATTTCAGTAAAAAGGATGCTTATGTCAAACCTAGAAGATGGAATTGCTTTATATTTTTTTCCTCTAACTTGTGTATCGTTTTTTTTTTACCATAAAATGCCAGCGCATGGTAGTATTTTAATTAAAACAACCGTTTGGGTTTTAAAAGTACATGAAAATAGACTCTTTATTCTCTCTGAGCTCTTCTCCAACTAAAGCTAAGTCTGAAGAGGTGTCAGGGTCCACCTGGGGCTGCACTCCAAAGGGAAGCAGGCTGCCTAGGGACAGCCGATGGTCTCATATGTGCTGCTGGCTATGCTAACCTAATGTAGTGGTGCACGGTCTCACTAGCCATCACTGTTCATTAGAGGTAATAAAACTGATCACTGAAATAAGGCTGTTTTTATTATTTTTGTCTTCATAGCAAAAAAGCTTGAAAACAATAACCCATTTGTCCTGAGGGAGAGATAGAAGACAACCTCCTAGACTCTGAGAGGATACACTGAACAGCACCAGGTGGAAATCATAAGGTAAATACCAACCAAGAAGTACCTGCAGGAGAGTTGCTTATTTCACATTTATTGAGAACATTCTGCCAACCCCTCAGCTTTGTATCAGTTAGTCCCTGAGGTACTACTTGACATGGTTACTCTAAAGAAAAACCCATCCACTATGAGAGACCGTGCACAGGCCAACCTACCTTGTCCCCACTGCTTCCCAGAGGCGAAGATCTCACTGGATCCAGGCAATAATGTTTCAGGAAGATCCATGACACATTCCTTCGGGGCCTCTCGTGTTTGCCATGGGTTCTTATAACCTAGACAGCAAGAGTCATGAAAAGAGAGTGTGGTGGGAGCTGACAAGATAATTTAATGGAAGTCTTTCCAACAAATAAGGTGTGTGTTCAAATAAAAGGAAAAGAACCAAGCCCTCTGAAAACTACATGAACAACAGTATAAAACGTAAGGTCAGAAGTAGAGCCAAAAATAAGTTTTTTTAAAACGCTGAGGGCTTCCCGGGTGGCGCAGTGGTTGAGAGTCCGCCTGCCGATGCAGGGGACACGGGTTCGTGCCCCGGTCCGGGAAGATCCCACATGCCGCGAAGCGGCTGGGCCCGTGAGCCATGGCCGCTGAGCCTGCGCATCCGGAGCCTGTGCTTCGCAACGGGAGAGGCCGCGCAAGTGAGAGGCCCATGTACCGTAAAAAAAAAATTGCTGAGAAGATAAACATAATGCCAGCTAGTTGTGTTGATCTGTCTTCCTTCATAAGGGTTTTCTCTCTTCTTGATTCAATATAAGCATTGTTCTAACCCTTTCCAAATCCAAAGAGAAAAGTAAAAATGTAATCATGTTTCATGTGTCTTTCCTGGAGCTGTATTCAAGATTTGTGTAGAGCATGTTATTGAAATATTGGCTTTTTTCTTTACCTTAATAGAAGAGTCTATTATAATAAAAGACCTGGTATTGATAAACATTAAAAAAATCCTCCAAAACAAATGTAGAAAATACAAATGAAAGCCCTAAATGCCTTTTCAACTGAAATGAATTTTCATTCAATTTAAAAAGAGTGCAGATTTCTCAAAGGAAGAAAAATAAGAGCATTTCTTACAGTTACATTGGTCTTTGCATGAGAAACTTTCTGCAAAAATTAACAATGATCCTTGATGCCCAGGGAACTGAGTAGTGATCATCCCTACTCTCAAAAGATGTCTTAAAACTTTGTAAAGACCCTTACAGTACATTCACATTATCAAGTCTTAAACCCTTTCAATGTCAGCGAACTGAAAACTCTAGCAAAATAAATTTTGTTTCCTGGCTTTGGTTAGCTTCGGTAGGTGCTGCTGGTTAATTCACTTCCAGAGTTAATGACATCAGGTTGAACTTGAACCACGTGTTGCTTCACTCGGAAGACAAACACCACCCAAACCTTCCTTCCATCTTCTCTAACTCAGGGCCCTGAAGCCCAGGCAGAGCCCTGGCTATGAAAGTGATTGTTTACATCAAGAGATAAGTGCATTCGAGTTGGAATAGCTGACTACACAAGCAACGTAAGTTCACATCATCCATGTCATCTTTGGGGTTGAAGAACAGCATTTGCACTTTCTTTTTAGACTTGCTATCCATTTATTTTGATAATGCTGTTGATTGGGTCTGAATCACTGCCGGATATACTAAAAACCCTGCTGCAGGTGGTTAAAAATTTACCTCTGCACAGAGGCATGGGCCAGAGAAACCTTTAGGATTGCCTGGAATTCCCGTATATACAGTCGGAGAATCTTTACCACTAAAGTGTGGGAGATTGGTATCTAAACTGTCTGCTCTCTAAAAAGTGAAAATCCTGGAATGGCTTTCACTTATTCAGCCTTGATCACCCAGGAGGAAATGAGAACTCAGTGCAGAAACTATGGCGACCATTGTTAAGGCATTATACAGAGTCTATTTGAACAGCGTAAAAGAAACTTATTTGGCCATAGAACCACACAAGAAAACCATTCTACATCTGTCACTGAGTCAGGGGGTGGGTATGAGCACATGGAGACAGATGGGGGAATTTCTGTGATTAATGGAAAGACCAGAAGGAGATATCAGAATCCAATCTGGGGAGGTGAGAGAATTACCTTGCACATTTTGTTCTGTGACCAGCTGCAGGAGGAGGCTCTGAAGCCTCCAGCTGCTGCCAGGTCATGGACCCCTATTGAGGGTGATGACTCGAATGAACTCATTCCCGCCTGCGTTGTCATGGGCCATGAGTACAGCCCAAATCTGTTACCTGAGCCATGGTTAACTGAAGCAAGGATTCAGGCCCCTTTGGCAATGGGTGATCAACTCCCAAGAAAATGCACATAGGAACAGACTCTCGTTCGGGCATATACTTCCAGGGGGGTTTGTGGATCCCTAAAGCCTCAGGTCAAAACTCCCCGATGCTAGAGAAGCTGACCATCAAAGAGGTGAACTTTGGGGAACGATTTCTAGTTGGGGGGCCTCACAGTGAAAAGCTGAAAGCTGACTCAGACTCTGTGGTGGGACGGGAAAAAAGAGAAGATGGTACCTCTCTTCCCTTTGATTACAGGTGAGAAATCTGTTGTGCTTCCTCATCCCAGCTCTGAGGCTCTTGGTCCAGGAGGAATTGTGTAGCCGATGAGGAAATTTCCCATCCTACCCTAAGTTCTCACGTATTCTGACAAAATCCCATCAAAGAAGGTGATATGTTATTTATAAGATTCCTTCTTGTGACCTTGAAAAGCCCAACTAATATGCCTACCAAGATGTGAGGTGGGATGTTGCAGCAGGGTTATTCAATTGCCTGCCGGAAGGCTGGCTTCTCTCTTCCCCACTGCTTCCCTGTGGCATCACAGCCAAGATGGGACCACCCACATGCCAGCCCTTATCCTACATACTGATTGTCTTTACTGTTTGCCTCTTATTGTGGGCTTAGAAGAAAGTTTCTGGGTAGTTGATCTCTGAAATGAGTAATCTGGTAACTTGGAAAACAAGTGCTAACAAAAGTTGCCCAATAAAATGCTGTGAGGGAGGGGAATTGCTCCTCATTAGAATTTGGACAGACTCCTAGAATTTCCTAGCTGTCCTTCAGTGCAGTGTTTTTGAAAAGAACATTAGTCAAGGTGAGTCACACCCAAAGTCACCAGGTCACAGGAACTGGAAATACCATGGAAGTCCACAGAGGTCAGGTCTAAAGAGCATTCAGGACACCACCACTCCCATCCTGGCAACACACACACACACACACACACACACACACACACACACACACACACACACACATTCACATACACTGATATACACCCGCCCTCACCTCCAGAGCAAAGGCTCATGTCCTCATACGGAACACTAAGATGGAATGAGGGCTGCTAAAGATTTGGATCAATGTTCAAATCAGAAAGGATTAAAAAGAGTCTTGAAGAAAATGGATCATCGCTTTTCTAGAATGAATTATCTTAAGGCAGGGAATTAGATGAGATTCATTTCTCATTTCTGGAATTGATAAATGAGGAAATTTTCAAGAAAGGGTTAAAGGAAGGCCAGGCAGCTTTCTCAGCTAGATTCTGAGAAAATATTTTGTCTTAGGAAAAAAAATACATTATCTGAAAAGTGACATTAGATAACCTGTAGCTGCTTAGGTAGAAAATTCTGAACGAATTTTCAGAGTTGTTGTTGCTCACCAGTAATTGTAACAGCAGCAGTAATAGCAATACCCATCACTTCATCACCTGAACGCTCATCCCCATCACTCTACATACCCCCAATATGATCTCACCTCTCAGATTTCCCAGACTCCCAACTCCTCATATCCTCCCACTGTACCCTCTGGAATCACAGCCCTCTCAGCAAAATCTCTGCATCTTCAAACACGGCCAATTGTTTCTTTTCCCAAACGGTTTTAATGAAAATCTGGCTCTCTGTGAGCACACCGCTTTTCCTGGTGCCCTCAAGTGGATTGTTCTCCTTTCCATACATCTTGTACCACCAGACCCAGAGGTGGAGGATGATGGCCTCCCTGACCTCCTTATCCCACCAACACATTGTACCTCCCTCCTCCACAAATGCCCTTCTTTGAAGTTCTGACATCAGACTCTATCAGCAGACAATAGTGGCTCTTTTTTATGGTCACATATCTTTCTTTAGAGTTACTCTCCCTCGCTTGTTGAAGATTTTATCTCCAGGTGCTCTGTTACCATCAGCTGGTATCACTTTTGGTGATTTTAATATCAATGTAAATTATTCCTCTGATACCCTGACCTCTCAGCTCATCAACCTCTTCTCCACCTTTCTTCAGCTATCACTCTCATGCAGCACCTTGGCTTTGTCATTACCGATATCTGCATCCCATCCATGATCAAGCATTCCATTCTTTGATCATCTCCTTCCTTTTGGTATCCCAATTCCAAAAACCTTGAGACCCCACATAATTCACAGTCCAGTCAACCATTCACCTTTCAATATTCCTCACCCATTCAGTGTCCTGGTCTCCCTCCTCACCTAGTTTATATTACCTGCTCCAAACTTAAGTCATTCCTTTGCATTCTCCTCAACTCCCTCATCCCCTCTCTCTTCCTGTTGTTTGCTTGGCATAACTCCAAACCTACTTAAATCCAGTTCTCCACCTGCTGTATGACTATACGTGTGTAGCTGAAGATGGTTAAAAAACATACAAACATCCTGACCAGTCTCTCTTCAAATTCATGAACTCTAATGCACATGGATCCTTTCGCGATACCTTGCTATCTCTTTACTCTGGTCCATTCATTCCCATATCTTACTTCAAAGCCATATGGCAAACAGAACCAGGGTGCCAGGAGATACTACTTTTGTTACCCATGTGAACATCTAGGCAGGACCTATGGCAAGCAGAAGACCTGAGCCAGTTGCCTCCTACCCCAATAAACTTGTCCAGAGCTCCAAATGTCCTCATAAATACCCAAGTGTGCCACCCAAATATTCTCATGGTTTTATGTGTGCCATGACTTTAAAAGATTAGGCAAAGTATTTTAGATAATAGTTCATACTTCCTTCTCCTTGAATCTCCAATATTTCCTTCCCAATTCTCATGCTCAACTTACGGCTTTCTCCCTATTTAATTGACAAAATTGAGTCAATCAAGAGAAAACTTTCATAATTTCCACCCCCACATTTATCAACCTGCCTTTTCTCCATTCCTGTAAATAACGTCCACCCTCTTCACTAAAGGTGATCCCTCCTCTTGTGCCCTAGGTCCCTTCACTCTCTCCTACTCAAGGTATCTGGGACAACTCCCGCCTCCCCTTAGCTGCTTATTCCCACATCCAATATACCAATAGGATGTTATTTTTCTTATCTTAAAAACAAACAAAAAACTTGACCTCACTTTCCCATCCATTTACAACCCATCTCTCTCCTTTCCTTTTAAGCAAAACTCAAAATCTATACTTACTGTCTCTAATTGCTCTCTCCCCAATCTATTGAACCCTCAGCCCTTCTTTTCTATATTGATTCAGACCCCAGGTCATCTAATCCTAAAGCATCCTCAAACTTTAAAGTGCCTTAAAATCACCTGGGGATCATGGTAAAATGCCAATATCCTTTCAATAGTTCTGGGGTAGGGTCTGAGACTCTGCATTCCTAACAAGCTCCTAGGTAATGTTAATGGTGCAAGGAGCAACGATCTAGTTCACTCTCATGGCATGAAAGACAATCTACATTTTGATGACTTTCATATTTCTGTCTCTACTCTGGACCTCTCTCCTGAACTTCAGACTCATATTCAACTTCTCACTTGCCATGCCACTTGGATGTCTCAAGCTTAATATATCTAAAACAAGTCCTGAATCCTGCTGTCCCTCAACCAGCTTCTTCTTCAGTCTTCCCAATCTCAGTAACTGACAATTTCATCCTTAAAACTTCTCAGACCAAAAACTTTAGCATCATCCTTGAGTACTATCCTTCTTTCCCACCTATATCCAATTTATCATCAAATTCTGTTGCTTCATTCTTCAAGATACATGCAGAGTCCAACCACCTCTCAGCTACACTGTTGTTGCCACCTCGGTCCAAGCTGTTGTGGCCTTTCACTGGGACCATATCAACAGACTCCTAACTGGTCTCTCTGCCTTTATGTTCTTACCTCTTTCAGTCTAGTCTCAACATAGCAGCAGAGTGGTGCTGCTAGAATATAACTCCAATCACTTCACTTCTCACTCCAATGGTTTCCCTTATCACTTGGGGTAAAAGCCAGTGTTCTTACAGAAGACCATATCATCTCCTCTCCTACCACCCTTATCCCTATGATTCTATTTCTCTCTCTAATCTTAATAAAACACCTCATTGTTGTTCCTCCAACTTAATGAGGATCATTTTGCCTTTGCTTTTGCTCTTCCATTTGCCTCAGTGACTCTCCTTCAAGATACCCACATGGCTTACTTCCCTTTAAATCTCTAGTTAGTTTTTCTCCTTAATCTACTATATTACATAGTTTAACCAATTGTTTATTTCTGTCCCCACCCAAGAGAATGTAAGCTGCATGAGACTGAAGACTTTGCCTTTTTCGTTGCTGCTATACCACTATCACCTAGAACACAGAGCTGACACTTGATAATTTGTTGGACATCTGGTTAAGAATTCTCATTTCATGTCACTTTTTCATAAATGCTTCTGTAGTACCCTCAGGTGCCAGGCATCACGTTACTGTTCTTGTACTCAGCTGACAAGCTTCAGTCTCCCCAGTCACTGCTGTTGTGTTCCACTGGTCTCCTAAGTATCCCAGCTCTTTCAGCCTGCTTGATTGCCCAAGCTACAAGGTTAATGGTTCTCAGCTGGCTGCATATTAGAATCACTTGTGGAGCCTCTGAGCTATCAATAACCTAACTCCATTCTCCCAAGATTCTTCTTTAATTGGTTTGAAATGGGGCTTTGTCTCCATGTTTCCTCAAGTTCTCCAGATTTTCCTAATGTTCATCCAGGTTTAACAACCACTGCTCTGATAATTATCACTCTTAGTTCAGGCTCTACAAAAAAATACCACCCCACAGCAATTTATTTCTTACATTTCTGGAGGCTGGGAAGTCTAAGATCAAGGTGCGGGCAGATCTGGGGTCTGGTGAGAGCGAGCTCCTCGTTCATACGCAGCCATCTTCTTACTGCATCCTCGTTGGAAAAGGACCAGAGAGCATTCTGGGATCTCTTTTATAAGGGTACTAATTCTCTTCATGAAGGCTCCACCCTCATGACCTCATCACCTCCCAAAGGCTCCACCTCCTAATACCATCACACTGAGATTAGGGTTTCACCCTAGGAATTTTGGGGAGATACAAACGTCCAGACCATAGCAATCATTTTGACCTTGAAAGAATAGTGTGTTTTTTAAACTTTAATGTGAATAAGAGTCACCTGGAGGGTTTGTTAAAACAGCTTCCTGGGCAAAGCGCCAGTGATTCTCATTCAGTAGGTTCAGGGAGGGGTACATGAGTTTCTATATCTAATAAGCTTACAGGTAATGCATGATGCTACAGGCCTCAGGACCACACCCTGAGAACCACTGGTCTAGTTCTTTCAGGTTACTATCTCTGTGGAGAAAGTTCCAGTAGCCTTGCAGGGACTGGGTTTAGGAGCTCTCAGCAGGATAGCATTTTCTGCAGTCCTGGTCATACCCTCTAGGCACCCACACGTGGGTGCCAGCAGCAAAGGCGCTTTCATTCTCTCTCTCCTGAGAGTGAGTTCCCTCCCCAACAGTGAGGGCAGAACTAATTTTCCTTTTGAGGGGGAAGCTTGACTTTGAATTGTGCATTGACTTGGTATTTATTTAAAGCATTTATTGGGACTTCCCTGGTGGTCCAGTGGTAAAAAAAAAAAACCTGCCTTCCAATGCAGGGGACACGGGTTCAATCCCTGGTCGGGGAACTGATCCCACATGCTGTGGGGCAACTAAGCCTGTACACCACAACTACTGAGCTCGTGCACCTCAATGAGAGAGCCTGCGTGCCCTTAAGCCACCTGCATGCCATAAGGAAGAGCCCGCCCAGAAAAAACCCGCATGCCATAAGGAAGAGCCCGCGGGCCGCAATGAAAGATCCCACATGCCTCGACGCAGCCAAAAAAATAAACAAATAAAATTAAAAAGAAAATAATTGATTAAACTCCTATTATGCACAATACACCATGCTTGGCACTGGAGGATACAGCAGGGTGTTCTCGCCATAGCAAAGTTAACCACTGGCCCCAAAGTGTTTTTCTGCATTTCTTCCAAGGATCAACAGGTAGCCTGGGAGGTTATTCCAGAGTTCTCCAGACAGAAATGCAGATTAGGCTTCAATAGGGAGTTGGATGTGCCCTCACGGACCCTTGCAGCAACTGAACAGTTTGTCCTTGTGCTCTCCCTTTAAGAGACAAAAAGTAGGTACTCTCATCCAAAAACTAACCCTAAAGGATGACTGATGGAAACATTGTTAATATGCAAATATTTTCCAGCCATTGGTAAGGATTTCCCACGCCCTTCCCTTGCTGAGTGTTTTAGGCCAACCATCCTCCACGTAGAGTGTAAGTAGCACAAGGAAATAGAGCTGCAGCCAAATAAGATGGGAAACACTGCGCATGATATTCCACTCTTAGAGAGCTGAAAATGCACCTTTGCAAGTTAAAGGCTCTGAAGCGTCCTTCAGTGACATACAACGTTCCCCTAAACAGACTGAGAAACTATTGACACAGGTCCATCCAAGCCCCTTGTTAGTATACCTTTACAGACTGGGTTATATTAGGTAGAATCACTTCAGCATTAGTAAAGACTGTTGCCAATCAACGACAAAGCCACAAAACTGAATCTCGGCAGTGCTGGGAAACGTGAGCTTTCTCCTGCTGTGAGCATTCTGTTTTTCTGAAGAGATTTTCTGCAGTTTGAGACCCAGTGGGAGGGTAGAGCAGGGCTGGTAGGATCTCTACAGAGGAAAGCGTAACTAGAAAGTGGTTCTCTCTTTGTGTGGTAAACAGTCAGGTGACGTGCCTCTGATTAAAATGAGTCTAAACTTCCAGTGGCTCAAAACCCAGGAGTCAGATGTGATTTCTGGAAAGACCTGTGACCTCTGAGCCTCACAGCTCTCTGAACATCCTTCAACAGGGATTGCGTGAGTAACAAAATGAAAACTATATATAAAAAATATAATTTTTTATATATAGTGAAAAAAAATTATATTTAAAAAATATAATTTTTTATATATATATAGTGAAAAAAAAAAAAGAGTTAACCAGGGGGTGAAAGATCAGAAAAACTGAAAACCACAGGAATTAGTATTAAGCTGGAAGACACTTTCCAGAACCAGCAGGTGAGGAACTTGTGGACCTGCTCCCCAGTGAAACAATGGTTACTGGTAAAAAATCATCAAAGAATCATTTAAAGTCTCTGGACTAAAGGCATACAGTAAATGAAGAAACATTTGTTCAAGAAAATATAGTAAATCTATTAAGAACAGCAAAAGTCCATAGCAATTCAGCCATAACCTGCTCCCATATCCCTTCCCTAGCTTGGTATGAAAGAAGCTCTACTCTGGGATGTTGTGGCCAAGAAGATGGGGTCCCTCTCCCCCCCGTTCACAGTCTGGGACTACAGGATCTCCCTATGTGTGCAGGCCAGCAGCATTTCGCATTCCCCTGGCCTGCAGCTCTGTGTCACAGAGGCTAAATTCCAGACGAGTGCAATGGAGAGGTCAGGGCCCCCCCACCTCCCCCCAGTCCCCACTGTAGGGCGGAGGCTCATCCCAGGTGTGGCAGCTGAGAACGCTTGGGCCCTGATTGCTCACACACTAGCTCATTCAAAGGGCAGAAGTTTTATGTCAGGAGATGCAAGCTTAGAAGACCAGACCCTACCACCCCAACTCAATAACTTGCTATAAAACTGGGGTGTCCTCCAAGGGCAGTGGGAAACGGCTTGCCCCCAGTTCTGGAACAGTGGCTCAGAGATTTTGCCCAGGTGGAGAGGCACATCATCAGGACAGAGAACTCTCCCCAAAGGAAAGGACTTTATCGGCAACAGAGTGTGGGGGAAGCTCAAGCCTGAAGGCACTTTCAGAAACAATGGAGATTTAGGTGGGAAGCAATTGGGAGCAGGCTGGTAGCTCCAGAAGAACAAGGTAGCTACAGTGCTTTGTGACCACCTAGAGGGGGGGGAGAGGGAGGGTGGGAGAGGGAGGGTGGGAGGGACACTGCAAGAGGGAGGAGATGTGGGGGTATGTGTATAACTGATTCACTTTGTTGTGAAGCAGAAAATAACACACCATTGTAAAGCAATTATACTCCAATAAAGATGTTAAAAAAAAAAAAAAAGAACAACGAGCTAAACCAGTAGGCCAGCTAGTTTACCAGAGAGAACCAGGAAAAAAGACAGCTAAGAAAAAATAAAATAAAACAAAGGAACCTAAATGTGTCACAAGCAGGCAGCTTAATCACACAGAAAGGAATTATTCCAAATGACTTTAAAGCACAGAAATTTGCCTGCATCTCTGGTGGAATATACCCTAAAGATGAAAAAAAAAAATGCAAGGGAAACAGAGGAAAAGGAAGTCAAACATTTTTCAGTAATTGTAGTGTTGGTATAGTGTTGTACTATTATTTTGAAACTGTGAGCCAGAGAGTAATTACATAATACCCTAACTTTTATCACTGTTAGTGTTTTGAGGACTGGAATTCTTGGCATGGGAGAAAGAAAATGCAGATAGAAGATAGAAGAAGGTAAGTAAAAACCCTATAGTCCTGAATTTGGATTGAAAGTGATGGTATGACCTTATGACACATTTTCACTATAGTATAGAAATAGGTAGAGATATAGACATAGACATAAACATAGAAATAGACATATAGAGAGATGTACTTCTTTGTTCAGTTCAAATCCATTGTATATTTTATCTATATCTATTTCTTAGCTCGATCCACTGAAAAGACCAATGCAATGACCAGTTCAATAGCAAGGAGCAACTCTAGTGACCAAATTTTGGTCTTCAAATACCATTTCCCACTGAGAGGAACCTGGGCTCCTTGGAGAAGTGGTGAGTTCCATGTCTGCAAGTAAGCTTAGAATATGTACAAGTAAGCTGAGATACCAAGATGCAAAGAAACTATCAAAACCTACTAGGATGTTTCAAAAGGGCTCAACTAGAAACCTTTGGATCTAGCCACTAATTAATAGGAAATAGGGAGTACAGAAACTTGTTAAACAACTCTGGGGAGAAGAAAATAGCGAAATCCAGGCTGTGGAAAACTGCAAAGGATTAAAAAACCCAGTTTCTCCAACCAGTAAATTGCATGAAAAAAAAAAAAGAAAAGAAAATGGAGGGAGAATCTACAAAGCAACTTAAGAGATATATAAACCAATTACAATATGTAAACCTTAATAGGATCTTGATTCAAACAAACTAGGCAGGCCTGTTTTATACCATTCAGATATGAATAAATATCTGTTACAACAGTTTAGTTAAATGATACCAGTCCCTCGGCAACATCGTTCAAATTTCAGTTGACACAGTATACTGATTGTGAATAATTGCATAAAATACAAACCTCACTACTAGCCCTTCTGTCCGTGGCTCTGAGTCATCACTCAGTATCCACAGGGACTGGTTCCAGGAGCCCCCATGGATACCCAAATCCGTGGATGCTCAAGTCCCTTATATAAAATGGCATAGTACAATGAATCCAGTCGACCCTCCATGCAGGAGGGTCAACCTGATGCAGGTTTTGCATCAAAGTCTGTTGGTGACTGGTCTCTGTGCAAACGTTACTCAGTACACTCAAAAACAGTAAGGTGGGGTGGGAGGGAGACGCAAGAGGGAGGAGATATGGGGATATATATATATATATGTATAGCTGACTCACTTTGTTATAAAGCAGAAACGAACACACCATTGTAAAGCAATTATACTCCAATAAAGATGTTAAAAAACCCCAACAAAACAGCACAGTGTGTGGAGTGTGTGGTGGTGTGCCTCCTGGTCTCACAGTGATAAACCCACATGCTAGTTTACAAAAATGGAAAATCAAGAGGGAATTGGCCAACAAAGATGAAAATGCAGCAGTGACAAAAAGTGATAACGCTGGAAGTGAAATTCAAATAGTACGTAAATGGAGTTATGGAAGAAACAGCTGACCATGGGAATGTTGAGCAGCTACTTAAGAGATTCTAGATATGCAGCCAGAGGGACCTGATGAAGGCAAACTTAGTGACATAAACGAGGAAAGCGGTTGTGACAAAAAGACAAAGATATCCCAGAAGAAGTGACATCAGCCAAAGTCTTTACATTAAACAGACTCTTGGAGATATTTCACAACATTGGAGGCACCAAGGATAAAACGGTGGAAGCCAGGCTTCCCTGGTGGTGCAGTGGTTGAGAGTCCGCCTGCTGATGCAGGGGACACGGGTTCGTGCCCCGGTCTGGGAGGATCCCACATGCCGTGGAGCGGCTGGCCCGTGAGCCATGGCCGCTGAGCCTGCGTGTCCGGAGCCTGTGCTCTGCAACGGGAGAGGCCACAACAGTGAGAGCCCCGCGTACCACAAAAAAAAAAAAAAAAAAAAAGTTGGAAGCCAATCCAAACAGAAAATATGACAACTTGCCAAGACATGCTCTCTTCACATCGCAAGTTACATGCCCAGAAGAAAAGAATTGCTCAAACAATTCTTGACGATTATTTATAAAGAGATAAAACACTTTAATTCTAAATGTTTTAGAGTGTACTAAATATTAGTTTTACCAGATATTTCATTTCCTTATTTATAACCAGCAGTTTGAGAGGTTTTAATATCCAATTGTTTAATATTTTTAAAGGTCATGGAACAATCATATTTTTCCCATTAATTATTATTTTTTTAACATCTTTATTGGAGTATAATTGCTTTACAATGGTGTGTTAGTTTCTGCTTTATAACAAAGTGAATCAGTTATACATATACATATGTTCCCATACCTCTTCCCTCTTGCATCTCCCTCCCTCCCACCCTCCCTAACCACTGAGCTCCCATTAATTATTTAAATTATTTTTGTATGGTACTTTAACATTCCCACACTATTGTGCAAAGGGAGGACTACCTATGTTTGGAAAAAAATGAGACAATGGCACTTGTACATTGAGTGGATATCTGAGGATATTAAGGACTTTTTTCTTTTTAGTTGTTGCAGGGGCATTGTGGATATGGTTTTTCTTTCTTTCTTTCTTTCTTTTTTTTTAAACAAAAGGATAAGAGAGGAAGTCCTTGCCTTTTAGAGATACACGCAGCTAAAGTTGTATGATGTCTGGGATTTGCTGAAAATTATGTAGGAGGGAAATTCAAGGGAGAACAGATGAAATAAGATTGGCTACGTGTTGATACCTATTGAAGCTCAGCAACAGGGATGTGAAGTTTACTATATTATATGCCTACTTTTATATATATTTGAAATTTCCAAAATTTTCTAAATATGCTAATTGGCCAGATAATGTAAAAAGATCATCATCCAATGTTTAATTTTACTTTGTGGATCCCTGGCCACAGAATAGCCAGGCAACATTGCAAAGTTCAAGTGTAAAGCCTGGTGTGGGCTCCCAAGTAGGAAGGAAGCTTAGTCTGTGCAAGGACACTCTAGTGCCTGCTTTGCCTCCTCAAGGGCACTGGAGCATCCAACCTAAATGGGCGACAAGAGGAAATAAAAATGAAGATTTCTTCCTCACAAGAGTATTGCCTATGATCATAAGTTTGTTTATATGTTTCCATAGAATATTAGTAAGCCCCTGGTACCTGTTGCCAGTGAAGAGGCAGAGGGGGAGAGAGATGGTTGTTTAGAAAATTGCCTTGTTTTTGTTAGCTTAAAGAACTCGGACAAAAATGATGGTCAGGCAATCAACTGTGGCCAACTATTTCTTTTTACCACTGAATTTAATTTCCAGCTTTATTGAGATATAATTTACATATAGCACTGTGTAAATTTAATGTGTTGATTTGATATACTTATGTATTACAAAATGATGACCACCATAGTGTTGGCTAATACCTCCATCACATCACATAATCACCACTTCTTTTCTGTGGTGAGAATATATAAGATATACTCTCTTGGCAACTTTCAAGTATATAACACAGATTGTTAACTATAATCAACATGCTGCACATTACATCCCCAGACTTATTCATCTTGACGACTGGAAGTCTGTATCCTTTGACTAAAGTTTGTATCCTTTGACATCTCCCTATTTCCCTTGGCCCCTGGCAACCACCATTCTACTCTGTATTTTTTAAAACAATAAAACAGAGAAAGCCTTTTCTTTACATTATAATTTTAGGTAAATTACAACTTTAATTTCTTAGGAGTTAATTGCAAGATGGATTTCTGTAGTTTTTTAGCATTTGTGTCAATACTTGTCAATCAAAATACAATTCAGCTTTAGTTCCATTTATCAGCACATCTGTCATTGCTGTTGAAGATCATTCCTTCTATTATTCCATCAGTGTCAAAGGTGAATGGGGAAGAACATAGTTAAAGAGTTGTTTATACACGAAAATTATTTAGGCTTAAATTCCAATATTTACAATGGCTTCAGAAGAAAATGTATTAGAGATTCATTTAAATCGGCGTGTGAGTCTGAGTTCATTTCGGTAATTGGCATATGCGTTTTTTTGGGGAAAAGCAGTTAGCCTAACAATAGAACCAAATCTCTACAAGGGAGCACTATTTGAAGGTCAATCTGTACTTTCTGTACCGATTTTGTACTTTGATGAATGGAAGATGTAAATTGTGTCAACTTTTGATCCAAGTAACTATTTATCATTACTGCTGCATTAATTCATTTTGCTACGTGAAATTAAAGGCCAGCATTAGCATATTTGCTTAAACAAAAATTTTGACCACATTTCCCAATGCTCCATATCATTTTACAGTTAGAGAAACTGAGTTATTAAAAAAGCAACTGAGTGGTCCCACTATAATGAATTAAGGATAAAGCCTAAGCTTCTGCCAAGAAGTCTCCCTTCTCTGAGAAGGTACATAGATACTGATTCTCCGGTTTCCTGTCAACAGACAGAAAGCGGCTGGGGTCTGTTTGGCTCTGCACACTGCGAGCAGCTAATAATTCACCATCTATTGATTTGGAGTTCTCATGCCCAAGGCATTTGTCTTGAATTCATGGGTTTTTCTCATTGTATCTTTTAATAGGGAATTGTGATTGTCTGCACCTGTTTTAACAGGTCAAACAGGTTTTTATATTGAGCTTTTTAAACTTCATTCTAAATTGTCTTCCACATAATATTTGAGGGTTCTTTCTTTAGCAAACTACTAAAATATTTACATTGGGGGTTTTATTAACCTTTCACTCTGGTACACTGCAATTTCCCAACCCTGGAAGGTTCTCAGTTACTGGAAGGAAATGTACTTGTTTCAAGCCTTAGCTTTTTTCTCGTAATGAGGAAGAATAAAGTGAAAGGTCTGAGAAATAAATGAAAAAAGTACCGAGTCAGATGAGAGTGGGTGTAGACTGAGACGAGTAGAACCCCAAACTCCAGACTTACATATAGAAAATAAATAGATAAAAGTAGAAGGCCTGTGGCCAGAATAATGTATTTTGAAAATGAAAAAAGAAGGAGTGAAGAAAATCTGATGTGAGGAAAAGCCCAGTGGTATGATGAGCAGTGGAGCTTTTGGTGAACAGCGCTGACTTTCCCTTCTTGTTTCAGCGTTTTCCTTCTTAAAGTGAGCTTTTAGAATTAGGGCTTCTTTTGCCACATTGAGTTTGCATTTGACTCCTTCTACCTTTGCAAAGTTTTGTTTGTTTGGTTTTTACTCAGAAAGAACTAGAAAGGCTTCTGGTTTCAGATCTGGTATGTAAGGAACTTAGAAGTTGCCACTCCAACCTAACAATAAATAAAAGGCTGAACAAACTGAAAGATCAGCAACTCTTCGTAGATCTGTCAGAGAAGTAAAGTCACAGGACAAACTGCTGCTGAAGCAGGGGCTGAGACTGGGGCTAGATGAGGGTGCTCCTGGCTGCCCAGCCTTCTGTCGAGAACCCTTCCTGGGATTACAGCTGCTGTTGCCAGGGAAAAGTGTTGTCTCCCTTGCCCCTCTAATGGGCCCCATGGTGTGATGCTGTGTCTGTGTATTCTATACAAAGGTACTTGTCCTTTACCTTTGTAACTACATTTGACATAGATTAAACCTGTATAAACAGCTTTAAAAAATTGGAGACAGACAGGTGTATACAGAGAATCACAACTTACCTGAGTAGAAACTACCAAGGAGGAATCTCCGTAGGAACCAGTGCTGGGATAGGACAACCTGAACTGTAACTGATGAGTTTCTAGAGGCTCAGTGTAGGCAAGCCTGAGAGATGAAAACTCCGAGGGGATGCAGTCATCAGGGGAGAGGGATCCACACCTTCATGAGTTTTACCTCCCAAAGCTCTAACAGGGTCTCACAAAAAAAGATGGATGAAAATTCCCTTTTGCTTCCAGCATGGGGAGCAGAAAGGTAATCATTTTGAAGAATACCAGAGAAGGCCTGACCTCAGAAAAGACTATTTTACCAGAGCCTACCCTATCTGGGGAAGGGAAGTACCCAATTCCAACCCACTCTAGCAATCCAGCTCCACTTAAGAGGGGTGAAAAATGCTGAGAAGCATTGGTGAAGTTCACAGTCCAGGGGCACAGGATCACCAGAAGACTGAGACCTAGTCATCAGAGTACAGAACTCTTGTTGCCCCCTACATATTACTACTACATAACTAACAGCCTATTTACCACAGCTCCTTTTCCCCAGTACATAACAAAAAATTTACAAGGGGCATACAAAAAGGTAAAAAAAAACAGTTTAAAGAGACTGAACAAGTATCAGAACTAGAGTCAGATATGCCAGGAATTATCAGACCAGGAATGCATAAAAACTATTAATATCCTAAGGGACCTAAAAGAAAAAGTAGACAAGATACAAGAACAGATAGATAATGTAAGCAAAAAGATAGAAATTCTAAGAAAGAATCCAAAAGAAATGTAGAGATCAAAAACACTGTAATAGAAATGAAGAATGCCTTTGATGGGCTCATTAGTAGACTGAACATGGCGGAGGAAAGAACCTCTGAGCTTGACGATATGATAATAGAAACCTCCCAGACTGAAAAACATACAGAAAAAAACCTGAATATTCAAGAACTATGGGACAACTACATAAGGTGTAATATATCTGTAATAGGAATACCAGAAGAAAAAGAAAGAAACAAAAGAAATATTTGAAGCAATAATGACTGAGAACTTCCCCCAAAGTAATGTCAGACACCAAACTGCAGATCCAGGAAGCTCAGTGAACACCAAGCAAGATTAATGGCCCTCCAAAGCCCCACACCTGGGCATTACATTCAAACTGCAGAAAATCAAACATAGAGAAAAAATCTTGAAAGAAGAAGAAAAAATACACTATACCTATGAGGAGAAAAGACAAGAATTACATTTGACTACTGCTCAAAAACCATGCAGGCAAGAAGAGTGGGGTGAAATATTTAAAGTGTTGACAGAAAAAACCCAAAACCTAGAATTCAGTACCCTGTAAAATTATCATACAAAAGTAAAGGAGAAATAAAGACAGTGTGAAACAAACAAAAATTGAGGGAATTTGTTGCCAGTAGACCTACTTTGAAAGAAACATTAAAAGTTCTTCAGAGAGAAGGAAAATTATACAGGTCAGAAACTCAGCTTTCCATGAAAAAAGGAAGAGCATCAAAGAATGAATAAGTAAAGGTAAAATAAAATCTTTTATTTTTATATTCTTAAATGATCTAAAATATTATAGCTTGTTCAATAAATAATAGAAACATATTTGGTTACATATAGCAAGCATATAAATATGCTTACATAATAAATAAAATGAATGCCAGCAATGATATAAGAAACAGGAGAGAGGTATTAGGAATATTTTGTTATTATGAGGTACCTGTACTACTTCTGCAGTGCCATGGTGTTATTTAAAGGTTACTTAGATTAGTTGTAAATATATATTGCCAACTCTATGGCAACCACTAAAAAAGTTTGAAAGAAAAGTTTAATTGATGTGCTAAGAAAGGAGAAAAAAATGGCATCATAAAATGCTCAATTAAAGTCATAAAAGGGAGAAAAAGTGACGAGGACAAAAATAGGAACAAAGAACAAGGGCAATAAATAGAAAATAATAACAAGTATGGTAGATATTAATTGAACTATATCAATAATCACTTAAAATTTTAATGGTCTAAACACTACTTAAAAGAGAGAGACTGTCAGAGTGAATTAAAAAAATTAGACCCAACTTTAAAAATGAAAAGTATGGAAAAAGTTATACCATGCTAACATTAATCAAAAGAAAGTGGGAGTACCTATATTAATTTCAGACAGAGCTGACTTCACAGCAAAGAAAGTTATTAGGGATAGAGAGGGGCATTACATAATTATAAAGAGGTTAATACTACAAGAAGCCTTAACAATCCTTAATGTGTATTTGCCTAAAAACTGAGGTGTGTGTACACACAAAATACATGAAGCAAAAACTGACAGAACTGCAAGGAGAAATTGCAATAGATGAATCCACTATTACAGTTGAGAGACTCTATTAATAACAGATTCAGCAGGCAGAAAATCAGTGTGGACATAGTTGAACTCAACAGCACCATTAATTAACTGGATATAACTGACATCTACAGACTTCATCCAACAACAGAAAAATACCCACTCTTTTCAACCTTGCATGGAACATTCACCAACCTTGCATGGAAAATCACACTGTGGGCCATAAAAACCCTTAACAAATTTAAAAGAATAGAAATCGCATGATGTCTGCTCTCAGACCACAGTGGAATTAAACTAGAAATCAATAACAGAAGGATAGCTGGAAAATCCCAGAATACTTGGAGATTAAACATTACATTTCTAAAGAACACAAGTCAAAGAAGCAATCTCAACATAGATAAAAATATTTTGAACTAAATGAACATAAAAAAGCAACTTATCAAAATTTGTGGCATGCAGCAAAAATCGTGCTTAGACAAAAATGTATAGCATTGAATGCATATATTAGAAAAGAAGAAAGACCTAAATTCAATCACCTAAGCTTCCACCTTAGAAACCAATAAAGAAACGCATATTAAATCCAAATTAGGCAAAAGAGAAGAAATAATAAAAAATTAAAGCAGTAATCCATGAAATGTAAAACAGGAGGTCATTTGAGAAAATAAACAAAACAAAAACTTGGTTCTTTGAAAAGATCAACAAAATAGACAAATCTCTAGCCAGGCTAGCTAAGAAAATGAAAGAGAGGACATAAATTACTAATATCAGAAATGAAAGAGGGAAAATCACTACTGATCCTATGGGCATTAAAAAGACAATAAAAGAATAATATGTAAAAGTCTATGCCCATAAATTTGATAACCTAGAGGAGATGGACCCATCCCCAAAAGACACAATCTGCTAAACCTCAGACAAGAAGAAATAGGCAATTTGAATAGACCTTTTAAAGAAATTGAAACAATAATTAATAACTTTCTGAAACAAACCACCAGGCCCAGATGGGTTCACTGGTGAATTCTATCAAACATTTAAGGAAGAAATTCTACCAATTCTCTGCAATCTCTTTCAGAAGATGGACACAGAAGAGATACTTTCTAACTCATTCTTTGAAGCCAGCATTACCCTAATAATAAATCTGACAAAGGCTTTACAAGAAAACAAAAGACCAATATCTCTCATGAACATAGATGCAAAATGCTGAATAAAATATTAGCAAGTCAAATTCAACAATGTGTAAAAAGAATTATACACCATGACCAAGTGGGATTATTCCTTGATATACCAGGCTGGTTCAGCATTTGAAATCAGTTCATGTAATTCATCACAATGACAGGATAAGAAAAATCACACGATCATAACAATATATGCGGAAAAAGCATTTGACAAAATCCAACACCAATTCCTGATAAAAACTCTCAGCAAAGTAGGAATAGAGGGGAACATTCTCAACTTGATAAAGAACATCTACAGAAACCCTCCAGCTAACCTACTTAATGGTGAGAAATTTGAAGCTTTCCCACTAAGATCAAGAACCTGGCCAGGATGTACCCTCTCACCACTGCTTTCAGCATCTTACCAGAAGTTCTAGCTAATTCAAAAAGAAGAGAAAATAAAATCATACAAATTGTGAAGGAAAAAATAAAACTGTATTTGCTCATAATCACATATGTAGAAAATCCAAAAGAATTGACACAAAAAAAATCCACTTGAAGCTCGTAAGTTGTTATTGCAAGGATACAAGGTAAATATACAAAATACAATTACTTTCCTATTTCTAGTAATGAACAAGTAAAATTTGAAATTAAAAACACATTACCATTTACATTAGCATCCTCCCCAAAATGAAATACTTAGGTATAAATCTAACAAAATATTTCCTCTATGTGAGGAAAACTATAAAACTCTGATGAATGAAATAAAAAAGGAACTAAATAGATATTCCATATTCATGGGTAGGAAGACTCAATATTGTCAAGATATTGGTTCTTCCCAACTTATCTACAGATTCAACACAACCCCTATCAGAATCCCAACAAGTTATTTTATAGATATCAACAAACTGATTCTAAAGTTTATATGGAGAGAATAAAGACCCAGAATATCCAACTCAATAATGAAAGAGAAGAACAAAGTCCAAGAACTGACACTATCCAACTTCAAGTTTTTCTACAAAGTTTCAAGAGACTATAGTATTGGCAAAAGAATACACAAATAGTTCAATGAAGCAGAGTAGAGAGCCCAGAAACAGACCCACATAAATATAGTCAACTTAACTGTGACAATGAGGAAAGGCAATACAATGGGGAAAAGACAGTCCTTTCAACAAATGGTGCTAGAACACCTGGACATCCTCACACCAGAAATGACTCTAGACACAGACCGTACACTTTTCACAAAACCTAACTCAAAATGGATCACAGACATAAACATAAAATACAGAACTATAAAACTTACAGAAGATAACATAGAAAACCTACATGACCTTGGGTATGGTGATGACTTTTTATATACAACACCAAAGGCAAGATTAACGAAAGAAAAATTGATAAGTTGAACTTCATTAAAATTAAAAACCTCTGCTCTGCCTAAGGCATTGTCAGGAGCATAAGACAAGCCACACTTGCAAAAGACACATTTGATAAAGGACTGTTACCCACAATATACAAAGAACTCTTAAAACTCTCCAATAAGAGAAGGAACGACCCAATTAAAAAATGTGCAAAAGACCTGAACAGACATCCCATCAAAGAAGATATACAGATGGCAAATAAGCATATGAAAAGTGTTCAATACCACATCATCAGGGAAATGCAAATTAAAACAACAATGAGATAACATTATACACCTATTAGAATGGCCAAATTCCCAGACACTGACACCACCAAATGCTGGTGAGGATTCAAACAGGAATTCTCATTCATTGCTGGCGGGAATGCAAAATGGTACAGTCACTTTGGAAAACAGTTTGAAGGTTTCTTACAACATTAAATATATTCTTACAACATTAAATATATTCTTACCACAAGATCCTTGGTATTTACCCAAAGGATCTGAAAACTTATGTCAACACAAAAAGCTGCACAGGAATGTTTATTCATAATTGCCAGAAGTTGGACACAACCAAAATGTCCTTCAGTAGGTGAATGGATAAATAAACAGTGGTACATCCAGACAATGGAATATTATTCTATACCAAAATGAAATGAGATAGCAAGCCATGAGAAGACAGGGCTTTCCTATCTGAAGGAGGAAACAAATGCAAATTATCAATACTAAGTAAGAGAAGTCAGTCTGAAAAGGCTACTACATACTGTATGATTCCAACTACGTGACATTCCAGAAAAGGCAAAACTATGGAAACAGTAAAAAGATCTGTGGTTACCGGGGCTTAGGAAGGAGGAAGGTATGAATAAGGGTTCACCAAGAATGAAACCTAATGTAAACATTGGATTTTGGGTGATAGTGATGTGTTGATCGTAACAAATGTACCACTCTGGTGCGGGATGTTGAGAGTGGGGGAGGTTAGGGAGGGCTGGGATGGGGGTGGGTTACAGGAAGTCTCTTACTTTCTGCTCAGTTTTGCTGTGAACTTAAAACTGCCCTAAAAAATAAAGTTTATTCATTTAAAAACTTGAACTGGGTTAACTAGAATACAGCATGCTCTGAGACTGCCTTCTCGGGGTCACATGTGAAAATAAAATTTTTTTTCTCCCAATAAGAAAAGGGAGTGCGAGGCCTTGGCACTTAGTTGGGATCTACTGTCCATCTACCACACAATGGCACCTGCATCTTTCAGGAAGAAACTCTGCAGGGAAGAAAAGGGGTCCCAAGAAGCCTCATCAATTAAAAACAGGGATTTGGACAAAGAAATCCACCCAGGTTCTAGTGTAGAAGTACTATTTCCCTTGATGAGATTTGCTCACTTGTCAAGATAGTGATAAAAATAGCTACTGCTCTTTAAATAAGCTTTCAAATAAATAAATGAGCCCTGTGGAATATATTATCTTTTTTATTCTATAAGTCTCCATTTTAAAACAGAAATAAGCTCAAAAGTGTCCTCATTCATGAAAGTGGGGACACAAATAGTTATTTGTACAACCATGTTCATAAAAGCATCATCCAACATAGTCAAAAGGTGGAAGCAACCTAAGTTGCCCATTGACAAATGAATGGAAAATCAAAATGTCATATATATGTACCTGCCATGGAATATCATTCAGCCTTTAAAAGAAAATTCTGGGCTTCCCTGGTGGCGCAGTGGTTGAGCGTCCGCCTGCCGATGCAGGGGATGCGGGTTCGTGCCCCGGTCCGGGAAGATCCCACGTGCCGCGGAGCGGCTAGGCCCGTGAGCCATGGCCATTGAGCCTGCGCATCTGGAGCCTGTGCTCCGCAACGGGAGAGGCCACAACAGTGAGAGGCCCGCGTACCGCCAAAAAAAAAAAAAAAAAAAAAAAAAAGAAAATTCTGACATATGCTACAATATGATGAACCCTGAAGACATTATTAAGTGAAATAAGTCAGTCACAAAAGGACAAATACTATATGATTCCACTCATATGAGGTACGCAGAGTAGTTAAATTCAGAGAGACTGAAGATAGAATGGTAGTTGCCAGGAGCTGGGGTAAAGGATAAATAGGGAGTTTTAGTTAACGGTTTCAGAGTTTCAGTTTTGCAAGATGAAAAAATTTCTGTGGATGGATTGTGATGATGATCATACAACAATGTGAATGTACTTAAAGCCACTGAACTGTACATTTAGAAATGGTTAAAATAGTAAATTTTAGGTTATGTATATTTTACCACAATTTAGAAAAAGAAATAATTTTTAGAGTGTCTTAATCCACATAGGATTCTCAAGAAGCTATATCTAAAGGAAAGATTCATGTTTTGTGTACCATGATCCTTAGAGACTGAAGTAAGAGATCAATGAGACACGATTAATGAACACATCTGAAAACCCCTAAGTTTCACACAAATATATGGATTTTATTGACACACGATATTTTCCTACAGTAATAAATAGAATGCAATCTTAAGGGTTACTCTGGAGTTGAGAAGGCAGTGTATCCTTGATAGGGGTGGTCAGATTTTGTGGTACCATTTTCTTTAGAACTGCATCTAAGAGGGAACAAGTGTACTGGCCGGGAATCACACAGGTATATGCAACATCTGTGTGGGCCCTACTGTTTCTCTCCACACCGACATAATTCATAATTTAAACTGGCTAATATCCCCCAAGGTTTCCCCTCCTCCCAGTTTTAACATATCATAAAAATAGCTAGTGCCATAAAAAGTCAACATTTCAAATATAAAAATCTCTTATACAAATATAATTCATAATATAATCAGTCTTAAAATACAGCCATTTATATGAGTTTGAAACATTATTAAAATAAATATTTCCTAGAGAAAATTTCATTTGCATCACAAAATTATAAAACAGAAGCATATAAAACTAATTCATGATTGACTCTACTTCAGTGTGTCCATTATCTCTCCTGCTCAGTATATACAGTATGAAGTACACATAGGTAGCCTGAAAACACACCACATCACCCTCTCTATACCTAGATCTTTGAATTTCATGTACATCTACCTGTAGCGCCCACAGCCTACCTGCCTACACACTCTACCTGGAGCTTCTGGGTGATGAAGGGTTCTCCTGCACCAATTTGCATTAAAGCGTTTTTCCAGCCATCCTTCAGTTCAGAAGTCTTATG
Organism: Phocoena phocoena; assembly: GCF_963924675.1. Taxonomy (NCBI): domain Eukaryota; kingdom Metazoa; phylum Chordata; class Mammalia; order Artiodactyla; family Phocoenidae; genus Phocoena; species Phocoena phocoena. The sequence goes on along the minus strand of NC_089227.1, from coordinate 74,086,685 downwards.
AGCTTGTTACTTTCTGGAAGCAGACATCTTCTCTTCCAAATCAAGGGAGCTACATCCTGGTTCCCTACATGGGACTGTAACACCCCGTTTCCCAGATAAGGGATGTTTTCTGATTTATTTGCATTTGGGTATTGCTGAATGGTACTAACCCTGATTTCCAAGGTCGGGAAGTTCTGTCTCCTGACTGATACTTAGGTGTTGTGTGGTGCATATTTTGATGGGCTGTCTTGTGACTCTCACAGCATTCCATTACTTGCTTGGAAACAGGGCAGTCTGAATCCTTAACAGACAATATAGCTGTGTTTTCAAATATCGTGGAGAAAGTGGAGAAAAAGGTATATAAACATATATAAGCCACTGAAGTTTCCAGTTATCATTACTTAATTGTATCTCTAAGTAGTATGATTACAATTCTTCTTCAATAATACAAATGAGTAAGTTTCACTAAACAATAAGTTGAAGAATTAAGCTGGCTGATGTTTACAGCCACCTTTCCAGTGATGACCAAAGGGAAAAGTTTTCAGGAAAAGCTGGCTTGCGATTCCAAGTGGTAAACCTTCAAGGATTTGAAGTACCTGTCACACGGTTTGACCATTGCCAGGAAGCCATTCATCCACGGGAACATCCTTAATTCTTCTTACCCGAAGTTTTCCTTTTTTAAAAAAACATCATTCCTCCTTGTTTTCTGAGGCAGAAACTCTTTTTTTTTTTCTTTTCTTCAACTCCACGCGTGAATGTCCCAGGCAAACCTTTGTTCTGCTCTCTAAAGCCTTGTTTCTTGTACCTCTTCTTCCGTCTCCTCCTTCAGGGCAGCGATTTTGGACCGAGACCTCTGCTTGCTCGAGTTCCGGTGGGGGAAGAGCTTCAAGCGGACTGCGGGGCTGATCGCCTGCCGGAAGAGGCTCTTCTCGCTCAGCAGCCTCTGGATGGAGTCGTACTGCCGCACGCTATTCTCCTCTATGACCTAGGGAAGTGGCCGTTAGTGAGATCTCGGACAAGGAGGCAGGGCGGACCAAAGCAAGGCAAGAAGGGCACAGGCTCAGAGGATGAGGAAAGCCAGAAAGAACACACAGCGCGTGTCCAGAGGCTTGCAGTCTGAACAGTCAGGGAGAGCTCGTTTCACTGCTGAGTCCTCGTGCTTTATGGAGCTTCTACCATTTGTGAAATCAGCTGTAATTTTTTACTTAGAAGCTGGGAGATTGCTTTTTTTAAATTGGTATAGTACTGAACAATGTGCTTCTTCAGAGAACTTTTAGAGGAACTAAGGGGGCTTTGAAAACAAGAACTATTCATGTTAGACCCCTTATGTATTAACGTTACAAATGAGTGTTAAGTCCACAGCACCATAAAGAGTTGAACCACGTCAACAGTGGATTTGAAGCTTAACAATTTCAGATTGGTCAGGATGTGCCTGAGTTGCTGTGCCTCCTTCACTCGTTCAAGCTGAACCTGACCGTAGCTGGGCAAGAGGTTGTAAGTCGGCCCCTAACTTGTCACTCGAAGCTTAGTAATAATAATGGTAATAACAATCCTTCGGTAAGAAAAGCATTTACCTCCAGGAGCCTGAAAAGCCTTAACAGAAATGATGTGATACATCATCCTCAGGATTTCCTTGTGGCTAAACCCAAAGGAATTTGTAAACATCACTTGAAAGAATCTGTGACAGTTTTGAAACCACAGTGAGAAGGTGGTTGGGAGACGCACTAAGCTGAGTTCCAAATAATGGCTAGAAAAATGAAATAAACCTTTCAACTACTGCATTAAAACCATACATCAGGTTGCAAGACAATCCAGGCCTGTCCTGGACCCCATCCATGGGAGATTTAGTTACTGAAAGCATCAGGACCTAGTCTTTTTCATGACTGATCCCCAAATAAAAGAAGCAAAAAGTATAGATGTTCCAATTTATTAATGTAATTTAGTGATAAGCTGCTTTTTTAGATTTGCTGAATTCCAACCTCAACTCGTTGCACAAAGTGAGACACTTGGGCAGGTATTTTGAGTAAAGCTGGATAGCTGTGAGCTTGTACATTGCTGTGACTTGCAGGAACCAGCACATATCAGATTGTTATCAAGAATCAAAGGAGAGATGAGATCTTAGGTAAATTAGAAACACTCACCAAAAATCGTTGACATTCCAACATTGCCTCTATCCTGTGTTCAGAGAGGATTACTGTGCAATCAGCAAATGCTTGTTTTAGGGTTCTTCGAATGATTTGGTATGTTCTAGCAAAGAAAAAATACCACATATAACATCACAGAATGTTAATAATCTGTGTCTATCCTTGATAACATACCTATTCTTCTGTCAATGTAACTCCTTAAATTATCTTTCCTTGAATCCTTTTAACAGAATGTTGCAATAGAGTCAGCCACAATCAGCTTTCCAACCACAGGGCAGATTCTAAGTTTTCATAAATAAATAGGACAAATATTTGGGAAAAATTTTCACAGTTTGAAAAAAGTTTCCCAAATAAGTATATTTTTCATTATGTAGCATCAATAGTTCTTTATTTTATGCTGTAAATATTTCCTATGTTATAAATGGGATAGTAAGGAAAACCATAAGGACCCAAGTATGCCTATGTAACTAAATATTTTATCACACGTCAATAAGGGGGAGGAGTTTGTATGAAATTGCAAAATTACACTTAGAAGAGAACACATAGCTCTTATACTAGGAAATAAGTACTTGTGCGCATGTCAAATAGTAACTTTTCCACTGGGCAATTATTTCATATCTAGAAGGTAGTCTTCTGCTTGCAGACATGACAGCCTGATAGAAATTTGTGTCAATATGAAGTATGTCTCAATGATTCTTTTCCCCCAGTGTTATTAAATAGCAGGAATTCTGAAACTCACATTGGATCCAAATGAGCACTGGGTTCATCAAGCAGCAAGATTTTTGCTTTACTGAGAACGGATCTGGCCAAGCACATCAGCTGCTTGTGGCCGTGGCTTAGGACACAACCCCCATCCACAAGGACAAAATCAAGCTTCCCAGGAAACTGCTCTATCACAGATCTGAGTCCAACCTGCAGAAAAGAAAGAGGAAAAACACTGGGCTTAGGAGGGGTGGTTCACATACTACAGGGTTAAAAACACTTAAGAGGCTTATGATCTGAAAAGACAGGAGTTCTAAAAGTTTAAATTTCATAACAACCCCCCACCATTCCTGCTATTTGGCTTTAACTGAACAAAAGACTATGTATAATCTTGGCAGCTCTAAAGCATCAGTCTACAGACTGTTTCAGCTCTGTACTTTTCCTTTCATGAGGTTTTCAGGGAATGCCTACTCTATGCCAGGTCCTCCAATAGGGATTAAAGAGACGATAAATGGTCCGTGGGCCCTGCAAAGCTCAGGGTTTATAAAGACATACACAGATAATTATAACACAATTGAATACATGCTAGAAAAGATAATATGTATAGAATGCAGTTACTTACTGTATCATGACAGATTCTTTTATGTTACCTTCCATTCTCTACTCTGTAATAACAGAGCATGAAAGGCAGCAATAAAAATCAACTGAGGAGCCATTTAAAACCACATATGGCAATGTACTACTCATCTCTTTAAGTCATAAAAACTGACTTTAAGAAAGTCACGAAACTATGAAGTAAAAATAACTGGAGTTAAAATAGTGGTGTATTACTGGAGATTTAAAGGTGCTTAAATATTCGGGTGGAATGTGAGAGCTGTGTTAAGGTCAATGGCTTATTTTTTTAAGCTAGATAGGAAAAATAAATAGGTTGAAAAAGCAAATGAGATAGAGAAACCCATTCTTTCGAAATAAGATAAAAAATGAAACCTTGCCTCATATCACTTATTGAAATAAATGTGCTTTGACATATATATTTTTGCCAAGTGTTGCTGAGTGTTTGAGACCTAAAGAGATACACATATGATTATATCCTGCCCTTGGGAAGTCTGGGATTTAGTATCGGGAGGTAAGATGTGTTCCCACCTACCTGTAATACAGGCAGAATAAGATAGTGGCCTTAGGACAGACTCTCATGAGTTCAGTGATGAATCTGGAGATGGCCCACATCACTGTGTTTGTTCAGTAAATATTAACTGTGCCTAGGATATGTATTGCAGCCAATATTCCTTTCCTTGAGTGGATTTCTCATTAAAACAACCTCACTTTGTGGGAATTCATTAATGTTTGAAAAGAGTTTCTGAGATGGTAGGGAAAGTAAACATATTAATTAGACAAGGGGGACTATTCTCATGTATCCTGGAAAACTCAAACATGAAACTAATTTTGGATCTAACCAGCTGAGAATATGAATAAGGGCTCTTGGGTGAGGAACTGGAGGACTTGTGTTCTTTCTCTCTTCAACTTTCGCTTTTTATTGGCTTCAGCCTGTGAACCTGCTACATCTCTCCCCTCTTGAAACAAAAACCCCTCATTTGCCTCCAGATTCTCCTTTAGCTATTATTTAACAGATCTTTATTGGAGTATAATTGCTTCACAATACTGTGTTAGTTTCTGTTGTACAACAAAGTGAATCAGCCATATGTATATATATGTCCCCATATCCCCTCCCTCTTGAGCCTCCCTCCCACCCTCCCTATCCCACCTCTCTAGGTCATCGCAAAGCACTGAGCTGATCTCCCTGTGCTATGCAGCTGCTTCCCACTAGCTAACCATTTTAAATTTGGTAGTGTATATATGTCGATGCTACTCTCACTTTGCCCAGCTTCCCCCTCCCCTCCCGTGTCCTCAAGTCCATTCTCTATGTTTATGTCTTTATTCCTGCCCTGCCACTAGGTTCGTCAGTACCATTTTTACTTTTTTAGAGTCCATATATATGCGTTTGCATACAGTATTTTCTCTTTCTGACTTATTTCTCTCTGTATGACAAACTCTAGGTTCAGACTCATCCACCTAACTACAAATAACTCAATTTCGTTTCTTTTTATGGCTGAGTAATATTCCATTGTATATATGTGCCACATCTTCTTTATCCATTCATCCGATGATGGACACTTAGGTTGCTTCCATGTCCTGGCTATTGCAAATAGTGTTGCAATGAATATTGTGGTATATGTTGCTTTTTGAATTATGGTTTTCTCAGGGTCTATGCCCAGTAGTGGGATTGCTGGGTTGTATGGCAGTTCTATTTTTAGTTTTTTAAGGAAACTCTATACTGTTCTCCATAGTGGCTGTATCAATTTACATTCCCACCAACAGTGTAGGAGGGTTCCCTTTTGTCCACACCCTCTCCAGCACTTATTGTTTGTAGATTTTTTGATGATGGCCACTCTGACTGGTGTGAGGTGATACCTCATTGTAGTTTTGATTTGCATTTCTCTAATAATTAGTGATGTTGAGCATCCTTTCATGTGCCTTTTGGCCATCTGTATGTCTTCTTTGGTGAAATGTCTATTTAGGTCTTCTGCCCATTTTTTAATTAGATTGTTTGTCTTTTTGATATTGAGCTCCATGAGCTGTTTGTATATTTTGGAGATTAATCCTTTGTCCATTGCTTCATTTGCAAATACATTCTCCCATTCTGAGGGTTGTTTTTTGTCTTGTTTATGGTTTCCTTTGCTGTGCAAAAGCTTTTAAGTTTAATTAGGTCCCATTGGTTTATTTTTGTTGTTATTTTCATTACTCTAGGAGGTGGGTCAAAAAAGATCTTGCTGTGGTTTACATCAAAGAGTGTTTTTCCTATGTTTTCCTTTAAGAGTTTTATAGTGTGTGGTCTTACATTTAGGTCTTTAATCCATTTGGAGTTTATTTTTGTGTATGGTGTTAGGGAGTGTTCTAATTTCATTCTTTTACATGTAGCTGCCCAGTTTTTGCAGCACCACTTATTGATTTTTTTTTTTTTGTGGTACGCGGGCCAGCGGCCATGGCTCATGGGCCCAGCCGCTCCGCGGCACGTGGGATCCTCCCGGACCGGGGCACGAACCAGTGTCTCCTGCATTGGCAGGCGGACTCTCAACCACTGCACCACCAGGGAAGCCCCACCACTTATTGAAAAGGCTGCCTTTTCTCCATTTTATGTTCTTGCCTCCTTTGTCATAAATTAGGTGACCATATATGTGTGGGTTTATCTCTGGGTTTTCTATCCTGTACCATTGATCTATATTTCTGTTCTTGTGTCAGTACCAAGATTGATTACTGTAGCTTTGTAGTATAGTTTGACATCAGGGCGCCTGATTCCTCTAGCTCCGTTTTTCTTTCTCAAGATTTCTTTGGCTATTCGGGGTCTTTTGTATTTCCATACGAACTGTAAAGTTTTTTGTTCTAACTCTGTGAAGAATGACATTGGTAGTTTGATAGGGATTGCACTGAATCTGTAGATTGCTTTGGGTAGTATAGTCATTTTCACAATACTGAATCTTCCAATCCAAGAACATGGTATATTTCTCCATCTGTTTATGTCATCTTTGATTTCTTTCATCAGTGTTTAATAGTTTTCTGAGTACAAGTCTTTCACCTCCTTAGGCAGGTTTATTCCTGGGTATTTTATTCTTTTTGCTGTGATGGTAAATGGGATTGTTTCCTTAATTCTTCATTTTGATTTTTCGTTGTTAGTGTATAGGAATGCCAGAGATTTCTGTGCATTCATTTTGTATCCTGCAACCTTACCAAATTCATTGATTAGTTCTAGTAGTTTTCTGGTGGCATCTTTAGGATTTTCTATGTATAGTATCATGTCATCTGCAAACAGTGACAGTTTTACTTCTTCTTTCCCAATTTGTATTCCTTTTATTTCTTTTTCTTCTCTGATTGCCGTGGCCAGGACTTCCAAAACTATGTTGAATAAGAATGGTGAGAGTGCACATCCTTGTCTTGTTCCCGATCTTAGTGGAAATGCTTTCAGTGTTTCACCATTGAGTATGCTTGCTGTGGGTCTGTCATATATGGCCTTTATTATGTTGAGGTAGGTTCCCTCTATGCCCATTTTCTGGAGAGTTTTTATCGTAAATGGGTGTCGAATTTTGTCAAAAGCTTTTTCTGCATCTATTGAGATGATCATATGGTTTTTATTCCTTAATTCATTAATACGGTGTATCACATTGATTGATTTGCATGTATTGAAGAATCCTTGCATCCCTGGGATAAATCCCACTTGGTCATGGTGTATGATCTTTTTAATATGTTGTTGGATTCTGTTTGCTAGTATTTTGTTCAGGATTTTTGCATCTATGTTCATCAGTGATACTGGTCCATGATTTTCTTTTTTTGTGATATCTTTTTCTGGTTTTGGTATCAGGGTGATGGTGGTTTCACAGAATGAATTTGGGAGTGTTCCTCCCTCTGCAATTTTTTGGAAGAGTTTGAGAAGGATCAGTGTTAGCTCTTCTCTAAATGTTTCGTAGAATTCACCTGTGAAGCCATCTGGTCCTGGACTTTTGTTTTTTGGAAGATTTTAAATTACAGTTTCAATTTCATTACTTCTGCGCACGGGCTTTTTCTAGTCGCAGCCAGTGGGGGCTACTCTTTATTTCAGTGCACAGGCTTCTCATTGCGGTGCCTTCTCTTGTTGCGGAGCACAGGCTCTAGATGCGCTGGCTCCATAGTTGTGGCTCATGGGCTTAGCTGCTCCATGGTGTGTGGGATCTTCTCGGACCAGGGCTCAAACCCATGTCCCCTGCATTGGCACATGGATTCTTAACCACTGTGCCACCAGGGAAGCCCTAGCTATTATTTAATGTCTCCCCCTTTTCTCATCTAGAAATCTTAAATAATGAGTGTGTATCTGTTGTCTCTACTGCCTGAGACCATAGAACATTTTTTCGCTTCTTCAAACATCTATTCCTTGTCTTATGAGAAACCACACCCTCTATGGACATTTCTTCTTATTATCACATGTAGGTAATTCTCCCTCTTCCTGTCCCTTGAATATTAGTTTTCCTCATTGCCAACTCTCCAAATGCTCCTTCTGAGATCTCATTTATGCTCAGAGTATCAACTACCACCGATAAGCGAATGATTTTTCATCTTTATATCCAGCCCTGGACCTCTTCCAAATACTTCTTAATCTTCCATCTCCGTGCCAGCCCTATTACAACAACCCTAGGCCAGGCCATTATTGTCTCTTAAGCTTCATACTGTAATCTCAAGTTGACTGTCACCTGACAACCCCACAGGGATCCTTCTAAAATATAGGCTTGACCCCATCATTTCTCTGTTTTAAATCCTATGGTGGCTCTCCTGCTGACAGAATAACTGAACTCTCTCAGATGGCAGATAAGGCATCCAGAATCGAGCCCCCTCCACCTTTACTTCCAGCAGCACTAAACACTCAGCTTGTAGTTCCCCATACACCTTGACCTTCTCAGGTTTGTGCCATTGCTTAGCTGGGAGCACCATTCCAAATACCCCTGATCATCCTCTAGGGCAGTCAGGCACATAGTCATAGAAGTATGGGTGCAAGTTCCCCTGTTAGACTGTTGGCTTCCTGAGGGTAAAGACATGTGCTCTTTAGCTCAGTACCAATGTCAGACACATTGTCAGCCTCAACACATCCATTCATTTGTTCAACAAATGTGTACCGAGCCCCTGGAATGCTGGCCAAACAAAACAAACACAGTTTTGATGAATGACAAAGAAATCCGATTTAAGGAAGAATGACAAATGGTAAATGAATGAGTGCTGGTTTTAGCTCCCCCAATATGGAGTGTGATCTAAAACCAGTCACTTCACCTGTCGGTGTGCCTCCATTTTCTCATCTTTAAGACTCTATAAAACTCCTTAAAAACAAATTATCAAATAAGAAGTTCTTTAACACTGATAGGTCAGTATTTCCTTTCAGATCAATCAGAAATGCTTGAGAATTTTTCTTAAGTCAAATTAAGCACCAAGAAAAGTACTGATGAAAGACTGGAGCTATGAAGTCACCCAGAAGCGGCTTTAAGTCTGCACTCCACCACTCGTTGGCTGACACTGTCAGATGTGTTACTGGAAGTCTCACTTAGCTCACTGGAAAAAAATGGAGAAAATACTAGGATAGACTTCAAAGGCTTGTAATGGGGACTAAATGGGATAATTTGTGGAAAGAGCTTGCCACAGAGTGTAGCTTGTGGTAAGCACCTAATCAACCCTAACTATTAGTATTGTTAGAGCCTGGGAAATCCCAAGACATGGGCCTGGCCACTGAAACGTTTCCCTGGTATGACAGTATGACCTGTAAGACTTTCCCTTTACAAGTTACCTTGGAAAGCAAGTTAGCAGAAAGTGTCACAATACTAGTAATTTACATCATGCTTAGTAACAAGGTTGAGACTTTGGTAACAACGTTGCAGCATGTAGTCTCCCTTTAGATTCACAACAATCATACTCTAGTTTCCTAAGGCCATAGGGGGAAAGCTACTTTAGTGTGTTATACTTTGTACTTTCTCGTGATAGAGAGCTGAGCAAAGTGTGTGGTTCTTACCCAAATGCAACTATTACTTAACACAAGTAAATAAGTACCTAAATATATAGCACTGTCAATATTTAGAGAAGAAAACTGTATAAAATGAGTGACAGAGTACACAGGCCAATCTAGGGTGCATTTTGCCACATTCCTATATCAACTGTTTTACTCACTACCAAGTATAGTAAAAATCTTTTAAAATCATATTCACTAGAGAAAGGTCAACATAAGTTAGTAAAAGTTTACTAATTTGAAGTCAGTGAATATTTAACAAATGTATTAATTACCTATTTTCTGCCAGATATTGTGATAGGCTTTGGAGAGGAAACGGGAAGCAAGATAGACTAGTAATTGGTTTTGAAAAGATATAAAGTTCTTGTTACCAACTCCATGTGCTGATAAGAATGGCTTAAATTAACCTCGTGATTGTTTGGGTGCTCAGTCATGTATTCCTTAATAGACTCTTAATGAGAGTTTATTAAGTTCTAGGCACTATGGCAGACCTGGGAATTCAAAGATGAATAACACAAGGCTCTGCCTTGAAGGAACTCATGGCTCAGTCAGGGAGAAAAATAATAAGTGGGAAATTACTGTTAAAAGAGAAAAGAGCTATGGGTGGGGGGGGGGAAAGATTTAAAGGGAACTTGCTACAGAGATCATCTAATTTAGTGATCTTTAACAGCAGAATTCTTTAAAAATAAATATATACATGTATATACACACATATACATATATATTCCCAATATAACATTATTTACACTATTGTCACAAACCACTTTTCAACAGATTAAAAAAAAATACAAACTTTAGATTAGCTCTGTCCAAACTAAGGTGAATTTTAATTACTGGGATCTAAACATTTCTAAGTATTTTCGTTCCAACTTAGCATTACAAATTAATCAAAGCATCAAAAGTTTGTGGATATAAAGAACTTTGGGAAGAAAGAATTTGCCAGATTTATGCGGTTGAGCTAATAAATCATATGTATTTCCAAACTACTATTTACAAAGAAGAAATTTTATTTTGTGACATATGAAACTTAAAAGATGTATTACAGTCTGTAAAGGACCAGGTATTTTCTTCAAAGTGTTGACTTTTGCTATTGCTGCCCTCTGGAATGTTATTATAGAGCAAGAGTTTGCTCTTGTGATAAGGAAACATGAAAAAAAAAATCAGAAAAGTGAACTGTGGTTGGACTGGGCAGTTATAAAAATAGACTCTGTCAACTCCTGTAGACACTCCTTTTGCTATTCTGCAGGTTTTCCAGGGCAAATTTTCACCTTAAAAGGCCACTATTTCTCTTAGTCTGTTTGCCCTCTAAAATAGCTTACCTGACTATTGATGTGGAAGGAAGGAAACTATTTTCTAAGTACTCCAAAAAGCAAACAATTACCAAAAAGTCTTCCTTCTAAAAGCATTCTAAACCATTCTAGAACCAACAGATGTGCTGCTTGGATGACACAGGGTAACACAGACTGTGGTGAAGGAGGCTGAGATTATGGACGCCCCTGGGAAAGCTCACTGTGGCGAAAGAGCCCGTGAACCAGAAATCAAGGGAGACAGCTGTTTCTGCGCCCACCACCCAGCTCAGCTAAGTCCCTCCGATGTCTCAGGGCTCAGTGTCCTCATTGCTAATGGTGATACCCATTGTGTGTCAATCACAAGGCTACCTGCATGATACATTACACATGAACCATTTATTTATTCCTTTAAATAAATGAATCAGATCATTCATTCATTCATTCATCCAATCAATGTTTATTGAACACCATCCACATGCCCAACACTACTCTAAGCAAGGAAATACCACAGTGAATATCTCTGCCCTCAAGGAACTTACAAGCCGGTGGTGGACATGGACAAGTTAAGAGGTAAATCTCTCTCCCGTGTGAAGAAAGCTGTGAAAGGGGTGGAGGTACAGGATACACGTAGGAGGGGCTCCTCTCTCACACCTGGAGCATCAGAGCAGGTTTCTGGGAAGAAGTGATGTGTAAGGAGAGGCCTGAATGGTGAGGGGGGTCAGGCAGTGAAGGGCTGGGGGTGCCCCAGGCACAGAGCATGTGAAAAAACCTCTGGAGAACAGACAGCACATGGTACCTTAGAGGAAACAAAGGAAGTCAGTGTAGCTGGATCCTGGCAAGCAGAGGCAGTTGGGGAGGGGGTTTAGAGAGGCAGGCAAAGATGAAATCATGAAGGACGTTACAAGCCACCTTGAGCAGTGTGGACTTTGTCCAACAGGCAATAAGGAGCTTTAGAAGGGGAGAAACAAGTGCTCAGATGCAAGGCTGCAAAGAACAGAATGAACTGTAGGGAGCCAGTAAGAGAGACACGGGACAGGAGCCTGTTTCTAAAATCCACATGAGAATTAGTAGTGGTGTGAGATGGGGATGGAGAAAAGTGAGTATATCCTAGATTTTTGCAGGAGACAGTCTTGACAGGGCTTGATATGTGAAGACAGGTGGAGAAACTGGGAGTCAAGGATGAGACCCAGGTCTTGGCTTTGGGCAACGAGAAGCTGGTGATGCCATCCACTGGAATTGGAAACGCAGGACACTTGTGTGGGTGGGGCAGTTAAGAGACTCACTTATGGACATAAGATGCCTGTCCATGCTGAGATGTCAGGTAGGGAGCTCTGGGGACAGGCGGATTTGGGAGTCATCAGCACAGAAGTATTAGTTAGAGCTAAGAGGATGCATGATATTTCCCAGGAAGAGTAAGTAAAGTAAGAAAACAATTAGAATTCTGGCAAGCAACAACATTTAAGAGACGGCCAGGTAAAGACCTCATGAAAACATGATTATAATAGCTAACATTTACTTAGTACCTATTATGTGCCAGGCATTAGGCTGGGCCCATTATACATATTAGCCTGAAAATGTACAGCAATGCTACCAATTTATTAGACCACAATGTTAGGGTCATCTTTTTGTTTCCTTAAGATTCAGCCTCCTTTGAGATTCTCTTTGGTCTACACAGCTGGTAAAGTCAGTGCTCCTGTGGAGAAGCTATCTGGTCTTGAGCTGTCTGTGAAGGGGAAAATTAGATCTCTGTAGTTCTGGGTCTTAGAAACTCTTTCCCTCCCTTGGACTTGCTTTAAATTCATCCATAGAATTATAAGGCATAGAGTGCCAAGATGAAGGTACGGGCCTAGGGCACAAAGGGTAAGGAAGCTGCTTTGGCCAGTTTTGTTTCCAAGTCTTAGAGCTTGTAACTAATCATGCTCCTCATGGCTTCACACAATTCAGCCCAGATCTGCAAAGATATGGTTTCACACTGGAGTGCAGGGCCCGATCCAAGGTAGGAATAGAGTGTTTCTTGGCCTGACATTGTCATCGTGCACTTTTGATTTCCGTTTCAGGGAAAGGGGAATTACAAAGAATTGGGCTAAGATTCAAGTGTTTGGCTCTCTGCTGTTACTCAATTCATTTCCCTCTAGAGAAGCAAGTCATACCAAGGTCACAGAGAGGACTAGATGAAATGAAATTCAATCCCAGTTTGCCCTGGCCAATCCTGGTTTACACCTTTTGTCCCATTATCCTGTCCAGGTGAGAAACTGACCCCTCCCCAAATGGTCCTGTTTGGGCAAAGTATATGATCAACCACATAGGACTAAAGTCCAGACCCCAAAACTTGTAAATCAACGCCTTTTCTGCTTCTCTGGGATGTTGCTTTTTTGTCTGTGCTCCATTCTCAGGCCTCCTCAACAAAAATTTATCACTGCTACTCAAACACATGGCATAACTGTAAGGACAGCAGCCCATCTCTGTTTCTGAACAGCAAATTATTTTTAAAAGGATCAGTAAAAAGATATACCTAGGGGGCTTCCCTGGTGGCGCAGTGGTTGAGAATCTGCCTGCCGATGCAAGGGACACGGGTTCGAGCCCTGGTCTAGGAAGATCCCACATGCCGCAGAGCAACTAGGCCCGTGAACCATGGCCGCTGAGCCTGCGCGTCTGGAGCCTGTGCTCCGCAACGGGAGAGGCTGCGATAGTGAGAGGCCCATGCACCGCGATGAAGAGTGGTCCCCGCTTGCCGCAACTAGAGAAAGCCCTCGCACAGAAACGAAGACCCAACACAGCCAAAAATAAACAAATAATTAAAAAAAAGAAAAAGATATACCTAAGTATGAGTTGATCAAATAAAAATCTAAACAGGTAAAATTTCTGCACATATTGGCATTTAAAATCTTAACCACGTCTTCTAAAATTTTAGATTATTTTTATGATCCTGATTTCTTGTAAACTTTATTGTGACTTGGCAATACTTGCAGATTTTATAAAGTCTAATGTCTTCCTTTCAAAGTTTCTCTCCCACCACACTGTGTTCCTATAGTTCATTCTCTGAAGTCACATCAAAGGCCTTAAAATGTGTCACTTGCAATTTAGTTAATGTTTTCTTTAAAACCCCTGTTTGTTCGGTAATAAGGAAACTTTGATAATGAAGACGGTTAATCTAAATGCATTTTATTAGGGGCATGTTAAGGTTAGACACTCAATGGGTAAGTGTTTAACACTCACAGGCATTTCAAAGCTTCTGTCAAGATCTACTCTGAAGGGAGGAAGCCAAGGAAAGAACATTTGGGATAAACCGAATTGGGCTTTACAACAAGGACCAAATATGTCAGAGACAGTGGAATAAAGCTGTTCTCTGAGAAGACCTTTGGATCTCAATGTTCTTAGGTCCCATAATTATAGTCTGCCACCATCCAGAGCTTTGCACATAAACCTCAAGTTTAGTAAACTGGAACAATTTATGTTCTCCTTTTCTTAAATATAACGCCTGTATTTCAAGGATTATCAGTTAACAGCTAGGGTGTCTGTTAAGGGAACCAAGAATCCCACTCTAGCTCTCCCCCAGCCCTAACTTCCTTAACCACCTGGTGGGTAAATACAGGGTATTATTTAGGAATTTAGATTCCATTTTAATCCATGTATTTCCTATGGTGTCCTAATGACCTCAAGGAATAGAGTCTGCCACATCTACGTCATGTGGTATTTTGGCTGGAGGTGCTCACAGCCAAAGCCTCTGAAGGTGGTTGATTTCTGGTGACTTCCAGAGAAGATTGTAGCCATCTTCAGGTGTTCTAGGATGATCATTAACCTTTTGTGCTAAACCTATGCTTCCCAGAGAAGTATATCATGTCAAGCCAAAGCCTCCTTCTTATGCTGGGAAAGTTTCAGAACCTAGACAGGGAGTAGATGAGATGGTGTGGACAGATGCTTCTCTGTATCGGGAATAATCCTGGTGTGCTGTAGGTGTCTGGGTCTCTCCTAGTTCATGCCTCAGTGATGCGCATTTGGGAAGAAGGCCAAAGTATACTATCTCTGGGGCCTGATAGTTGGAGACTTACTACTGAGGAAAGGGCTAGGTCTCATCCAAAAAACTTGGTGCTTGAGGTATATTAGAGTTTTCCATTTTAAAGTTATCCACACACACATGCACATACATGCACAAAAGTGTATAAAATTATCTCAGCTGTGATAACCACTCGTGTGTATGAGCAACCTTTCTCAGAATTACTTCAGTGAGCATCCTTACCTCATCAGCAACTCTCCATATTTCTTGATCACTCCACTGCCCATAAGGATCCAGGTTTTTTCTAAATGTTCCATAAAAGATGAATACTTTCTATATCAATAAAAAAAGAGGAAAGCATGAATAACCTAAAACACTTTGTATATTTCCCTCATTTTATTGTGAAATATTGCAAACAGAAAAAAATATTTAAAAAAATAGCACAACAAACATCCATGTACTTACCGTCCAGTTTTCTTAAATTTTTATCATATTTGCTTTGCATCTTTTTTAAGAAATAAAATATTACAGCTACATTTGAAGCCCCTTGTTAACACTTATCTAATCACAATGTCCTTAGAATAAAGAAATTGAGATCACTATAAGTTGTGGGAAATTAAATATTTTTTATTCCTAGTAATATTCCTTACTATGAACAAATATAAAAAAGTTAAAAATTATAAGTTTATGAGTTATAATTAACTTGTTAGAAGAAATTCCTATTTTGTTCATGTATTTTCCTTGGATTTCTTTTATGATCCTAGCTTCCTCAGGGATTCTGAAACTCTATGAATTTACAGACACTCAAACACATATGTTCATATGGCCTATAAACCAAGGCACACTTCTGCTTATACAACTAGACAGACACAGGAAAGTGTCGCGACTTAGAAATCAGTGAAAGAATGAGAATCAAATATTTGTTTAACTGAATGTATGACACAGAAGGGAAGGGAGGCAGATGAGCTGGATCCTGCTGAGGTAGCAAAATGACAATCAAATTTCCTGTAAGGAGCATTGCACAACTATCCCCCCTACTTGCTCCATCACTGTCTACTTAGGTCTGCCTATATGAATAAAAATTTTTTTAAAGAAAATCACTGTCTCACTGGGAAATGCTGATGCAACAATAAAGATAATATTTAGGTCTCTCTCTCTCTCTCTGTACACATGGGTGAACTAAAAAATACTTTTGATGTAACATTCAGAAAATTTTTTTCTTTACCATTTTTCTTTTGCCTTTGGTTAATAACATCCAGTCAGGAGAATTGAGAACTAAATTCTTTGAAGCTTTAGTTTTCACTAATTGCCTTAGGCTAAGAGAGAATGCTCAGTGCCCAACTGGTCTGTGAGGAACTGCACAAGGTAAGTCAGCCCCGGATGAATGGTGTCTGTGCCTCTCAGGCAGAAGGAGAGTATCCTCACCATGGCAGCCAAGTTCAAGGACAGTCACATTAGAAACCTCAGTCCCCGGGGCATAATTTATGGCTTAAAGAACAAAGTTGTGGTCACATATCACAGGAACCCTCTGGAGAAGGCAACAAGACTTATGCTGGTATTTCTTAATCTGCATCAAATCACGTTCCTAAGGGATGCTTCCACTGCTTTACAGAAGTGAATATAAGAGACAAATATATGACTCATAAGAGATGATGGATATATTTGTACATCCTCCTCCAAGCTTCCAAGTAAATGAAAGTAATGTCCAAATAAGCTAAAGAGAGCAGACAAAGTGTGCTATCAGGAGATTCTGATAAACTAAAGAGAATTAAATAAGAAGTGGCTCTGAGAACGCCAGTCAATGCATTATTGAAGCAATTAGGTTTATTTGGTATCTAAAGTTCAAAGGCTTGCCAACGGAATTTTGCCATTTACTGTTTTTCACATGTTTTCTTTTAATATTATGTTTCTTTATATAAAAGCTTCTAGCATTATTGAGAAACATAGGAAATAACAACTGTGAGGGTTTACCAAGTATAAGCCAATGTATTACTTCACTGAAGTTATCTCCACCGGGAACTCAGAGGCCAGAACACAGAGCTCCGGTCTATGGCAGGCTTACCATGTGCCTGGTAAGGCTCTTTACATGTGTTATATCTTTTTATCTTCATATCAGCCTAATGAAATAGATCTTATTGTACATGAAGAAATCACAGCTGGGAGAAGTTAAATGACTTGCCCAGGGTTACTTAGCTAGTAGTTATAGAGCTGGAATTCAAACCTAATAGTGTTTGTCTCCAAACCTGTGCTCCTCATAACCATAGCAAAATGCCTCAAGTCCTGGGAAGACCAGTTTTTATTCCTATCTGGAGCTCAAGAAAGATTAAAGGTTGAGCAGGTGCAGCCCATTGGGTCCATAAAGAGCCCATCAGTGCTCAGCAACACAGCCATAATCCAAGCACTGCTATCCATCCCTCTGGTCACAGGCTCAGTTCCTGCACTGGGAGTGGAGATTTTAGCTTCCTGTTCCTATTCAGGACCTGACTTGAAGGCTTTTATATGGGTTACAGTGTCCTTGTAACTTTCAAAGAGACTTAACACATCCAATGGAAGAGCACAATAGGAAATTTTACTTTGGCCAAATGGAAAAGGCCATTATTCTGGAGGACTGTGTAGAGGCCAAAGGTGTCATAACATCAAAGCAGACACAGAAGTTATAAAGGCAAGGTGCCTTGCTAAGATGCTGTGGCAATGCAGCTCTGGCCCGGTAGGTATACCTATGAACAGGAACCCAATCTCTTTGAGCCTTAGTGTTATTGTAAAATGGGGAGATGCTATCTTTCTTCTCAAATCTTCTCTAACTTTGGGCTTTCCCATTTTGATAGATGGCACCTTTGTTTTATCAGTCCACAAACTTTGGAGTCATCCATGACTTATCTTTCTTCCTGATCCTCCCAAAAGGAACCAATCATCAGTCCTGTGGATTGTTTTCCCCAATATATCTCAAATCCACTTGTTTCTCTATCTCTATGGCCACCACATAGTTCAAGCCACCAGTATCTTTCTCTGAACACTGTAAGAACCTCCTAATTGGTTTCCTTCCTTTCACTCTTGCCTACTTCCCAGTCCACTCTCATTTAGCAACCAAAGTAATCACCACAAGTGTAAGTTGCATCATGTCATTAACCGTTTAAAAAACTGTCAGTGCCCTTCCATTACATTCAGAGTAAAATGTAAAACCCTTAAGATGGCCTACAGACACTGCACGATGCAGCCTCTTGCACTTTGTCTGTCTCATTTAGTGCCCCTGGCTACTCCACTCCCTTTTTCACTCCAGCCTCCAGCCACCTGGGTTTCTTTTACTTCCTCAGTTCACTTCACACATTCTATCCTCCCGGCCTGGGAATCTCATCCCCTACCTTCTTCCTATGGCCAACTACATCCTTCAGGTCTCAAGTTCAATGTCACTTCCTCAGAGAATCTCTCTTGATTCTTAACACCGAATAAGGTCGTCCAGTAGGCTATGGCTTATAGTGAATATTAAAATTACATATGCATTTATGAGCATTTCGTTTTTTTTTTTTTTTTTTTTTTTTTTAGCATTTCGTTTTTAATGTCGATCTCCTCTCCTAGACCATAACTTTGCCATGTACCCTGTCATTAGCACACAGGCTTTGCATAGTATATGCTCAGTAAACACTGCCTGAGTAAGTAAATGGGCTGATGTGAACATAAGAAGTAAAACTGTGAAACATCATAGTCACAGTTCAGCACATACTATTTTTCTTCCTTTTGAAAGAATAGCTACCACAACCCAGAGTGCTTAAATGAATAGTACTAACAGCCCATTAAAACTTTGATGTTTGTAATTGCTTGAGAAATGGTATGCCTAACTTTTTTCACAGTAGCCTAATAATTTATACGTAATAAATGTATGGCAATATACTATATATTAATTTTATTTAAAATAGATACATATTAAAAATTACACTGGAAGAAAGTTTTTGTTGAAACTAGACATTCAAAAATTTTAGATTCAGTGGATTTGATACCATTCAGAAATTCTATAGGTCTTTTGTTTACAGTTTATTGTCTAGCATTAAAATAATACTTCAATTTTAACTTTAAAGAAAAATTAAGTGAACGAACTGGTTCAGTTAAAATTCAGTTTCATACAATTAATCAAACATTCCATTCTTGTCTGACAACTAGTACCTGGCACTCATTTGCTTTGAGGGGTGCCAGTGGGTGTCCCATTGTTTTCTATACTATTGGAAACAGTGTTTCTACAAACTCATCTCTAAAGCTGAGAGGTCCTTGGAGGTCACCTATGTCCTTTTCCTGGTGTACAGATGAAACAGCCAGGGTCCTAAGAAATTATATGGTTTGGCCAAGGAGGCACAGTCTGATTGTTCAGCAAAAAATACGCTGGAAATTATATATCACAATGATCTTCTACCTCTCTTTCAAGAAACTGTTCACCGGTGGGAAAATTAGGATGTGCAAATATTTGATATTTATGTAATGTCATCACGTATGTATGCTACAAAAACAATTCTTGGGGCTCAAGGAAGAACAAAGAGAGCACCATTGTTCGCCACCTGACTCATCTCTTCCCTGAAGCTGACTCCTCAACCGCTCAGGTCAGTGGCGATGGCTGAGCCTGTGTGGGGCATTCAGGGCTGGCCACGCATCACAGCAACAGGCATTATGCTTTAGACTTGGAGGTCAGATGAAAAACAAAAAAGCATTTGTCTTCTGCGGTTATTGAGTGTAGTATAAATTAAATAAGTGGGAGGAATGACTCCTTATCCTTAAGTATATAGTGTTGCTTTGTTTTGGCTCAGAAGGGTGGGAAAAAACAATATATATATATACACAATATGTATATACATACATATACAATGTATAGTTTTATTAAAATGTGGGCCAAATGTTTATAAGCAACAAAGTGTCTGTGATCTTGCCTTTTGGCAATGTTTGCAAAACTTTATTATACATTGAATTTGTACAATAAAAATTCATCCAATATGAACAAATCGAGATCCTAAGGTTGGATTACAGAATGTCTAAAAATAAATGCTGCTTTGCTTTTAGGAACATCTAGAAAGAAAAACAGGGTGAATTTTATGAGTCAAAAATGTTTAAGCTGGATAACAACTTGAGAATAACCTTAAAATTTTGATGTACATATCATTTA
The DNA here is from genome assembly GCF_963924675.1 of Phocoena phocoena. NCBI lineage: Eukaryota > Metazoa > Chordata > Mammalia > Artiodactyla > Phocoenidae > Phocoena > Phocoena phocoena. The sequence goes on along the minus strand of NC_089227.1, from coordinate 74,066,869 downwards.
TTTGTAGGTAAATTGACTGCATGTAACGTGTTCAGATTTTTGTTTCTGTAAAGTCATTTAATGTTTCACGACCTTTTACACTACGTTTTAATACACACTTTATCAGAAATAGCATTAAAAATGATTTTCAGATCTGGCCAAATTATCACAAATTTCAAATGGCTAGGCTCAGAAATAGTACAATTGTGTTGCACTAATGTCCATACTAGTTATTTTTCGTTTCTCCCTTGAATTTGGCACTCCATGCCTAATGCCCACTGTCCTCTTCACTTTAGTCCAGGCTCTCACCACATCACAGCTAGAGAGTTTCTGAGCCCATCTCCCTGCTTCCCATCCTGCCTGCTGAAGTCCTCTGTCCACACACAGCCAGCAGCAGCATACCCTTTGGCTGCTCTTTTCCTACCCTCCTTCCAGCTCAAGAAGACTCAACCCACTCTTCGACCACTTTAGTACTAGTGAAGTCTTTCCCTCTTTCTCCTAACGCTCCCTAACAGGAGGCCTCCTCTGCCCATTTTGCCCCCACAGCTCTTTCTAGTTCCACCTCTGTAGCTGTTTACAATATCCATGTCTAGGATCCTAGAATATCCTCTCCACAGCTCCCTGCCCCCAACCCTTCTAAAACCTACACATTTTACGACCCTTTAAGGCCCACCTCCATCATCATCTTCTTTGTGAAACTGTCAATACTCATTTGTCAATACAAAGATGAAAGAGACATGCTCCTCTGCCCTTAAGGAACTCTAAAAAATAGTAACAACCAGCATAACACAGTGTGTTGTAATTTCTACATGCCAGGGAGTAGTTTAAGTACTTCGAGTTATTTATTCCTTTACTCATTTAATCCTCATAAAACCCCAATGAAGTAGTTACTACCATTATACACATTTTACAGACAAGGAAATTGAGGCTCAGAGAAATTAAATAAATTGCATAAGGTTATATAGCAAGGAAACCCAGACACTGGTAGAACCACAGCCTCTTGTAAAAGAGAGCAAGCCTTTAGTGACTCAGAAGAAAAATATACATCTTGAATTCCTACCATGTAACCTACTGTGTGTGCTATATAAGAGGTAGAAAAATCAGTAAGGGAAAAAAAATCTATGTTGAATTTAGCATTGCTACTCTATTCTTCTTGCTAGATTTCTTTGTTGATGATTTTGTCTTTACGTCTTGCTTCCTTAACTAGTATGTCTACAAAGTGTTTATGATACTGAGTGGAAATTAAATAAATACACAGATAATTCCAATATAAGACATAGAGAAGTACCAGGAGAGATTTGTAAACAAAGTTCTAGATCCCATCTGGGATGGGGATGTGGGAGTGGAGAGCTGGGGTTAGAGTCAGGGTTAACAGGGAAAGGGAGGGAGTCAGAAGAGGCCATCTGGCAGAGTTTAACATCTGAGATGCCAAAGTGACTCCAGTGAAGGAAGATCATCTCAGACAGAGGAAGTGCGTGGACAGAGGAAATGAGCGAGAAAAGTGAGGTATATCTCACGGCACAGTAAGTCCAGCTTGACTGAAACTTAAAGGTGCCCAGGTATGAGGAGTGGTGGATCTGACTGGACAGGTTGGGTTGGGACCAGATTATCAGGGACCTAAGCCACAAATGGAAGAATCTGGATGTTATTCAGTGAAGAAAGGGGTGTCTTAGAAGGTTTTTGACTTGGCAAATCACAGAGCTGGAATGCTACTATAAAAAGTTTAATCTGTGTGCAACATGTAATAGAGAATTCCAAAGAATAAGGTGAGAAAAGCACAGCAGTGGGGATAAAAGAAGGAAGGCTACAGTTCTGTGGTGGAAGTAGTAATGACGGAGCTTGGAGCGGGATTCTTGCTCATCATTACCCATGGCACTCCATCACTATACTTAATTACCTATGCTTAATTTAGCATTTTGGCTTCTTCCTCTGATCGCTGACTTAAGGCGATGAGCTCCCACTGAAAGCTCATGGGTGGGATTGGGACCTCAGTATCTTTTACGTAAGTATGGAACCTATGGTAATTATTATCATTTAAAGCATATGGAAGTTTAATAACTAATTATTAAATTGTTAATTATTGTGAAATTGAATGTGAACTGCTGCACTCACAGTTTCATTGTTCAGCTCTACAGATACATGATTTGGCCCTATCTGATAGCCCTGATAGCAAAAGATGCTCCAGCCCTGGGGGAAGTCGTATGCAGGTATGGATTATTTTCAGATCATAAAGTCTTATTGCAGGAATAGGCCTAGTCATTCCCCAATTATAGTTTGCAGCCTTTCAAATTTGTAATTGAGGCTTTAAAATAAATTTAAACTTATTTTTCTGTTTTTCATGAATTAAGTGATTAACAAGATTCAAGGCGAATGAACAATTTTAAGTCTTGGTGTTCAATTGCCTAAGCCAATGGGACTCTGACTATAGGCCTCACTGTCTTCTCCACGCTCTCAGAGCTGAGAGGTAAAGTAGAACAAATTAAAGAAGGCTCCACGTTGAAATGTACACAATGTCCTGTTTTCCACGCTGGTACCTTCTCTAAGATTGCTTTCTAGCTGCAGGAGGGAAGAACACACAAATACACACACACACGCACACACACACAAACTGCAAGAATTTGCCGAAACTAATGACATCTTGTGATTCCACAGCTGACGTCTTGGGATCACTATGAGGGAGAGGGAAGTTTCTTGTTCAAAGTTCCTGTTTCATGTGTCTGAAAACAAGTGATTAATTGACCTAGAGATCTCTGCTATCTCAATGTCAGAGGTCTTGGGGAAACTCTTGCAAGATCAGAAAGAAGGAAGGGAAAACAAAAGATGGAAAAGCAAACAAAAATAGTTCCTGGATTTTTAATTTCTTCTTTCTGCTTTTTAAAGATCAAACTCCAGAAAAGGAAAAAAATTACTTAACTTGAACTTTCAAAGGAAAGTTGGGAAAATAAAAGCAACTCTTGGTTAGGATGTTAAAAAGGTCTGAGGAGTTTACCCTCTTTCTCTCTTTCTTGGGCATTCACTTAACATTCTCAAGATGTCACTGTACAAGAAATAGTACCTCTGTCTACAGACATCCTTGTGATACCGGAAGACAGTCCCAGAAACCAGGGTCATAAACATGTACAATGAGAAGCATTTTTATTAGCACGATTACACAGTTTTAAAGGCGTAGCTCAAAGTACTTCTTGTTTAGTTTATAAAAAACTTGATGCCGTAGAAGAGGGAAAAGGCAAGTTTGGAAGATTCATGTTGGCAGAGAGGCAAGATAAAGAATTTTCATAATTCTAGCTCACTTGGTTTTCCTCTACGTTTTGCATATTTGGGTTCCTAAATAGAACATACAATAAAACAAAAATCTTTTCATCACATGGCAGATAAACTAAAGGATTCTCAATGAAACTGAAATTATTTCTTAGAGCTTTGCTTATTCTAATGGGCGGATTTGTATAAACAAGAACAACAAAAAAGAACAAGTTTCACTACTGTAGTTTAAAATGAGATCAGAAAACAGAGTCAACTGAACGGCAGGGCATCTCGGAAAACCAAATTCTATCCCATGCTCTTCAACATTGTTATCTTGCCTAATGCTGTCACCTTGGGATACTTGTATTCCCAGTGTTTCTTTATCTTCAGACCCTCTGACAATCCCTTTTTTTCTTTCCGAAGAAACAATACTGTTTTTCAAAAGTTCAACCAAAGCTGAACTTTTGAGAAAGCTTTTGATGAAGCTTCTGGCAACATGACAAAGTTTAGACAAATGAATTAAAAGCATCAGTCTAGCAGTTACAATATTTAGTGCCTCATTAGATGAAAGGAGCAAATGTTCCACAGAGGTAATCTATCAAGACATACAAGCTGTTTTCTCAGGCTAGATCTGTAGCCTGTAGCATCTACCTGGAGATGCTCCTGGCATTTTAATTTTGTGTTAAAAGTAGAGAATTGTTAGGACCATGGTAGTAGAAAGGATTCAGTGCCCATTAGTATAAGGGAAACAAAGATATTAAACCAGCAACTATATCCATAGCGATGAGAACAAACACCAGTAGATATACAGCCCATGCCTTTCAGATTTGGTGCCAGTAAAGACATTCCTTGGTTTCCATTAAGATCATTTAAAAATGGAACTGTGGCTATTTCTCTCATAATTAAAAAGTCCTCTTGCACAATAACACAGATAGAATGATACTAAGCCAGTGAGGCTGAAGATCCTTTGTGACCCAAATCAAAGAGTGACATTAAAAAAAAAAAAGCTACAGATTACTCTGACATGGTTCATTCTTTTTTTTTTTTTTTTTTTTTTTTTTTTTTTTTTATGCGTTACGCGGGCCTCTCACTGTTGTGGCCTCTCCCGCTGCGGAGGACAGGCTCCGGACGCGCAGGCCCAGCGGCCATGGCTCACGGGCCCAGCCGCTCCGCGGCATGCGGGATCCTCCCAGACCGGGGCACGAACCCGTGTCCCCTGCATCGGCAGGCGGACTCTCAACCACTGCGCCACCAGGGAATCCCCATTCTTTTCAAAGAACAAAAAAACAATCATTACACTTTTTATTTTCAATTCCACTACTTCATGCTTCCAAGCGTTTGTTATTTCAGCAGCATCTTTTATATCTTGCAAAGCATTTCTCAACCTACGGTTATTGCTAACTTGGAGCTCAGACCACTGAAGCAGAAAAAAAAAGTTGATAAAAACAAAAGCCCCATGCTCCTGCGGTGGTTTACGTCTTCCGGAAAAAGCTATCGAAACTATTAATAGTTCGATAACTGTATGTCAGAGAATTCCAAACTTCTAGAAGTAGTTTTTCTCCCTATGAAAAGGCTGCATTGCAGAAAAAAAAAGACAGCGATACATAGGGAATATATTTTGCAGGGAAATGTGAATTTCTTGAGTGCAAGTGTCAAATAAAGGGAACACTGTACTTAGTCATTTTTTTTTTACTAGCTAAGTCTTTCTGGCTTACCTGTGGCAGGACTCCAAAGGCTTTCCTCCACTGTTGCAAAGTTACTGAATCCCAAGACACACCATCTATCTGGATTTCTCCTTTGGTGTCCAGCAGTCTCAAAAAAGCCAGTAACAAAGTGCTCTTCCCTGACCCAGTTCTTCCCAAGAGGCCCACCTAGAATATCAGTGATGGAATTACTCCTGTGACAGATAGATACGATACCATAAATGTAATCTGATATTATACGTTACTAAAAAAACCCACTGGAACCGTTTTCTCGTTGCTGTTGTTGTTTTTTAAATCATCACCAGGGGAAGTTTCACTTATTCATTCAAACCTTTTTGCACACTTCAAATTCTGACCAAAATTGACCTGGAAGAGAGCAACCCTGGAAGACAACATAGAAACTGGCCATAACAGATTGGACCCCTGATGCTGGGTTCATTTATCACTGACCTTGACTAATGGCAAAAAGGTTGAAAATGCCCATTTTGCATGGAAGAAAACAAAGATACAGTGTCTTAATGCACTAATTTTTTTAAACATCTTTATTGGGGTATAATTGCTTTACAATGGTGTGTTAGTTTCTGCTTTATAACAAAGTGAATCAGTTATACATATACATATGTTCCCACACCTCTTCCCTCTTGCATCTCCCTCCCTCCCATCCTCCTTATCCCACCCCTCCAGGCTGTCACAAAGCACCGAGCTGATCTCCCTGTTAATGCTCTAATTTTTGAGAATGGGCTCAAGCCAGAAGCAGAGACCTGTAGCTTGATCTAGTTCCAAACATGAATATGAGTTCGAAAATTAATAAATCTGCAACGGTTCTAATATTTAGATACTGCCATAATAAAATAAGTGAGCATCAAGTTTAGGCCTAAAATAAAGAATAAGTTCACATTCTCACAGAAGGCAGGTTGGGCCTTACCACTCCTCAGTGGATAAGCACATGGACAGTTGTCAAATCAACTTTTTATATCCATTCTGATTGGCAAGAAGAGAATTTTAGGAAGCAAAAGGGATATTAAGGAAAAGAAAAAACTAGTCTTGTTCCTTAAAGACTGTAAGAACACAGCGCGGAAGTGAGAAGGCTGTGCACTGCAAGGAGAGAAGAGGTGCCTCATGTGCCCCACAGGGAGCTGACTCTGTGTTCTGATGCCAGCCCAGACCCAGCTCTTAGAGGAAGGTGCTGTGAGTGGGACAGAACATTTCTGCAGTCATTAGCTAAATCCTGAATAAAGTGCTCGACATTTAGTGGCACTGAATGTTTCTTTCTTTCCCCTTACATTATTGCTATTTCTTTCTTATCATTTGGCCTTTTTACAAGAGAGCTGAACAAATGGTCTTGTAAATCGTGCTTTTTATACTATTTGTGGTAAAGGACAGTTTTGCTTTGTGTTTTAGTTTCCAATCCACCATCAGTACTTTAAAAAGTAGAAAATAAAAATGAATTTCTAAATGCTTACTCTCAATTTCTATACTTATTACAGACTAGTAACAGTTCCTAAACCAGAACTAGTTACAGACCACAATAAATGCTTGAGAGTGAAACCCACAATAATAACTTATTGAATACTGACTAGGAACCTGGTAGTAAACTAGGCCTTTAGGTAAGCTGATAAACAAAAGTGACACAATTGTCTTTCTGTCTATCATAAGAGCCCTATAATGGGAGTTTCACACGTTTGTTTTCTGAGACAACTGAGAAAATCAGATAAACAACCTCAACCCTGTTGAGGTTCTTCATATTACTAATCACAATTGGTAATTATTTTATTTATTCTTTCCTTGATTATTGCTTGTATTCACCCAAAGAATATAAGTTCAAAAAGGGCAGTGTAATCTATCTTGTTTTCCACTGAATTCTCAGCACCTGGCATAGTGGTTGGCTCACATAAATACTCAATAAAAACTTACTTGGATTGACTGAGAGACAGTCAGATGGAAGGATGAATGGATGGATGGACAGACAGACAGATAGGTGGGTGAGCAGGTGGGTAGATAGATGGAAGGAAGGAAGGAAGGAAGGAGGGAAGGAAGGGAGGGAGGGTAGATGAATGAATCAACTTATTTAGTAGATCTAATAAATAAATGAATATAGTCAATTTGGGTCAATTACCAGATCAACTCTTAATTTAAAGATCTTGTGGAATTTCATATGCACACTTCTATTTCTGAATCAGCCCATGTTGTACAAACACATTCACCATACATCATGATTTTCCAAACACAACAGTAAGGCTTTGTATAAGCAATCTGAGTATGCCCTGTGTAGATGAGGCATGAGGAAAGAGAAGCAAAGGCAAGTTCAAGAGCAGGAAGTGATCTGCTCTAAAGTCATATCAAGCACTTTTGATGAAAGTTCCTTGAGTTTCAGACTCTTCAATCATTAGCCAGGATTCTAATGATTAGGATAAATGACTACATTCCTTTTCCTTAAGAAGCAAATATTGAATGTTTAGAGAACACAGGTTTTATGTTGGGATAAAACCAGATTAAGAGGCAATTTGTAAATCTTTAGCTTTAAAGTTTTTAGCTATGGCTCTGGTTTCCTTATATTGTTGAACTGCTGGCATTGCATTATGCCACACACGGTTTTCAACAGCGCGGAATCTAATTGGTTCATACATAACAAAGTCTTCTGTTGTTTATATAATTGGCACATAATAATTCTTTTCCAGGATTTGTTTTTCCAGGCTTCTCAGTGATCTGTTGAATAAGGCCAGAGTACTTCCCGCAAAGAAGCTTTTAAGATAGATCTTAATTCCAAGTCAATGTTTTCTAGTAACTTCAGTGTACCTCCTCTTTGAGAACTTTGGATCAAGATAAATCAAAATGTTATGTGGAAAGTTAAACAGTGTTGAGTTTGGTGCTAGCTGTAATTGCATTGTACCATGACTAGAACAGTCTCAGTACATTCTTTTCAGAGTGTCTTATTCACCATTTTAATACTGCAACAGATTGAAACCTGTTGTAATTATTTTTCATCTCCTTTAGTCTCCAGAAATCAAGATGCCAAATCAAATGAAATTTGGATCCCCAGAGTTATAATAATTGTAGCTTTTATATGTTGATTATTAATCTGTTTATTATTAATAAAACATAATTCCTAACATAATAAGTTCTTGAGACTATGCTCCTTATAAAACCAGTATAAGACAGAATTCCATATGTGTTTAACAAATCAAATAGATACTAGGCACTTATGCTGCTATGATCTATCTGAGCCCTTGATATTGTTTGAATTGTTTGTGGCATCTTAGTATTTTAAAGAGACTACAAATGGAGAGAGCAGATAAACTCACCCAAAAGAACAGACCTTGAAGTCTGATTCAATATCTATTTAATCAGAGGACTATCCAGTACTGTAATATATACAATATATCGTCTGAGGCATTTTGTTAAATCTAGGTTTATCATGAAAGACCTAGCTCCAGATTAAAATCACAGCCTGTATTTTGAGAGGAAAGAGAAAAGGAAAAAAAGGAAGAGATATTCTAGTTAGGGGAAGGTGATGTTAAAAATTTAGGCAAAAATCAAAAGCTTTTAAGAAAAAACTATTTGAGACTGAAAAGAAAAATAAGGTTTTTTTTAAGTTACTGTTTTTAAGTTAAAGTTATGAAATACTTTCTACATTTCTCATGCGTTGAAAATAAAATTTAAAGCACAGGTTCTGTGAAGTAAAGGCCTAAATTAAGAGCCAAGAAAGTAATAGGACATCTCTTCACTAAAGTAATTTCTATGAACAAAGTGTTTTAATATGAAGATTGAATCATTTTTCTGCACAAAATATTGATTTTTTCATCTTTTCACCATGCTATAGGCTGAATATTTGTGTCTCTCCTAAATTCATAGGTTGAAATCCTAACCCCCAATGTGACAGTATTAGGAGGTAGGGCCAATGGGAGGTGATTTGGTCATGAGGGTGGAGCCTTCATGAATGGGATTAGTGCCCTTATAAAAGAGGCCCCAGAGAAATCCCTTGTCCCTTCCACCATGTGAGGTTACAGTGAGAAGACAGACACCTATGATGAAGTGGGCTCTCATCAGACACTGAACCTGTGGGGCCATGATCTTGGACTTCCCAGACTCCAGAATTGTGAGAAATAAATTTCTGTTGTTTATAAGTCACGAAGCCTATGATATTTTGTTATAGCAGCCTGAATGGACTCTTACACACCAACCATAGAACCAAGAACACCGAAATTTATTAAAAATTAAACAAGAAATGTCCATTTAGGTCCTTTTCAAATGTTTTCTCTCTCTCTTTTAAGAAGATGAATTAGACCACAGTTAAGATTGCAGGATTTTTGGATAATAGAAATAATATACAGATGGTCCCTGACTTAAGATGGTTTGACTTACAATTTTCTGACTTTACAATGATGCAAAAGCAATGTGCATTCAGTAGAAACTGTTTGAATTCTGATCTTTTCCTGGGCTAGCGATATGTGGTATGATACTCTCTCATGATGCTGGATAGCAGCAGTGAGCTGCAGCTCCCAGTCAGCCATGTGATTATCAGGGTAAACAACTGACACACTCACAACCTTTCCATAACCATACAACCATTCTGTTTTCACTCAGTATAATATTCAATAAAGTACATGAGATAGTCAACACTTTATTATAAATTAGGCTTTGTGTAAGATAACTTTGCCCAACTGTAGGCTAATGTAAGTGTTCTGAACTTGTTTAAGGTAGGCCAGGCTAAGCTATGATGTTCAGTAGATTAAGTGTATTAAACGCATTTTTGACTTAATATTTTCAACTTATAATGGATTTAATAGGACATAACCCCATCATAAGTCAAGGAAGATCCATACTAAACTTGAGCCTACTTCTTAATCACCATGCAAGAAGTTTTTTGGGGGGCATCTTGTTACAGTTTGCAAGATGTTGTTAAAGGTTCTAAGGGCAAAGCAGTAGAAATTACATTCTTAAGAGAGTTGCTCAGAATAACATTTTAAGAATCAATTCCTACTGTAATCAATCATATGACCTAGAAATAGGTATAATCCATTCATTCATTCATGCATTTAAGATATAGTAAGCTAGGCAATGTGCCAGGCAAAGGGACAAAAAAAATTGAAAAACAAGACTTCCAGTTTCTGGTCCAGCATATAAGGAATTTGGGTGTCATCACTCTATATTAACAACAAGTGAAAAGCTAAGCAAACTGAAAATCAAAACTCTTCTTAGATCCTTCAGAAAATGAAGTCACACGGCAAATCACTGCCACCACAAGTGGAGAGACAGACAGAATCACAACTTACTGGAGCAGAAACCCATGATCAGAAACCTCCATAGCAACTCAAGCGAGGGTAGGGAAATCTAAACTGTAACCAACAAATTGCTGGAGGCTCAGTGTAGTCAAGTCTGAGAGTAAAAACCTCCCAGGGAGGTCATTCATAGAGAGGTCCCCACGATTTTGTAAGTATTACCTCCAGAAGCTCAATCACAGTTCATCTCACAGTGAAGTACACAGAAATACCCTCTGGTGCATCCAGCAGGAAGATGTGGGAAACCACAATTTCATAATATTACAGAACATTCTGTTTTTCTTAACAAGGCCTCCTTCAAGAGAAACTATTTTACCAGAACCTAATCTACTGGGTTTTTTATTAGAACCTAACTGATCGAAGAAAGGAGAATACTCAACTCCAGCCCACATAAGTGTACTGTTGCACCTAAGGGGGAGAAAAATCTGAGAAGCACTTGTGAAGTTCACTGCTCAAGGGCACAGTCTCAATGAAAGACTGAGACTTAATTATAGGACAATAGAACACTTCTCTTTCCCCCAGACCTTACACCACTAAAGGCCTAATTACCAGTTTCGTTTATCCAGTATGTCATGCCCACCTTTCAACAAAAAAATCACAAGGTAGGGAATTCCCTGGTGGTCCAGTGGTTAAGACTTCACCTTCCAATGCAGGGGGTACAAGTTCGATCCCTGGTGAAGGAGCTAAGATCCCATATGCTTCGTGGCCAAAAAACCAAAACAAAAAAACAGAAGCAATATTGTAACAAATTCAATAAAGACTTTAAAAATGGTCCACGTCAAAAAAAAAAAATCTTTAAAAAAAAATTACAAGGTACGCTAAAAGGCAAAAAACACAGTATGAAGAGATTGAGCAAGCATCAGAACCAGAGTCAGATATGCCAGAAATGTTGGGATTATCAGTCTAGGAATTTAAAACAACTATGAATAATATGCTAAGAGATCTAATGGAAAAAGTAGAAAACATGCAAGAACAAATAGTGTAAGCAGAGAGAATGAAATTTTAATAAAATTAAAAAAGAAATGCAAGAGATAAAAAACAACAACAACACTTTAACAGGAATAAAGAATGGCTATGATGGGCAGAGCAGACTGAACGTGGCTAAGGAAAAAAAACCTGTGAGCTTGAGGCTATGACAACAGAAACCTCCAAACCAAAAAGCAAAGAGAAAAAGACTAAAAAACAGAATATCCAAGAACTGTGGGACAATTACAAAAGGTATAATATACCGCCAATGGAAACACCAGAAGGAGAAGAAAGAGAGAAAGGAACAAAAATATTTGAAACAATAATGACTCAGAACTTCCCCAAATTAATGTCAAAAACTAAACCACAGGTCCAGGAAGTTCAGAACACCAAGCAGGATAAATGCCAAAAAACTACATGTAGGCATATTATATTCAAACTACAGAAAATCAGAGATAAAGAAAAAATCTTGAAAGAAGCCAGAGGGAAAAAAACCACCTTACTTATAGAGGAACAAAGAAAAGAACTAAATTCAACTATTCTTCAGAAAACATGCAAGCAAAAAAAGAATGGAGTGAAATATTTAAAGTGTTGAGAGAAAAGAACCACCAAGCTAGAATTCTGTACCTTGTGAAATTATCCTTCAAAAGATAATGGAGAAATAAAGACTTTCTCAAACAAAAATCAAGGGAATTTGATGCCAGTAGATCAGCTTTGCAATAAGTGTTTTAAAAAGTTCTTCAGGAAAATTATTTAAGTCAGAAATTCTGATCTACGTAAAGAAAGGAAGAGCATCAGAGAATGAATAAGTGAAGGTAAAATAAGAAATATTATTTTTATTATTTTTAATTGATCTGCCAGGTAGTAGTGTGTTCAAAATAATAATAGCAACAATGTATTCAATTATGTATATTTATATATATGCTTCTGTATAAGTGAAATGAATGGCAGCAACAATACAAGGGACAAAGAGGGAGGAAGTGGGAATACAGTTGACCCTTGAACAACACAGGTTTGAACGGTGCAAGTCCACTTACATGCAGATTATTTTCAATAGTAAACACTACAGTGCTACAATATCTAGAGTTGGTTGAATTAGATGATGCAGAACTGCGGATAAAGAGGGACCATGTGTACAGAGCAATCCCGGATAAACAGAGAAGATATTTTCGACTGTGCAGAGGGTGGACACCGTCTACCTCTACTCTGTTCAGGGGTCAACTCTATTTTGTTATAATAACATACTTCCAAGACCTGTGAGGCACTATAGTGTTGTTTAAACGTAACCTGGATTAGCCGAAAACATATATTGCAAATTTTAGGGCAACTACAAAAAATTTTAATCTCTCTCACCTATTTCTCTCATCCTCCCAGTGCCCACCCCTCTGGCAACCACTTGTTCTCTGTATCTATGGCTCTCTGTTTTGTTATATTTGTTCAGTATTTTTGTTTTTAGAGTTCATGTATAAGTGAAGCCAGATGGTATTTGTCTTTCCCTAATTTCACTTTAAAGAAATAAACCCACTTTAAATGTAAAGGCATATATAAATAGATTAAAAGTACAGAAAAAGATATACCATGTTAATACTAATTAAAGAAAGTTGTAGTAACTAATTTCACACAGAGCAGACATCAGAACAAGAGAAATTATCAGATAAGGGGTACCATATAATGATAAAGGGGCCAATACTCCAGAAAGACATAATAATTTTTAATGTGTATATGCCTAACAGTGTGCCAAAATAACATGAGGCAAAACCTGACAGAATTGCAAAGAGAAATAGATGAATCCACTATTAAGTTGGAGACTTCAATATTCCTCTATCAAAAATGGACAGACACAGAAGTTAGAAAATCAGTAAGGATACAGTTGAACTCTACACAATCATCAGTCAATTGGATATAATTAACACCTATAGACTACTTCATCCAACAACAGCAAAATAACATTATTCTCAAGCTCACAGGGAACATTCACCAAGATAAATCACATTATGGGTCATAAAACACAATTTAACGAATTCAAGAGAATGCAACTCATACAATGTATGCTCTCAGACCATGATGGAATTAAACCAGAAATCAATAACAGAAAGACAGCTGGAAAATCCCCAAATACTTGGACATTAAAAAACACATAGGTTAAAAAAGAAATCTCAAGGGAAAAAAGATTTCGAATAAATGAAAATAAAAAAGAAATTTATCAGATTTTGTTGTATGCAGCAAAAGCAGTACAGAGGGAAATTATAATATTAAATGCTATAGAAAATAAGAAATATCTAATATAGAAATATCTAATATATCTCATATAAAATAAATATATATTTGTAGTATAATATAAATATCTTGTATAGAAAAGAATATGTAATACAAAAAAGAAGAAATATCTAAAATCAATAATCTAAGCTTCCATCTTAGGAAACCAGAAAAAGAAGAGTAAATTAAATCCAAATTAGGCAGAAGAAAAATAAATAAATAACAATTACAGTAGAATCAACCAATTGAAAATAGGAAATTGGTAGGGAAAATCAATGAAACTAAAAACTGGTTCTCTGAAAAGATCATTAAATTTTATAAGTTTCTAGCCTGGCTAACTAAGAAAATAAGGAGAGGACACAAATTACTAACATCAAAAATGAAAGAATATTTACCTTATTTAGCATAAGGAATGCGGTTAATATTGTAATAACTTTGTATGGGGATGAATGGTTACTAGACTTATTGTGGTGACCATTTCATAATGTATGCAGATGTCAAATCACTATGTAGTACACCTGAACCTTACATGATATTGTATGTCAACTATATTTCAATTAAAAATTTTTTTAAAGAAATGAAAGAGGGAAAGTCACTACATCTCTTAATACATATTATTAATAGTAAAGAAATACTATGAACAACTCTATGCCCACTAGTTTGATAACTTAGATGAAATGAACAAATTCCTTAAAAGATACAATCTGCCAAAACTCATAAGAAGAAATAGACAATCTGAATAGGCATATACTTTTTCAAGAAATTGAATTGATAATTAATAACCTTCCAAATCGGAAAGCACCAATCCCAGATAGATTCACTGGTGAATTCTACAAATCACCTAAAGTAGAATTTCTACCAATTTTCTACAATCTCATTCAGAAGACAGAAGCAAAAGGGTTACATCCTAAATCATTCTGTGAAACCAGCATTGCCATAATACCAAAAGTAGACATTACAGATCAATATTTCTCATGAACATAGATGCAAAATGCTTTTAAAAATTAACAAATGAAATCCAACAATGTATAAAGAGAATTATACACCATGACCAAGTGGGATTTATCCCAGATATGCAGGGTTGGTTCAACATTTGAAAATCAATTAATACAATCCATCATATCAATGGGCAAGAAAAATAATACAGCCATATCAACAGATGTAGAAAAAGCCTTTGACAAAATCCACCATCAATGCCTGATAAAAACTCTTAGCAAAGTAGGAATAGAGGGAAAGGTCATCAACTTGATAAAGAACCTCTGCAAAAACCCTACAGCTATTATTACTGAATGATGAAAAATGTGAAGCTTTCCCACTAAGATCAACATCAAGGCAAGAATGTCCCCTCTTACAACTGCTTTCAGCACCCTAATCTTAGCTAATGCAAGACAAGAAAAGGAAATAAAAGGCATACAGATTGAGAAGAACAAAATAAAACTGTTTTTGTTCCTACATACCAGCAATGAACAAGTGGAATTTTAAATTAAAAACAAAATACAATTTACATTAGCACTCCCCAAAATGAAATACTTAGGTATAAATCTAAGAAAATATACACAAGATCAGGATGAGAAAAACTACAAAAAGTGATGAATTAAATCAAAGAAAAATTAAACAAGTGGAGAGATATTCCACGTTCATGGATAGGAAGACTCAATATTGTCAAGATGTTGGTTCTTCTCAACTTGATCTATAGATTCAGTGCAATCCCAGTCAAAATCCCAGCAAGTTATTTAGTGTATATGGCAAACTGATTCTAAAGTTTACATGGAGATGCAAAAGAACAGTCAACACATTATTGAAGGAGAAGAACAAAATCAGAGGACTGACACTACTCAACTTCGATGATTTTGGAAGTTGACTTAAAATATTAAGGCAGCCTAATAAGAACACCTTCAGTTTTCCAGCTTTTTGCTCAATGATTCTCTTTAACTCCACTTATCTCCTTTCCTCCTGTCTCAAGAAACAAAACAAAACAAACAAACCAAAAAAACCCCAACTACTCCTATAGAACAAAGGCAAATCCCTCTATATACCCATCCTCTTAGACAGATGTTCTTGCTTTCTCTCTCCCACCACCAACACTGGTGTTCTATATAACCCCTCAATTTAGGAATCACCCATTCCCTAAGCCTTTACAGTTGGAATTCTACCCTCACTCTTCTACATCACTCCTCTACACCTAAAGACTCTCTTAAATATGGGTTCTCACAAGTAGATGGGCATGTATCAGCACCACCTGGAAGGTGTGATAAAACACAGACCACTGTCCCCACCCCTTGGGCAGTAGGGCTCAGTGAGGCTCAAAAATATGCATTTCTTGCAAGTTTTCAAGTGACACAGATGATGCTGGTGCAGGAACCACACTTTGAGAACCACTGCTCTCAAAGACCATGTGGTAGCAAAATCAATTAGGATTTTCTGAGTTATCACCTCCTTTTATTGCTTTGGCTCTCAAGATCCATACTTGCACCAAGTTGCACCAATCTTGGATCCAATTACATCCTTTATGCATCCTCCAGTCATCGAATGACTGAACCAGTCATTGTTTTCCGCACATGCTCCATGCCTCATGTTTTTCCCTCTGCCTACAGCACCTTTCTTCACCCACCTTAATTATTCAAATCACAGTTTAAGTCTTGAAGCTTCATTCTAAATGCCACTTCCTGTGGAAAACCTTCCCTGAATAGCCCAACTCCTAGCCAAATGATAATAACTGCTTCCTCTTCTGAACTACCTTAGCATTTTATCTATATATCTCTTATTCAAGGGTATAATTTTTTTTGGGGGGAGGGGAGCTCTTTTCAAGAATAAAGATTTCAAAACTATAAACACAAAATTATGTACAGGGCCTTGAAAGGGGCTCAGGCAAGTGAAGTGCTTTGAAACCTCAGCCTTGTTAGCTTCAGAGTAATTCTGCTTTAGCTGTTACTGGATTTCACATTTCTCCTTTTAGATTGACATCTTCTGTGACAGATCTCTCTCTCCTTCTGTCTTCTTTCTTCTGCTCCTTCTTTTTCTTCTTTTAAGAGAAGCAGGTAAAATAGGACTTTGAGGTCAGACAGATCTGAGTTTGAGATCCCTGCTACTTCACTCACTTAACTGATTGTTAGTTTCTTCCACTATGCACAAAAAGGGTAATAACATCTACCTTTGGAGTTAAAATAAGATCAAATGTGATAGCAAATAAAGGTCTTTAAACAGTGCTTAGGACATGATAAGCACTCTATAAACATCTATAGCCTTATGTGAGTGATTTTCAATTCCCCCAAAGCACCTAGGGAGTGTCTTGCAAAGACACATCGCCTGCTTCCTGTATAAAGGTTCAGAGAAGATGGAATGCCTGAGCATATTGCTTCTTCCTCATTTTACAGCATCTCTGATTACTACCCTCGCATCAAGGAAACTACCTACAAAAACCAGGACTCTGAAACTCTGTCACTCTACTAGGACTTGTTTGTATTTAACTGAGTAGGCAAGTGAGCACTGGAAAAGCAAATGGATGGGAGAATGTCAGGAGGAGGGAAAGCAAATAATTTACCAAATCTATTCCTCCTGTGGATCAACCTATCTGTTGCTGTTGTTATAACTTCACAGCACTTTTGGCATCCATCCTGGTGACCCTCAGCTGCCTATGGCATTCATTGATGTATAAAGCAAGAAAGAGTAATTAATTATGCTTTTCTCAATGGAAGGGAAGAATGAAGGCAAACCATTAATTTTACTTAGTTCCAAAGCATAACTTTAGACAATCTCATTCTAATATTAGGGGAAAATTCAGTCTAAAACCTAGTCTTTCCATTTATGCCCATTTATACTTTTCTCTCAGAAAAAAAAAGTCTCATTCTTGATGAGCATAAATATAATAGAGAGCTAATTTTAGTAGTATGTGAATATATTTTTCCTAACTAGACTGAAAGGTAAGTCAAAATTTCCAGTGTGCAATTTCAAGCCATTTAGCATAAGATGTAGAAAATTTTTGCTCACTCTATACATTTTTCTTATCAGAACTTTGTCTAATACAGCTAATTATCAAACATCCCTAAAGCCATGGGCAAAAGCAAGTGAAAACAGTCTGTTTCTGTGTTGGTGACAGTGATGGTGGCCTAACGAAACTTACTGACCATTATCTCCCCAGTTAAAAAAAAAAAATCTCTGTTTGAGATTAAACCACAGAGAGATGAAGTTTTAAAATTCAGTTTTCAGCGAATTTGTTGGTGGCGCAGTGGTTAAGACTTAGCGTTCCCAATGCAGCGGGCCGGGTTCGATCCCTGGTCAGGGAACTAGATCCCAAATGCATGCCACAACTAAGGAGCTGGTGAGCTGCAACTAAGACCAGTGCAACCCAATAAATATTTAAAAAAATAAATAAAATAAAATTCAGTTTTCATAAGAAGTGGCCCTATTGGATTCTATCTCAATTTAAATGGAAAAGAAAGCAATCAAAACAATATAATACTCCTGCTAGATTTATAGAGTGGCCCAGAATAAGGAATCTGGAGAGAATGTAAAATCACATTTACAGAGCATAAAATGTAGGGAGAATGACCATCCCCTTCTCTAAGAATCAATTCCAGAATCCGTATATTTGAGTAACTTCTGTGAATTCAGCCCAGCGCTGGGATCCATAAAAAAACACTTCAAAATAGTACAAGGTTATTTTTGCTTATTAAATAATAAAAAATTATTGCTTCATAAATAATTATAACTTAGTACATTATTGGGAAAAAAATTTAACAATCCATACCTTGATGAAAACTCCAACTAAACAAGAAAATTGGAAAAAGCTAAGAAAAAAAGTACCACTTGTTTGAAAGAGTGTCAATTACGTAAAATTTAAGAAAACTTTAGATGGAGTCAGCAACAAAATATTTCCCTCACCTGAAATGGAAGATAGTTTCAAGATGCAAACTCTAAAACATGTTATACTTTTGGTTTATTTAACAGCTTCTTTAGTTGGTAAGGTAGCAATCAATTAGATATTCTGCAAGTAGAATCACATTTAAAATGGTCCCAGGGCTTCCCTGGTGGCGTAGTGGTTGAGAATCCACCTGCCAATGCAGTTCGATTCCTGGTCCAGGAAGATCCCACATGCCACAGAGCAACTAAGCCTGTGCGCCACAACTACAGAGCCTGTGCTCTAGAGCCCGTGAGCCACAACTATTGAGCCTGCATATCGCAACCACTGAAGCCCACACGCCTAGAGCCCGTGCTCTGCAACAAGAGAAGCCACTGCAATGAGAAGCCTGCGCACCGCAACGAAGAGTAGCCCCTGCTCACCACAACTAGAGAAAGCATGTGCACAGCAACAAAGACTCAACTCAGCCAAAAATAAACAAATAAAATAAATTAATTAAAAAAAAAAAGATCCCATTATATGCCCAGGAGTGGGATTGCTGGATCATATGGTAGCTCTATTTTTAGTTTTTTAAGGAACCTCCATACTGTTCTCCATAGAGGCTGTATCAATTTACATTCCCACCAACAGTGCAAGAGGGTTCCCTTTTCTCCACACCCTCTCCAGCATTTATTATTTGTAGACTTTTTGATGATGGTCACTCTGACCAGTGTGAGGTGATACCTCACTGTAGTTCTAATTTGCATTTCTCTAATAATTAGTGATGTTGAGCATCTTTTCACATGTTTTTTGGCCATGTGTATGTCTTCTTTGGAGAAATGTCTATTTAGATCTTCTACCCATTTTTTGATTGGGTTGTTTGTTTTTTGATATTGAGCTGCATGAGCTGTTTGTATAAGCAATCTAAATGTCCATTGACAGAGGAATGGATAAAGAAGATGTGGCATATATATATATATATATATATATATATATATATATATATATAATGGAATATTACTCAGCCATAAAAAGGAACAAAATAATGTCATTTCCAGCAACATGGATGGACCCAGAGATTGTCATACAGAGTGAAGTAAGTCAGAAAGAGAAAGACAAATATCATATAATATTGCTTATATGTGGAACCTAGAAAAATGGTACAAATGAACTTACTTGCAAAGCAGAAATAGAATCACAGATGTAGAAAACAAACTCATGTTTACCAAGGGGGAAAGAGGTGAGTGGGATGAATTGGGGGATTAGGCCTGACATATATACACTACTATGTATAAAATAGATAACTAATGAGCACCTACTGTATAGCACAGGGAGCGCTACTCAGTGCTCTGTGGTGACCTAAATAGGAATGGAATCTAAAAAAGAGTGCATATATGTATATATATAACCAATTCACTTTGATGTACAGCAGAAACTAACATAACTGTAAAGTAACTATACTCCAATAAAAATTAATACAAAAATAAAATAAAATGGAATAAAATGGTTCCATTATATAGACTCAGGATTTTGCAAAGTATATTTCACATGAAACAATGACTTCATATAATAACTTGAAAATATTTGTGTTCAATATTGGTCCTAGTCTACAATAACAGTGTTACAAATGGATTCTACTAACACATTGCTTTAGGCTACTGAAATTCACTTACTGAACACAGGTTTAACAAAGCAAGCAATGTTTAAATCTCACCCTCTGGCCAGGACTTATTGAGAAGGAAATGTTCTCTAATATGGCATTCCCACCGTCTATATACTTCGCTGTGAGGTCTTTCACAGTCATTCGGCCCCCTGAGGGCCAGATGTCATCTTTCTTCACATGATGATTCTCGATAATCATAACTTTTGAGAGCTGGCCATCCTTGGATGGTTTCAGTGACTTGTTAGGTTTACCATCTTCTGCTGGCATATCAATAAACTTAAAGACTCGGCTCACAGATCGCATCTGAAATAAAAATAATTTTTAATTTTTCTTTAAGAGCTGCAGACAATATCTTAATTAGTTTGGTGTTTCCCAAAAAATAACTTGTAAGATGTGATGCTAGCTAGTCGTCACTTGGTTATTTGTTAGTTTTTTCAATGAACTAACAGGAAATAACTGGATGTAATTAAAAGCTTAACCAAGAGAATTAACTAGGATTTCTATAAATGCGCTCTGTATAAAACTGCTTGTTTTTGTGATCAGTAAATTCTCAGTTATGCAAGTCACACATAAATAGCCAAACTATGCTCAAGGGAATAGATGATGTCAAGGGGAAAACTTTTTTCTACCATGAGTAGTACTACACAATGTTTTACAACTGGTATATTATAATAAAATGTTTCACACCTCTAAACCACTACATAAGAGTCTTGCCTTACTCTCACAGTACATTAATAACTATCAACAATTCTATGTCAGCTGGGTGGTAAGTGGACTCTTGAGGCTTAGTAAATTTTGAATAACCACAATAATCTTCAAACAAATTTAAGTCACTGGCATATACCTGTAGTTAAATATTACATTTTTAATCTGAATTACTTAAAGATCAATTTCCATTGCTGAGCAAAATGTGACTGCGTATAAGAGCTGTATTTAAAATTCAACCATTTTAAAAATTAATTTATGTTTTAAAATTTATTTTATTGAAATATAGTTGATTTACAATGTTGTGTTAGTTTCTGATGTATAGCAAAGTGATTCAGTTATGCATATGTATATAAATTCTTTTTCATATTCTTTTCCCTTATGGTTTATCACAGGATATTGAATATAGTTCCCTTGCAACAGTAGGACCTTGTTGTTTATCCATTCTACATATAATGGCTTGCATCTGCTAACCTCAAACTCCCAATACATCCCCCACCCCTGCACAGCCTACCCTGCTTGGCAACCACAAGTCCATTCTCTATGTCTGTGAGTCTGTTTCTGTTTTGTAAATAAGTTCATTTGTGTCATATTTTAGATTCTACATATAAGTGATATCATATAGTATTTGTCTTTCTCCTTCTGACTTACTTCACTTAGTATGATAATCTCTAGTTGCATCCATGTTGCTGCAAATGGCATTATGAAATTCAACTATTTTTCAAAGGTGCTTAAATTCTTTAACAAGAACATATTTCTCTGAACAACTATAATTTATTGGAATTTGATTTTTAAAATAGCCTGGCATATAATAAGCATCCAATAAATATTTGAAAAAAATTTAAGTGAATAAAGGGATAAATATGTGAATGATTAAATATATAAATAAGTAAATGAATAAGAAGAAAGAGTTGGAGACTTTGAATTCACTCAATTTCTTTTTTTTTCTTTTTTGCCGTACGCGGGCCTCTCACTGTTGTGGCCTCTCCCGTTGCAGAGCACAGGCTCCGGACGCGCAGGCTCAGCGGCCACGGCTCACGGACCCAGCCGCTCCGCGGCATGTGGGATCTTCCCGGACCGGGGCACGAACCCGTGTCCCCTGCATCGGCAGGCGGACTCTCAACCACTGCGCCACCAGGGAAGCCCTCAACTTCTCTTTTTAAAAGATATCATCCTTGATTCTATGGCTTAGTCCTTCACAGGTGTTAACAGCTTACTAGACAGAAATTTTTTTTGTCTTAAAAGTAATTGTTGATTCTGGCTTTACCCAGTCAAGAATTTAACCTTCTCCTTTACAATGTTAATTTCTTATCATTGTATTTATAGTTAAGGTTTAGATTATTAGAAATGATTCTTTTTGCAAAAAAAATTGTGGGAAGAAATGCCTTTGGGCATATGTCTCTATTATTTCTATTTTTCATTATCAAAAGGTGAAATGGGAAGAATTCTTCACCTTTAGTATGAATGACTGGTAGATGAATCAGAGAAGTCTAGATATTGATCCTTAACTGAACAGTAACAGTTCCATCTTAGCAAATCTAATAGCGTTGCCTGTTTTCACATGCACTGATCAAGGCTGCTGTTTATAAAGAGCTTTCTTCTGTCTAGTAATTGTGTGCTTCAATTTCCTTCATCTTGAGAATATCTCGAAGTTTCTTCAATAATTATTCAAAATTCAAAAAGGGAATCCTTTTAAGCCAAACCCACTGTAAATGGAAGTGAAAAGTATCCAAAGCCCACATCCATCATAAATAACTCTAGAGGAAATGAAAGGCATATTATAACTAGTCCTCTAACATCGTATTTTAAATTCCAAATTATGGGTGATTTTCAGGGTTTGTTAAATCCTGATTCAGTTATTTTTTATTAATTTTGAATTAAAGTAAACTGCTGACATAGGATGTGGGAAGATGGCGGAAGAGTAAGACGCGGAGATCGCCTTCCTCCCCACGGATACACCAGAAATACATCCACACGTGGAACAACTCCTACAGAACTCCTACTGAAGGCTGGCAGAAGACCTCAGACCTCCCAAAAGGCAAGAAACTCCCCACGTACCTGGGTAGGGCAAAAGAAAAAAAGAAAAAACAGAGACAAAAGAATAAGGACGGCACCTGCACCAGTGGGAAGGAGCTGTGAAGGAGGAAAAGTTTCCACACACTAGGAAGCCCCTCCGCGGGCGGAGACTGCGGGAGGCGGAGGGGGGAGCTTCGGGACCGCGGAGTAGTGCACAGCGACGGGTGCGGAGGGCAAAGCGGGGAGATTCCTGCACAGACGATCGGTGCCGACCAGCACTCACCAACCCGAGAGGCTTGTCTGCTCACCCGCCGGGGCGGGCGGGGCTGCGAGCTGAGGCTCGGGTTTTGGTTTTGGACGGAGCTCAGGGAGAGGACTGGGGTTGGCAGCTTGAACATAGCCTGAAGGGGTTAGTGCACCACGACTAGCCGGGAGGGAGTTCGGGGAAAAGCCTGCACCGGCCGAAGAGGCAAGAGACTTTTTCTTCCCTCTTTGTTTCCTGGTGCGCGAGGAGAGGGGTTTAAGAGCGCTGCTTAAAGGATCTCCAGAGACGGGCGCGAGCCGGGTTAAAAGCGCGAACCCCAGAGACGGGCGCGAGCCGCGGCTGAGGGCGCGAGCCCCCGAGACGGGCGCGAGCCGCGGCTAAAACCGCGGACCCCAGAGACGGGCGGGAGACGCTAAGGCTGCTGCTGCCGCCACCAAGGGGCCTGTGTGCGAGCACAGGTCACTCTCCACACCCCTCTTCCGCGGAGCCTGTGCAGCCCGCCACTGCCAGGTTCCCGGGATCCAGGGACAACTAACTTCCCCGGGACAACGCACGGCGGGCCTCAGGCTGGTGCAACGTCACGCCGGCCTCTGCCACCGCAGGCCCGCCCCGCACGCAGTGCCCCTCCTTCCCCCATCCCCCAACCCCCGGGCTGAGTGAGCCAGAGCCCCCGAATCAGCGGCTCCTTTAACCCCGTCCTGTCTGAGCGAAAAAACAGACGCCCTCCAGCGACCTACACGCAGAGGCAGGGCCAAATCCAAAGCTGAGCTCCTGTGAGCTGTGAGAACAAAGAAGAGAAAGGGAAATCTCTCCCAGCAGCCACAGAAGCAGCGGATTAAAGCTCCACAATCAACTTGATATACCCTGCATCTGTGGAATATCTGAATAGACAAGGAATGATCCCAAATTGAAGAGGTGGAATTTAGGAGCAAGATCTATGATTTTTTTCCCTTTTCCTCTTTTTGTGAATGTGTATGTGTATGCTTCTGTGTGAGATCTTGTCTGTATACTCTTGCTTCCACCATTTGTCCTAGGGCTCTATCCGTCCATGATTTTTTTTAAAAATTCTTTTTCTTAATAATTAAGTTTACTTGTAATAACTTTATTATACTTTAACTTCGTTCTTTCTTTCTTTCCTTCCTTCCTTCCCTCCTTTAGACAACGAATCACCCCAAATTGAGGAGGTGGTCTCTGAGAGCAAGATTTATGATTTTTCCCCCTTTACCTCTTTTTGTGAAGGTGTATGTGTATGCTTCTGTGTAAGATTTTCTCTGTATAGCTTTGCTTCCAACATTTGTCCTAAGGTTCTATCCATCCCTTTTTTTTTTTCTAAATATTTTTTAATTCAATAACTATATTATACTTTATTTTTACTGTATCTTCTTTCTTTCTTTTTTCCTTCTTTCCCTCCTTCCTTGCTTCCTTCCTCCCTCCCTCCCTCCTTTCTTTCCTTCTTTGCTTCTTTCTTCCTTCCTTCCTTTCCCTCTTTCTTTCCTCATATTTCTACTAATTCTCTCTACTTTTTCTCCCTTTTATTCTGAGCCGTGTGGATGAAAGGCTCTTGGTGCTCCAGCCCAGGAGTCAGGGCTCTGCCTCTGAGGTAGGAGAGCCAACTTCAGGACACTGGTCAACAAGAGACCTCCCAGCTCCACATAATATTAAACGGTGGAAGTCTCCCAGAGACCTCCATCTTAACACCAGCACCCAGCTTCACTCAACGACCAGCAATCCACAGTGCTGGACAACCTATGCCAAACAACTAGCAGAACAGGAACACAACCCCACCCATTAGCAGAGAGGCTGCCTAAAATCATAATAAGGCCACAGACACCCCAAAACACACCACCAGACGTGAACCTGCCCACTAGAGAGACAAGATCCAGCCTCATCCAGCACAACAGAGGCACTAGTCCCCTCCACCAGGAAGCCTACACAACCCACTGAAACAACCTTAGCCACTGGAGACAGACATCAAAAACAACGGGAACTACGAACGTGCAGCCTGCAAAAAGGAGACCCCAAACACAGTAAGATAAGCAAAATGAGAAGACAGAAAAACACACAGCAGATGAAGGAGCAAGATAAAAACCCACCAGACCTAACAAATGAAGAGGAAATAGGCAATCTACCTGAAAAAGAATTCAGAATAATGATAGTAAGGATGATCCGAAATCTTGGAAGTAGAATGGACAAAATGCAAGAAACAGTTAACAAGGACCTACAAGAACTAAAGATGAAACAAGCAACGATGAACAACGCAATAAATGAAATTAAAACCACTCTAGATAGGATCAATAGCAGAATAACTGAGGCAGAAGAATGGATAAGTGACCTGGAAGATAAAGTAGTGGAAATAACTACTGCAGAGCAGAATAAAGAAAAAAGAATGAAAAGAACTGAGGACAGTCTCAGAGAACTCTGGGACAACATGAAACGCACCAACATTCGAATTATAGGGGTTCCAGAAGAAGAAGAAAGAATGAAAGGGACTGAGAAAATATTTGAAGAGATTATAGTTGAAAACTTCCCTAATATGGGAAAGGAAATAGTTAATCAAGTCCAGGAAGCACAGAGACTCCCATACAGGATAAATACAAGGAGAAATACGCCAAGACACATATTAATCAAACTGTCAAAAATTAAATACAAAGAAAGCATATTAAAAGCAGCAAGGGAAAAACAACAAATAACACACAAGGGAATCCCCATAAGGTTAACAGCTGATCTCTCAGCAGAAACCCTACAAGCCAGAAGGGAGTGGCAGGACATACTGAAAGTGATGAAGGAGAAAAGCCTGCAACCAAGACTACTCTACCCAGCAAGGATCTCATTCACATTTGATGGAGAAATTAAAACCTTTACAGACAAGCAAAAGCTGAGAGAGTTCAGCACCACCAAACCAGCTTTACAACAAATGCTAAAGGAACTTCTCTAGACAAGAAACACAAGAGAAGGAAACGACCTATAGTAGCGAACCCAAAACAATATAGAAAATGGGAATAGGAACATACATATCGATAATTACCTTAAATGTAAATAGACTAAATGCTCCCACTAAAAGACACAGATTGGCTGAATGGATACAAAAACAAGACCCTTATATATGCTGTCTACAAGAGACCCACTTCAGACCTAGAGACACATACAGACTGAAAGTAAGGGGATGGAAAAAGATATTCCATGCAAATGGAAACCAAAAGAAAGCTGGAGTAGCAATTCTCATATCAGACAAAATAGACTTTAAAATAAGGACTATTAAAAGGGACAAAGAAGGACACTACATAATGATCAAGGGATCGATCCAAGAAGAAGATATAACAATTGTAAATATTTATGCACCCAACGTAGGAGCACCTCAATATATAAGGCAAATACTAACAACCATAAAAGGGGAGATCAACAGTAACACATTCATAGTAGGGGACTTTAACACCCCACTTTCACCCATGGACAGATCATCCAAAATGAAAATAAATAAGGAAACACAAGCTTTAAATGATACATTAAACAAGATGGACTTAATTGATATTTATAGGACACTCCATCCAAAAACAACAGAATACACATTTTTCTCAAGTGCTCATGGAACATTCTCCAGGATAGATCATATCTTGGGTCACAAATCAAGCCTTGGTAAATTTAAGAAAACTGAAATTGTATCAAGTATCTTTTCTGACCACAACGCCATGAGACTAGATATCAATTACAGGAAAAGATCTGTAAAAAATACAAACACATGGAGGCTAAACAATACACTACTTAATAATGAAGTGATCACTGAAGAAATCAAAGAGGAAATAAAAAAATACCTAGAAACAAATGACAATGGAGACACAACGACCCAAAACCTATGGGATGCAGCAAAAGCAGTTCTAAGGGGGAAGTTTATAGCAATACAAGCCCACCTTAAGAAGCAGGAAACATCTCGAATAAACAACCTAACCTTGCACCTCAAGCAATTAGAGAAAGAAGAACAAAAAAACCCCAAAGCTAGCAGAAAGAAAGAAATCATAAAAATCAGATCAGAAATAAATGAAAAAGAAATGAAGGAAACGATAGCAAAGATCAATAAAACTAAAAGTTGGTTCTTTGAGAAGATAAACAAAATAGATAAACCGCTAGCCAGACTCATCAAGAAAAAAAGGGAGAAGACTGAAATCAATAGAATTAGAAATGAAAAAGGAGAAGTAACAACTGACACTGCAGAAATAAAAAAAATCATGAGAGATTACTACAAGCAACTCTATGCCAATAAAATGGACAATCTGGAAGAAATGGACAAATTCTTAGAAATGCACAACCTGCCAAGACTGAATCAGGAAGAAATAGAAGATATGAACAGACCAATCACAAACACTGAAATTGAAACTGTGATTAAAAACCTTCCAACAAACAAAAGCCCAGGACCAGATGGCTTCACAGGTGAATTCTATCAAACGTTTAGAGAAGAGCTAACACCTATCCTTCTCAAACTCTTCCAAAATATAGCAGAGGGAGGAACACTCCCAAATTCCTTCTTCGAGGCCACCATCACCTTGATACCAAAACCAGACAAGGATGTCACAAAGAAAGAAAACTACAGGCCAATATCACTGATGAACATAGATGCAAAAATCCTCAACAAAATACTAGCAAACAGAATCCAACAGCACATTAAAAGGATCATACACCATGATCAAGTGGGGTTTATTCCAGGAATGCAAGGATTCTTCAATATACGGAAATTTATCAATGTGACAAACCATATTAACAAACTGAAGGAGAAAAACCATATGATCATCTCAATAGATGCAGAGAAAGCTTTCGACAAAATTCAACACCCATTTATGATAAAAACCCTCCAGAAAGTAGGCATAGAGGGAACTTTCCTCAACATAATAAAGGCCATATATGACAAGCCCACAGCAAACATCATCCTCAATGGTGAAAAACTGAAAGCATTTCCACTAAGATCAGGAACAAGACAAGGTTGCCCACTCTGACCACTCTTATTCAACATAGTTTTGGAAGTTTTAGCCACAGCAATCAGAGAAGAAAAGGAAATAAAAGGAATCCAAATCGGAAAAGAAGAAGTAAAGCTGTCACTGTTTGTAGATGACATGATACTATACATAGAGAATCCTAAAGATACTACTAGAAAACTACTAGAGCTAATCAATGAATTTGGTAAAGTAGCAGGATACAAAATTAATGCACAGAAATCTCTGGCATTCCTATATACTAATGATGAAAAATCTGAAAGTGAAATCAAGAAAACACTCCCATTTACCATTGCAACAAAAAGAATAAAATATCTAGGAATAAACCTACCTAAGGAGATGAAAGACCTGTATGCAGAAAATTATAAGACACTGATGAAAGAAATTAAAGATGATATAAATAGATGGAGAGATATACCATGTTCTTGGATGGGAAGAATCAACATTGTGAAAATGACTCTACTACCCAAAGCAATCTACAGATTCAATGCAATCCCTATCAAACTACCACTGGCATTTTTCACAGAACTAGAACAAAAAATTTCGCAATTTGTATGGAAACACAAAAGACCCCGAATAGCCAAAGCAATCTTGAGAACGAATAAAGGAGCTGGAGGAATCAGGCTCCCTGACTTCAGACTATATTACAAAGCAACAGTAATCAAGACAGTATGGTACTGGCACAAAAACAGAAAGATAGATCAGTGGAACAGGATAGAAAGCCCAGAGATAAACCCACGCACATATGGACACCTTATCTTTGATAAAGGAGGCAGGAATGTACAGTGGAGAAAGGACAGCCTCTTCAATAAATGGTGCTGGGAAAACTGGACAGGTACATGTAAAAGTATGAGATTAGATCACTCCCTAACACCATACACAAAAATAAGCTCAAAATGGATTAAAGACCTAAATGTAAGGCCAGAAACTATCAAACTCTTAGAAGAAAACATAGGAAGAACACTCTATGACATAAATCACAGCAAGATCCTTTCTGACCCACCTCCTAGAATAATGGAAATAAAAACAAAAATAAACAAATGGGACCTAATGAAACTTCAAAGCTTTTGCACAGCAAAGGAAACCATAACCAAGACCAAAAGACAACCCTCAGAATGGGAGAAAACATTTGCAAATGAAGCAACTGACAAAGGATTAATCTCCAAAATTTACAAGCAGCTCATGCAGCTCAATAACAAAAAAACAAACAACCCCATCCAAAAATGGGCAGAAGACCTAAATAGACATTTCTCCAAAGAAGATATACAGAATGCCAACAAACACATGAAAGAATGCTCAACATCATTAATCATTAGAGAAATGCAAATCAAGACTACAGTGAGATATCATCTCACACCAGTCAGAATGGCCATCATCAAAAAATCTATAAACAATAAATGCTGGAGAGGGTGTGGAGAAAAGGGGACACTCTTGCACTGCTGGTGGGAATGTGAATTGGTTCAGCCACTATGGAGAACAGTATGGAGGTTCCTTAAAAAACTACAAATAGAATTACCATATGACCCAGCAATCCCACTACTGGGCATATACCCTGAGAAAACCAAAATTCAAAAAGAGTCATGTACCAAAATGTTCATTGCAGCTCTATTTACAATAGCCCGGAGATGGAAACAACCTAAGCGCCCATCATCGGATGAATGGATAAAGAAGATGTGGCACATATACACAATGGAATATTACTCAGCCTTAAAAAGAAATGAAATTGAGCTATTTGTAATGAGATGGATAGACCTAGAGTCTGTCATACAGAGTGAAGTAAGTCAGAAAGAAAAAGACAAATACCGTATGCTAACACATATATATGGAATTTAAGGGGAAAAAATGTCATGAAGAACCTAGGGGTAAGACAGGAATAAAGACGCAGACCTACTGGAGAACGGACTTGAGGATATGGGGAGGGGGAAGGGTGAGTTTTGACAGGGCGGGAGAGAGTCATGGACATGTACACACTAACAAACGTAGTAATGTAGATAGCTGGGGGGAAGCAGCCGAAAGGCACGGGGATATTAGCTCGGGGCTTTGTGACAGCCTGGAGGGGTGGGATGGGGAGAGTGGGAGGTAGGGAGACGCAAGAGGGAAGACATATGGGAACATATGTATATGTGTAGCTGATTCACTTTGTTATAAAGCAGAAACTAACACACCATTGTAAAGCAATTATACCCCAATAAAGATGTTTAAAAAAAATAATAAATAAAAAAAATAAAGTAAACTGCTGACATTTCTGCATGTCAATGCCATGAAGAATTCTGAACTAGTCTTTGTTAGGTGCTTTAGTATGTCAAGAAAGGTACTGTATCACAAAAATCCATCGTATTTTCATACTTCCAAGCAATCAAAAAAAAACATTTAAATATTGCTATCTAAACTACTCAAAATTATATGTGGTGTTATTACAAAATGACATTCAAAACTACTATTTTGGTAGCACTAAAATGTAGTGGATAAGCCTTCTGTGTAAGGATTTGTGTTTGAGTACAGCAAATTACATTCTCCATTAGCAAGGGTGAATCCAGAACTTCTTTGTTTGCTTGTTTGTTTTTTGAATGCAGAACTTCTAATGTCAGCTATGATAGATAGAATGTACCTATCAAATTTAGAAAACAATTTTCAACTCGTCACCTTTCATATAGTCTAATTGCATAAAGTGACCCCAAGACAGGCTATTATAGTTACCCACAGCATGGTCAAATATCCCTGACCAAGAACTAGTTCACCTTAACAATGGGCACTCATCCACAGCACATGAACATTCACTCAACTCAATGGGTTAGAATATTTTCTGATGGGAAGAAAAGGTGGTTAGTGCAGACACCTGCGTTATGGTCAGTTTCTCAGCCACTGAAATGCCATTACTGAATAGATGATGTGGACAGATAATGTTATGAATTGCTAACTAATTCCTTGTACCTCGCAGGCTCTCCAATTTGCACATTCTACTTTCACTGCCTCTCAAAGGAGAAGCTACATCAGAACGAGAGCCCAGAAAATCATTTCTCGTCTTGCAAGTTGCAAAAAATTGCCTTTGTAGTCAGAGATTGACAGTTTGAAAATTTTGAGCCACATGAATATTGCCTTTTAAGCTTCAAAAACCAAAACCTGAAGGACACAAAGCACAGTGTTTATGTAAAAAACAGTAGTCATGGATGAAATTCTGATGGATGAGAAATAGCTTCTCTCCTCACTGCAAAATCCAACTCATGAATGGGCTGAGACACCAGTTTCTCTTAAAAGAAGCACTGCCTTGC
Source organism: Phocoena phocoena (assembly GCF_963924675.1). Taxonomy (NCBI): domain Eukaryota; kingdom Metazoa; phylum Chordata; class Mammalia; order Artiodactyla; family Phocoenidae; genus Phocoena; species Phocoena phocoena. The sequence goes on along the minus strand of NC_089227.1, from coordinate 74,035,712 downwards.
AACTGAACTCTGGTTCTCTCCTCAAGTAGATTTGAGGGATTTTAGAACATAGGAAGCCTATGCCTCATTTCTAAGGTGGAGCCAGGAATGAGGAGGGCCTTAGAGAAGGTTCCAGTGCCCGGCATGGCACAGGAGCAATGGAGTAGACACGGATGCTTGGCATGTCTAGACATAGATAACTTGACATAGCTTCAGATTTTCTTGTATTTCCAGAATGGTGCTGAAGGGAAGCCAAGAATCCCAATGCTTTGATCCCTCAGGGTCTTCCATTCCTCAGACACATGGAAGCAGCTGAGAGAGAGAGAGAGAACTCACCTAGGGAGAGCTCAGAATCAGCACCAGAAGGACAAAGACCCAATATACCTGGACTGTACACTTCTAGGTCAGAGATAGTCTCGGAGACAGCAAGCACAACAAGGGACAACCCAGGGCCAGACGCCCCCCTCCTTCAGTGTCTTGGTATCCTGTAAACTCCACTCACAATTTATTATAGATTCACTTCTAGGAAGATCTCTGTATTTGCTGAGGTTGTTTCTTCCACTCGGCGGAAGGCATGTTCAAATAGAAAATAAATTTGACTATAGCACAAGTAGTCATATTTCTCGTACACTTGATTTCACAGCCAAAGATTCATACCTGCAGTCAGGGATGGATCCAGGCTTGGTGGAACCTGAAACTTCAGTAATTTAGGGGACTCTTCTTAAGAAAAAGAATATATATACAATGAACTCTTAGCCATAAAAAGGATGAAATATTGCCATTTGCAGCAACATTGATGGATCTAGAGAATATCATACTTAAGTGAAGCAAGTCAGACAGAGAAAGATAAATATTATATGATATCACTTATATGTGAAATCTAAAAAATAATACTAATGAATCTACCTACAAAACAGAAACAGACTCACAGATACAGAAAACAAACTTACGGTTACTAAGGGGGAATAAATTAGGAGTATGGGATTAACAGATGCATACTACTATAAATAAAATAGATAAGCAACAAGGATTTACAGGGAACAATATTCAAAAAGAGAGAAGAAAGAAAAAGAACTAAAATTCTGCATAGAAAATTAAGTATAGGGCCTTGAAAGGAGGGAGAACGTGAAGCAAGTGGGAGAATGTGAAGCTTACATCTTATGGGCTTCAGTTAAATCCACTGTGTCTATTACAGTAAATTTATTCAAGCATTGTTTGTTGTATCTTCCCCATCTAGTGTTTACCATCATGCAGTCCCTTAATAAATCTTTGTTCATAATGAATTAATGCATTGTTCTACCTCCTATGCAGAAAGCAGTTTCTGAGCAGGGAGAATGACAGTGCTGTAAGGACCTTAGCAGGAAATCCAGGCTGCAGTTGTAGCCTCGGCCTCTCAGCCTGAAAATATACATGGCTATTTGGATTAGAAGGAAGTTGTAACATACCAAACTATTTTTAGTCTCATATATTTGTCTTCATTGAGCTTTTTAAACTAACTTAATCCTGTCTCTAATTTGGAATGTCTAAACATTTTCAGGTGATATGTAAAAACTGCTACGCCATTGTCCAGCTATGTAGATGGAGCTGGATGGAAATTCAGAGTTGGCAATTTTCAGAGTTCTGTAGACGGAGTCGGGCAAACTCCTTAAGCTTAAGCTGCTGCTTCTGTGCATAGAGACGTGTTTCCCGAAGAGGAATGAGGGGGAAGCTCTGTCTAGCCACTGACAGCAAAGTCTCAACGTAGCCATTACCAGCTTAGATGGGAGAATGTGTCTTAGATTTTAAGAAGTAAATGATGAAGCCAAAATGAGACTCAGGCACTGAAACATCAAACCTTTCCTCACATGAAGAGGAAAACTTGATATAATTTGCACAGACTTCTATAAAATTGGAGTTTAACTAAAATGAAGTGGGATTTTTGCTTGAGTAGCATCTGCTTTAAATTTTTGGCTTGATTATTTAAATTTACTATGCTCAAAAAATTCTCCTGAGTCAATCTTTAAAACTGAATCTCATTATCTTTATGATAGCATCTAAATCAGAGGTCCCCAACCCCCAGTCTGCGGACCTCTATAGGTCCGCGCCGCACAACAGGAGGTGAGTGGCTGGCCAGCGAGCAAAGCCTCATTTGCCGCTCCCCATCGCTCCCTATCGCTCGCGTTACCGCCTGAACCAACCCCCCAACCCCCCGTCCGTGGAAAAATTGACTTCCACGAAACCAGTCCCTGGTGCCAAAAAGGTTGGGGACAGCTGGTCTAAATTACTAATCTAAGCATCAGGAGAACAGAGTCTTTTGGGAAAGGACAGCTCCACAGCCTCATCTCAACTTTATAACAGATATATTTAGTGAAAAAGAAAATGATTCTTGATTTTCCTTTCCACCTGTTGTTAACAAAGAGGCTTAAAGATCTATTCTAGGGCAAGTCAGGAAGCCAGACTCCTCTCCCTCACAAAATATTGCTCTTTTTCCTTTCATCCTTTTGGTTATTTGGAAACCAGTACATCAAAACTGTGCATTAACACCTAAACTACATGCTGTAATACCCCAAAAGCCATGATGATAGAAAATATATTTCATAAGCCTGAGATCTGGCTGGCACTGTAAAGCGTTTTCATAACTGGTTGTTATAGGAAGATTATAAGAAATAAATTTGAAGAGAATCATCTAGAACAGTGACATGTGAAAAACCACACATTTTGCAAGAGAGATTTTCAAAATGTGAAGTACATGAAAGGGAGGATTAAAGTGTTTTAAATCATAGCTTCTTCCTGGTAGACCCAAACTAAATGCTTTTCAGAATCAACTAATTAGAGACCTGAGACCCAAGACCACGTTAGAGTCATTGGCATAATCTTTAAGCCATGCATATAGATTTAAGAGATAATGGTTGAGTAGTGACCACCTGGAGGCGTGGGATAGGGAGGGTGGGAGGGAGGGAGGGAGACGCAAGAGGGCAGAGATATGGGAACACATGTATATGTATAACTGATTCACTTTGTTATAAAGCAGAAACTAACTCACCATTGTAAAGCAATTATACTCTAATAAAGATGTAAAAAAAAGAGATAATGGTTATCATGGAAACAGACTCTGCCCAAAACATATTCTTGAAACTCTGGTCTATCTTTCTACGCCTATTACTTATGCTCCTAGAGCACTTAAAAAGTCAACCAGAACTGTGTTGTTATAAATTATTAACAGCATAAGTGAGTTACTTATCGTATACTGTAAATTCTAACCCTTTGGAAATTATTATAGCTTGCTATTTAATTTGTGGCAAATCACATGGCAAGTCAATGTCACTTTTTCTGACTGTAAGAAGTGAGAAAGAGAAAGAAAACACATTACAACTAATGACAAAAGACATATCCTAAATAAACGTAGAGGTATCAAATATGTTGTGCCTATTTCAATAATTAAGAGTTTCAATAATCAAGGTACTAAGTGCCAATAGGCAAAGGAAGACTCTCAAGTTTACCTATCTGAAAAGGTCTGGTATCACTTATTGAATCTATTACTCAAACTTGAACTCTTTCTGGTGTTACTGTTTTTTAAAAGCACATGATAGGCCATCAGCAAGGGCTTGGTGAATCCAACTGGGTCTATGTGGTAGCCATTAAACATATTTCAAAGGAAATCTCAAGAAGAGAAGATTTACTAAAAAACAAAATCCAGAACAACAAATCAAAATATTTCCCCATGGGCTTCCCTGGTGGCGCAGTGGTTAGGAGTCCGCCTGCCGATGCAGGGGACGTGGGTTCGTGCCCCGGTCTGGGAAGATCCCACATGCCGCGGAGCGGCTGGGCCCGTGAGCCATGGCCGCTGGGCCTGCGTGTCCGGAGCCTGTGCTCTGCAATGGGAGAGGCTGCAACAGTGAGAGGCCCACGTACTGCAAAAAAAAAAAAAAAAAAAATATTTCCCCAAGGTTTTGATTTTCTATAAGCATCTTAATTTTGAGATAGTGCAACTTCCCCAAGTTCTCTCTCATTAAGCACCATCCTTTACATGTCTTATACAGATTTATATGTGTCATTGTTTGATACACAGGACAAAAGTAATTTGCTGATGGTCTGTCAGTTCCAAGGTAAATTCTATCCCATAGACCAGAGGTCAGCAAAACTATGGCCCAATGGCCAGATCCAGCCACATCCATTTGTTTACATTAGCTTTGCCCGACAAAGGCTGAGTTGAATAATTGCCATAGAGACCACATAGCTCACAAGGCTGAAAAAAGTACTATCTAACCCTTTATAGACAAAGCTTGCAGACTCCGTGCCATGACTCACAGAAAACTGGAGTGAAAATGAATCTTAGAGACCAACTAATCCAGTGATTCACAAGTCTAGATATACCAGAATCACCTGGAACACTTTTTAAAAGATAGACATCATGCCTGGTCACCTTGCCCCCAACGAAGAGAACGGCTTTAACTAATCTTAGAGGACCCTGAGTAATCTCTATCTTTATAAAGTTTCCACATGCGCTGTCAGGTTGAGAACCTCTGTTCTAATCCATTCCTTCTTGGTACAAATGAAAAATTCTAAACCCAGAAAGTTAAAGTGACAGGCACAAAGCTCAACAAATTTTCCCAACTTTTCCACACTCCCGCAATCCCTTCAGGTTCTCATAAGCCTCTCCTACTAATCAAGACCCAAGAACATCTTAATGGTGCTTTCTTTGTCTTTCTTGGTTCCAGTAACACACTGGTTCAGAGTTCTTTATCAGCTCTGACAACTGCAGTGGTGAATGACCTAATCATTGGACATGAGCATTCAGGGCCAGTGACAGATATGTGTGATTCCTGAGAGCACCTGGAATAGTGCCTGTATACATGCCAATCAAGACTTGAAATCTTTCATAGGTTCAGAAGAGAATGTCAGAGCTAACAGAAGCTTAAAAAATTTCTAACCAAAATAGAATTAGGCATCAGGAGCACTGAAGAAAAGGCAGGTTCCCCACTTCTCCTCCCATCAGGTTTCTTGTTGGTCATTATACAATCAGTCACTTGATCTTTACTGGAACCCAAAATAAACACGGTCAATAAAAGGACAAAGGAGAAACAGAGGGAGTTTCTATTGACAGAAAACTCTTCTCAGATTACATCAATCTTGCAAGAACTTTCTGGAAACTCATTAACTGGAATCTAACTGTGAACCGTACAGAGGCACAGTCTTCCCTGCTCATCCCGGCAGCTTCCATACTCCTGTGTTATTAAGAACACACTCTATAACAGGGATGGCTTATCTGCTGCTGCAATTGGTGAATTAAGGCAGTAGATACTATTCATATGCTCAGATCTTTTAGCTGTGCTCACTAGGATGTAGACAGTCCTGAAAACAGATGAATTGTCAACTGCCTCATTCAAACATTGAGACTATGAGTGTGGGCAATTCACTAGTCACCAGACGGCTTGATAACCACTAAGTCTGAAACATCACCTCATCACCTTTCATCCTTTCTACCTCTTATTTATTTATTTAATTTTCACTCATTCATGGAGGCAAAAATCTAGGTATGCACAGCCTAGTTAAGATATATAATGTTTAAGTAGCTAACAATAGGAGACAGAGAAGCTTTATGGTACTAAAAATGGCAGGCATCTTGTGAATCCAAATAAAATAAATAAGCACACAGCTTTGTTAATTAAGAACACAAAAATTTTAAGATAATAGCTTTAGCAATAACAACTATAATCCATATAGTACGTGAGGAATGGAGCTAAAAAGAATTAACACTTCTCTTTTCATCCCATCTACAGAACAGTATGAGATACACAACTGAAATGAATAGAGAGACATACATGCTATTCATGTTAAAATGAAGAGTGAATTAGAAATAATAGCTTTTAAAACACTGTGATATCAATTGAAATAATTGGAAATCCCCTAACATGGGGGTTTCTAGTGGGAATTATTAAGTTGGACTCTGATAATCTTGCTATTTTAAAAATTTCTGGGGTTATTCACAACCTATTACACGATGCTGTTCACAAGGTGACAATGTTCAGATGATTTTTTTTCCTAACGGCTATATAAAACTAGACAAACTAGTAGGTAGAAGTTTTGTTCACTTTTAATGGTCTCTTGATACTGCAAGCATATTTTGAGGAGATTCCAAACAAGAGCTTTTGCCCTAAAATGTCAAGTCTAGTGGAAGACATTCTATCACTGTGTTTTATAAACACTGGGAGGTGTCAAGTTAGTAGTTGGATATATATCTAGAGGGCAGGGGAGTGGTCTAAATTAGAGATATGAATGTGCAATGCATTGAGAGATGATTTCTGAAGCATGGAGTTAGATAACAGCTAGAGAAAGTGTAGATAGACGAGGGCTGGAATACAGCTGATGTTTAGAGCTCTGCAAGAAGATGAGAGGCCAGCACAGAGAACTATGGAGGAATCGGAGAGGTAGCGGGAAAACGAGGTGGGAGGAGCATCACCCTAGGGAGAGAAGAAAGGATCACAAGAAGGACGCGTCCGTGGCATAAGTAACTGCTGAGAGGTTGAGAGAAACAAAGATGCTGGCTCTGGAAAGACGTTGGTCATGAGTGCTGGGGATGATGGAAATGAAATGAAGCAGGTTATGTAAAGAATCGGGGGGGGGGGAGGAAATGGAGTCAGGCACTCTTTTAAGAATTTTTGCTGAAAATTGGTCAAAGAAATGGAGTGCTAGCTGGAGATCAAGGGATGGCAGTTTTTTTTTTTAATATATATATCTTTATTGGAGTATAATTGTTTTACAGTGTTGTGTTAGTTTCTGCTGTACAACAAACTGAATCAGCTATATGTACACCAATATCCCCATATCCCCTCCCTCTTGAGCCTCCCTCCCACCCTCCTTATCCCACCCCTCTAGATCGTCACAAAGCATCAAGCTGATCTCCCTGTGCTATGCAGCAGCTTCCCAGGATGGTAGTTTTATGCTAGGGAGAAAGGTCCCACAAAGAGGGGTTGATCGCATATCACTGGCCTTTATACAGGAGCGAAGACACAGAGAGCACTGGAGCATATGAGTAGTGGTGCAGAAGGGTGGTGGAGAGAAAGGAGGGAATTCTTTCTGGTTGCATGTTTTTTTCTATATAGTATGTAGCAAGGTCCTTGGCTGAGAATGCAGGGGGTGGAATTATTGGAGCATCTGAGAAGAGACAAGAAGGTGGGAAAGAACCATCTTAGGGAATAAAATAGAGAATTTATTAGGAAAATGTAATAAAAGGGTTGTTGGCCGTTCTGAGTGCCAACATCTGAGATGTGCAGTCAGTCATAAATGCAAAGATACCTGAGGTTGTGATGAGGAAGTGTTATCCTCCAAATATTACCTCTACTGTTTGAAAGCTAATGAAAGCTAGGCACCTGGGTTAAGCAATGGATGAGCAGTAGAGGAAAAGTCATATTGCCATTTTTATAACATCGTATTTCTGTTGATGGTTGACTCTTTGTTCATGCCTAAACCCAGCCAGATGCATAAATGAAATATTCTTTCCAAGTCTAAAGACGTTTTTTTCTGGGTACCTTTATACTGAAAAACTAAAAGCGTGTGTCAAACAAAACACCCTGTTTACTGCATTTTAAACTCAGGTCTAAATCCATTTCAGAACTCAGTAAAGTAAAGTGAGTTTTTACTTCAGAGGTCACAAGGACCTTTAGTGTTAACACATACGTAAACATGAAATTTGAGGGCAGACCTCTCTCCCCTTCTACTTTCAACGTATGCTAGGTGAAAACCAGCAGATTACTGGACAGCTTTAGCAGTTGCAGGGGTGGAAGCAGCAAGATGGGAATTAATAACTAGATAAAGGCCCAGGAAGGACCAGTTGTGCTGTTTGGCAGGGAAATGAAAACTAACATGATCGCTTTGATATTCAAAGAAAAGAAACCGACTTTAAAAAATATGATCAAATGCAAATATTGATACTTTTCATAGATTGTATTAGAACATAATAGTTTTTTGCAAAGATCCTTTTATGCCAGAAGGTGAAACAATGTCAAAGCACAGG